>NC_064618.1:636242862-636867862 GCF_023898315.1 Schistocerca nitens | reverse complement strand
CTGGATGTAGTCCTGTGGAACGGCTTGCCATGCCATTTCCACCTGGCGCCTCAGTTGGACCAGCGTTCGTGCTGGACGTGCAGACCGTGTGAGACGACGCTTCATCCAGTCCCAAACATGCTCAATGGGGGACAGATCCGGAGATCTTGCTGGCCAGGGTAGTTGACTTACACCTTCTAGAGCACGTTGGGTGGCACGGGATACATGCGGACGTGCATTGTCCTGTTGGAACAGCAAGTTCCCTTGCCGGTCTAGGAATGGTAGAACGATGGGTTCGATGACGGTTTGGATGTACCGTGCACTATTCAGTGTCCCCTCGACGATCACCAGTGGTGTACGGCCGGTGTAGGAGATCGCTCCCCACACCATGATGCCGGGTGTTGGCCCTGTGTGCCTCGGACGTATGCAGTCCTGATTGTGGCGCTCACCTGCACGGCGCCAAACACGCATACGACCATCATTGGCACCAAGGCAGAAGCGACTCTCATCGCTGAAGATGACACGTCTCCATTCGTCCCTCCATTCACGCCTGTCGCGACACCACTGGAGGCGGGCTGCACGATGTTGGGGCGTGAGCGGAAGACGGCCTAACGGTGTGCGGGACCGTAGCCCAGCTTCATGGAGACGGTTGCGAATGGTCCTCGCCGATACCCCAGGAGCAACAGTGTCCCTAATTTGCTGGGAAGTGGCGGTGCGGTCCCCTACGGCACTGCGTAGGATCCTACGGTCTTGGCGTGCATCCGTGCGTCGCTGCGGTCCGGTCCCAGGTCGACGGGCACGTGCACCTTCCGCCGACCACTGGCGACAACATCGATGTACTGTGGAGACCTCACGCCCCACGTGTTGAGCAATTCGGCGGTACGTCCACCCGGCCTCCCGCATGCCCACTATACGCCCTCGCTCAAAGTCCGTCAACTGCACATACGGTTCAGGTCCACGCTGTCGCGGCATGCTACCAGTGTTAAAGACTGCAATGGAGCTCTGTATGCCACGGCAAACTGGCTGACACTGACGGCGGCGGTGCACAAATGCTGCGCAGCTAGCGCCATTCGACGGCCAACACCGCGGTTCCTGGTGTTTCCGCTGTGCCGTGCGTGTGATCATTGCTTGTACAGCCCTCTCGCAGTGTCCGGAGCAAGTATGGTGGGTCTGACACACCGGTGTCAATGTGTTCTTTTTTCCATTTCCAGGAGTGTATTTGATCCAGTGACTTACAACTGTTGCTAAAGTACACTTTTACTTTCGATGCATAAGTAAAAATCTATCACACATTTCTATCTCCAGTCATTCAGAAGGTACAGTCGAGTATAACACGACGAATTTTTTTTATGCCACCATGCACATTTACTTACATTTAGAGTCAGCTGACAGTCTGCACCAGACACTGGCCACGACTAAGTCTGCATTTCCTTAAAATTTCTAACAATGTCACGTTGTCTCTCCCCCTACCTCATCATCAGAGTGGCTTATAGGGCAACAGACCTAATCCATCGCACCGATGGCATACACTGCCTGACAAAAAAGTGAATCACCTAGAAGGGCGAGGCAGGGGGGGGGAGGGGGGGAAACTGAATCAAACTTTACAATTTGAGAGGGTATGTGATATTAGGTAAGATATAAGAAAATTGAGTCGAATTTACATACAACTTAGCAGGATGAGTTCGCTTATCAGTATGACCTTGCAACCACACCTACCTGGATGTACGCACTGATTTGGATTGGAATGGTGTCTTAAAGCTGTCGTATCCTTTCCTCAGGCAAGCTAGCCTACAACTGGTATAATTGTTATTTTATATCATGGATATTGGCACTGTTCTCTCAGGGGCACATTGGGGGATCTTCCTGGCCATGAGAGCACCTTAACATTCGACAGAGCATTCATAGAGCATGTGTGGACGAGCATTGTCCTGTTTCAAAATGTCACCAGGATACTGTTGCACTAGTGGAAGTACATTAGGGTGCAGGATGTCCATGACATACCATTGTCCCCAAATCACTAACAGCCATGACCTGATATCATACCTGATAGCTCTCACAATATGTTGCCAGGAGTAACACCACTGTGTCTCTCCAAAGCAGTGGAAGAATGGGACTTCTGTTCACAGGTGACCATCATACTCGCTGACAATGGTCATTCAGGGTACTGCAGAACCGCGATTCTTTGCTGAACAGAATGCGATGCCACTCATCAGCAGTCCGGGCTTCCTGGTCATGGCACTATTCTAAATGCTGCCATTTGTTTTGAGGTGTTAATTATAGCCTACACATGTAACAGTGGTTACATAGTCTGGCTTCCGCTTGTCTCTGACCAATGGTGCATGATGACTTAATACTGCAGGGAGTCCATTACTTGTTCTCAGTTGGCCGGTGCAGATGTGAAGCAGTTATGATGTACTTCATGCACAATACAATGATCCTTCCTTGTGGCGGTCAGACAGGATCAGCTGGAACCTCGACAAAAAGCATGCCTACCCTCGTGTTCCCGTGCAGTCCAACATTGAGCACATTTGCACTTTCAAATGACCCACAAATGTGGATATTGCAGGATTCCATCGACTAGCCAGCGAAATGGTGACCCATAGTGAGGTTCCTTTAAAACTCAGTCAGGTGCTGATAATTCAGTCTCTCACAAATACATGGAATCTCTGTGTCTCTCACAGTGATCACCCCACATCTGACACTGTTCACATCTCTTATACACCTTTCCAGATCTGGTAACAACACTAAACGCAAATAACGCTAAATCGCTCATACGTTGCTTCTATCTGCCACAGCGAATTGGAATTCTAATCATTTATGTTGCACCTGACGGAAATACTGTTGTACACGCAATGGTAAGGAGAGTTGGGCCACAGAGTGGTGTGGCAACTGTCGTCGTTGGAGATCTGGACAGGGGCAGAAATAATTAGCGAACAAGTTAACACAGTAAACAGAAGATTTACTTAACATGCATTTCTCCAAGTGCATGAAGACTCATTAGAAATAATGCACCGAGAAGTAAAGTCCAGGTATCGATGTCAACAAAGATTGGGCTCCCTGAACTAAAGCATGAATGATGATGTTGGAGCCGCAAGTAGGCGGCGTATGCGAAATATCATATAATGAAGTGGCTCCAAAAAGTCATAACAGTAGAGATTGGAAACTCCATTCCACATAAGTAATAACACTGTTATCTCAAAAGTGATGGTTTTTATGCATGTTTGCGAATTTTTAATAATCTACTCCTTGTTATTTTACAGATACAACTTTTGACAATGATGATTATGATACGATCTCTTTTCCCTTTGTGGGTGTGCATGAAGATGAATACCATTAATTTTTTTCAACTCATGTGTGTTTGTGTGTCTGTGTGTGTGTGATTTCACTCATTACCAAGTTATTCACTTCATATATGTTTCAGCTAAAATGCTAAAGGGGATTGAAGAGTATTTTGTGGAAATCGACTCATCAACATAGTACCCCGACCTCCACCTCCAACACTCTCAACACAAGTAGTTCAAGATGTTCCATGTAGGTACTGATAACATTTTTCCCTATTAACTTATATGTATGTAGGATATATACATGTGTGGATTCATTATCTAAGCAATTATTCTAGAAGTTACAGCTACATCTCTAAAATACTTGAAGAGGTGCATCAAGAGCTGGTGGTTGTCCCATGGCTCCATAATGTTGATGTGGAACTACTGCATAAGGAGATACTGCAGAAACATGAAATGGGGAGCTATGTAGACGATCAAGCATGTAAGTGTCGGTCGTTTCATTTTCCCTTTGTGTTTTGTTGTCATATTCCTTTGTAGAATATATATGTTTTAGTACACTATTTATCAGTTACATGGTGCCAGCTGTGTTATGGAGTCTGAGGAGACTGCCCTCAAAAGGAATAGAGAGTAGCGATACAATGCGAACAAGGCCTAGCTCAATAGAGTAATGGATGAGGATAATTCACAAACCCGCCTACAGTATTGAAGAGTGGGCATAAATAAGATGTTAGCCAAAATATCTTGTGGTTGCATAGAGTGCTCGTGGTACAGAGCCACTGGATGCATGACGTAGCTGGCACGCATCATTAGGTCCACCAGATCGTGCATGACCACCAATCAGCGTATGATGGAAACTTGCAGTTCCGTTGCCAACTCTATGATGTCTGTGGGATGGTGTCACTACGTTATAAAACACATACCATCGCCAGTATAGCGGTGGGTTCTTTACTTGCTCTGAGAGAAGAATCAGTGGAATAAACATCTAAAATATTAGTTCACTTTATCACAAAATACACAGGACGATTTACTTAACTTCATGTAATCAATTTCCACATGAATTTTCTTAGTATTTACAACTGTCTCTGAATATTAATGTATGACTGGATAAATACAGTTAACAAGACTTTTCATTTGGAGTACATAGGCGTAATGTTCAGAGTTAAAGTTCAGCATAAGACCTGAAGTACACTGGTGCCCTATCTAAGACGAAGCTGTAGTGTCAACCGTTGATCACGAACTGGAGTAAACCTTCTTCCACTCAGCTGTTTACTGGCGTCTCAGTGATGTGGCGCTACGAAGCTGAGGGAGGGTGTGGCTTCGCCAGCACCTCCCACTCGTCGTTGTAGTATGGAGCGTGAAAATGCTATCTTCTGTGATGCAATATGAGGTACTGGCACCATTGATCTTTGGACGATGCCACAATTTACATACTTGCCAATGACGTGTTCGTATAAAAAGTCATATTGACACCCTACCATGTCTTGTTTGTGGTTCAATTTGTTTGACAAGTGGAGTGTTAGGGATGGAGGATACTCTTGTTTGACTCTTTGATTTATGTTAATTTTATCACAGTCTATCTTTATTCTCACAGAATTCCTTCTACACAATGATTTTATTGCAATAATAAGGTGGGTATAAGGAAGGTGCCACCTCGAAGAGTCCAGTTCTGATTATAATTTCAATTAATATCGAAGGGACAGCGTATGTGAAATCAGACCCACTTACCATATTCACAGACTTGACGGCAGACGAAGAGCTAGAAATGCTGACTGTTGAAGGCCAGTCATGCACCGTATCAGTGTATGAACCATCTAAGGCAAATATCAGTAACAAAGAACCAAATAACTTACGCAACAAATCAACGAACCTGGTCGTGGGTGATTTCTTTTGCCGAACCTCGTCATGTCGCTTCGGGCTGCTGTGGCCGAGCGGTTCTCGGCGCTTCAGTCTAGAACCGCGCGATAGCTACGGTCGCAGATTCGAATCCTGCCTCGGGCATGGATGTGTGTGATGTCCTTATGTTAGTTAGGTTTAAGTAGTTCTAAGTTCTAGAGGCTGATGACCTCAGATGTTAAGTCCCATAGTGCTCAGAGCCATTTGAACCATTTGTCGCTACTGGGAAACGAACTTGAATCGGCAAGATTTTGAAGATTGAGTTGAAATCGTGGGACTGAGGTTAACACATTTGTTGAAATTAGTTTTTATTGACTGGACGGGAACAAGATGTGTTGTCTGTCACTGTTTCCCTATCAACCGTTAAAAGTACTCTTGTAAGTAGGCTGTTTATGTTTTCTTATTGGCAACGTTACGTAGCGCTCTGTATGAAAATCACTGGCTGTGCTGTGTGCAGTCTGTGGCTAGTTTGCATTGTTGTCTGCCATTGTAGTGTTGGGCAGCTGCATGCGAACAGCGCGTAGCGTTGCGCAGTTGGAGGTGAGCCGCCAGCAGTGGTGGATGTGGGGAGAGAGATGGCGGAGTTTTGAAATTTGTAAGACTGGATGTCATGAACTGCTATATATATATATTATGACTATTAAGGTAAATACATTGTTTGTTCTCTGTCAAAATCTTTCATTTGCTAACTATGCCTATCAGTAGTTAGTGCCTTCAGTAGTTTGAATCTTTTATTTAGCTGGCAGTAGTGGCGCTCGCTGTATTGCAGTAGTTCGAGTAACGAAGATTTTGGTGAGGTAAGTGATTTGTGAAAGGTATAGGTTAATGTTAGTCAGGGCCATTCTTTTGTAGAGATTTTTGAAAGTCAGCCTGCGTTGCGCTAAAAAATATTGTGTGTCAGTTTAAGCACAGTCATGTATAATTTTTCTAAGGGGAAGTTTCATATGTCGACCCTTAGCCGAGGATACCTCACTGGAATTTCTGATTTTTTTCTTGTAGCTATTGTTTATTACTAGAGCATAATTGTAGAGAGAATCTCCTTTGTAGTTGCAGTCTTTCATTGTTGTTGTGGCATGCATGTAGATTTGCACCAAGTATTTCGCAGCTGCGCTTGCAATTAACTAGATATTATTTTCAGTGCTATGTTAATGTGTTTTCTTATTTTGCTCTTCAAATAGTGCTTTTCTGTGTTGTTGTGTGAAATATTGTGACAATAATGGCGTGTGAAAAACGTAATACTAGGCTCCAAAGTAAACTGAGAAATGACAGTGAAGACGAAAGCAGTGTGTTAGCTCCACCGCGTAATGAATTAACTAATGTTCAAAATAGTGATTTGGTAATTGTGCATAGGGAAATGGAGCGGGCGGCAAATAATGGCGTAGACAGTGAAACAATTAGTGAACAGGGAAGCATTATCGATCGATCGGTCGGCAATAGCTCGCCTCAGGAATCCGAAATGACAGGACACAATTTCGCAAATACTGTAGATTCAGGTTTTGGGTCCTCACCGTTTTCTCAAATAAGTCAAGACACATTTTCTGCTTGTCAAAAAGTGAATGTTGCCGGTGCAAATTCACTGCCGAAAAGCACTGAGGAACATGTTTCAGACACCAGTGCATTGTTATTACAATTAATACCACAAATGGGACAAACGCAGCAAAAGCTTCAGAAGTTAGACACAATGGAACAAAATCTTCGAAAGTTAGACACAGTGGAACAAAATCAGAGACAAACACAGCAAAAGCTTCAAAAGTTAGACACAATGGAACAACACCAGAGACAAACACAGCAACAGTTAGACGCAATGGAACAAAATCTTCACACCACACTTGAACAAACACGTGCAGATTTAACTACTGAGTTACATAACATTGATTCGAAATGTCAAAAAGTCTGTAATAAAGTAAAAACACAAATTTGTGAGCATTTTCAACCTATTTTTTCGCGGCATGAAAATGCATTACAGAATCACGAAGCAGCCATAAAAGAACTGCAAACCATTGTTTATGAAAATCACGACACCTTGCAAGCTAAAATTGACTCAGTTTCATCTACCGATTCGGTTACGCAACTTGCAAAAACTCAGGAAAACTTAAAGGACACAGTAGATACTCTGAAACTTGGTTCATAAAAACACACTGAGGAAATAAGTACACTATCGGAGAAAGTAGCCGAATTTTCGGATCAGTTCACTAACTTATCTACAAAGGTAGATGATGATCTGAATAACACAAGACCTGTAGCCATCACTGACACAGAAGAGTAGGAACAAATTAAGAAATTCAAACAAAATCAGAATCAAATTAATACGCAACACAAAAGAGAAATCCGGGAAGTACAAGATCAGTTGGCACAAGTAATACAAAAATTACATATTTCAGAGGACACTCGCGCTCCAACACGGGAAGAGGGACTTAGAAATACAGAACAACCACAAAATAATAACACAGGACACTTCGGAAATTATGAAAGAAATTGGCAAGGCGCATTGGATTTTGAGATGGAACCGCCGAAACGAAGTAACAATGAGCGACATGCGACTCGCCGACACGATGATTTTCACTATAAGCTGTTCATTACTACACGTAAATTCAAAACATTTAAGAATTCTGACAACGACATTCATTCAGAAGAATGGCTTCATCAATACTCTCACTGTTTTCCTCCCAACTGGTCACTGGAGCACAGGTCAGAATTTATGTGAACCAGCTGTAAGAATGCGATCGGTCATTCACGATTGTCACAGTGAAGGAGAATTTTATCATGCCTTCCTCTCAGCATATTGGTCTCAAGCTACACAAGACCGAGTAAAACATAGCATCATAATGATGAAACATTTCGAACAATCTGAATTTTCCAGTCTTGTGAAATATTTTGAAGACATGTTGCACATGAATCAGTACCTCTCAAACCCATACAGCCCCTCAGAACTCATCCGCATTTGCTTAATCAAATTACCTGAACATTTACGACATATTATTTTGGCAGGACGTTGCAAAGACGACATTGAAGCTTTTCAGGGACTCTTACAAGAATTAGAAATTGACACTGACAATCGCGGAACGCGAAAACAGGAACACAACAATTACAGGTCACATCCGTCGCAATTCCGCGATGAAAGAAATAATAACTGGACACGACAAGGCTATTCTCACAACATAAATCATGACCAAAACAGACACCACCCATATGACAACCGGTGGCAGAGTAGTAATAATTACAGGGAAAGATCATCTCTCCGCAGTAGTGACTATCACAGAGACAATGAGAGAAACAGACAATTTGGGAACCAAAATAATTATTATCAAGGGAGACAGAATAACTTTAGACGCAACGGTCCAGCGCGCAGTTACGATTCAGGGAGAAATTCTCCACCACGTGACCGACAAGAAAGAAACTATGGAATCTACTGACATGACGACAGACGATATGATCGTAACGACAGACCTGAATTGCATCAGAACTGGCGGGATTTAAACAGGGCATGGCCCTCTCGACAAGGTGAATTTGTAGAAGTTAGGTCTCCTAATCCCAATAACGACGCACGCCAACAAAGAGACAGACAATGAGTCGCACCGCAGGCAGCCACGTGCGCCTGCTGGCTCAGGGAAAAATTACATAGACGCTAACCTTGAGAAAAATTTTAGCATTATTTACCGATGTACCATACACCACATGAAAATTCCACTGAAGCTGAAACTCTGCGTACTAGGAAGAGTAAAGGTTTACACCACATTTCACATGTAAAACCGTTTATTGAAAGGTAATCTGCTTTTTAACTTAGTCTTTGCCATAAAATTGTTCACTTCATGCTACTAGCACAATTTGTCACACTGAGAAACTGTTAACATGTAATTATGTTCTAAAGTTAATTATCCAGTCTAGAACCTAGGGAACATATTTAGACAGTAATTACGAATGCATTGTTATATTGAACAGGCGACACAGTGTTATTGTGTGTGTATATTCTTGCTTGTTAGTGGCACGATTATGTAACGACCATAAGGCTCACATACTTAGAACATATACTGGTACTGCTAATGAGATTTTAATGCAACATTTTGGTTTACTTGAAAGTACGTTCTGGATTTAAAGTACTTTCTGTGAGATACCAGACGACACAGTGATTAGTTTATGTGACAACTACACGGTTTTATCATGACGCTACTAATGAGTGACAATTTACAATGTTGCTTTTGCAGTGTTTCTGTTTTATATCTGCACAGTTTTTCTGAACTCTTCTGGAAAGGGATACATGTTTTAGTAGTAACTTTTGTGGTATAGTTACAATGAGACAGCCTTTTTCGTACCACAACAATACGTTACATTATAGTACTTTCTTGATCACGGTAAGGTACATAATAACTACGATATCTATACGCAAAGCATTTCACTTTCGTTTATGATGAGGTAAGTACATTGACGTCAGCAGAACTTTGCTTACAGAGGACGATAACTACGACAGTTCCACAGAATTATCTTACAGCAAGACGCACATTTAGCGCTACAGGACACGCATTTGAGTGATTAATTTTGTACTTAAACCATTTATTTTTTTAAGATTTTTTAATTACAAAGAAAGTTTTCCCTGATACATTTCATTCCATTGCTATAATCTGTAACACCTGAGGGTATAATTACATTTATCCTCAGGGGGGTACACCCTTACTTTGTGTACCATGTGTGTGGCAAGCACAAGGAGCCCTAGCTAATATGGTGTTTGCTTATAAAAATTAAAACATCGGTACCAAATTTCTCCAACACAGAATTACACAGCTATCTGATTATTTAACAGAGAAACAAAATTTTTTTATGTCAGTGACACATGTTTACGCAATTACACAGCTGGATAATTTCACACTTATGAAATCGTATTTTGTCTGTACTTTGTGAACTGTTCATATTTTTTTGGAGACATTGTGATAATGTGAGAGCTTAGAATGATGTATTTGGTAAGGGATCATGATTTTTGAAGTACGTTTGAGGTAGATGACTTTATTGAAGGTCTTGAATTTATTGAAAGAAGCTGCGACGATTCTGAGAAGTGATTGATCTGTTATGATGTTATTTTTACGACGACGATGTTTTTTATGCTGTTGAGGTATGTTTATGATCAATAAGATGATGCTACCGTAAATGAGGAATTTGATTATGCTACGTATTTCTTTTGATGAAATATTGAAGAAGTGTCGACGAATATGTATATGTATAATAAGGTAAGGAATAATGAGTAGTGGTTAGGGACTCTGATTTGTGGAAAAGGATGTTGGAAACCAAGAATCGTACTTTAAGAATTATGAAATGTGTGTACATGTGTGAATGTATTACAATGCTGTCAAAATTTTTTTGGACACTGTTATATTCATAGGATTTTATTTTCTACACATTTGTAACGCAAATTCTCAACCTGTGAAAATATTTTTATATGAGACTGTCACTGTAGCGGAAACTGCAGTCGTAAATATTTCAGTAAGAAAGGTAAGTGACCTTGACGTAATGCGTTTTGGGCGCCCAGCTGAGAGATAGTAGTCTGAAAAAAGAAAGCCATTAGGTGGAGAAAAAAAAAGAGGCCATTATCCTCGCTATTGACATTCCTTTGTAGATAGCATCGCAAATATGACACGCTCAAACTTGAAAACATATGATTATACTGTGGAGCTTTTAATTTATGATATTTACTAAAATGCCTAATGAAATGACGAGAAATATTTTTAAGTCTATACACCTGATTATGACTACTGTCTTTCTAGTTGAGAGATTTTTTATTACCTAATGAAATGCCATATGGCTAATGAATGATGTTTCATGCCTTCCTTTGTACATATTTGCTCATTTTCTTGAATATCTAGTTTCTAGCTGCACTGCAGCATTGGTTATTATAAAATTTAATAGCTATACTAATATCACTATTTTCTGTCTACAGACCCAGTAAAGAATACGTTTCTGATAAACGTTCTTAGAAAAGAGAGCACAAATGACTTGGTAATTTCTTTTCTAGAATAAATTGCAATGCATCACTCTAGTATTAAGATGTGACATAGGTATTAACCATGGCCATTTTTACTGTAATATTTTTTCTGCTTGAGCTTTCTCATGTTTAGATATAAGTTATTGCATTTGCTGCAGCTGTTTGCCAGGCATAGTGCTACTAAATTTCACTTTGTATGACTCTGTTAAGCTAGTTTTACTACTGATTTATTTTTCTTGTTGCTGCACATTGGCTCATATTAGTTGTAATGTTGCATTGCTTGGTAATTTAGATTTACTGTAGCTTGCTTTGCCAATTTCCATTTTTTTTTGTCATTGCTGTTTGTGTTAATTGTTTTGTTCTGCTGCATTGCCTCGTCCCTTAGTTTATGCATCTGAGCTCAGTAGATTTAAGTTAGCTTAAGAGGGGGTAGCCTATAAGAGAATGAGTTGCGATGAATTTGAAGAAATGCACTGAGAGGCTATACGAGAAAAGTACAGAAAGCAGGTATAGATAGGACTTTTTGGAAATAATGAAGAACAAAGGGAGATCTCCGAGAAGTAAAGAAAGTTTTGTTTGCAAAATACTGCAGTAAAACAAACCCTGTCCTTTCCTTGTGTTGTCCCCCTATGTGTTTGTGTACTCTTGTATATTTGTGTTTTTCCTGTCTTTATGTGTTTAGCTGATATGAGTTATGTTGTGGAATTTTTCTAATAATATGTTTTTTTCTTTGTAAAGATGCTTAGACATTATTTATTCCGTTTTGTTTTAATGCTTATGTGTAAAGTTGATGTTTCCAAAGTTATTCTGATCTTTTATGTATTTACTTATGTCATTATTCCTGTAACACTGTTGTATATGTTATTTCGATTCTTTTGTAAAGCCTGTATTACTACAAATGTTATCTGTATTGTTATGTTCTTTAATGATGTATTTTGTACCTTTGTAATTGTATTCTTATGTTATAAAATTGTAATTGACACCAGTTCATCAAATTAAGTAGCTTGTAAGTTACATTTCACTGCACACATTTCTGTTGGTCATAGTATATGGACAATATGTGAGAAGTAGGGACTGATAGTGTTTGCACGTGTGTTAATAATTCAGCAAGGGACTGGTTAACAGCATTGCTGGTTCTAAGGACAATTAGAAAAAAAAATCTTTGTGAGTGCACAAGTGGTGGTTTATGGACTTGCTATATTGTCCGGAAGACTCTTCGATGGTGATTGTGCACCTGCACAGTCGCAACAGATGGTTGCTGGCCGTCTCTACAACGACTACAGTGGGTCTACACCTTTGATGACTCACCAACACCATTATTTCTACAAGGACTGCAGTGGGTCTGCACCTCTGGTGGCCCACCAATACCGTAATCTCTACAAGGACTACAGTGGGTCTACTCTGTGATGACCTACCTACCAATACTCTTCAAAACTTCGACTGACTCTGTAGTGGGTTTGCTCTGTTGTGGCCCATTACCTGTCTGCATGTCAAGAGTCAGCACTGTCTTTTCGTTGGAACGACAACACTACTTCTTCAAGACTGCATGGAAATCCACTACTTCCATGTGCATTTTTTTTACTGCTCAGACTTTGATAAAAACACTGCTATTTTACTGTGATCAACGCTCAGTACTGTCTTTATGGACTGTGAGAAAATTTTGGGTTTTGACCAACATTGTATCAATAAGTGTGTGCATTTGATTTCTTCGTTATTGTAATTATGAAAAATTTTATCAAATCATTATTGGCCACTGCCCAAAACAATTTGTAAAATTTTTTTGTGGGGAGCATGGGGGCTATGTAAGTAGGCTGTTTATGTTTTCTTATTGGCAACGTTACGTAGCGCTCTGTATGAAAATCACTGGCTGTGCTGTGTGCTGCCTGTGGGTAGTTTGCATTGTTGTCTGCCATTGTAGTGTTGGGCAGCTGGATGCGAACAGCGCGTAGTGTTGCGCAGTTGGAGGTGAGCCGCCATCAGTGGTGGATGTGGGGAGAGAGATGGCAGAGTTTTGAAATTTGTAACAATGGATGTCATGCACTGCTATATATATTATGACTATTAAGGTAAATACATTGTTTGTTCGCTATCAAAATCTTTCATTTGCTAACTATGCCTATCAGTAGTTAGTGCCTTCAGTAGTTTGAATCTTTTATTTAGCTGGCAGTAGTGGCGCTCGCTGTATTGCAGTAGTTCGAGTAACGAAGATTTTGGTGAGGTAAGTGATTTGTGAAAGGTATAGGTTAATGTTAGTCAGGGCCATTCTTTTGTAGAGATTTTTGAAAGTCAGATTGCGTTGCGCTAAAAAATATTGTGTGTCAGTTTAAGCACAGTCATGTATAATTTTTCTAAGGGGAAGTTTCATTCTCGCCTTTCTTCTATCCTATGATCGTGGAGAGAGCCCTCTTCTCGTACAGGAGGGGCTCCTATCACCTGGATTAATAATTAATAAAGGCGGCATGGGGAAACTGCAGATCAGTATCAGACAGTGAATTGAAAATAAATCAAGTGTGTTGACGATAAAAACACGATAAATGCAAGGTAATCTTGCCATATAAATTGAAAATTAGTCAACCAACTATTCTGGGCTACTTGTCAAGTTGCCATATTGCTGAAGGACAAGAAAAATACACGGAAAACGTTGAGAAATAAATTAGAAACAGTGATAATACGGACAGTCCATAGAGAGAGTGACAGTCGAAAACCTGAGATGACTTATGGGAAATGAAAACCGCGGAAGAAAGTTGTTAGCCTTGAGGAGTTACGTACTACGTATACATAGAGAGAGACAGCACGACAAACCTTACCGCGTTAGCACTAATGAAATCGCAATGCCAGTTGCTCGTGGTGCAAACAGCTTATTTGCATAATAACAACAGCAGAAGCGAGTGTTCTACCGCGACACATCCTAACTACATTTAATCAGTCTACACTTGGTTGCCTCCAAGGAGATAGGAGCCAACATACGTACAATAAAATGGCGGTAGCTCCACACTGCTGTTAATAATGATTTGAAACCATCCAAAAACTGCAATGACATGGGATCCGGAGAGCAACCCTCCATGCTTCTGCACACTCAGACGCAAAGCAGAAGTGTACGAACTCTGTTAGATTCCCGCAGCCAACTGGGCTGATGATGGCAATGGAAACGGTTCCTGCTGCTTCTGGCCGGTGGAGCAGCCCGGCATCCAGGCATTCTGGTTGGGGAACCTATCATGGTGCAAGTTCTCCAAACGCAGATGGAGCTCGTGAATTTTCTGAATTAATTGATTGGTGAACCTGAAAACTGCCTCTCTACTACCGTTCGATGGACCTCTACTCCAGCGAGCCGTTGGTGGTGTCAGTTGGCTGGGAAAAACTGGTTTCAATGTATACTTTCACTAACTAATGTCATCGACTTCTTAATTGAAAAAGCCGGGAGATACGAGAAGATTCCAAGTAGATTACAACATGGTCAGGGAGAGACTCCGAAACCAGATATTGAATTGTAAGGCGTACCCAAGAGCAGAATAAACTGAGATCAAAATTTAGTAACGATGAAGTGTAGGCTGAAGTATAAGAGACTAGTCTGGAAGAATCAATGTGTAAAGAGATGGGATACGGAGGTACTCAGGAATGAAGATATACGTTTGAAGTTCTCTGAAGCTATACATACTGCGATAATGAATAGCCCAGTAGGCAGTTCAGTGGAAGAAGAATGGATGTTTGTAAAAAGGGTGATCACTGAAGTTGGAAAGAAAAACTAGGTCCAGGAAAGGTAACTAGGAGGATACCATAGATAGCAGAAGAAATACTTCGGCTGATCAACGAAAGAGGGAAGTACAAAAATGTTCAGGAAATTGAGGAATAGAGAAATGTAAGTCACTTAGGAATCAAATAAATAGGTAGTGCAAGAAAGCTAAGGCGAAATGGCTGCTGATTGTCGGAATGACTGACTGAGCATACAGAAAAGTCAGAACAGCCCTCTGTAATATTAAAAACAAGGGTGGTAAGATTAAGAGTGGAATGGGAATTCCACTGTTAAACGCAGGGGAGAGAGTGGATGGGTGGAAAGAGGACACTGAGAGCCTCCATGACGAGGAAGCCTTGTCTGATGACGTTATAGAGAAGAAACAGAAGCTGACAGGGAAAACACAGGGGATCCAATATTGGAATCAAAATAAAAGAGCTCTGGACGACTTAAGATCAGATAAGGCAGAAGGGATGGATAGCTTTCCATCCGAATTTCTAAAATCATTCGGTTATGTTATTCACGTTATGTG
This sequence comes from Schistocerca nitens, assembly GCF_023898315.1. Lineage (NCBI taxonomy): Eukaryota > Metazoa > Arthropoda > Insecta > Orthoptera > Acrididae > Schistocerca > Schistocerca nitens. The sequence goes on along the minus strand of NC_064618.1, from coordinate 636,852,476 downwards.
TAGAACGTATGAGACTGGCGATATACCGTCAGATTTTCTGAGAAACATCCTCCACACAATTCCGCAGATTACAAAAGCCGACAAGTGTGAGAATTATCGCACATAACGACTAAAGCATCCAAATTGCTGACAATAATAATATACTGGAGAATCTAAAAGCAAAACTGATGATGTCTTAGATGGTTATCTGTTTAGCTTTAGGAAAGGTAAAGGCACCAGAGAGGCAGTTCTCACGCTGCAGTTCTAACGCTGTGGTACGTTCATATGATTTGTCGACCTGGAAAAAGCGTTCGACAATGTCAAATGGTGCAAGACAAATGTCTACCTGCTTTCCAAGAATCAGCAAACAAGAAACGTGGTAGGTGTGTAATTTGTGGCTGAGCAAAAGATATGTTGACAGCCATTATATATGATCTACGCAAAAAGTCTGTCTGTAAGGAACATGTGACAGTCGTTACACTTGCAGCAAGTGTAACTACTAAGTCCTTTTTTCAACTGAGGCTTAAATTACATGGGACGTGCACAAAACTGATAAATACGTAAGTAAATCTCAAGTGAAACCCTTTGTATTAATTTTTCACTAAATATTTAAATTTTACCATAACATAGTTCAAATAATCAATCAGTATCACCAAAAAATAAAATAAAAACGCTCACTAACGGTATTCACTAAATAAACATAATTTTCCCACAGTTTGAGACTATGTTATGTAAATTATGTACTGGAGTGTAAAATATCCCGCACACCTCGACTAATGAAAAATGTGGCGCGCCTGCTCGAGGGTTAAAGAAACAACACAGAGAGCAGGCCTCCTGATATCGTTGGAAAAAAGCAAAATACATGTCCAGCAACAACATGGCAACTAAAATTCTAAAAAAAACCAAGATCGAGAGTTTCTCAATTGAAATATTTAGACGATACGATTCAGGCCTGGCCTGGAGAAGAACGGTACATCATTCGTTGTTACAGAACGGTAACAGCTTTCATGCGTACAGGGGACGTTTATAACGATAAATGCATCTCGAGAACCTATAAAACTCAGACACTGTTAGACAGCCATCAAGTCAGAGGGTGAGACACTCATGTTAAATAGAGACGCTGGAGAAATCCGAGAGAGAGAATGAAAGGTAATCACGAAAATTTTAGATAGAAGTCTTACTGAGGAAGGAAGGTACAGATTCACAGCAAATAAAGAAACTGGACAGTATACCTACATCTATTCAGACACGCTCACGGACAAAAAATTAGTCACCTTGGTGTGCACGCACGGAGGAATCTTTAAACCTTTACCGGTGGCGCAACGATCGATTCACGACTCAACCGTACGTGCATTGTCTGTAAGTGAACATGAAGAAGTAGCGATCAGTGCGACATTTATGTTTTTGGCGGATATTATGTGTAAACATGGCTAACTGTGACAATGGCAAAAAGGCGCAATCGTTTTCGGCCGCGTCCATGGCGATATGGTGTGCAAAGTTGCTGTATTTGTTGGTGTTGGTGTGGCGGACAGTTCAGCGTGCCTACGAGCAGTGGTGTAGCGCACGTGGCTACGAAACAGGTCAGAGTTGTGGTCGGACAGGGGTCGGAGACGCGCTTCACCGCTTGTGAATCAAAATTGCTTGCAGAAGCGAGTGGAACTGCTGCAGGCAGTGATGAAAGTCTAGCCCAACCTGTTAGCGACAGAACATTGCTACGGGAACTGCATGGAAAGACCTTCGGGCGTTGGTCATAACGGAAGAGGCCGTTCATCTACATCTTGACTTCCGGAAAGCGTTCGATACAGTTCCGCACTGCCGCCTGATAAACAAAGTAAGAGCCTACGGAATATCAGACCAGCTGTGTTGCTGGATTGAAGAGTTTTTAGCAAACAGAGCACAGCATGTTGTTATCAATGGAGAGACGTCTACAGACGTTAAAGTAACCTCTAGCGTGCCACAGGGGAGTGTTATGGGACCATTGCTATTCACAATATATATAAATGACGTAGTAGATAGTGTCGGAAGTTCCATGCGGCTTTTCGAGGATGATGCTGTAGTATACAGAGAAGTTGCAGCATTAGAAAATTGTAGCGAAATGCAGGAAGATCTGCAGCGGATAGGCACTTGGTGCAGGGAGTGGCAACTGTCCCTTAACATAGACAAGTGTAATGTATTGCGAATACATAGAAAGAAGGATCCTTTATTGTATGATTATATGATAGCGGAACAAACACTGGTAGCAGTTACTTCTGTAAAATATCTGGGAGTATGCGTGCGGAACGATTTGAAGTGGAATGATCATATAAAATTAATTGTTGGTAAGGCGGGTACCAGGTTGATATTCATTGGGAGAGTGCTTAGAAAATGTAGTCCATCAACAAAGGAGGTGGCTTACAAAACACTCGTTCGACCTATACTTGAGAATAGGCTCATCAGTGTGGGATCCGTACCAGATCGGGTTGACGGGGGAGGTAGAGAAGATCCAAAGAAGAGCGGCGCGTTTCGTCACAGGGTTATTTGGTAACCGTGATAGCATTACGGAGATGTTTAATAAACTCAAGTGGCAGACTCTGCAAGAGAGGCGCTCTGCATCGCGGTGTAGCTTGCTCGCCAGGTTTCGAGAGGGTGCGTTTCTGGATGAGGTATCGAATATATTGCTTCCCCCTACTTATACCTCCCGAGGAGATCACGAATGTAAAATTAGAGATATTCGAGCGCGCACGGAGGCTTTCAGACAGTCGTTCTTCCAGCGAACCATACGCGACTGGAACAGGAAAGGGAGGTAATGACAGTGGCACGTAAAGTGCCCTCCGCCACACACCGTTGGGTGGCTTGCGGAGTATAAATGTTGATGTAGATGTAGATCTACATCTACATCTACATCTACATCTACATCTACATGACTGCTCTGCAATTCACATTTAAGTGCTTGGCAGAGGGTTCGTCGAACCACAATCATACTATCTCTCTACCATTCCACTCCCGAACAGCGCGCGGGAAAAACGAACACCTAAACCTTTCTGTTCGAGCTCTGATTTCTCTTATTTTATTTTGATGATCATTCCTACCTATGTAGGTTGGGCTCAACAAAATATTTTCGCATTCGGAAGAGAAAGTTGGTGACTGAAATTTCGTAAATAGATCTCGCCGCGAGGAAAAATGTCTTTGCTGTAATGACTTCCATCCCAATTCACGTATCATATCTGCCAAACTCTCTCCCCTACTACGTGATAATACAAAACGAGCTGCCCTTTTAGTGTAAGCTGTCTCTTTACATCTTCTAAGTGTCCTGCCAATGAAACGCAACCTTTGGATCGCCTTCTCCACAATATTATCTATGTGGTCTTTCTAACTGAAGTTGTTCGTAATTTTAACACCCAGGTATTTAGTTGAATTAACAGCCTTGAGAATTGTACTATTTATCGAGTAATCGAATTCCGACGGATTTCTTTTGGAACTCATGTGGATCACCTCACACTTTTCGTTATTTAGCGTCAACTGCCACCTGCCACACCATACAGCAATCTTTTCTAAATCGCTTTGCAGCTGATACTGGTCTTCGGATGACCTTACTAGACGGTAAATTACAGCATCATCTGCGAACAACCTAAGAGAACTGGTCAGATTGTCACCCAGGTCATTTATATAGATCAGGAACAGCAGAGGTCCCAGGACGATTCCCTGGGGAACACCTGATATCACTTCAGTTGCTCATATAGCCATTTAAAGAAGACAACAGATTACTTCTTGGCGTTGGAAGAATATGTGACTGGTTTTTTGAACGCTCCTTCACTCTATTAAATATCGATTGTCCGGCAAAATCACCTAAATTGAGCACCCTAAAAAACTTTGGGGCAAGCTGGAACAACGGGTAAATCAACCAAACAACCAATAAAATGAATCGTTTTAGCAAAAGAAGGCCCGAAGAAAGTAGGAATAACGCAACATAATGAACCAGATAGGAAAATATTGATGCAGAAAATTCACGACTGGAAGGTTTCCCCGGCGGAAGAAACGAAAAGGACCGGAAGAACGTGGTCCGGCGAACGGAAAGGAGCCGAGGTAATATGGACAAGAAGGAAAGTAAATACAAAACTATGAAAATTCTCTGTGTTGCACATGAGATGATTCTGTAGGGCCCAAATGCGAATAATAATAATTTGCGGCCGGCCGTCGTCGTAGTGCGGTTCTAGGCGCTGCAATCCGGAACCGCGGGACTGCTACGGTCGCAGGTTCGAATCCTGCCTCGGGCATGGATGTGTGTGATGTCCTTAGGTTAGTTAGGTTTAACTAGTTCTAAGTTCTAGGGGACTAATGACCTCAGCAGTTGAGTCCCATAGTGTTCAGAGCCATGTGAACCATTTGAATAATTTGCGGCATAACACATGGGCGTTGGTTAACGGAACACATTGATTAATTCACACAACTGCTACACATAACACACGTGAGGTAAGCGTGACCCTATAAAAGTTCAAATAAAACAGTCATCTGCGTCAGTCATTCTTTCTATCTCGTCTCACAATGCATTTAGAGAGTTTATACTCTCATTTTTACGTTGAAAATGATATTATCTTGCAGAGTTGCTAGCTAGATGCAGCCAATTGTTTGTTGTGGTTTCATTTCAGTAAAAAAACGTATGTCAGGCAATTGTTATCCTAGAATAGCACTAATATTATAAATTTTAAATTATGATAGAGTTAGTTACAATCTATTCCACCGCACAGAACCCTGCGGTGCGCCATAAATATACATTTTTAACTTCGTTTTTCTCACGCAACACGAATCAATAACATAAACAAACCGAAGATTATAACGATGTAAAAACATCTCTGAGGCAAGGCACTATATCTTTACATCGTTATAATCTCTGGTTTGTTTATGTTATTGGTTCGGGTTCTGTGAGAAAAGTTAAGTTAAAATCTATATTTCTGACGAACCTCAGAGTTCTGTGCACTGGAACAGATTGTTGGTAACTCTATCGTCGTTTAAGATTTATAATATTAGTACCACTTCAAGCTAACAAGTTCCTGTTATACGTTTTTATACCAAAATGAAACCAAAACAAAGAAGTGGCTGCACCTAGATTGCGAATATGTAATGCAATATCATTGTTCCACCCGAAGATTAGAGTGTAAACTCTCGAAACGAATCGTAGGATGAAATAAAAAGAGTGATTGATGCAGATAATTGTTTTATTTGTCATAAACAGTCACAGTTCCTTACGACAGTCCAACATGGACGACGTAAGGTTAAGCGTGACCCTAAGAAAGCTTCGCACGTTGGGAAACAGCCCAAATGAGATGAGGGCACGTTGGCGTATTGGCACGGGAACCGCTCGTACCCAGGATTAGAGACGCTGTCCACAGCTGGGTGGCGGCAGCGCACGGACATCAGGCATGTGCAGCGAGGGACAGGAAGCCGCCAAGGCCACGACTCGGCGCCTCAGAGCCACAACAGGTTACAGCCGGCGGTCACTGGCCGGCAGCCGCGTGTCTGGTATGGCCGCTGTACTCTGCGCGCTCAAGCCCGAAGATGGGCAAATGCTTCCGAAACGAGTCAGCGTCATGTACATGAACTGTGGCAAAAGCTTACAAGTATAATTCTGTCGTTTAAGTAAATACAGGGCCAAGCGTCAAAAATCTTAGAGATTACCATCAAAATGTGTACAGCAGTTAGACCAAAGCAGTACAGGGTCGGGCAAATAAAAGTGGCTCGGAGAACAGCACAGGCAATCCGCACAACTGCGCTTTGGCATACAGCTGTGTGTTGTGCTACGCAATCGAGCTGCTACTCGCAGAGACGCTCAGGGTTGCCTCACACGGAGAGCACCCCATAGGGCTCCTGAGAGCTACAACACCAAGAATCGCTTCTCGGCTTTTGGCAAGATCAGTGGATAGGTTATTTTGGGAATCAGGGTTCGTTATTTATGGTAATCTACAGTCAAATCACCAGTAACTGAAGAGTAGAAATATTATGTACCAATGTCCTTATTAAAGACCTCACCAACAATAAGTAATGACGTCACCGTTATTAAGGCTTTCAAGGCCACAAATACTCTCAGTACCTCCACAGCGAACAATAGCCACGGTAAGTGATCTAGACTTACCGCATACATTCATGTCCAATCGTATCCACTGGTCTGGACCACTTTTATTTGCACCGCCCCGTATAAAAGTTGGAGATCGGAAGACAAAAACTATACAGGTTTCATGTCATATATGTGTTTTTATTCTACGTCAGTAGATTTAAGAACAAAATGATACTAAATTTGAAGAAAATGAAATGTATTACATTCAACGGTTTAACACATATAACGATAAAAGTTCCATCACACCCATTTCCACTCATTTCACAAGGTTCTAGTAAAGAGACTTATTCACCTCATTTACAAATGGAATTATTTTAGCTAAAATTCATTTCTTCAGACTACCAAGGTTCACGATGTAGTGTTTCCAGTGGCATCTGTTGAACATCATAAAGTTTCATGTTCCTTTTCAAAATTTAATATTTCTTCTACTCTTCAGTTGCATTGAGAGATGACCGAATTTGCAGTATCCCTAGCCGTTCAGCAGTAAGTCTGGTCCACTGTGCTCTCGAAATATTCACATTGGTAAAATTCATACTTTTTCAGCAGCTGACTTAAAGTCGTAAAAATCTCTTTTTTGCGTAACAGTCACTACTAATGGTTTTGTGCGCGTAGGTACAGTACAATGATGAGGCTAACTAAATCTCTCCGAACTTCACACGCAGTTGCCTGTTTAACTTCTCATTGTGAGCAAAATCACGATTGCAAGACACAAAAGCATGTGCTTTCACCTAAAACGTACATTCTGTTTCCGCAAAGTAACCCTTTTCAGTTAGGCAAATAAGTGATTCCGTGAACATGCTTAACTATAACCTCATAATCAGGACGATGATTTTTGTCGATACGAAATTCCTCTCAGTAATAAATTAAATGCATTAAAATACTTTAACATTATTTACGTTCATTTCAAGCCTTATAACAAGTATTAACATGACAAACACGATCTGCCTGGTGCTTGGGAGACTTTTTAGCTGGAACCACAATATTGGCTTTGCGAGTATATTCCTTTCCTTCGCTGCCTAGTTTCTTCCATTCACTTTGTGCTCTACCTTCACTCCCCCCCCCCCCTACCTCCGTTTTGGCACAGTTTTTCTTTACATTTTGCGATATTGTGTATTATTTGCATGCAATAATTACTTCAGCAATGCGCTATTGTCGCAAAAAGACCACAGAGCTACTCCAATTGTCAGCAGTTCACACAGGTGCACGCCAAGACACTGGCCGAGAGTCGGCACATGACTTGTTATGTGAATATCGATGTTAGTCTTAGACACGAGTGCCATCTGAAGACAGCTGTTAACACTGTTCCACGTTGTTCTGGCGCCTGTGTCAGAACGTATGTTATTGGCCTTGCATTTACAGCGGAATTTCACCAATACCTCAAATTTTCCTGTTCGGCTCTTGACTCGTTATTTACTTTCATGCCACAATTGGCCAAGCACTGGATAAATGTGCCCTAATAGAATGAATACACAGCACTGTGCAGTGGCATTCTGTGCTCAGCACTAAAATAACTATCAGTAGATCAATACACACACACACACACACACACACACACACATATATATATATATATATATATATATATATATATATATATATATCCCCAAAACTAATTCCCGCCCAGAACAAGACGGCTGAACGAGAGAATATCACACAAGGAGAGGTGGCGCTACAGACTTAAGCCAGCTTCACGCACACGGCTGAAGAGCACCACAGCAAATGGCATACTGCAATTGTAATGCAATTGCATGTGTGAACTCCCAGTTATTACTGGCGCACCTAAAGAGACGCAACTTTCCTCATCAACAAAAAGTTTAAATTGGTTTGCACTTTGTTACGACACTTTCGTACAACCACTACTCCCAGGTGGCAGTATTTCGAAACACGAACATTCTGTCGCAGTTGTCGTAGAGTAATTAATGCAGCACCCAATTCGATTTCAGTATATTTTCATTTTATTACAGAAAAAAGTCCAAACAGTGGTCGGCAGGTACACTTTCGCAACTTCCGGAATTACAGGAACAATAATCTGCGCTTAATTTTCCGTAGCAGTGTGTGTGTGTGTGTGTGTGTGTGTGTGTGTGTGTGTGTGTGTGTGTGTGTGTATATGTGTGTGTGTGTCTGTGTGTCTGTGTGTATGTGGGTGTGCAATATTTGCAAACCAATTATGTACGCCTATCCCACAATCTTGAAAGATGTTTGAATGAATAAATAAATAACAAGTAACCAAAAAAGTGATTCACATAAACCTTGTGATTTGTGAGACCAAGCACTGTATAGATTATGTATTATATGTGGGAAACAGCCCCCGAGTGTGATGTGGCAGCTGTTACACTAAAAATTACTTGTTCAAGATGCCAACATCAACGAATACCATAACATTTAAAATCTTGAAAAAGTGATGTGTCTGCAGATGATATTTTCATGCCAGCTGTTGGTTAGTTTGTCAATGCAGACAGCATTTTCGTCTTCGAATGCTGTTTTTTGTGTAAATGTGTTTGTGGTCCCAGATTTATCCCTGCACAAAATCAATTTTTGGCTGTAATGTTTGGGTTTCTTCTTCCTTGTATTTAACTACTGTCATGGTTCAGTGCCGTAACCTGCACTATAACATTAATACACGACCACATGATTTCAGTTAACGCCATGATGAAAGGCGTGCAACAACGTAGAATCTGTTGCATCGGATGTGAGCGGTAGGTCACAGTGCCACTACAGAAAACCACAAGCTGCGGCGTCACATTAGTTGCGGGTGTGAACCTGGCTTTACACAATACTTGGCTTTGAAGCTGGCGTCGCCATGTTAAGAGCTCCTAAAGATAAGCAGACTCCCGTTTACAATCGGTTCTTATTCTTAATTTCATATAGACACAACAGTTGTTTTAAATAGCAAATATTAGAGTGCTTTCGTGAATAACACAATGTCATGATCGCATTCCCAGATGATTTACTGACCTTAAAGGTATGTTTGATCCAGTATACTACGTATTTGGCCTCATTAGTATAACTTTCTTTTTGTTACACGTTTCGAATGAACAAAAGCGAAGTATGTGATGTGGAAAGGTTGTTTCCATAATCCAGCATTTTCCTTAATGAAGAGTGACGAAACTGATGATCCATCTATGTCTTCTTCTCGAAAATGCTGAGAATATATTTTGCTGTGCCTGGGTGGTTTGCAATATTTCCTTCTCATAGCGTTCAACCAGAGTGCTCTTGGAGCTGTAATGATAGGAAATCTAAAGTCAATTTACAGAAATAAAACCAATATAGTAAATGTAACCAGCTCAACTGAAATTCGTGTATATAAAAGAAAATATCGCTTATACGAGTCCACTTACGAATGAAATCTGATTCCTTTACACTTTGGACAATAACATGCTATTCACGAGCAGCATATTTTCCAAAACATTTCCAAAAAGTAATACTGTAACCTTTAAAAAAGTAAGTCAAAGAGTAAAACAGCTAACCTTTGCTGACAACAGAAGTAAAATAATGACTGAAAAGTTATGACTTCGCATTAGGCCAAAATTTTGGAACTGACGTAAAATAAAGTCGAAAAACACTTATTAACTGCAGATGACATACAGGTGCCCATAGCCAATAGGGTATTCAGTATTGTCCCCTGCTTGGAGTCTGAACAAGGAAACGTTGTATCCGAAAGTTCGCCATGTTTTTCGTACTGTTAGACTGGCTAACTTGAGGTGCGGATGCTCTTTGTAGCTCTTTCTGGCTTGGTGAGGAAAAGGTATCAAAGAGTTATATCATAGTCGATAACGTTCGGAATATGTCGTTTAGAGTCAATGTAGCCAGAGAAGTGTCAGAACTTTGGTTATTTAAATGACAGTAGTAACTGTGATTGCGACATTGAGACTAAGTCTTGGCCATCTGCTGTGCAATTACACTTTATCAATATTTGCAGGTAAAATTTGTGTAGTTGAGAGTATGTGTGATGACATTGCATTTTAACCATCATTTTGTGGGATAAACTTGATTTTTATACAGTTTTCTTTGTAATAAAGGTGTGAACACATGTTCATTTCATAGGAGTAGAGCTTAACAAGTAGAAATTCAAGGTTTTACTTACGTTTATCCGTGTTAAAAGTTTTCTAAGAGGAATAGAAACGGAACAAGAGTATTTCTATTCAGTATTTTGTAAATTTTCGGACCTTTGCTTGTGACTTGTTCTGGAGCCACAAAGATTTTGAATGGTTTCGCCAAGTCTCCCTTATTTCTTTATGAGAACAATATCAGAAAGAATGTCGGATATAGTGCTCAACCCCAATAGTATCAGTCATCAGACAGTTGCACAAGTTCTGCAGGAACCTCCTTTAAGCTTCGTTTTCCAGTGGTTAATGTGGCGCAATTAGTCTGAATATCAACAACACCCCCCTCCTCTACCTCCACCTATTGGCACACTCATGGCTGAATGTTGCGTTGATATTGATATACTGAAAGTAACCCAAACTCTTACTCTATAATGTGATTGAAATTCTTTTGTATTAATATCAAAAGCAAATCTTAACTGTCCAGCTTGATTTTTGCAGAGAAGATATTTTATAATGCTATTTAATAATATAAATAGCGCTGAATCGACAGGACCATCATCAGACAGCTTCTTACATTGCGATACTTTTTTGTTGCTTTGAATTAGTCTTCAGTTTTTATTCCCCAATTTCCTTTGGGTGGTGGTGTCCTGCAACAAAAATGTGATGTGATAAAATGTCTGTTTAACTGTAATTGTGGCTCACAACGATTTTAACAGATGTAAACAAAATATTAAAGTGAAAATATTTTACTTAATAACATCGAAAGTTCTGCGCCATTATGTTCCAGTGATGACTGCTTGTCTTCATATAACAGTGAAGACTATATTAAGCACTTTCTTTATATCTGTGTAAACACATCATCTGAAGCACCACTCACACACCAAGGAGTTCGTTACATGGAATGATGTATACAAAGACAGCGATAACACAACTGTAACAGCGTCAAAGACTTTCTCTCTCAGAGACATTTCGATAGATACATTGATGAGGCAATAGAAATTTACAAACTACAAATGTTCCAATACTTATATTAAATGAGAATTGATTAAAATTAAGATAAACAAATAAATCAGCCAGTATTTTACAAAGCGTTACTGCAATGATATTATGTAAACGTTATGGTTTACTTTGGAAGTAATGTAAATGATAAGGGATCGATGTACATTAACAGACATTACCATAATAGACACTACATGACAATTTTTCGTTGCCCAGTTGAAGATATTGTATGACTAAGGAAGCTGTTATATTTTAAGCACAATTTCATTTTGAATTAGTGTCTGCATGATGTTATTATTGAAGAGAGTAGTATTTATTATAAACTTGAAAGCAGGTAAATGAAATTTTGAGGAATGGCTGCATTCGCTAACTTTGTCTGTTCATTGAGAAGATCTTATGGTGATGTGCTTTTATGTACACATATAACAATCTCTTCCAGTAAACTCTCTGCCAGCATGATGCAATACCTGGATGTCACCTTCAATGCTTTTTATTCCATGATTGTTAATAGTTATGTGCACTGCAAATGTAGATTTCGACAGGTCGTTCAAACATATGGCATCAGTATTTTCTTTAAGCTGAGTCTCAAAGCTTCGTGCAGTGTCCTATAGAGTAGGAAAGGCAACTTTGGAAGGTGAGTTTGTATGTAGGTGACTTTTTGTATGGTGGTTATTGTTCTCGAAGTTGTAAGTTGTCAACTGCTTAAGTTTATTGATTGTGTGGAAGCTTATCTTACTGTTTGTGTTTTTAAATATATTGCTTATTTTGAAGGATATGCTGCCTATGAACGGTAGAGCAACATATTTTCTGCTGTTTTCTGATGTATCTTCTGTTAACTGTATGGTTGTCTCCAGTGAACCTTTGTTGTTTGATGGTTTTTGGATCTTCTGTGATAGTTTGTCTACCATGAGAGGGCTTAATGCTTTGATTGAGTCTATGGTTTTAATGATATTGGTCTCTTTTTGTTCCTGATTTGGTTCAGGTTGAATTTTTTCAGTGTGGATCAGAAATATGCCATGTTTTGCTGCTTTGTATGACAATATGAGCTGTTGATACAAACATTAGTGGATGTTGGTTTTCTATAAATCTTAAAATTATGTTTACAGTTTTTATTGGTGATTTTTATGTCTTATAAATTAATACTTGTGTTGGCCTCATGTGTAATGGTCAATTTTATGCTTTTGTACATGCTGCTCAGATTAGTTCTTAATGTGTCAATTCCTTCATTGGTGCCATCAAAAAGTTAATTGTATCATAACATACATTTTGGTTTTGATGTAACTGTTAACTTCAAAAATATGTGCTTTAAGTGATTTATGTAAATATCTCCTAACATTCCAGCTAGGGTGCTACCTATTACCAATCGATCTTTATTTCTGTGTATTTTGTTATGAAAACTGAAGTAATTGTATGACAGAACCAAACTAAGTAACTTAGTGATCTCACATATCTCTGCCTTGCTTAGTTTCTTATGCTTAATTGATTATTGCTCATCATGTTTAGGGAGTCCTCTATAGGAATGTTTGTATAAAGTTTTACTATTTCAAGCAGTTCAAATCTGGCTGTCAGTGGAAAGTACACATCTTTAATGTTGTCAGTCATTTCACCTGTTTCCTTAATAGAGAATTTGTTTTCAAAAATATGGTGAGTATTAAATATGCAAGTTTAGCGGATGGAATAAGGTTCTGCAAATTATTGATTAAGTTTGGGCTCTGTGTTGTGCTTTAGACCTTTGTTTATGAGAACAAGTTCATTATTTGTAAAACCAATGTTTGTTGAGTTAATAATCTTTCATGAAGCTGATGTGGGCTATCATGTGAGTTTTTGTCACTGAGGCAGCTTCTTTTCATTTTCAGAGTACCAAGTTTTTTCTTACACCTAAATGGTATTTACAGATGTTATTTTCCAGTGTTGTCTTCCATGTACTGTAAGGTGTAGGAGAGTTGTAGTTTGTAGAGGCAGTTTCCAAGTTGCAGGTGCAGACTGTACAGCTGCTTGTTGAGAAGTTATTTCTTTTTGTACGGCACTTTTATTTCCGTCTTGAGCCATATAATTTCATATTTTGCTTTAATTATTTTGGTGGTATTGTTTTTAGAATTAATCTTCACTTTTATGTAGCTTTGTGTTATCTGTGCTGACAGAAATTGTATGTTGCATGCTGAGGGAATTAGATTAGGAAATGAGACACTGAAAGTAGTAGTAGATGAGTTTTGCTATTTGGGCAACAAAATAACTGCTGATGGCCGAAGTAAAGAGGATACAAAATGTAGACTGGCGATAGTAAGGAAAGCGTTTCTGAAGAAAAGAAATTTGTTAACATCAAGTATAGATTTAAGTGTCTTTTCTGAAAGTATTTGCATGGAATGTAGCCATGTATGGACGATAAACAGTTTAGACAAGAAGAGAACAGAAGTTTTGAAAATGTGGTGCAACAGAACACTGCTGAAGATCAGATGGGTGATCATGTAACTAATGAGGTGGTACTAAATAGTATTGGGGAAAAGAGGAATTTGTGACACAACTTGAGTAGAAGAAAGGATCGGTTGGTAGGACATGTTCTGAGGCATCAAGGGATCGCCAATTTAGTATTGGAGGGCAGTGTGGAGGGGAAAAATCGTAGAGGGAGACCAAGAGATGAATACACTAAGCAGATTCCAAAGAATGTAGGTTGCAGTAGTTACCTGGAGATGAAGAAGCTTGTGCAGGATAGAGTAGCGGGCTGCATCAAACCAGTCCTTGGGCTCAAGACCACAACAACAACAACATAAAAGCAAATGCCATAAAATCTCCTCAACGATCAGATTGAGTTAGTCCACGCAACCTATCTTCGAAACTTAATTCATCTGCTTTCCAGTTTAAAATAAAAACTATTCCCTTCAACCATAACAATGAGCAAACACTAATCCAACATGTAATAGTGCATAAAATATAACAGAATGTTTTGTCATTCAATACTTAACTAGATATGTCCTCTATTGTAATATCTATTATTGTACACCTATCCCTTATAATTTATTTTACCTACAACATGAACCATAATATTTACAAAATGTGATTTCAGTAACACTTTGTAATAAACATTCTGTTTTATTTGTTTATTTTAATTTTAATCAATACTCATTTAATCTAAATTGTAAGTAATGAAAGTTTTGTAGTTGGTTAATTTCTACTGCCACATCAGTGTATATATCGAAATATCTCTGAGATAGAAAATCTTTGACAGTGCTTTGGTTGTGTTATCACCATCCACACGTACAACGTTCCATGTGGCGAAACTCCTTGGTGTGTGAGTGGTGCTTCAGATGATGTGTTTGGATATATACATAATGTCTAAAGTGAAAGGAGGAAAACGCTCATCAGCTGAGGTATTAAGTATTTATGATGACTGAGAATGTGTATTAAGTGGTGTTGGCCAATGGAATGATCAGTATATAAATTAGTCCAAGGTCCATACAGTTTCCACTATAAAGCAATGTAAAAGGACATTTTTGGCAAAAGATGATATGCGCTTCATGCTCTAAGTGAGCACTATAGTATGAGGTCATTTTTGGGAAGACATGGACAGTCAGCAGCTGTGAGCACAACATGAGATACTATAAAATTGTTTTAGTTGTATAATACAAGTTGTGAATGTGACATACTGAAATGGTAGCCTAGGTGTTGTACATGTTCCAAAGACATAAATTGATTTTGTAACCTACATGTAATGTTAATATAATGTACTTTGGGGAGGAGAGTTGGGTTTGGAGTGAAGTGGCGAAGAGAAGGGAGGGCGTATAGAAGGGGGAATGGTAAAGAGTTTGAGGAGAGTGGGGAAGGAAGACGAAAGGACAAAGTTCAACATCATCTCTGGATCAGAAGGCTCATTGCATTTCTATATATACGCTTCTTGTGAATGAAACTCTTTGCTTATACATTGATAGAAAGAAATGACAAGACCAAAACATAATTAATGTAGAGTAGTGAAATTTCGGGGATACATTTGTTACATATTTAAATTATTAACATCGCAAGACACAGGTTAATGCAAGCATGATAAGGCATTGCCGATGTGAAATGTTTGTACATTAGTAACCGATGTAACAGCCAGAATGTCGAATGCAAGCATACAAACGTACATGTATTCTGTTATACAGGTTCCAGACGTCAGCTTTTGGAATGGAGCTAAAATGCCTGTTGCACTTGGTTGGTCGTTATAAGGACGTTTAATGCTGTTTGTGGATGACGCTGGAGTTGTCGTCTGATGATGTCTCATATGAGCTCGATTGGAGACAGATCTGGTGATAGACCAAAGCAAGGTAACATGCTGACACTCCATAGAGCTCGTTGGCTTACAACAGCGGTATGCGGGCGAGCGCTACCGAGCTGGAAAACAGCCCCTAGAATGCTATTCATGTATGTCAGCACAACACTTCCAACCACCAGATTGAGGTACAATTTTGCAGTCTGGGTGCTTGGGATAACCAAAAGTGTCATCCTACTGTCATAGAGAATCGCAACCCAGATCATAGCTCCAGGTGTAGGTCCAATGGGCAACTGTTATATTGGAGAACACAGCCGGTTTCACAAACTAAATTTGCATCTTCAGGCACTTCAGCTCAAATAATTAAAGGTCCAATTTAAACCAGATAAAGCCATTCCCAACATTTATGTCTGGAATTTTAAAACTTCTAATTCACGAATGTGCGAGCATCTGTGATGAAGTGTATTATCGTAGACGCTCGCACATTCTTGAGTCAGAAGTTTTAAATACCTGGATATAAATGTTGGGAATGGCTTTATCGAGTTTAAACAGAAATTTTAATCTTTTAACTTGAAGCAGCTGATGATGCAAATTTAATTTGCGAAACCATTTGTGGTCACCTATAAAGAACTCTAACAATCGCTGCAGTCTTGTTTATTCAAATAATGGAATATTTCGGCTGTGATTGCCCTACATATAAAATAGTACGTCCAATGTCCCCAACCCACCCTCTAACTTGCTCTTGCTTGACACCACTGAGGCCGCAAGTGGTGGTGCTATGGAGTCAATGGAATCCACACTACAGGGCGGCTGGGTTGCAGCTGTCCTTGAAGTAACAGTTCGTTGTGTCGCTGAGGTGCCAACTGCTGCTCAAATTGCTGCTGCAGGTGCACTACGATTCGCCAGAGCCATATGCCGAACACGATGGTCTTCCCTCTCTGGAGCGCCACGTGGCTGTCTGGTGCCCACTCTCCTTGCGACCTTACATTCTTGTGACCACTGCTGCCAGCAACCACACACAGTAGTCATATTCCTGATAAGTCTTTCTGCAGTATTCAAGAAGGAACATCCAGCTTGCCATAGTCCTATTACGCTGAACAACAAATTTGAAGTGAAAGTGTGTAAATTGCATTTTTGTATAAATAACTAACTAAATATGGATTCATGTTCCAAGATTCAGCATAACAAATTTTAAGTGAATAATTACTTGAATTATGTTATGTATCATGCATTGATAAATTTTAGTGCCATTCTGGAACTACAAAAGAAAATATTAAGAAAAATGAAGATAACATTACATGAATGAAAATACTTTGTAAGTCTGTTTTGTAACAGAACTATGTAAAGGACAAAAAAAATATATAAATTAACTGGTCACAAATATATATAAAGGATGACTGTGTTAAATGTCCTTATGTACAGTGTATACAATTACATATTTTGATCGGAGATAAATTCAGGAGAAGACCGTTTTCGCTTGGCTTGATGTTTATACACATACTCGGGAACATCCCTTATGGCAGTCCAGCAGTAATCTGCTAAAATAGTAGGACTCCACTTTATGGCATCCCTCTTCTCAAATGTTGCTTCCCCATGTTCATCACTTACTGCATCACAATCTTTGGGGAAGAAGTCAAGATGACTATGTAAGAAATGCATTTTCAATTACATGCTGCAACCAAGTTTTTCATAAGATGACATTATTTACAATGTCCTTGTAATTTATTGCTCATTTGTTTCCTAGGAACTGTAAACAGACTTTCTTAAAAATTCCCATGCATGCTTCTCATCACCTTGTATGACTCCATCAAAAGTATGGTCTCCAAAAAGCTCTTGAATCTGTGGGCCTCCAAATATGCCCTCCTTTACTTTGGCATCACTTAAGTAAGGGAATATTTGCCTTAAGTACTTAAATGTGTCACCATCCTTGTTCATTCCCTTAACAAAGTTTTGCATGAGATCCAACTTGATGTGCAAGGGCAGGAGCGGAATCTTTTTAGGGTCTACTAGAGGTTCACTCTTAATGTTCTTCATACCTGGTTGAAGAGATTTTCTGGTGGGCCCTTCATGTTTACTGTAATGAGATGCACGAGCTTGGCTATCCCATTCACAGAGAAAGCAGCAATATTTAATATACCCTAACTGCATACCTCATAGCAGTGCAACCACTTTCAAGCCACCACAAATCTGCCACTGAGAGTCATTATACTTGATGGCTTCTAGTAAAATTTTTGTATTTTATTATGACTCTTTAATATACACACTATGCCTAACTGGAATAGAAGAAACCTCATTACCAATATGTGAAACCACTGTTTTTAAGCTCATCTTTGATGGTTCAATAAAGAGTCTCCACTCATCAAGGTTGGAATTAATTCTCAGAGCCTACATTAGACCATTTATGTCTACACATGCTACAAGACTATCTTGCAAGTTAAAAAAAAGGAGTAAATTATTGCTCTCTTCTGCAGCATTTACATTGCTTTCCAGAAAATCTTGTTGCAATCTTGATGCTAAAATCTCAGCCTTAGCTTTAGACAGCTCCCAATCTCTAATGAGGTCACTTAACTCATTTTGAGACAATTCTTTTGGATCATCAGTTGATGATATATTTGGAAGAAACTCTGGATCTTGTGATGTACATTGTTCAGGACGTTCAGAATCCCCATCAGAAGCAATCTCATAGTCTGCCGGTGGTTCAGGTATTGGCAATCTTTCCCCATGTAGAACTGGAAGCATGGCAGATGGGATGTTAGGATAGATCACTATCCGCTTCTTCTTCTAGATATTCCCTTCTTGATAGGAGGAACCAAACAAAAGTAGCAGTCACTGACATGGTTAGTTGGCTCACACCAGATCATAGGCACTGCAAAGGGCACTGAACGTCCTTTCCCACGTATCCAATTTCTGAGGTAGCTGGCACAAGTGTTGCAGATCACTTATGGAGCCCAGGGTTTATCCTGATCACCTATTATGCACCCAAAATAACAGCTGTAAACGTTTTTAATCAAGGGAGTTATTTGCTGGTTTTTGTGAAGCAAATATCACTTCTCCTCACACATAGCAAAATGTGTCAGCACCGTTAGCACAAACTCATGACATTTTTGTTCACTTCAATTGCAGTCAACTTGAGCAAGTGGTAGTTAATCGGGAAACAATGTGCAAACATTATCACATGCATTAATAAAGTCACTGGAGTTGAAGAGGAGGGAGACAAAAATATCACTAAAATTGCTATCAAAATGTTTATATCCAAAATATTGCACACAAGTAAGACCAGGGACAATAATATAATCCATTGTTACTAGTTATTATGACTTTGGGAAATCATTATAGTATTTGATATTAAACTTAACATAAAAATCTGTATATAATTATCTCACCATATAAAAAAGTCAAAAATGAAAACTAGAGCTAATTTTGAAATATCTTTTTGCTATTCGTGATCAACGCATTAGAACTGATAGGAAATGGCTATTTTCATTAGACTTACATTTTCATTGTTGCACAGTGCAATTTGCCTGCTGCACTGTGTTTGTGTAACTAACATTTATTTGCCATAATGAACATTAACTTACCTTTAGGCTTATAGTTGTTAACTATGCACAGTTTTCGCCATTTCAATCACATCTTCTTAAATTTTTCCTATAAAACATATTATTTTTTCCTATTCACTTTAATGTAGAGGTACTTTTCAATAGAATAGTATGTTGTATAATCCTCATCACTTAACCAGTTGTGGTTTTATTTAAATAGCATAGTTCTTTCTTATTATAAATAGCTGTCGATAGTGTAATATAAATCACACTTAATTTTAGCACCATCACTGTATTCATTAGCCCATTCCTCTTCATAGCTTACTCATTAACATTTGTTTTATTAATTACTTTAGTACAATCGTAACCTTTCTGTAAATAGTATTACCCCAGGAGTGACCATAGCTCTTTCTATGTAAATAATTTCTGTTACATATATCTTCTTACTCTGATATATCTTTCTTCTTGTACATAGTCCTATGTCTACATACAGCTGTATGTGTGAAGCTGGTTTTGAAGTTTGTCACGTAATGACTTGGCAAAATGGACATGTCATGGGATAAAATATTCCATACTAACAAAATCTGTTTAAAAAATACAAAGTGTGCAGTAATAATACCCGTTATACATGTTTATTATTGTGCTTAATACACTGACTATCAGTGTAGTCTTTGTTCCTGTAACTAGTTGCATACATAACATGGAAAAATTGCTATTTCGCTTATTAGAATTTCCTGTAATTTTGGTCGTAAGTATGTGTCAGCGTTTACTTAATGCTTCTTGTTCATAGTATTTCCTTTGCACAATTAAGTCTTATTTTGTCATTTTCAGCAGTCAGTGTTTGGACGATGCAATGTCTTTTCCATTCACCACTGTTTGTTCGATCTATTTCTTTCAGTGATAAGTTCAGAACGAATCTTACCTTCTATTGCTTTCATATCACTGTCCGTTTTTATTTAATGTTCTCTTCCGTTTATGATCTCTTCAACTGCATCCGCACAAGTTTTTTACAAACTTCCTGCATGCTGGATTAGCTTGGGTCAGCAACTTCTGTTAATCAGTAGAACGAAAATCCAGTCCAAATTGCAAGTTTTTACTTTTTGTTCATCCGATGACTAGTTTGGGGCCGAGACCCATTTTTAAATCATCATAACAAAGCTGAAAAAGATATTTCGGAAGATGTCGAAATCATTCATTGCAAAAATGTCATTTTCGGCTTTGTTATGATGATTTAAAAATGGGTCTCGGCCCAAAACAAGTCATCGGACGAATAAAAAGTAAAAATTCGCAACTTGGACTGTCTTTCGTTCTACTGATAAGTCTTTTGTTTCCGGACACCCTCTTCAGCTAGAGTAGAACCGCTTTCAAAGGCACCAGCCTCAGCTCCCTCATTTAAACTTTTGACATCCTTACTGTTGTTGTCGCACTCGGTTGTCAAACATTTTTGTCCTAAAGTCAGAAATCGTATGTCTTGCGGAGTTTCTGTACATCATTCAGCAAATTTTCGCCCGCAGACTTCGTTTCAGATACGTGTGTTTGAACAGCTGTTACCACCTGAGCTAGCTTTGAAGTGCGCCTTTTAAGCTACCGTGCGGCGTTGCAAGTTCTTCAACTTGACACGGACTTTGCCCTTGATCTTCACTCACACTAAGAAGTTTTTTGACTAGCTGTTTGTACACATTAGAAAATATTGTACCTAATTTATTAGTTGCAGCTGTCAACTATCTGTTCAAGTTAGTACGCAAATTTTCGAAGTCGTTCGAAAGTGTCGTGACTTTTTGGTCTAACGTACTGAAACTTTGATCTAAATTGCCGAGACCAATGGACACGTTTGTAATTTTTGTGCTCTACTCTGTACGTAACTCAGTATTCATTTGTATTAATTTCTGTGAGTACTGTTCTATGGTTGCTACCTGTGGATGATAATTGTCTAATGTATGTGTAGCATGAGCATGTGTGTATCTGTTCCGTTCACTCAATATCAATCTCAGAAAATTTCCTATGTCTGTTGCATTGTTTCTATCCAAATTATTTTGAAGAGAGACTCTTCCAGTTGAGGATTGTGAATTAATCTCATCGACTGTTAGCCATGTGACATCACATCCTACCCATTCATTGCAATTGAGTTCAGTTGTACATTGTTTTAGTTTGTAGAATCGCCATCCCGTTGCGATGCGTTGTCATTTTCATTATCTAAAACATTAGATTCTGATTCAGTATTTTCGTGATCACTACCGTTACTATTATTTTTTTCACTCACACGTGATCCCATTTTTAGTGACAATAAAAGGTATACACTGCAACTGAATTATGAAATATAACAGAAACTCACTTGTGGTAAATTTCACTACTGATATACGTTCGCGACAAAATTGCTTCTCATTATTGTTGCTGTTACGTACATGAAAATCGTTTACTATTACAATGAAAAATCAACTCTACTAAACAAAATGTTGCTTGCAAAAGTGTTTTGAACAGGTCAAGAATCAGGATATTGCAGCGAAATTGATTTTGTGTACTGTGATCAATAGAATGTTCTTGATCCGACGTTTGGTTGGCGTTTGGCGTTCTTCTCTTCACGTTCCGTAAAGTTCAATTACTTGTCTCTGGAGAAAAGTTTCTTCATTTTCCATGATTTTATTCCTTTTTTACGAGTAACATACTCCTTTTCTCATTTTACCCTCAATATAGAATATGTGGAACAAATACATAACACAATTAGTATTTCAGCAATCACTGTTACAACTACATTACTTTTTGCTTATGATCCGAAGATTGCGGGATCTGATATCTGTTCAGTCGCTAGTGTATCCTATTCAATTTTTTACTACTGGTGGCTGGGAAGTTAATGAAATGCTTTTACAGCCGGTAGCCGAGCATACGTCACCAAACGTATCTCAAATGTTCTTTCAAGGAAATTTAATAGTAAATGTTCTTAGTCGTATTTTCTTCCCAGTGGGAAGTTTTAGCTATTATTTCTGCTGTTATTGTCGTCTCGAGTACAGCTGCTGTAGAAGTCGGTAATTGTTGACCATGTCGCTTAATGAAAGAAACTTCTGTTTCGAGGTGGTGAGATGAACTGTCTGAAAAAAATAGACTGACACTGTGTTTCACTTCACTTTTATAGTAACCCAAAATACAATCTTATTCAGGAAACTGTTACAACCACAGACTCATCTCTCTCTGTTGACTTAAAAAAAAAGAAAAAAAAGGAAATAGTCAACAATCACATCTCTTTCATCTAAGAGAATCTCTGCTGCAGCGCATCGCTTCCTCTTTTATCTTACGAATTCCTCTTTGGAAACATTTAACAATTGCCATTACAGCGGTTTAATTATAGTTGGTTAAAGTTGAGAGACGGCAGACTCCCACCTTCCAGCTCGCAGCCTGTTACACTGGAGTTGTGTGCCTAGTTGGCTAAGCCCCTGTGGCGGGCACCAGACGTGGTAAACAGCCCGGGGATTAACCGTGGCGTCTGTTTACCTCAGTAAGATGGGCGGGTGGATGGGGAGAGAGAGGAGTGGGGGGGGGGGGATCGAGAGTGGAAAGCAGCAGTACAGGGCTGTTTCGATGCTGTCTTTAGCGTCCAACAAACGCAGTAGCAAGCCCAAAGTACAGGCGGAGCGAATTGCAGCTGAGAAGCGTTGGACAGATATTGTAAAGCCGCACCCCTAATTTTCGAGGAAGAAATAAAAAAAAAGATTTAAGCCACGCACTGAGTGAGAGGAAAAAATTACCAAACTTCTATTTGCAGTTACATGTAAGACCTAGGTACGTATTGGAAACATTTGTTCTAATAATTGATATAACATATTGGAAATATATTTTGTCTTATTTACACTCATCATTATCAGTAGCTGGCCGCTGTGGCCGAGCGGTTCTAGGCGCTTCAGTCCGGAACCGCGCTGCTGCTACGGTCGCAGGTTCGAATCCTGCCTCGGGCATGGATGTGTGTGATGTCCTTAGGTTAGTTAGGTTTAAGTAGTTCTAAGTTCTAGGGGACTGATGACCTCAGATGTTAAGTCCCATAGTGCATAGAGCCATTTGAACCATTTGAACCACTATCAGTACCGGAATTCACTTCATCACCCTCATTCTCACTCCTGTAATTTTTTTCTCAGTAGCTCGTCCTTACTGCCACCCAGCGTTTCGATATGCAGCATTTCCTGAACCCCTTGAGGACCATGAAGCAAAAATACACTCGCACTAACGGGTGACTGGTGGCTTCTTAATCTTACCAGACAGTGTAAGGACATGATCTTCCTCCAGGAGCCAATCTGAATACATTTTGCAGAGGTTGTCCTTGAACGGTTTGTTTATGGCCACAACCAGTAACTGTAGTTTTGAAGCCATTCCTGCACGTATTACGACAAGATCTGTCTTTTGTGTAGCAAGTTTATCTTTTACTTCAGCAGTAAGATGTTGCTTAAAAACATGCTAATCTAGCATGGCACTCTTAGCAAGCAGTGCCCCAGGTCTGCGATTCTAAACAGTAGAGAAACAGTCGATCATTAAGCCCATAGAAAAGTTTTCTTTGGGTATGGTTTTTTTCTCTTCAGAATAACATAAGGGGGCCACTTTCCCCCATCAGCTGTAACACCTAACTTCACGATTGCTCTGTTATTTTTTTCTTTCCCGGTTCCTCTTAAAGAGTTACTTTTTGCCCTTTACATGTCTACTGCTGTATTGCTCGGCATGTCCAAAAATACTGGCGTCTCGTCTGCATTGCCAATCTGATGAAAAGGGTATGAGTGACACTTTCGCATCTGAATGGCGTAACTCTGGAAGTTGACCAACTTCTCGAAACCTGCTGGCATTCTCTGTGCTAGTGCAGTAAAGCAAGGCCATTCCTCCGCGCCGGCCAGGGTGACCGAGCGGTTCTAGGCGCTACATTCTGGAACCACGCGTCCGCTACGGTCACAGGTTCGAATCCTGCCTCGGGCATGGATGTGTGGATGTGTGTGATGTCCTTGGGTTAGTTAGGTTTACGTAGTTCTAAGTTCTAGGGGACTGATGACCTCAGAAGTTAAGTCCCATAGTGCTCAGAGTCATTTGAACTATTTGAACCATTCCTCCGCATAACCCGACGACACAAACCAGTACTCGCTCGAAAGTGGCAGGGGCAGTTTTAGAACTTTCTGATTCCCAAGGCCTACAGTTGATCTCTCAAGACTGTAATTCCTAGGTAGTTAATTGAATTTATGGCCTTTAGAATTGATTGGTTTATCATGTAACCAAAGGTTAATAGATTCCTTATAGCAATCATGTGGATGACCTCACACTTTTCATTATTTAGGGTCAACTGCCAATTCTCGCACCATTCAGATATCATTTCTAAATCGTTTTGCAATTTGTTTTCATCTTCTAATGACTTTGTTAGTCGATAAACGACAGCGTCGTCTGCAAACAACCTAAGACGTCTGCTCAGATTGTCTCCCAAATCGTTTATATAGATAAGGAACAGCAAAGGGCCTATAACACTATCTTGGGGAACGCCTGAAATCACTTCTGTTTTACTCGATGACTTTCCGTCAATTACTACGAACTGACAGGAAATCGCAAATCCAGTCACATAAATGAGACGATATTCCATAAGCTCGCAATTTTACTACGAGCCGCTTTTGTGGTACAGTGTCGAAAGCCTTCCGGAAATCTAGAAATACGGAATCGATCTGAAATCCCTTGTCAATAGCATTCAGCACTTAATGTGAATAAAGAGCTAGTTCTGTTTCACAGGATCGATGTTTTTTAAACCCATGTTGACTGTGTGTCAATACACCGTTTCCTTCGGGGTAGTTCATAATGTTCGAACACAATATATGTTCCAAAATCCTGCTGCATATCGACGTTAATTATAGGGGCCTGTAATTTAGTCGATTACTCCTACTACCGTTCTTGAATATTGGTGTGACCTGTGCAACTTTCCAGTCTTTGGGTACGGATCTTTCGTCGAGCGAACGGTTGTATATGATTGTTAAATAGGGAGCTAATGCATCAGCATACTCCGAAAGGAACCTAATTGGTATACAGTCTGGACCAGAAGACTTGCTTTTATTATGTGATATAAGTTGCTTCACTACTCCGAGGATATTTACTTCTACGTTACTCATGTTGGCAGCTGTTCTCAATTCGAAGTCTAGAATATTTACTTCGTCTTCTTTTGTGAAGGCATTCCGGAAGGCTGTGTTTAGTAACTCCTTGCATTGAAGTCCGCGCTAAATTTCGAGCTTCTGTAAAAGATGGCCAATCTTGGGGATTTTGCGTCTGTTTAAATTTGGCATGTTTGTTTCGTTGTTTCTGCAACAGTGTTCTAACCCGTTTTGTGTACCAAGGAGGATCAGCTCCGTCGTTCGTTAGTTTATTCGGTATAAACCTCTCAATTGCTGCCGATACTATTTCTTTGAATTTAAGCCACATCTGGTCTACACTTATGTTATTAATTTGGAATGAGTGGATATTGTCTCTAAGTAAGGCGTCAAGTGAATTTTTATCTGCTTTTTTGAATAGGTATATTTTTCGCTTATTTTTCGATGATTTGGGGATTACAATATTCAATCTCGCTACGACAACCCTGTATTCACTAATCCCTATATCGGTTTTGATTCTGGTTATTAACTCAGGATTATTTGTTGCTAAGAGGTCAAGTGTGTTTTCACAACCGTTTACTATTCGCGTGGGCTCATGAACTAACTGCTCGAAATAATTTGCAGAGAATGCGTTTAGCACAATGTCGGATGATATTCTACGCGTATCTCCGGAATTAAATATGTATTTTCGCCAACATATCGAGGGTAAATTACCACCAACTATTATCGCATGAGTCGGGTACGTGTTTGAAATCAAACTCAAGTTTCCTTTGAACCTTTCAGAAACTGTATTATCTGAACTGGGAGGTCGCTAAAATGATCCAATTATTATTTTATTCCTGTTGCCAACAATGACCTCCGCCCATACTAACTCACAGGAAGTATCTACTTCAATTGCGCGACAAGTTAAACTACTGCTAACAGCAACAAACACGCCACCGTGTTTAGCTTATCTTTTCGGAACAGCTGACCTGTGTGGCCAAGTGGTTCTAGGGGTTTCAATCTGGAACCGCTTGACCACTATGGTCGCAGGTTCGAATGCTGCCTCGGGCATCGATATTTCTGATGTCCTTAGGTTAGTTAGGTATAAGTAGTTCTAAGTTCTAGGGGACTGATGACCTCAGATGTTAAGTCCCATAGTGCTCAGAGCCATTTGAACCATTTTTTTTTTCGGAACACCGTTAGGTTCTTCGCAAAAATTTCGGCTGAGCTTATATCCGGCTTTAGCCAGCTTTCAGTGCCTATAACGATTTGAGCATCAATGCTTTCTATTAGCGCTTGGAGCTCTGGTACTTTCGCAACACAGCTACGACAATTTACAACTGTTATACCAATGGTTCCTGTATCTATGTTCAGCCTGCACCCTTTGTGACTGAAGCCCTTCTTGTGTTTTCTCGAGACTCTCTAACCTAAAAAGCCGCCCAGTCCACGCCACACAGCCCCTGCTACCCTTGTAGCCGCCTCCTGCGTGTAGTAGACACCTGACCTATTCAGTGGAACCCGAAACCCAACCACCCTTTGGCGCAAGTCGAGGAATCTGCAGCTACACGGTCGCAGAACCGTCTGAGCCTCTGATTCAGACCCTCCACTCGGCTCTGTACCAGAGGTCAGCAATCGGTCCTGTCGACTATGCTGAAAATGGTCAGCTCTGCTTTCATCTTGCAAGCAAGACTGGCAGCCTTTACCACTTCTGTTAGCGGCTCGAAACCAGAGAGAATCTCTTCTGATCCAAAGCGACACACATCATTGGACCGACGTGAGCAACCACCTGCAGTTGGCTGCACCCTGTGCTCTTCATGGCATCCGGGAGGACGCTTTCTGTGGTATCGATAGCTAAGATGCCATGGCGAGGGGCAAGTTATTAGGTTGACACTACACCGACACCGACGACAGCGCCCTCTAGCCGGCGCTGGAGAGCTCTACGAGCGTCGCTCCAGATTCTCCACATTTCATCAGGTGCAGACAGCCAGGAAATATCACTTCAGCTTAGTTTGCTATTGAGACTTTGCATCAGTTACGATGGGGCCACAACATCGCACCTACGTGTCATCACCTAAACTGTATTTGCGGTACCGACGTGTATTACCTTTTCCTGCTCCTACCCACGCGCCGCCTTCCAGGCGGGATACAAAACTTTCCACATCTGGAATGACTCCACCCAGTATGCACACGGATTGGATATTGGGTTTCTTACCCTTCTTGTCAGCCGCTGGTAAGTCCCATAACGCGCCTAA
The DNA here is from genome assembly GCF_023898315.1 of Schistocerca nitens. Classification (NCBI taxonomy): domain Eukaryota; kingdom Metazoa; phylum Arthropoda; class Insecta; order Orthoptera; family Acrididae; genus Schistocerca; species Schistocerca nitens. Next base: position 636,825,265 of record NC_064618.1, on the reverse strand, counting down.
CGTTTGAGTAAGTGAAACGCAGATGGAAAAACTCAAACGCATAAAATGGGCAGACAGTTGAAAGGACTAATGTGATGTATCATTTAGTGAGACTATAGTCTGAAAATATGAGTAAGCTGTATACTGGTCTTGTTTTAAGTCAAAGGGAGAAAATGTTATTTCGGCCGCGAGGAGAATAGCCCGCCAGATAACGGCATCCGGCAATGGATAACGGGCTAGTCGCCCGCCCGCGGACGAGAGTCCTGGAAACGCTGAACACAGAGAATTCAACCCGTTCTTAGAAATGTCTGTCACGATGCCTTCGCCCTGCGACCTCTGGAGTTGCTGTGGAAGCATAGCGACTGTGGGATCGCCGAGGCTATTTTGTAAACATAGAACGGAATGTACCGGGAGCTGTCAAACGCCAGACACAGATAAGTTAATCCGTTCTCGGTAGTGTTTCTCACGACGCGTTGCGACCCCTGGAGTTGATATTGAACCGCAGCAGCTCTCGGAACTCCGAGGCTGTTTAGCAAACCCAGAATAGAGGTGCGTCGGCAGCTACCAAGTATTATTAGGTCAGTTCATAACTTCGTAGCGTTTTTGTTTTGCATGTTGCTATTCCCGTTGCTGTAGTTTTTTTTATCGATTGTCATTTTTTATTTGTATTTCACTGTCGCTATTTCAGTTTAGGCCTACATATTGTCATTTAGTAATCTCGAGATAATGATGGAGCTGTAGACGCTAGAAGATGGAGTGCCAAGTGGACAAATCGGAACATTTCCGACATATTGTTCTCTTTGATTTCAGTAGAGGGGTGACAACAGCGGAGGCAGCCGGAACCATTTGCGCCGTGTGTGGAGATAATGCCGCTGGTAAGAGAGCGACAAGAAAATTGTTTTCTAGTTTTAAGGAGGATCGTGTTGACATTAGTGACTCTCCACGTTGCGGAAGACCTTCGGGGTTTGATGAAAACCGTTTAAACACATGAATCCACAATAGTTCACGACAGTGTACTCGTGAACTGGCAGATGTGATGAACTGTGACCATTGTATCATCGTGCGACATTTGCATGCAATAGTGAAGGTGCCAAAGTCGAGTGTAAGGGTACCGCATGCTATAAGCAGTGATCAGCAATGGTCAGCAGGTGGCCACACGTGGATCTCTGCCTGCTCGTCATCAACTGGCTCGTGAACAACACCGACCATTCCTATCTTGTATCGGTACTGGTGACGATAAATTATGTCTTTTTACTAACGCACATAAAAGAAAGGAATAGATGAACACAAACAAAGCAGCAACTCCCCGTACAAAGGCCTGTGCGCATTCACAAAAGATAATGTTATGCATCTGTGGAACAGCGACAGTGTGGTGTACTACGAATTGCTTCCCCGAGGTGTAAACATCACTGCTGCCATTTTCGTGCAGATACAATCCATGAACAAAGACCAGCAAGACTGACTGAAGTAACGCTACTCCACGATAACACTATACAGGAACTGAGTTGGGAAGTCATGTCGCACCCAGCCTATGCATCTGATCTTGCGCACTAAAATTTTCGCCTTTTCTGCTATCAAATAACCCTCAAGAAACTTCCTTTCGAGACGAAAACGCGCTCAGAACATGGCTCAACGAGTTCTTAGTCTCACAAACACGTGATTTCTACAGTCGCGGGATCGAAAAGTTACTTCAGCATTGGCAGACTGTTCTAAATAGTGAAGGAGAATATACGAGGGTTGGAGCTTAAATAGTGGCAACTATTTATTCACAACCGACGCAAAGGAGTTACAAGTTTGCACCTGTTACTGTCCTTCAAAGTAGTCACCAGCGTTGTGTCGAACCTGTTGCCAGCGGTGTGGGAGGCATAGTATACCGTTAGCAGAGCCTCTTCTGTTGATGGTGTGAATGGAGCCGTCTACTGCCTGTCGAATCTCTGGAACAGTTCTGAAGCGAGCCAGTCCAACGATGGCGTCATTATGGGTCGCCGCGAAAGTCGAAATTGCGTCAGAGCCCCAGTATGGTCAAAGTTATGGTAATTCTCGCGTACGACTGTGATGGTGTTATCCTAACGCATTACGTTCCTCCACGGCCGACCGTCAACGCACAGTATTACTGTTCGTTTTTGCAACACCATCTGCGACCAGCTTTGCGAAAGAAGCGGCGACACTTTCTGCGCAGCCCACCTATCATTTTGCACGACAATGCACGGGTGCATACAGCTCAAGGTGTGGCTGCTCTGTTCGGTAGATGGGACTGGGAAGTACTGTACCATCCACCATACTCCCGAATTTAATTCCTTGTGACTTTGGTTTGATTCCGAAGATGAAGGAACCACTTCGTGGCATTCGCTTCAGAACTGTTCCAGAGATTCGACAGGCAGTAGACCGCCCCATTCGCACCATCAACAGAACAGGATCTGCTCACAGTATAGTACGCCTTCCACATCGCTGGCAACGGGCTCTACACAACGCTGGTGACTACTTTGAAGGACAGTAACAGGTGCAACCATGTAACTCGTATCGGTTGTGAAAATAGTGACTTTTGAAGTTGGGGTCTAGAGGGAAGCCGACAATCTAACTAATCCCAAAGGTATTCCACTGTGTTCAGGTCGGGACTCTGGACAGTCCAGTCCATTTCAGGAACGTTATTGTCCAAAAACCATTGCCTTACAGATTCTGCTTTAAGACAGGATGAATTGTCTTGTTGATACAAGCATCGTCTTCGAACTGTTGCTCTACTGTACGCAGTACATAACGCTGTAAAATGCGCTCATATCCTTCCACATGAGCGTTTCCTTAATTGCACTAAGGAGACGACACTCTTTACTACGACCCCACTATACCATAACAATGTATCTCCTCCGTACTTCACTGTTGGCACTACACACGATGGCAGATGACGTTCTGCAAGCATTCGTTGGGCCCAAACCACCCCATCGGATTACCCCCTTTACACCACATTTCGCGTCGTTTAGCTATGACTCCAGAAAAATATGGCTTTTCAGCAGCTGCTCTGCCATTGCACTCCAGTCCCTTTAACTACCTACGCACAGTCATTATGCTGGTTGGCCTGCTGTACCTCATGGGCGACTCCTTCCTCTGATTTCGTGCGGTTTTTTATAACTACCCTAGACATTGCTCGACGGTCCCTGTGCTGCGTTATCCATTCTGCTGTTACTGCTTCTCTGCTGACAGCGCAGTATTTCCCGCCTCCCTTTATATACTGGCAGATCCACATCTCGTGACATACAAGTGTCAACTCCGATTTACATAAAGATGTCCGGGTAATTTTAATCAGATAGTGTGCATGAAAATGTCCAGAGAAAGCCTTTAACCAAAGGTTTAAATTGAATGGCTGCTGTTGTTGTTCAAGATGATATATGGACAGTTGTACATAAACACGAATTTTGTAAATGTATTGGGTTGGGAGAGACAGGCGATATACAACATGTACTAGAGCCAAGAGGGAATAATGAGAGTGGACAACCAAGAACGAAGTGCTCAGGTTAAAAAGGGTTTGAGATAAGGGTGCAGTCTTTCGCCCCCTACTGTTTAAACTGTATATCGAAGAAGCAGTGATGAAAATAAAAGAAAGGTTCAGGAGTGGAATTAAAGTTCAAGGTGAAACGATATCAATGATACGATTTGCTGAGTGAAAGGGAAGAAGATTTACATGATCTGCTGAACGGAATGAACAGTCTAATTATTTCAGAATATAAATTGAGAGTAAATTGAAGAAAGACGAACGTAATGAGAAATAGCAGAATATCAGGATCGATGGTCACGAAGCAGAAGGAGCTAAGGAACTCTACTACGTAGGCAGCGAAATAACCAATGACGGACGGAGCATGAAGGACATCAAAAATGGTTCAAATGGCTCTGAGCACTATGGGACTTAACATATGTGGTCATCAGTCCCCTAGAACTTAGAATTACTAAAACCTAACTAATCTAAGAACATCACAAACATCCATGCCCGAGGCAGGATTCGAAACTGCGACCGTAGCAGTCCCGCGGCTCCGGACTGAGCGCCTAGAACCGCTAGACCACCGCGGCCGGCTGGACATCAAAAGCAGGCTAGCACTGGCAAAAAGGGCATTCCTGGACAAGAGAAGTCTACGAGTATCCAACGTAGGCCTTAATTTGAGGAAGAAATTTCTGATAATGTACGTTTGGAGCACAGTATTGTATAGCAGTGGAACATGGACTGTGAGAAAATCGGGACAGAAGAGGATCGAAGCATTTGAGATGTGGTGCTACAGACGAATGTTGAAAATTAGGTGGACTGATAAGGTAAGGAATGACGAGGTTCATAGAATCGGAGAGGAAAGGAATATGTCGAAAATACTGACAAGGAGAAGGCACAGGAAGATACGTCATCTGTTAAGACATGAGGGATTGGCTTCCATGTTACTAGAGGGACCTGTAGGGGGCAAAAACTGTAGAGGCTGGAATACATCCAGGAAATAATTGAGGACGTAGGTTGCAAGTGCTAAACCGAGATGAAGAAGTTAGCACAAGAGAGTAGCTCGTGGCGGGCCGCATCAAACCAGTCAGAAGAACGATGAAAAAAAAAAAGTGTTGGTGCATTAGTTCATAGCATTTTTCCACAAGTTAAATAATCACACCAGATACATATAACAGATACGTAAATAGTCATCAATAATATATTCTCCTCCGCTATTTGCATCAGCCTGTCAACGCTCGGGTAACTTTTTGATTCCACGACTATGGAAATCACGTGGTTTTGAACCAAAGAACTCATTGAGCCATGTTCGGAGCGTATTTTCATCCGGAAAAGAAGTTCCGAAAGTTGTTCGATAGAGAGGGGAAAAGGTGAATAAAGTGGTTGCGGACTGACTTCCCAACCCAACTCCTATTTGGTGTTTTTTTGTCGGTCTAGCGGAATGCGGGCGGGCGTTACGTGGGGTAGCATCACTTCACGCGGTCTTCCTATTTGTTGTTATTGGCTTGTGTCTGCAAGATGAATCAGTTGTTGCCAATAAAGTCAGCAGTGATGGTTACACCTCGGGGAAGGAATTCGTAATTCACCACACCGTCGCTGTTCCACCAGATGCATAGCATTATCTTTTGCGGGTGCGCACGGATCGTTGTACGGGGATTTGCTACTTTGTTTGGTTCAGATCTTTCTTTCTTTTCCTTACGTTAGCAAAAAGACACCACTTCTCGTCACCAGTAACGATACAGGACAGGAATGGTCGATGTTGTTTATGAGCAAGCGGAGATGTGCTTATAGCCACCCGCATGGTTTCTATATACCCGCTTTTAGAACCATCCGCATTGCGTGGAAATGTCGCACGATGGGGGTATCATCACAATTCATCACATTTGTGAGTTCTCGAGTACACTGACGTGGATCATTGTGGATTAATGCGTTTGAACGATCTTCATCAAACCCCGAAGGTCTTCCTGAACGTGGAGAATCATTAATGTCAAAACGATCCTCCTTAAAACTAGGAAACCATTTTCTTGCTGCGCCCTGAGCAATGACATTATCCCTCTACGGCGCAAATGCTTCTGGCTGCCTCCACTGCTGTCAACCCCCTATTGAACTCAAACAGAGAATATGTCGAAAATTTTCTAGGGCACACAGCTCCTCTCACTATCTCCAAATCACAAAATGACCTTAAGTAAACACAAATAGCAACAGCGAATTAAAAATAAAAATGAAAATCGATAAATAAACCTATAGCAACAGGAATACCAACATGCAAAACAAAAACGCACTACAGACTTATCCACGAACCTCATAGGCATTGCATACGTAAGTAAGAAATAAAGCAGGAAATATCTTTCTAACGGCCTGTCTACCGGGTACTACTCGGTAGGCGAATAGCAACGAATAACGAGACCGCCAAACGAGGTTGTCCCGCACTGTGTCTTGCGCTCAACGTTTTTTGTGAAGTATTCAGAGGGTCGGTAACAGATTCATAAAGTTTCGCATCTCCCGAGCCGAGAGCAGTAATTTGCATCTGGAGCAGCGAGCAGCGCGTTCCGCGCAAAACGAGAGCAAAGTCGATTCATTTTTATTGAGCCCGCACGGCGCGGCGCGGAGTACAGAAATGTAATCAGTTGTTGCGGTTAGCAACGTTCATTAGCGCACCGCCCACAAATCTGGGTCACCAGCGGGAGGGGCGTGGAGGGGTGGGAGGTGCGGTGGTGGGGAGTGGTTGGGGGAGGGGCGAAGGGTTGGAATGGAAGGGGGTGGGGGGCGGGGGCTCCGCATTGCGCAGAACCCGAGGCAGTCAGCTGGAGCAGCGGCTGCTTCTGGATTCTCTGCCTGCGAGGCTGGGAGCGCTGGCGTCTACTGTAGGGGGCGCCCGAGTCAGCTGAAATGAGTACATTATCGGGATGAAATTAGAGCAGGTGCAGAGATCCTAATCTTTTGTTTACCAGCAGTAATATATTTCTCAGCATTATTACTTTGTTAATAACGTACAGTCAAGAACATACTACATTAATGTAACATCCACATCTGCCATGTGTGTGATAAAAGTAATGAGACTAATTTTTTATCTACCCAAAGTTTTTTTTTTGCGTACAACGGTACTGTGCCCTTCTAAATAAACATATCAAAGAAAGGTTTGCATCATCTCGATTCCGAGAGTTCCGGAACCTGTACAAAAAATTGGAATAGAGATCAACATAAACATCATTTCCGTCCTTCTTATTCCTCTAGAAAACCACACATTCCATGTTGTACTACTATACAGCGAGACCTTCAGAGGTGGTGGTCCAGATTGCTGTACACACCGGTACCTTTAACACCCAGTAGCACGTCCTCTTGCATTGATGCATGCCTATATTCGTCGTGGCATAAAAATGGTTCAAATGGCTCTGAGCACTATGGGACTTGACATCTATGGTCATCAGTCCCCTAGAACTTAGAACTACTTAAACCTAACTAACCTAAGGACATCACACAACACCCAGTCATCACGAGGCAGAGACGTCGTGGCATACTATCCACAAGTTCATCAAGGCAGTGTAGGTCCAGATTGTCCCACTCCTCAACGGCGATTCGGCTTAGATCCCTCAGAGTGGTTGGTGAGTCACGTCGTCCATAAACAACCCTCTTCAATCTATCTCAGGCATGTTCGATAGGGTTTATGTCTGGAGGACATGTTGGCCACTCTAGTCGAACGATGTCGTTATCCTGAAGGAAGTCATTCCCAAGATGTGTACGATGAGGGAGTGAATTGTTGTCCATGAAGACGAATGCCTCGCCAATATGCTACCGATATGGCTGCACCATTGGTCGGAGGATGGCATTCACGTATCGTACAGCCATTACGGCGCCTTCCATGACCACCAGCGGCGTACCTAGGCCCCACATAATGCCACCCCAAAACGGTAGGGAACCTCCACCTTGCTGCACTCGCTAGACAGTGTGTCTAAGGCGTTCAGCCTGACCGGATTGACTCCAAACACGTCTCCGACGATTGTCTGGTTGAAGGCATATGCGACACTCATCGATGAAGAGAACGTGATGTCAATCCTGAGCGATCCATTCGGCATGTGGGGCCCATCTGTACTGTGCTGCATGTTGTCGTGGTTGCAAAGATGGACCTCGCCATGGAGCTCGGGAGTGAAGTTGTGCATCATGCAGCCTATTGCACATAGTTTGAGTGGTAACATGACGTCCTGTGGCTGCACGAAAAGTGTTATTAAACATGGTGGCGCTGCTGTCAGGGTTCCTCCGAGCCATAATTCGTAGATAACGGTCATGCAAAGCAGTAGTAGCCTTTGGGCGGCCTGAGCGAGACATGTCATCGACAGTTCCTCTCTCTCTGTATCGTCTCCATGTCCGAACAACATCGCTTTGGTTCACTCTGAGACGCCTGAGAGCCCTTGCTGGCACAAAGTAATAAGGCGGACGCGATCGAACCACGGTATTGACGGTCTAGGCCTGGTTGAACTACATATAACACGAGTCGTGTACCTCCTTCCTGGTGGAATGACTGGAACTGATCGGCTGTCGGACCCCCTCCGTCTAATAGGCGCTGTTCATGCATGGCTGTTTACATCTTTGGTCGGGTTTGGTGACATCTCTGAACAGTCAAAGGGACTGTGTCTGTGATACAATATCCACAGCCAATGTCTATCTTCAGGAGTTCTGGGAATTGGGGTGATGCAAAACTGTTTTTGATATGTGTAGTTCCCTACGGCAGTTATACACTGATGGAGTCGTTGTTCCCAGTATTGGTAGCAGAGCTGAAAGGCTTCTACTTGGGGTGCCTTTAACATGTCGGTCACATTTTTTTTAATGTTCTCCAAGGTCACAAAATCACGTCCTTTAAAGACAATTTTCGGTTTCGAGAAAAGAAAAAAGTCACAAGGATTCAAATCAGGTGGATAGGGGAGCTATGGGACTACAGGAATGCCTTTTGATGTGAAAAATTCCATGATGGGAGTGGCCATGTGATATGAGAAGTTGTCGTGATGCAGCAACAACTTGTCTGCGATGTCTGTCCTGACCCTTTTCACCCTTTCCTGAAGGTTTCAAGGATATCTTTGTAAAACATGTGGTTGACAATTCGTCAGTCTAGAGGGAATCATTTTTTATGCAAGATAACCCTGGTGTCAAAAAAGCAAATAAGTATTGTTTTTATCATTGATTTGCTCACTCGAGCTTCTTTCGGACGAGGAGATATCGATAGTACTCCAAAATCCAGGGCTCATCGCCTGTGATCACACGACTGAACCATTCGTGGTCTTTGGCAATCCTCTCAAGAAATCAATGCACATGTTTCTCCGTTTATATTTCTGCTCAGTTGTGAGGTTTTCTGACAACATTTTGGCACAAAGCTTTCGCATGTGCAGAACATCGATCAAAATTTGACGGACAGTGAAAGGGTTTAGCAGGTAATCGATCATCCTTACCGTTAAACGCCGGTCTGATATCATAAGAGCACCCACACGTTTTCGTCAGTTTTTTAAGTTGAAAGGCTCCTTGAGCGGGATTCATCTTCAATATGTTCTCGGTCTTCCAAGAACAATATGCGCAAGCAAATAACTTGTGCTTTTGGTGAGGAATGTTCACCATAGGCCTGTTTCAAATTTTCTAGGGCCACACTCGCGGATTCCCTAAATTTAATAGAAAACTTGAAGGCATAGCGTTGCTATAAATTACACTGTTCCATATTCGTAACACACAACATAAACACAACTTCACTGATTGCGTTTTCAAAACTCACATGATGGTTGTACGGAGCTGAATCTCGGACTGAACATCAGGAAGGGGTGATCGCACCGGTCTAGACACGTAAACAACACAGCGTTGCCAGATCGCTCGCATTGTTGTTAGTCTCATTACTTTTCTCACACAACTCAAACATCTACGTCTATTTCCGCAAGCCATTTTATATAATTTTAGCTTCATGGTCTTTTAGTGAGATATGCGTAGGGGTAAGTAATACATTGGTTATCTCTTCTAGGAATGTATGCTCTCGGAATTTTAACAATAAACTACAATGCGATGTGCGTCGCCTCTCTTGTAGCGTATGCCACGAGCGTTCGCTGAGTATCCCTGTGACGCTTTCGGGCTTACTCAATGAATCTGTAACGAAACGTGTTGCTCTTCTTTCGATCATCTCTATTTTCTCTTTAAATTCTATCTGTTACAGATCCCAGACTGACGAACAACATTGTAGTATTCTTCGAACGAAGGTATTTTTATGCTACCTCCATCGTTTGCGGACTACACTCCCTGACGATTTTTTTCAATGATTCCTAGTCTAGCACCTGTCCACCTTGCAGTTAGTTTTATGTGGATGTCCCTATTTAAATCGCTCCATACCCATACTCACAGATACTTAACGGGTGTGAAAGCTTCCAGTGACTGTTCTGTTGTCTTGTAACCATACAATAATGGACCTTTCTTCCCATTTATCTGTTATAAGTTACATTTATTTATGAATAGCTGCACGATTTTCTGTGGCTCAGTCTAGTTAAATGGAAAAGAAAGAAAAGAGAAAGCACACGTTTCTAATTTGTATAGGAAATGGATATACACTCCTGGAAATTGAAATAAGAACACCGTGAATTCATTGTCCAAGGAAGGGGAAACTTTATTGACACATTCCTGGGGTCAGATACATCACATGATCACACTGACAGAACCACAGGCACATAGACACAGGCAACAGAGCATGCACAATGTCGGCACTAGTACAGTGTATATCCACCTTTCGCAGCAATGCAGGCTGCTATTCTCCCATGGAGACGATCGTAGAGATGCTGGATGTAGTCCTGTGGAACGGCTTGCCATGCCATTTCCACCTGGCGCCTCAGTTGGACCAGCGTTCGTGCTGGACGTGCAGACCGCGTGAGACGACGCTTCATCCCGTCCCAAACATGCTCAATGGGGGACAGATCCGGAGATCTTGCTGGCCAGGGTAGTTGACTTACACCTTCTAGAGCACGTTGGGTGGCACGGGATACATGCGGACGTGCACTGTCCTGTTGGAACAGCAAGTTCCCTTGCCGGTCTAGGAATGGTAGAACGATGGGTTCGATGACGGTTTGGATGTACCGTGCACTATTCAGTGTCCCCTCGACGATCACCAGTGGTGTACGGCCAGTTTAGGAGATCGCTCCCCACACCATGATGCCGGGTGTTGGCCCTGTGTGCCTCGGTCGTATGCAGTCCTGATTGGGGCGCTCACCTGCACGGCGCCAAACACGCATACGACCATCATTGGCACCAAGGCAGAAGCGACTCTCATCGCTGAAGACGACACGTCTCCATTCGTCCCTCCATTCACGCCTGTCGCGACACCACTGGAGGCGGGCTGCACGATGTTGGGGCGTGAGAGGAAGACGGCCTAACGGTGTGCGGGACCGTAGCCCAGCTTCATGGAGACGGTTGCGAATGGTCCTCGCCGATACCCCAGGAGCAACAGTGTCCCTAATTTGCTGGGAAGTGGCGGTGCGGTCCCCTACGGCACTGCGTAGGATGCTACGGTCTTGGCGTGCATCCATGCGTCGCTGCGGTCCGGTCCCAGGTCGACGGGCACGTGCACCTTCCGCCGACCACTGGCGACAACATCGATCTACTGTGGAGACCTCACGCCCCACGTGTTGTGCAATTCGGCGGTACGTCCACCCAGCCTCCCGCATGCCCACTATACGCCCTCGCTCAAAGTCCGTCAACTGCACATACGGTTCACGTCCACGGTGTCGCGGCATGCTACCAGTGTTAAAGACTGCGATGGAGCTCCGTATGCCACGGCAAACTGGCTGACACTGACGGCGGCGGTGCACAAATGCTGCGCAGCTAGCGCCATTCGACGGCCAACACCGCGGTTCCTGGTGTGTCCGCTGTGCCGTGCGTGTGATCATTGCTTGTACAGCCCTCTCGCAGTGTCCGGAGCAAGTATGGTGGGTCTGAGACACCGGTGTCAATGTGTTCTTTTTTCCATTTCCAGGAGTGTAGATCCTAATCGCCTTCTCTCCTCCCTCTCTGTCCATCTCCCCGTCGCCTTTTCTTTGTCCATCTCCTCCTCCTCCTTCCTGTACTCTCTGTCCATCACCTCCTCCTCCTCTCTCTATCCGTCTCCTTCTTTCCGTTTTCTATGCCCATTTCATCCCACCCCTCTGTCCATCTCTTCGCTCCTCTCTCTGTGCTTGAGCCTTGTTTATTGTTGTTCAAGTTCAAATTCTATAGTGGCATTCTAATCATAAAGCAATAAGACATAAATACAACTCTCTTGTTTCTGCTAACACACACACACATTTTCCGCCAAAGCTGGTCCCAAGTCCGGTTGAAAAAGGAGGAAAGGTGGAATAACACATCAAAAAAAAAAAATACCTTGGTTCACCTCACCCGGTGATGGTACCTTGTAAGGGTTCCTTGTCGGGATGACCGTGAAGACCGGCAGACCTGGCGGAAGAAGTAGGCTTTTATAGAAAAGGACAAGAGTATAGAATCTGTTCCCACAGTGGGCGGCTACAAAAGTCTGTTCCACATGTTAGTGGCCGCCTCATTTATAATTCTAGCCTAAATGCATGAATTTTAATTATAGAAAGGTTCAAGTATCTTGCCCCAAACTAAACTTTAACCTATGTTGGTAAGTTTCAAAAGGAAACCTGCTCCAGGATGTAACCAATCTTCCACCGCTACTCATAGCAGTGCAGCTAGGTCGTTGGATTCTGGAGAGCCTAGAACATCGTGTAGGGAATAGTCGGACTTTCCTAGAACTTCTTCAAAGATAATGCCCAAGAAAAAACAAGTACTGGGCACTCTGAACATTGAAATCGGTAGTTGGAGAATATCCAGCACATGAAAGTAGAAACAGAAATGGGTAAAGGCTCATAGACCTTTGTAAACAAATTAATTAAACAAATTAATTAAAATTAATGACAACATTCTTCAGAAAACTTGCAAGAAAGAGAAAAATGGGTATCACTTAATCCAAATTAAGATGAATATTAAATAGACCATGTGGCAATAGATACTAGTAACAACAAAGAAATCTTGGATGTCAGAATGAGCGAGGGCCTAAACTTAGACTCACACCATTATCTAACAGAAATAAAGACCAAGTTTCAACCGAACAAACCTAAACCGAAACTAAAAAGATTTCCTAGAGTAAACACTAAATTTCTCACTCAAAACCAGTATAAATTCTATGATATACTAAATAAACGAAAGATGAGGGAATGGAAAGAAATGAAAGAACGATGATACAGTCAGCCACAAAGAATACCAAGACACAGATGGTGGAATAAGTTATGTGATGAAACAATTCGCAATCGACTAAAGGCATGGAAAAAATGGTACAGTAATAAGAAGCATGAATATTGAGAAGAGTTAAAGGCGAAAGGAAAAAAAACAGCAAAAATTGTAAGTGAAAAGAACATGTGACAAAGACAGACTGGAATAAATGGATTCAGACTGTAAAAGGAATTAGACTAGCGGCTTCTATAAGACTTCCAAAGAAATTTTAACAGGATTCCAGGATAAAAATGGAAATATAGTTTTAAGCAATAAAGAGAACTGGCAACTTTTAGCTTAATACTTTGAAAAATCTATTAAAGTATCAAGATCCTATTGTCAGCTTACAATATCAATAACCACAATAGAAGAAATAGAAAAGATTATCAATTGATTGAAAAATAAAAGACACTAGGAGAGGATGTGATAGTAACAGAAGACTTCCAAAGAAATTTTAACAGGATTCCAGGATAAAAATGGAAATATAGTTTTAAGCAATAAAGAGAACTGGCAACTTTTAGCTTAATACTTTGAAAAATCTATTAAAGTATCAAGATCCTATTGTCAGCTTACAATATCAATAACCACAATAGAAGAAATAGAAAAGATTATCAATTGATTGAAAAATAACAGACACTAGGAGAGGATGTGATAGTAACAGAAATACAGAAACTGGTGGGCTTATGTGCAAGGTAGAAAATTCACAAGGTCCAAAAAACCCAAAGGAATCACAACCAGCCATTAGAAACAAACACTGATTCTTCCTCTCTACAAGAAAGGATATAAATCAGACACCATAAACTACAGGGGTATCTCCTTGTTACCTGTAACATACAAAATATTGTCTAAAGCACTTCTAAACAGAATAGAGGAACAAGTGGGATCTAATGTAGGAGACTACCAAGCAGGATTTACGAAAGGTAGATCATGTACAGAGAGATTCTTAATTTAAAACTTTTTTGAGAGTAAGAGCTATACAAAACAATAACAGAGTTACTTTCGTTGACTTTACGAAGGCTTACGACTCAGTTGACAGACAACACTATTTCAGATACTTTACGTATCAGGGTTAGATGAAAATACCAGAAGACGTGTTGAACAAACGCTCACTGATATAAAATCAAGGATTACATTTCAAGGTGAAAATTCTGAACCATTCAGAACCAAAAGAGGAGTTCGAGAAGGAGATGGACTATCCCCAATTCTCTTTAACTTGGTTTTCGTTACAATAGTAAAAACGTGGGGAAACATTATGAAACAGAGGCATAAAAGCTATAACCACAGGACAAGGAAAGAACAAATCTGAAATTAGGTGTTAATCTTTGCAGATTATCCAGCAATGATAGATGAAACAACACAACTTTTACGTTTGTTGTATTACACAAGAGAGAAAACAAGTATATAGAATACAAACACAATAGAGAAAAATTTATTAAAACAAAGTACGAAAACATTAAAAGACTTGAGAAATTTAAATACCTCAGGGAATGGATCCAACCCAATGGACTGGATAACACAACAAATAAAGAAAGAGTAAAGAAATTGGAATGTGATACAAATTAATACAAAACTTCTACAATAAGAAATCAATACCCACCCATGTGAAGACATTATAATTCAGTTGTTAGGACACAAGCAACATATAAATCAGTTTGCCTAACATTGAATAAGTAATGCGAACTAAGAGAACTAGAAAAAAAGGAGAGGAAAGTACTAAGAAAAGTTCTAGATTTCGAGAAAAACAATGAAATCATAAGGGTTAAAAGGAGAAATGAAGATTTATATAAAAATACAGAAAAATCACACATACAGTGAGGAAGAGATGGCTAAAATTATGTGGACAATTAAAAAGAATGGAAAAAATACTGATTACAAAGAAAATTTTTAACTACATTAATAAATTGAAGAAAACTGTGCAATGGATAAAAGCAGTGAAGAAAGATGGGAACAAAATAGTGTTACAGAAGAAATAATATGTGACAGCAATCACTTCAGGCTACTGACAGGCTACTATGAGAAAGGTAAGTCCAAAACCTCGATCAAAGAGAGTGTGGGCAGATGATCAGAGACGAGCGGTTGGAGACAAAATGAATATATATATATATATATATATATATATATATATATATATATATATATATATATATATATATAAGATTATGTCCTCTACATGTGTCTAAGAGTTTTTTACAGTGACGTGTAAAAATCTGAAGTAAATCAGAAAGGTAGATTTTGAGATTTTTGCTAACTGTGTTTTCTCTTAATATATGAAATATGTATATTTATATATTATATTTATTAAGATATTCATATATTAATGAATTAGGTACCTAAAAATTCAATGTTGTGTCAATGATTCAAAGCAATTCGGAGATTAAAAATTCTGAAGAAACCAACATTTGCATTTCTATATCGTTCCCCCTTTTATTCCAGCAAGTACATAAAAATACATGATTATTCGAATGCAATATTGAGTCAAGATTTCAAAGCAACTGATCAAGAACTTTCAGAGATTTGACATTTGAAGAAACGAACATCTAAGTTTGTACTTATATGGAAACCGTAAATATTCATAATCGCAAATCTCCTAAAGTTTTTGACCAAAAGCTTTGAAATTTTGACACAACGTTGCATTGCAATATATGTGTGTCCCTAAATACGTCTTTTAAAATGTATGATATATATAATTTTTAGGTACATAAAGACATGTCTGTATTAGAATGCAACGTTCTGTCAAAATTTCAAAGCAATTGATCAAGAACTTTCGGAGATTTGGTATTTTGAACAAACGAACATTTACATTTTTATTTATGTAGATGAGAATCAACTGACAGTCTCAGCACCCAGTCTCGATCCTCTACAGGTCTTCCTGCATTTCGATGGAGTTTACTAGTGGTCGGCTTCGCTGTTTATAAGAGCATCATCTGCGAAAAATGTCATGGAAGGTATTTGTATGTAAATGTTGTGAAAATAATGGCTTCCTAACACCTCGTGTGGTAAGCCCGAAGTTACTTTTACGTCCGAAGATTTCTCTCCGTTAGAAACTACATGCCGTCTTCTGTTTGCTAGAAATTCTTCAATCCTGTCACACAGCTTGCCTGATATTCCATACGCCTTTACTTTGTTCCTTAGGCAAAGTGCGGAGCCGTATCGAACGCATTCCGGATGTCAAGGAAAATGACATCAGTATGGGCGACGGTACCTATTGGTTTTGTGGATCTCGAGGACGAACAAACGAGCTGAGTTCGACACGATCGTTGTTTTCATAATCCATGTTTATTCTGACAGAAGAGTGTTTCGGTCTCTAGAAGCGCTATAATACGCGAACGTAAAACATGTTTCAAAATTCTACAACAGTCCGACGTCAGAGATATAGGCCTGTAGTTTCGTGCGTCTGTTCGACGACACTTCTTGAAAACGGGAAAACCTGCGCTTTTTTTCCATTCATTAGGAGCACCTCGCTTCTCCAGCAACCTACGATACACAGCTATTAGAAGAGCAAGAAGCTCTTTCGCATAATCTTCGTATTGATTTCAGTCAATTTTCCAACCCGTGGCCACTTATTTCGATATGTCAACTTGAGGTTTATGAGAGAATTTAAAGGAGGAACCGCAGTACAATCTTCCTCAGTAAAACAGTTTTCGAAAGGGAGTTCAGTATTTCGGCTTATTCTCTGTCATCCTCTGTTACGATGCGGTAAGCAAAGGTATTTAAAATAAATGTATTTTCGTGTGTTTTTACTGTATATGGTTTCACTGCAAAATGACTGGTAAATCAAATGATTTCTCACATCTTGTGCTACTCTACAAATCACTTCTTATCATCTTTCATAAAGAGTCCAACACCGCATGTCAGACGAATTCGTTTGATATGATGGAGATGTTTCATTGTTCTATAGAATGCACACCACATTAATGCTGCTTTTTCTGGAATATTCACAGCTGAATTTCATTATTCATTTAGTACTGGAACGTGTGTTTTTAGCAGCTGAACCGTAGTCGTTTGTTTGCTCTTGTTGTTGGCCGTCACATTGATGTCCTCATAAGCCCTTTAATGTCAGAGACTCTAATCTACGAATTCATTATGTCTTCTGCATTCATTTCTCCGATAAGTATGCTAGCACAGACTACAGCCAGATTAACAAACTACTAATAATTATCGATTAAATCTAAAGCCACAATCTGGCCATCTCATGGTTGTGGAATTGCAAATGATTGTCATTTGTGAGTATTGTACTTGAAACGCAAACTGTTTAATTTGTCTAATTCGGTGTGTGTACAGGACCTCATGGACATGCTAGTATCTCGTGTTCTTCTTTTATAACGTCTTATACTTTCTCTCCATACATTTTGTAACTGTGATTGGTGTACAGCTACGTGTCGTTTGTACCTCAGTAATATGTGGTAACACATTGTGTGCTTTTATCTATCGGCATTTACACTTATATCAACATCTGTAATTGAAATGACAGTTAATTCTGATAATTTTACTTATACTTTGCTGATTGATACAACCACACAAGACTTTATACTGGTTTCTTCATCCCAAGCCAGTAATTTTTTGCATGTTCCTTCCATGACTCCCTAAGCTCTTAATTACGTACATTTCCATCAGATAACGCTATGTATGCCAGAAGCAGAAGTACAAATATATTTTCTATGAGCTTCAGACTATAAGGCAAATTTGACGTTGTACGAGTCCACGAGATGCGACATGATTGCACAAATAGTATCTTTTGCATAAAAGTCCATCTGATGAGGTCTCAGTTTCAGAGCATAACTATCAGCCAACAGATCCGTACTAAAGCTACAGTTTAATCTCTATCGAGAAATAAATTCATGGTATTTAGATAACGTCCAGTTCAAGTCAGATATAATTCTAAGTTACCAGCATTCTCTTAAACTTACGATTTAGGCACAAGCAAGTCCATTATTTCAAAGTCTATTTTATTGTTTTTAGGTAAAGTCGATTTCACCAGATACAATAATGGCACATAATGATAGAAAGAAGACATTTGTCTGACTTCATTACAAAATATTAAACATAATTGCATGAGATTGTAACACCCCACCCGTCACTTATCTGGTTTTGGCGTGTGTTCGCCCCAGATAATTGACTAACAGATCAATGGAGAGTGCAAAACTGCCGCAATATCGGATAACGCAAAAAAAAGTAATAAGACCCTGTGACTCCTGATTGAACTGCGGTGGCAGATTCAGAATTGATCACTTTTAAATAAAAAGAGGTGCACATTGATGTTATATTCAGCTATTGAACACCAGATGCAAATGTTGAACATGAAATTAATTAAAAATGTGACTTGGGGTTTCAACTACTTGATTGAAAACAGATGCAGTCGATTAGCACAAATTTATATTAACTCCCGACCTTCAATCATCACATTACAAGACTCTCCTATCAAGCAGTGGTAATAAATTGCGTTTGCGTGGAGTAAAGCGCGATAACTCAAAAGTAATTCCTATCGACTGACCCAGGCGTAAAGCGAACTGCGAGAAGAATTCTACAATACACGGCCCATGAAACCCTCGTGGAAACTTTGCCGACGTGATCCAACAAATTAATCAGTGGACGGAGCGGGCCCAATATCACCGAATACAGCGTGGCAGAGCGTCG
Source organism: Schistocerca nitens (assembly GCF_023898315.1). Taxonomy (NCBI): domain Eukaryota; kingdom Metazoa; phylum Arthropoda; class Insecta; order Orthoptera; family Acrididae; genus Schistocerca; species Schistocerca nitens. The sequence continues at coordinate 636,806,913 of NC_064618.1, read as the reverse complement.
TCGTTGTGCGGACGTCGGCCGACCTCGTGGTGCTGCAAGGCTGCGCTCGTCTATTCACTCCTACCTATCTTGCTCAGTACATAGCTGAACCAAAACTTCCTATCTCCAAGCTCAATCGTTCCATTTGCTAAGTACTAAACTGCAGAGATGCTCACTCTTTCTCAGGCAAGCTGAGTAAAGAACACCACGTCCGCACTCTAGGCAAGCTGGGAACGGAAGACCAACACGGAGACTTCTCCCAGTCCGCTATTCGCCTCGGTTTCCCCTCCAGCAAAGTCACTTACGCCAATTGCACCGCAAGTCGCGTTAATTATGCGTCGCTTCCCAGCGCCGACCAATGCCTGCTCTGGGAAGTGAACTAATTCCCACAAAATTTCCCTTCCTCTCAACTTCTGCTATTTAGCTCCTCCCAGGCCACCCATCAAGGTTAGCGTCTGCACAAAACACCAATTTTTCCGGAATTCTGACTCCCAGGAGAGTACTATGTTCCAATTGGAGGCCGGTGTATTTCATTCTGTCGCTCTTCACCTGATTTACTTCAGACTATGCGGACCGTGAATTCAGCGTAAAGTTGCTATAGTCACGAACACGCATATTTTGGCCTCTGTTGACTGCTCCACCATAGCTTTGTGCGGCTTACTCGCATGTTTCACTGAAAACGGGACGACGGACATTTATCAACAGGTGTACAAGTTCTCCGTCTGCTTCCCAGTACACCAGCATGGGGTCAACCACCCACTCACTGCTACTCATCTTAAGGCAGCTGGAGGCCGCGCCCCATTACTGCTTTCTCAGAGCTTGAGCCGCCCTAAGCTGCCTATTGTCGCTTCTCTTCGCCGCGCCCCCAGCCGGCCACGGTCAACTCGAATACTTCCCTGGGATAAACTTGCCTCCAGTAAATCAACGCGTTTCCACAAAGTTTTCATGTCGTGTGAATTACTTTAAAACCATTACCCGACATTAATTATTCCAATACGTCCATACTATACCTTCTATAAGATGCATTGTGCCTTGTCAGTAATTTTTGTTCAGCCCTACTGTTCGCTCAGTGTGAGTTAAGTGATCTTTAATGACTTCATGTAAGGCGCATAGTTCTTGCCATCTTACAAGGTAATAGAGCAGCATGGTACATTAATATGACTGTGCCATTAAATAAAACTCACAATATTTAATATATGAAATCTAATTACGTATATTGCAAGATTCCAACCATGTCGCACAACTTAATGCACGACGCCTCTGGACTATGGCCCACTGTAAACAGTTCATCTGGTCCGTAACGAACGAAGCCCCTCAATGTACAGATCACCTGTTACCAACACAGATGTGAAGTGAATAACTGCGTGCAACGCAAATAATTTAGGAAATAGTAGCCCTAACAAAGGAGTTGAGGCTGTAGCCCTTGTCAAAACCAGTAGTAATAAACAGAGTTGTGGGGTTCATCTACCTACTAAAATCAAGGATGGGTCTACTTTGACTGCCGGCCGGTGTGGCCGTGCGGTTAAAGGCGCTTCAGTCTGGAACCGCGTGACCGCTACGGTCGCAGGTTCGAATCCTGCCTCGGGCATGGATGTGTATGATGTCCTTAGGTTAGTTAGGTTTAATTAGTTCTAAGTTCTAGGCGACTGATGACCTCAGAAGTTAAGTCGCATAGTGCTCAGAGCCATTTTGAACCTACTTTGACTGTAATTTGTTAAAAATGCGACAGAAAAATACAAACACGATAAAGAAAAGATACAATAAATTCTCCACAACACAGATAAGGAAACGTTGGAACAAAAGATCTTTACAATATGTCCAACTGAATACAAGCACAGAATGGCAAAGCCCGCGGGGAAGGGGTGGTAAAAAGAATCTCGTAAATAATCCATACTCCACCGAAGTAAATCAAACATGCGGTTCTGTTGCATCCATGTAGTGTAGGGTAAAGATAATCACATGCAGAAATTTCAAGAGCCCAAATCATGACTGAGCCATCGAACACCAAACTAAATTTCTAACAAGGTCCTCCGAACTTTAGAAAGAAATGCACCTTGCAAAACCCCGAAGTGAAGACTTACCCTTAACCCTCCAAGATTAATTGCAGGAAGGCTAACTCTAAGAACTAACCTCTTAATGCTTGAGCACAAAGCTAAATGGAAAACGTGAAAATTACGGTCCTAGTCATAGCTCTTAAAGTTAGGAATTCGCAAAACAAACATCTCACTCTGACTGAGACAAACTGACCGGAGTAATATGTTGCTGAAGATCTTTAGCTGATGGCTAATATCTTCCAGGATATAGATTAAAATCCTACAACTTCATGTTGTAGAGGGGGTCGGACGGAAACAATGATTCAGCTCAGTATTCACTCTTATTCTTAAACACATAAGTATAAACACGCCGGCACCTGCTAACCCTCTCTTCCCGGCTGCAGTCCCATCCACCGGTCACCGATTTGTTCGCCGAAGTATTTCCAGTCACTGAGTCTCCATTCCACCGCTCTGCACATTCGCACACACCCCAGATATGCATAATCAATTAAAAACAGTCACCGAGTTAACGAAGAGAGACATGCCAATTACACAGACCACCCTACTGCCAGTCTCCGTGTTTTATGGCATCAATAATGTTTTCCAAACCGAATTTCTCCCTTGTTAGCCTCAGAATGGTAAACATATTCAAATTATTAATGGAACCGACAGCAAAAGAAGCGCTGCGTTTCAGCCTGACACTGTCTCATCACTCTCCTCTCCTATCAATGTTGGCAGCGTGAACCTACCGTAGTCCTACACCTATATCTACATCTACTTGGTTACTCTGGAATTCACACTTAAGGGCCTGGCAGAGGGTTCATCGAACCATTTTCATACTACTTCTCTACCATTCCACTCTCGAGTGGCGCGTGGGAAAAAGGAGCACCTAAATCTTTCTTTTCGAGCTCTGATTCCTCTTATTTTATTATGATGATCATTTCACCCTACGTAGGTGGATGTCAACAAAATACTTTCGCATTCGGAGAAGAAAGTTGGTGATTGAAATTTCGTAAATAGATCTCGCCGCACAGAAAACCTCCTTTGTTTCAGTGACTACCACCCCAACTCGCGTGTCATATCAGTGACACTCTCACCCCTACTGCGCGATAACACGAAACGAGCTCTCCTTCTGTAAAGTTTGGAAAGTAGGAGACGAGGTACTGGCAGAAGTAAATCTGTGAGGACGGGGCGTGAGTCGTGCTTGGGTAGCTCAGTTGGTAGAGCACTTGCCCGCGAAAGGCAAAGGTCCCGAATTCGAGTCTCGGTTCGGCACACAGTTTTAATCTGCCAGGAAGTTTCATATCAGCGCACACTCCGCTGCAGAGTGAATATCTCATTCTTGACTTGAGTTGTTTCGCAACACCTAAGATATCTACTTTTATGTCACTCGTGCTAAGAGCTGTTCTGGTTTCGAATTCTGGAATATTTACTTCCTCTTCTTTCGTGAAGGAATTACGGAAAACTGTATTTAGTAACTCCGCTTTAGTGGCACCATCATCGGTAACATTTCCATCACTATCGCGCAGTGACGGTATTGACTGTATTTTGCCATTGGTGTACTTTACATACGACCCGAATCCCTTTGTGTTTTCTACCATATTTTGAGACAATGTTTCATTGTGGAAACTATTAAAAGCATCTCCCACTGACGTCCGCACTAAGTTTAGAGCTTCCGTGAAACTTAGCCAATCTTGGGGATTTTGCGTTCTTTTGAATCAGGCATGCTTTTTTCGTTGCTTCTGCAACAGTGTTCTGACGTGTTTTGTGTACCATGGTGGATCAGTCCCGTCTCTTATTAACTTACGCGGTATGAATTTACCTATTGCTGTCGATACTATATCTTTGAATTTGAACCATATCTGGTCTACAAGTACATAATTAGCTTGGAAGGAATGGAGACTCTCTCTCAGGAAGACATCAAGCGAACGTTTATCTGCTGTTTTAAATACAAATATTTAGCGTTTATTTTTAGTGGTTTTGGTTGATATAGTTTTGATCTTCGCTACAATGACCTTGTATTCACTAATCCCTGTATCCGCCATGACACTCTTTATTAGATCAGGAGTATTTGTGGCTAAGAGGTCAAGTGTGTTTTCGCAACCACTTTACAATTCGTGTGGGCTCATGAACTAATTGTTCAAAGTAATATCCAGAGAAAGCATTTAGTACAATTTCGGAAGATGTTTTCTGTCTACCACCGGCTTTGAACATGTATTTTCGCCAACAAATCGAGGGTAGATTGAAGTCTCCACCAATTATAACTTATTTGTCACGAGAAAGCAGACTGCTCTCAATGGCTGGAGAAAAGAACGCCAAGACCGAAATCTAAGAGTGAAAGACATCTCATGTTTCTAAGATGGAATCCAAGTGCTCGTGTAGAATACAGACTGCAAGTAGGAGAGAGTCCGATTTTCGTCAGTAAGACTCAAAACCTGGCCAGCAGTTCACAAGGCGGAAGTTGGAAGTCTCACAAACGGCGCTTCGTCGTGCTCTCTGTGAAGAAGCCATAAAAAATACCTATTTGTCAATCAGCAAAATTTGTTAGATGACCCTCTAGCGGGATGTTACATAACAAACCTTGCCCTCTCTCCTCCGAAATGTATGTTTACTCACTAACCAATCTCTAATTTTTCCAAGTTACAGAACTTCTCACAGTTCAGTAACAAACTCCTACTCTTTGACATAGATCAATAAGAGCAACCCCAAACTTCCTTTTCTTGAAAGATCGTTGTCCGCACTCTCAGTCTGTCTACTTTTTTAGCCACCGTCCAATCATTGCGTGTCCCGCTCTCTTCTTCAAAAGTCGGCTTAACGACCTCTGTGGTCGCGGCGACAGCAAGTCACACCGGCTGTTTCCAAAGCGGGTCCAACATTCCGCTAGTCTGCCACCCCCATAGACCTGGCAAGATATTATCTGTCATTCCGACCGCCCATACTCTGTTATTTTATGACCAGCATTTGATCTGCAGCCATCCAGCACCGCAGGAGCAGTTTGATTGAATAGGATAGTGCGTAAAGAAACACACAGGTCTCCCTCAGTTCCAGCTATTTCTTTATTTTACATTACTGCACCCTATTATGCGCCTCCCATTTTCCAGACGCGTGCCCAGTTTTTCCAAAAAAGTCACCTTGCTCCGCCAACTGGGAGTCAGTGGAGTGGCGGTCGTCTGCTGGGACTGGACACACCAGGGGCGGGATAGCTGCGGCACTGTTCTTAGAATTAGAGTTAGGCAGTTCCTAGGGGTCTCAACGCTCAGGATGCGTCTTGCTGCGATGGTTTCTTCAGACCCATCCACCGAAACATATAAAGAAAAAAGAAACCTGAATTTTTAAAATATTGTAGAGCTTAATTGTTCTTGGCTGATTGCACACTACTGGCCACTAAAATTCCTACACCAAGAAGAAATGCAGATGATAAACGGGTATTCATTGGACAAATATATTATACTATAACTGACATGTGATTACATTTTCACGCAATTTGGGTGCATAGATCCTGAGAAATCAGTACCCAGAACAACCACCTCTGGCCGTAATAACGGCCTTGATACGCCTGGCCATTGAGCCAAACAGAGCTTGGATGGCGTGTACAGGTACAGGTGCCCATGCAGCTTCAACACGATACCACAGTTCATCAAGAGTAGTGACTGGCGTATTGTGACGAGCCAGTTGCTCGGCCACCGTTGACCAGACGTTTACAATTGGTGAGAGATCTGGAGAAAATGCTGGCCAGAGCAGCAGTCGAACATTTTCTGTATCCACAAAGGCCCATACAGAACCTGCAACATGCGGTCGTGCATTATCCTGCCGAAATGTAGGGTTTCGCAGGGATCGAATGAGGGGTAGAGCCACGGGTCGTAACACATCTTAAATGTAACGTCCACTGTTGAAAGTGACGTCAATGGGAACAAGAGGTGACCGAGACGTGTAACCAACGGCACCCCATAGCATCACGCCGGGTGATACGCCTGTATGGAGATGACGAATACACTCTTCCAATGTGCGTTCACCGCAATGTCGGCAAACACGGAGGCGACCATCATGATGCTGCAAACAGAACCTGGATTCATCCGAATAAATGACGTTTTGTCATTCGTGCACCCAGGTTCGTAGTTGAGTACACCATCGCAGGCGCTCCTGTCTGTGATGCAGCGTCAAGGGTACCCACAGCCACGGTCTCCGAGCTGATAGTCCATGCTGCTGCAAACGTCGTCGAACTGTTCGTGCAGATGGTTGTTGTCTTGCAAACATCCCCATTTGTTGACTCAGGGATCGAGACGTGGTTGCACGATCCGTTACAGCCATGCGGATAAGATGCGTGTCATCTCGACTGCTAGTGATACAAGGCCATTGGGATCCTGCACGGCGTTCCGTATTACCCTCCTGAACCAACCGATTCCATATTCTGCTAACAGTCACTGGATCTCGACCAACGCGAGCAGCAGCGTCGTGATACGATAAACCGCAATTGCGATAGGCTACAAATCGACCTTTATCAAAGTCGGAACCGTGATGGTACGCATTTCTCCTCCTTACACGAGGCATCACAACAACGTTTCACCAGGCAACGCCGGTCAACTGCTGTTTGTCTATGAGAAATCGGTTAGAAACTTTCCTCATATCAGCACGTTGTAGGTGTCGCCACCGGTGCCAACCTTGTGTGAATGCTCTGAAAAGCTAATCATTTGCATATCACAGCATCTTTCTGTCGGTTAAATTTCGCGTCTGTAGCACGTCATCTTCATGGTGTAGCAATTTTAATGGTCAGTAGTGTATTTATTACGTTCGGTTAGTCTATGAATAATGCCCTCGTCAATGAGGCAGGAATTACAGCTTTACAGGATATTAACCTTAACAAACGTCACGTTTTATTAATATTTCTGTGACCTGTTCTTACTTTGTTGATAGTAATAGTAATAGTTTTCGTTCTTCTGAATGCTAAGTTGTAAAACCAAGGGTGACTTGGAATGTATTGCGGGATCGCCCAGTACAATGTATCTTTGAGTGTGTGGAAAAAACAACAGTCGTATTTCAATCAGTTCTTATTTATTTTTCTTTAAGCTATTAGTTTCGGCACTTCACTGGCGCCATCCTCAAGCCCCTGTACATTAGAACATCAAAAAGCGTACAGTGTAGTGCATGTGTCGTATATAAAACAAGATAATAGTACAGGTGTAAAGCAACACTGGCAAAAGTCACTACACTATAAAAAATGTCACACAAGGGACATAAAGAGTTAAATACCACACTAAAACAAAACATGTTCACATACTGGTTGGCATGAACAAACTAAAACAACACATTAAAAAGTCTATTAGAAACTACAAGAAATATGTGACATGACAATAATCAATGAAATGGATAAAATGATCACCAGTGAAGTACCGAAACTAGTAGCTTAAAGAAAAATAAATAACTGATTGAAATTCGACTGTTGTTTGGTTTCGTTCTACATATAGTTTGATCTGGCGCTGTCCAAAGTCCTTGATGAATCCAAGAAGATTTGCCTTTGATGTTGCGGTCCAGGTGCACTAACATTGTCCGTTTCCTTTTTGTGTGGCTGGCGAGCATGCTATGAAAATCTTTGAATGCTCTGGATATATCGGTGGGAATTATATGCTATATCATGTCCGCCATTTGTCGCTACTCTATACAAAATGCACAGAAGCTCATGAATCCGGTAAAACATCAAATCTCTGACATAGCTGCGGCCGGAGAGAGATCCTGCAAGAAGTGGACCAACGACGATTGAAGAGAATCGTTCAGCGTGACAGAAGGGCAACTCTTCCGCAAATTGCCGCAGATTTCAATGCTGGGCATCAACAAATGTCAGCGTGCGAACAATTCAACGAAACATAATCGATATGGGCTTTCGGAGCCGAAGGCCTACGCGTGTACCCTTGATGACTGCACGACACAAAGCTTTACGCCTCGTCTGGACCCGTCGACACCGACATTGGACTGTTGATGACTAGAAAGATGTTGCCTGGTCCGACGAATCTCGTTTCAAATTGTATCGAGCGGATGGACGTGTTCGTGTATGAAAACAGTTTCATGAATTCATGGATCCTGCCGGCCGTGGTGGTCTAGCGGTTCAGGCGCTCAGTCCGGAACCGCGCGACTGCTACGATCGCAGGTTCGAATACTGCCTCGGGCATGGACGTGTGTGATGTTCTTAGGTTAGTTAGGTTTAAGTAGTTCTAAGTTCTACGGGACTGATGACCACAGATGTTATGTCCCATAGTGCTCAGAGCCATTTGAACCATGGATCCTTCTCATCAGCAGGGGACTGTTCAAGCTGGTAGAGACTCTGTAATGGTGTGGGGCATGTGCAGTTGGAGTAATATTGGGCCCCTGATACGTCTAGATACGACTCTGACAGGTGACACGTACGTAAGCATCCTGTCTGATCACCTGCATCCATTTATGTTCATTGGAGTGATATGGGACCCCTGATACATCTAGATATGACTCTGACAGGTGACATGTGCGTAAGCATCCTGTCTGCTAACCTGCATCCATTTATGTTCATTGTGCATTCCGACGGACTTGGGCAATTCCAGCAGGACAATATGACACCCCACACGTCCAGAATTGCTACAGAGTGATTCCATGAACACTCTTCTGAGTTTAAACACTTCCGCTGGTCACCATACTCTCCAGACATGAACATTATTGAGCATATCTGTTTAGAAGAGGTCTCCACCCCGTCGTCCTCTTACTGTCAATTCCCTCCTGCACTACTTCAGAGTCCGTGCCACGTCGTGTTACTGCACTTCTGCCTGCTCGCGGGATCCCTGCAGGATATTAGGCAGTTTCTTTGCCTCTTCACACACTAAAACACAACATCTTTACATACTGGTCGGCATCAACAAACTAACGCAACATACTGGTGTTCGTTGTCCCGGACAACAACATGTCCCAGTACCCGCTGTAGATGAATCAGTTCAAGCGGATCCTTTGCTCTATTCAGACTTTTCAATATATAGTGTGCCAGTAGGTTTACAGTTTTGCCTTTGGCTGTCCTTGTAAGAGGCTATAGGCGACTCGTGCAGTTAGTACATACTACAGTTCTGTAGAGACTAAATAGAATACTTAAAGACTAGCTTGATGAACGTCATACAACTCCACAGTTGATACCGACAATGCTTTAGGTGTCAACAAGGATTCTCCATATCCTGTTTGGTCATCAAAAAATGCGGCTCCTACAGAAACATATATTTTTGAACCATCTGTGTACTTTGCTTCTAGTTACGATAGTTAAAGATCGAGTTTTGACGCTCAGTTCACTCGAGCCTACGGATCTTTTAATTCTATTACTGTCATTTAAATCACGGTCAATTTTAAAAGAGATATTGTTCGATTGACGTTAAGTGTCATCTGCGAAACTGAGGTTTACATTTTACTGTCAGGCGTTCGAGGATTTCGCAGTACTACATGACATTGGTACTAAGGATTTTGGTTTCTTCGGCTAGTATGGCTTCATCAGTATCAGATTTAGTGATCGAGTTAACGTCCACTGCAATGGAAGAGGACTGAACCTCAACATATACTGGCCACATGAGAACTTTCGTCTTGTATCTGGTGGGAACATTGCCAATTCTTCTTGCATAGCATACACGTTTGCCACCTTAATAGAGCCTCTATAGATACATAGAGCTGCTGTTTGTATACAGTGCAGAACCTTCAGCCATAATGTTGGAACGAAGTAATACAACACTCAGCCATATCCCATCTTGCTCCTAATTAACTGTTCGTACAGAAGTATGAGTTCAGTGATCTGTATGGAACGAAGGCTCTCGGTGTGCAGATCGCCCCTCAGCAACACAGATGTGAAACGATAAACCGTGTGCAACGGAAATAGTTTAGGAATTACTGGCCCTAACAAATGAGTTGAGGCTGTGGTCCTTGTCGAAGCCAATTGTAATAACCCGAGTCGTGGGCTTCATCTGTCTACTGAAATCAAGGATGGGTCTACTTTGACCGTAGTTTGTCAACAATGAAAAAAACAGAGGTGATTAAGAAAAGATACAGTAAATTCTCCAAACCAACACAGGTGAGGAAACATTGGAACACAAAATCTTTACAAAATGTCCAACTAAACACAACCACCGAATGGCAAAGCCCACGGGGAAGGGGTACTAAAAAGAGGGCCGTAAATAATCTACACTTCACCGAAGTAAATCAGATATGCGGTTCTGTAATGTGCCTGATGATTGCATCCATCTAATGCAAATTAAAGGTAATCACAGACAAAACCCCAAAAGCCGAAATCACGAGTGAGTCATCGAACACCAAGCTTAATTCCTGACAAGACCCTTAACCCTCCAAAATTAATTAAAGATTGTCTAGAGGGTAAATAAACATTTCGGAGCAGAGAGGGCAAGGCTTGTTATGTAGCATCCCACTGGAAGCTCATTTAACAAACTTTTTGACTGATAGAGTACAAGCATTAAACTATAGGCAGGGTACCTCTTCAAGAACTAACCTCTAAGTGTTCTGATTGGTAGAGGACCGACCCCTAACATTTCCTGGCCACAGAAGAACTTTCGTCTCGTATCTAGAGGGGAAACTGCCAATTCTGCTTGCATGGCAGACGCGGGTACCGTTTTAATATAGCCCCCTAGTTAACTGTTTGTACAGACGTAAGAGGGACTACAAGTCCAATTTAATAGTAAGGAAAGTAAAACAAGTAAGTTGTGGCAAATAGCACGAAAGTAAATTTAGGCGTAAAAACAGCGCCAAGACTTTCCTGCCCCTTGCAATTCTATTGACTGTACTGTGCAGAAAGGAAGCTGACCTCATGAGTATCCCTACACTGACAGCAGAACAGGAAACTAAAATGCAGCAACAGCTAGCTGATTTTCACGGCGGCGCTACTGCTCAAGGTAAGTTCTCGCATACGTTTGTGCTTGCAGGGCTCCTCCCCTCTGTTAGGTACCACCAGGTTGCACGAGCTCCTCATGACAGGGCGCCTGCTACACTGCACGGCAACTGCAAACTGGGCGGGTTGTTAAACTCTACCGCAGTGTCGGAGTTGATTGCAACCCTCTTCCCATATGAATCGTACCAGTCTGGCAAAGCTATGTTACGAACTCCAGCCTTCCGCGGAAGTAAATTATGCTTTATCAATCCCTTGGCCTCAGAACGTCTATAGTTTTAGACGGTACCCAGAAAACTACTTCAACTAAAAATCTCTGTGGGATTCTGAATTCAGGGTCTTACACGAACGTTGTCAGTAAGTGCAATGGAATCTATGTACTCGTATAACAGATTTTGTATACGTGGTGCGCGAGAGCTCGTAATTATTTGAAAAAAGTCACATTTCAGAACCGTCAGAGGGTGTACTGCACACGAAAGGAGGAGGATTAGAATTTAACGTGTCGTCGACTGCGAGGTTATTACAGGTGGAGCACAATCCCGGATTACGAAAGGATGGGAATGGAAATTGGCCTTGCCCTGACAGAGGTACCATCCGGTATTGGCCTGAGGCGACTCAGGGAAATCAGGGAAAACGTAAATCTGCATGAACATCGGGGGATTTGAACTGTCGTCCTCCAGAATGCGAATCCAGTGTCCTAACCACTGGGCCACATAGCGCGCACGAAAGATTGAAAGTTATGACAGCATACGGAGATTGATCAACTTTGTCGGTACACAATAATAAATGTTTGTTTTGGTGCAGTTTGTTAAGCTCTTTTTCAAATTGATCAAATTAGATACACGTGCGACCCACATAGCGTTTGTTATGTATTATTTTTTACTTTACTGTCAAACTGGCACTGAAGAAGGATGTTTATAAATGATTTACGTAAATGTTGGCTAGCAGGCTAACTAGGTAACTGCCCATTACAAAGCCATCTTCTAATAGCCCACAATAATGGTTACGGTTGTTTACCGCTTAGACTTAAAAACTGAAATACACCATACGTCTGCCATTCATAAACTAAGTTGTGTGTGCCACAAATTTTACATTGACCAAATAGGTAGGAGCTTCAATGAACGATTCTGGGAACACATGCATGCTCTCATGCTCGAGTAAAGATCAGTTTGTTAGAGGAATTAGAAAAGAACAGACACATTCAGAATAAACCTGATTGCATACTGAATGATCAACTAGTATTAAAAAACCAAATTTCATACAGCTTTTATAATTTGAAACGAAAGATACAATTAATTGACAGAGTGAAATTTCTTCATTGGCCTATACCAGCATCTTTAAAACCTAAATTATTAAATGTCTAACTGTATAAAATTATCTGGACTATGTAGAAGAATCTCTGAAATAACTCGAGAAGTGTAACATATTTGTGCAAATATCATATTCTTTGGCACACCAAATCAACTTCTTGTTTTGAGTTGAGTACATAGACCAGTATGGATTGTGAAAGAAAACCAAACCTCACTCTTCTAATATATAAAGGAGGGCTTTTCAGGAAACAAGTATAATATATAGAGCATTTATAGCTGTGAAACTATGTAATCACAAAAACATTGTAAAATTTTAGGACGCAAATGTAAAATGAAAAATCTTTTGTAGACTATGCGTCACAAAAAATTTGTTGCATTTTGGGACACAAATGTGAAACTGGCAAGAAGTCGACGCTACCATCTGAAGACGACGATAATTTTTGGTTTGTGGGACGCTCAACTGCGCGGTCGTCAGCGCCTGTACAAAGTCCCAATTTTTACACAGTCCAATTTTTTTACACTGTCCAATATAGTCACTGTAACGAATGATGATGATGATAAAATGATAAGGACAACACAAACACCCAGTCCTCGGCAGAGAAAATCCTCAACCCGGTCGGGAATCGAACCCGGGACCCAGTCATCCACACGCAGCGTCGCTAGCCACTAGACCACCATCTGCAGACTCTCTCATCTGATGATGAGCTCAGGCCCAAAACTATTAATGGTATAATAAAATGTCTTCAAGAAAACGTGTGGCTGGTTGCAGTATTTCCTACAGTGTAATTTACGAAAACTGCTGCAGTGTTCCGAACCAACATGGATAAAATAAAATCATTTCATGAAGGTTTACTAACTTTCATTCTTCAACTGATACTAGGATTTTGATGGTTGTGCACTAGGTTGCTGCCGGCCGAAGTGGCCGTGCGGTTAAAGGCGCTGCAGTCTGGAACCGCAAGACCGCTACGGACGCAGGTTCGAATCCTGTGATGTCCTTAGGTTAGTTAGGTTTAACTAGTTCTAAGTTCTAGGGGACTAATGACCTCAGCAGTTGAGTCCCATAGTGCTCAGAGCCATTTGAACCATTTTGAACTAGGTTGCTCCGGCCAAGAGTTGGGCTTTTAGTACAACAATACTCCATTTAGTGACCTGATCATAAACTGTGTTTCAATAACAAACCGACGCCATTATACGCATCATAATCAACAAAATCAGTGCACGCGTTAATATTCTGGTAATGTTCTACCATTACTTCTTACGCTCTTCTCGTGAATCAGCCAGAATCCATGGACGTTTATGATACAGCGGAGAATTAACGGAGAAAAAGACAATATTAAAATGGTTCAAATGGCTCTGAGCTCTATGGGACTTAACATCTATGGTCATCAGTCCCCTAGAACTTAGAACTACTTAAACCTAACCAACCTAAGGACATCACACAACACCCAGTCATCACGAGGCAGAGAAAATCCCTAACCCAGCCGGGAATCGAACCCGGGCTTGGGAAGCGAGAACGCTACCGCACGACCACGAGTTGCGGACACAATGTTAAACTATTTCAGCAACATAGCAAGATAAATACTTAACCGCGCCTACTTAACAGTGTGAGCGTTGAAAATAATGAGGTGATTGATCTGTGTTAAGGAATCACTGACAGTTCTTTGCAGAACACTTTGGGCAGTGGCCTGATCTGCGATAATGGCGAGTCTCCAGCTATAGAAATTAGTATGATATTAATACCTTCAGTTGCTGACGGGCGTTGATATATACCAACGGGGAGAGGCGAAAATGTGTGCCCCGACCGGGACTCGAACCCGGTATCTCTTGTTTACATAGCAGACGCTCTATCCATCTGAGCCACCAGGACACAGAGAGTAGTGCGACTGCAGGGACTATCTTGCGCACGCCTCCCGCGAGACCCCCATTCTCACCTTGTATGTCCACACACTGCATTCGTAGTGTCCCACCCCAACACACTCATTGCTCGTGGAAGACATTCTTACCAAGTCCCGTAAGAGTTCGGGGAATATGTGTGCATCCGCACAGAAGAAAAAGGTCATGGCCGTATTGCCAGAAAGAGCAGACACCATATCCATATACCTCCAGCTTTCTCCTTAAATTTTCGTGGTGTATCTGTGATGTTCCAGAAGGGTCCTCAGGCGCCAGTGCACATGCGGTCGACAAAAATACTGAAACACCGCGAGAAATTCATGATTGAACATTAAGGCAAATGTTAACCGAGCCTGCAAGTTGCACTGTTGTATTTGACATCGAACTGCACCTGTGCAATGTTCTCAATACTTTGCAAGTGTCAGTCGTGGTGAGAACGGTGCTCTGTGTAGTTGTGAATGCATTATGTCGGAGCTTAGTGCGTTCGAACGTGTCCAAATTGTTGGTGGTCGTATAGCGAATGCTTTCTTAACCAAGGGAGCCGAAGTGTTTTTCGCCTCAAGAGGTACGGTTTCGAAGATTTATACCGCATACAGGGAAAATGGAAAAACGTTATCCGCTAAGTCCAACGCGGACGAAGGTAAGTGTTAACTGATCGTTCCAATCGGTCATTGAAGTGGATTGTGACGAGTGAGCCGTGGTAAAAACTGCTGTTTTGAAGAGTGCGCCGCAGCGCGTAGTGTGAAGCAGTCGCCCTCCGTTTCTGGCGGTGGCGCCACTGTGGCAATCGCAGCTTTGGTGTCTCCCTCTGGTGGGAAAGGGGAAAGGTTGCCTGTTCACGTGCATTTAAGGGGCGCGATGAGATCGCCAGTTGGTCAGTCGCGGTCAGTCTGGGTGAGTCGGGAGTCAGTCTGGGGTCAGTCTCTCGTCCCCAGCTTGCTAGTATGTCTTCGTTCGGATCAACCTTTGAAGCCGGCAAATGAGAGTCTTTCCACTCCGCCAGTAAGAGAACTCAGCGAGTGGTCGCCCGGCGGTTGGATCGGTCGGCTGGTCGGTCGCGCACTGAGACACAAGATGACTTGTCCGTCTTGAGCGTCGGCGCATGTGATGTCGCCATGTGAGTCCAGTGGGCCGCGCCGTATAGAGATGGGTAGTGGCTTCGTGGTCGACAAGAGCGCAACAGCAGTCACGACATCAGTCTGGCCTGTGCGAGATGCGACGCCGTGGTGTAACTGGTTCTCCGAACGTTTCTGGGCCCCTTCAGCTACCATCTTGTGGAGCTTGGCTCGCCCTTTCCTGGTGCAGGGATGTCGTTTCGCCAGTGGGTGTGTTTCCTCTGCATGGTTGGGTCCGAGCCAGTATTGCCGCCATCGTGTGTCTGGAAGTGAGTGGGAGTCGCGACGGAGCAGCAGTCGCGGACGGAGCAGCGGGCAGTCGGTCGGTTGGTGCGGACCAGGAAAGGCGGGAGATCGGCGCGCCTTCCTGCGTCCGTTGAAGCGGCTGGCAGCGGACGGTTCGGGAGAGTGATTTGGGGGTGCTGCGCCAGGTCTTCTCGAGGAATCGCAGTTTATTAGAAGTTAAGTGATTGGTGATATGTTCTGTGATTTACAGTTGTTAAATTTTACTTGTTTTCTTGGTCAGTCTCTCGTCCCCACCTTGCTTGTCTGTCCTTGGTCCGCATTTGTTAGGCAGTTAGTGTTTGCTGTCGTTCGGAGCTGCCTCTGTCATGTTTGTCGGATTTGGTGTGTTAACGAATTTATTGCTTGGAGTGTTACTGCCTAATTCCTGAAATATGTTTTGATCTTGCCTATCATCTTGAGAGGCGGCATCTGTGTACTGTAGAGCATCTTAACTTGTAGAATGTTATATAAGATTGCATTTTATGGGCTTTTATTTAAATGGTCAGTTTAGTATATAAAGTTGCCACCCTTCCAGCGTAAGACTTTTCTTCGGTGGCAAAGTTAATATTTTAATTGTTAGTGTTGTACCATTTCCATCCCTCCTACAAGGTGCATAGTTTGTGTGCTTGTGTGAATTGTTAAAACTTTTAGTTTAAAGTACTCTGGTGTGTTGCAGATCTGCACCAGTGTAGTCGTTCAGAGGTTGTTGTGAGCGGTCGTAACTACGGCCGTGTCAAAAGGGAGCGGCAAGGTTCTCAGCCCAAAAGCTCATACACTCAAAAATTTGTTTCTTTCTGCCTCTTAATAAATTGTAACTTGATATTTAGAGGGTGATTTACCTGTTTCTAAAAAAAAAGAAAAAAAAGCTTTTAGGAATAAAATTCACATTTGTTAAAAGCAATTTCATTTTGATTTCATCAGTTACTCCTCTGGCAACTACTTCCACTCTCACATAGTGTGATTAAATGTGTTAATGTTCTTCATGAATAGCTAGTAAATAAAGTAAATTCTTAAGAAAAAGTTTTGAAAGTAAATTCACGGTTCAACGAGAAATAAGATGACGACAACTCTAAAAGTTACTGCAGCGTTGGATGTCTCACTCGCAAATCCTGTCAGCAGCAAAACAATCAACACGAAATTGCAGGGCAAGTTGGAATTGCGAAACCACTCATTTGCGGTGCCTGTAATAGAAAAATGTGGTGCCGAAGCCATAAAACTTGTACTGTGAAGCAATGGAAGAAGAACGTCATTTGATCGGATGAGTCTTGTTTCACAGTGTTTCCAACATTTGGTCAAATGTACGTTCCAACAATGAAACATGGCGAGGGTTCGGTGGTTATTAGGGCATCCATATGATGATAATCCATGGGGCCCTATGGTTTGGCTGTAAGATCGTATTATTGCCAAGGATGTGTGACCATTTTGGCTGATCAGGCCCACCCCATTGTACAATGTTTGTTCAACAGTGGTGACACTATGTTTCAAGACGACAGGGAAACTGTTCACACAGCTCTCATTGTCGAGAACTAGTTTTGCAAGCACTATGATGAACTGTTGCATTGCCCCCAGCCACCACAGTCACCAAATCTCAGTATTATTGAGCCTTTGTGATCTGCTTTCTTGAGAAACCTGCTTGATCGCCGTCCACCTCCATCATCGTTATATTTGCTTGCCAGTGCTTTACAGGAAGAATGGTATAAGATTCCCTTGAAAAGTATGCAAGACCTGTGTTTGTCCATTCTGAGACGCCTGGAAGTTGTCGTGAATACCAACGACTTTCCTACGCCACATTAAGCATAGAAATTTTGGTCTTATGTCAAAGCGGTAGGTGGATCAAAACAAAATGTCCAGACACTCTGTGACCAAAATGGTACTGAAACAGAGGATGACAGACTAAAGGCCGAAATACTAAATGTCTTTTTCCAAAGCTGTTTCACAGAGGAAGACTGCACTGTAGTTCCTTCTCTAGATTGTCGCACAGATCACAAAATGATAGATATCGAAATAGACGACAGAGGGATAGAAAAACAATTAAAATCGCTCAAAAGAGGAAAGGCCGCTGGACCTGATGGCATACCAGTTCTAGGCGCTTCAGTCTGGAACCGCGTGACCGCTACGGTTGCAGGTTCGAATCCTGCCTCGGGCATGGATGTGTGTGGTGTCCTTAGGTTAGTTAGGTTTAAGTAGTTCTAGGGGTCTGATGACCACAGATGTTAAGTCCCATAGTGCTCAGAGCCATTTGAAGACGGTCGGAGTGGCCGAGCGGTTCTAGGCGCAACAGTCTGGAACGGCGCGACCGCTACGGTCGCAGGTTCGAATCCTGCCTCGGGCATGGATGTGTGTGGCGCCCTTAGGTTAGTTAGGTTTAAGTAGTTCTAAGTTCTAGGGGAGTGATGACCACAGCAATTCAGTCCCATAGTGCTCAGAGCCATTTGAGCCATTTTAGAACCAGCCATTTGAACCATTTGGATACCAGTTCGATTTTACACAGAGTACGCGAAGGAACTTGCCCCTCTTCTTGCAGCGGTGTTCCGTAGGTCTCCGCAAGAGCGTAGCGTTCCCAAGGATTGGAAAAGGGCACAGGTCATCCCCGTTTTCAAGAAGGGACGTCGAACAGATATGCAGAACTATAGACCTATATCTCTAACGTTGATCAGTTGTAGAATTTTGGAACACGTAATATGTTCTAGTACAAAGAGTTTTCTGGAGACTAGAAATCTACTCTCTAGGAATCAGCATGGGTTTTGAAAATGACGATCGTGTGAAACCCAGCTCGCGCTATTCGTCCACGAGACTCAAAAGGGCCATAGACACGGGTTCTCAGGTAGATGCCGTGTTTCTTGACTACCGCAAGGCGTTCGAAACAGTTCCCCACAGTCGTTTAATGAACAAAGTAAGAGCATATGGACTATCAGACCAATTGTTTGATTGGATTGAAGAGTTCCTAGATAACAGAACGCAGCATGTCATTCTCAATGGAGAGGTGTCTTCCGAAGTAAGAGTGATTTTACGTGTGCCGCAGGGGAGTGTCGTAGGACCGGTGCTATTCACAATATATATAAATGACCTTGTGGATAACATCGAAAGTTCACTGAGGATTTTTGCGGATGACGCTGTAGGATATCGAGAGGTTGTAACAATGGGAAATTGTACTGAAATGCAGGAGGATCTGCAACGAATTGACGCATGGATCAGGGAATGGCAATTGAATCTCAATGTAGACAAGTGTAATGTGCTGCGAATACATAGAAAGGAAGATCCTTTATCATTTAGTTCAAATGGCTCTGAGCACTATGGGACTCAACTGCTGAGGTTATTAGTCCCCTAGAACTTAGAACTAGTTAAACCTAACTAACCTAAGGACATCACAAACATCCATGCCCGAGGCAGGATTCGAACCTGCGACCGTAGCGGTCTTGCGGTTCCAGACTGCAGCGCCTTTAACCGCACGGCCACTTCGGCCGGCCTTTATCATTTAGCTACAATATAGCAGGTCAGCAACTGGAAGCAGTTAATTCCATAAATTATCTGGGAGTACGCATTAGGAGTGATTTAAAATGGAATGATCATATAAAGCTGATGGTCGGTAAATCAGATGCCAGACCGAGATTCATTGGAAGAATCCTAAGGAAATGCAATCCGAAAACCAAGGAAGTAGGTTACAGTACACTTGTTCGCCCACTGCTTGAATGCTGCTCACCGGTGTGGGATCCGACCAGATAGGGTTGATAGAAGAGATAAAGAAGATCCAACGGAGAGCAGCGCGCTTCGTTACAGGATCATGTAGTAATCGCGAAAGCCTTACGGAGATGATAGATAAACTCCAGTGGAAGACTCTGCAGGAGAGACGCTCAGTAGCTCGGTACGGGCTTTTGATGAAGTTTCGAGAACATACCTTCATCGAGGAGTCAAGCAGTATATTGCTCCCTCCTATGTATATCTCGCGAAGAGACCATGAGGATAAAATCAGAGAGATTAGAGCCCACACAGAGGCATACCGATAATCTTTCTTTCCACGAACAACACGAGACTGGAATAGAAGGGAGAACCGATAGAGGAACTCAAAGTACCCTCCGCCACACACCGTCAGGTGGCTTGTGGGGTATGGGTGTAGATGTAGATGTAATGTGGTGTTGGTGTTCCCATATTTTTGTGTTCCCCCTATATGTCCGACAGACCCACTGTGATGTCGCACTGCGTGGTCGGTGATATCAGCGCAGTGGGTAGGCCTGAAGACAAAACGGTTCATAATCCAATAAAAGTTTGCACACACTGGCTAAGAACAGCATTAAGCAGGAATGCTTTAGAAAGGAGTGATCGTGTCAAGGGTGTACCATTAGCTGCCCTCAATAATTATATTGATGAGACGAAGAACCTTGAAATCTGGAAGCTGTTTCTGTGTGCCTCGTTTCGTAAATCTGTGGGATTTAGTCGAACACGCCGAGTTCGACAGAGATCAAAGAGGGCAATCCTATGCAGAATCAACATCCATTCTTTAGTTGTTTTGCTTCGTGCACATTATGAGTTGTTTTTGTATAATCATTCTAAAAATGGAATTTTTGGGTAGTCATTCTCAAATGTCTCCACTTGTTTAAAGTGTTGTAGTAATTGAGTTTATAACCGTTTGCACCATAAGAGGGAAAGCGCGATAAATGCTATCTATGCCTTACGAGTAATCAGACAAGAACTGACAGTCCATTTCCTCTCCCCCTCAGTAATGATGACCGTTTGGAGGTCAAACTAGTTACTAATCGAGCCATCTACTCTGACGACCAAAATATTACAACCACGTGATTAATAGCTTGTTGGTATCATCGATTCTACAGTTCGTTGGAAGATTCGCGAAGCTCTGTGGCACCAGGTGTCTACGCCCAAGTGACGTAATTAGCGGGAGTGGATGGCCGCTGATTTGTGTACGCGGTGATTGCGCTCGATAGCGACCCAGATGGGAACCATCGGATTCATAGCACGCGAACTTGGTGGCCAAGACATTAACGTGATTTCACTATCATGTTCCTCGAACCAGTGTTGCTCGATCCTGAATTCGAGGAACGAACAATTATGTAGCTGAAAGATGACATCGTCGTCTGGGAATATATCAAGTATGAACGATGCATGTGGTCCGCAGCTGACCTGGTGTCTTCGATTACTACCACAGGTCCCAAACAAGCGTAGGAGAATATCTATCATAGCATAATACTGCTCCCACCAGCCTGGGCTTTTGGTACGTTGCACGTTTCGATCCGTCATTCGCCTAGATGACGGCGTTTGTGCAGATGACCATCCACCTGGTCTAGAAAAACGCGATTCATCCGACGAGCCGACTGTTTCCAGTGATACAGGGTCTAATCTCGATGATCCCGAGACCACTACAATCGTAATTTACGATGTCATGGGCTCAACATGTGAACACGCAGGGGTTGTTTGCTACGGAGAGCCTTGTTCAACAAAGTGCGCTGAATTGTGTGCTCCGCCGGCCGCGGTGGTCTCGCGGTTCTAGGCGCGCAGTCCGGAACCGTGCGACTGCTACGGTCGCAGGTTCGAATCCTGCCTCGGGCATGGATGTGTGTGATGTCCTTAGGTTAGTTAGGTTTAAGTAGTTCTAAGTTCTAGGGGACTAATGACCACAGCAGTTGAGTCCCATAGTGCTCAGAGCCATTTGAACCAATTGTGTGCTCCGAAACACGTGTGCCTCGTCCGGCGTCGTGCTCTCTCGCCATAAGCGCCGTAGGTCACCATTTATCCTACTTTACAGAGTAGACAAGCCTCAAACCCTACGTTCTGTGACGACTCGTTGACGTCCGCTCACTTAGCGACTAATGGTAGTTTCGCTGCCTTCTATCACTTTCCGTAGGTGCTCAGGGCAGTAGCATGTGAATGTTCGATCAGCTTCACTGTTTTCGAGATACTCATTCACGGGCTCTGCGTAATAATAATCTGCCCTTCACAAAGTCGCTTATCTCAGTGGATTTCTGCGTTTGCAGCGAATATCTTCGCTAGGATAATCCCCTATCCACATCTGATCGGCTTACATACTTTTCTTACTGCATCAGAGGCCCGCAACGCCACTAGATGGTAGCCAGCCTTGCAGTGGCAGTGGCCATAATGTTTTGGCTTATTAGGGTATTTTCGTTTGATTATGTCGATGTGTTTGTTTCCTTCAAAATTCAGGCTGAGGGTGGTAACTAATAAAATGATGTTAAATCATTCGCAAGGTTGGATCAATTTGTTGATACCTAACCACCAGAGGAACAGTAACGACATTGAATGTGTACGAGGGTCACTCCAAAAGAAATGCACACAATTTTTTTTAAATCCATCTTTTATTCTACATGTTTGAAAGTTTTACAGTGTGTAGATATATTCTTTACGAACAATATTTTCATTTCTCCACATAATCTCCATCCCTCTCAACTGCCTTACGCCATCTTGGAACCAGCGCCTGTATACCAGCACGGTAAAACTCTGGACCAACCTGTTGGAGCCACTGTTTGGCAGCGTGCACAAGGGAGTCATCATCTTCAAACATTGTTCCACGAAGAGAGTCTTTCAGTTTCACCAAAGAGATGATAGTCACATGGAGCCAGATCAGGACTGTAAGGCGGGTGTTTCAGTGTTGTCCATCCGAGTTTTGTGATCGCTTCTATGGTTTTTTGACTGACATGTGGCCATGCATTGTCGTGCAACAGCAAAACATCCTAATTCTGCCCATTTGGTCGAACACGACTCAGTCGAGCTTCAAGTTTCTTCAGTGTCGTCACATATGCATCATAATTTGTGGTGGTTCCACTTGGCATGATGTCCACAAGCAAGAGTCCTTCGAAATCGAAAACACCATAGCCATAACTTTTCCAGCAGGTGTGGTTTTGAATTTTTTTTTCTTGGGTGAATTTGCATGATACCACTCCATTGATTGCCTCTTCGTCTCTTGTGTAAAATGATGGAGCCATTTTTCATCGCCTGTCACAATTCTTCCAAGAAATTCATCTTCACCATTCTTGTACTGTTCCAAAAGTTCGCTGCAAACCGTTTTTCTTGTTTCTTTGTGAGCCACTGTCAACATCCTGGGAACCCACCTGGCACAAACCTTTTATAACGCCAACACTTTCAGTATTCTGCAAACACTTCATTCTCCTATCCCAACGTAGCGTCACAATTCGTTCACTGTGATGCATCTGTCAGCAATCAACAATTCGTTAACTCTTTGCACATTGTCTAGAGTGTGTGCAGTACGAGGCCTGCTGCTGTGAGGACAATCCTCAATATTGCCGTGCCCGCTTTCATCACGTAACCTGCTTGCCCACCTACTAACTGTACTGTGATCGAAAGCAGCATCTCCACACACCTTTTTCAACCTCTTGTGGATGTTTCCCACTGTCTAGTTTTCACAGCACAGGAATTCTATGACAGCACGTTGCTTCTGACGAACGTCAAGTATAGCAGCCATCTTGAAGACATGCTGTGACGGCGCCACTCACGGGAACAGGTTGAACTAAGTTTGAAAACAAGTGGGAAGGATGTATCTACACACTGTAAAACTTTCACACATACAGAATGAAAACTGTATTTTTACAAAAATAGTGTGCATTTCTTTTGGAGTGACCCTCGTATATGGCTCGTCTGTAAATTAGGGGTTCTGAGACACATTGCTGCCTGAAGCCCCAATAGAAGCATTGATCTTCCAGAAGGTGCAGTGAACAAACATTAAATTTCAGCCTCCAGTTGCATATGCAAAGAAACTTTACCTAGGTTTCGGCTGTAATAATGTAGCCTTCTTCAGTGTATGACTATGTACTGTAGTACTAACCTTTTAAGTTTGATAAGGTCAATACCTGGCATGTTTTAATTTTAATTTTATATTGTGACATTTACGAAGAAGGCTACATTATTATAGCCGAAACCTAGGTAAACTTTCTTTGCTTATGCAACTGGAGGCTGAAATTTAATATAATTACATTTTACAGTTGCTGACTCTGCTGCACCATGCTAAAAATATTCAAATGAAAATTTTATTTACGAAGTAAGTAAATTAATGATGAATGGATTAATGAAACAAAGGCAGTATTAAAGGAATGATCTCTCAGGATAATCAAGTTCATTCGAGAGCATATACAATACACAGCTCAGCATGGCAAAAGCTCAGTCACTTTTAGCTACTCTACCTATCATTCCTGAAATATCTTGTAAGTCTCTAACTGCTACTTTGAAATATTCCTAAGTCCTGAGCAGGTGCACATGAATTAATTCTATGTTCTGACCAACACTTAAACTCACCGCGGCTCACAGACTGTGCAGACCTTACCAAACACCTTTATCCACCAAAACACGAACATCGAAAAGACTACGAAACAGTTTCTGTTTACCTATTTAAAAACTGTCACGTGACGACCACTAAAGCCAGTAGTTCATAAGCGATACGTGTTTCAAACGTATGTTATACTTTTCGATAATACGCAGACTGATATTACCTTATTACATCATAAACAACACAAAAGGGACAACTTTGATTTCAATTGGCGATTTATTTGGATAAATATTGAACCAGTCACTCTTAGGATTTTTGGTACAATTTACTGTACCATTAAATAGTTTCCAAACACTGCAGCCTCGTCATCAGATCGTGCTGTGGTGATGGTCTAGCTACACATGGTCCATGATATAATGTTCGTGTAACACCGCCATCTGATGATGAACCTGTGATGGCTCGAAAAACAATTACATGGTACATTTAAGTGTATAAAAACTGCAAAAAGCGTTTGTTTACATATTTATATCCAAATAAATCGCTAATTTAAATCACAGTTGCAGTTCGCCATCCATAATAGATATACTTTGGTTTGGGTTTTGTGCAACATAAACAGAATGGCAACAATCTAATCAAACTGATGATTTCATTCAGAATGTCGTTGAAGGAGAACGTTACCCAGTCATATTACAAACATTAACTTACCTAATTCTCAATAAATAAACATAAATTGGGAAAACAAGACAAATAATTAATGTTAAAGCTAGTAGTGTATCTGTGGAGAAGTTTGTTTTGGCACTACGAGGATTGCCCACAAAGTAATGCACTGCATTTTTTTTTTCTCAACCGAAAACAATGCTACGAATCGAAACGTTACGTATGTATTATTTGAGGTCTCTTGAGTGAGCGCGCCAAGCTTCCATCACTTCCGACAGATAGCGTACCGGCAGGACTCTTTCAAAATGGCGTCTATAAGTGATGTACGCTACAAGTAACGTTCCGTCATTGAATTTCTCACTACTGAGAAAGAAAATGTGGGGAATATTCACAAATGCTTATGCAAAGCCTATGGATCATCTGCTGTTGACAGAAGTACAGTTAGTCTCTGGGCACAGAAGCTGAGGTCATCAGAGGAAGGTTCGGCGGAGCTCCACGATTTGCAGCGGTCGGGGAAACCATCCGCGGCTGTCACACGTGATATGCTGCAGCCAATTGATATTGTCATTCGCGAGGACAGACGCATTACGACTCGGTAGCTGGCGCTGCATCTGTCAATTAACAAAGTAAGAGTGGATGCAGTTATCCACACTTTTGGATATTGGTACCGACAGGGCATACACGCCCTTGTTTCGCACTGGAGGAAAGCCATAGAACGGGATGGACATTACGTGGAAGTCCGCGGCTTGTGGTCTTGCGGTAGCGTTCTCGATTCCCGATCACGGGGTCTCGGGTTCGATTCCCGGCGGGGTCCGGGATTTTCTCTGCCTCGAGATGACTGGGTGTTGTGTGTGTTTCATCATCGTTTCATCCTCATTCACTCGCAAGTCTCCGTAGTGGCGTTAAAGGACATGTTTAGCGGCGGCCGACCCCGCAAGGGTCTCCCGGCCACCAATGCCATACGCTCATTCATTACGTGGAAAAATAGTGTGTGTAGATGAAACACCATTCTTTCGTGTGAGTCTGGGCACCCCCTATATTTTCTGGTAAATTAAATAGTTTATTTATAGGAACTTACGCATCCGTTCAATAATATAAATATCGTCATTCAAAAACTAACGTTAAGATCTATCTAACTGTGTGTGTTGTATGCATATGGACCGTGTTTGTAGCTTTTATTGTAGATTTTTATAAACAAATTTCATAAAATATTAATAACTTTGTTAACATTTCCTGTATAAATTTAGTAATAATTTTTAGAAGTCCCTCATTCATTCGCGATTTCAACGCTGCGCAACTGGAAGCGGTATTCGTGTTTTTAGTGAAAATTCGAAGCGTTAGTTTTAGCAAAGTCGGAGTCTGGACATATTGCTGAGTGTTCATAAGCGTGCTGTGACCCAGTACACCACACCGTCGTCATGGGATTTTTGAAGTAGCGACAGCAAAGTGGCCCCCCAGACAGCAGGACCACCTTCTCTCACGGTTCACTGCAGTAACTCGGAGCCCTCATCGGTGCCAACTCACCAACTTGACCCAGCCACTTGACGGCAACTTGCCAGCCACATGACACTCAACCAGACCAGCCAGTTTAGAACTTTAGAACAGCGAGCACACTGTTCGTAGTATTACATTCTGAATGGCAGCTTGTAGCAGTAATACTTCTTGACATACAATGACAGAAAAAACTAGCAGCACCAAAAAATAATAAATATAGAGTAATGAAATTCCGGGAATACATTTGTCTAGGTAAAGTATTTACACTAATGGCCATTAAAATTGCTACACCACCAAGATGACGTGCTACAGACGCTAAATTTAACCGACGGGAAGAAGACGCTGTGATATGCAAATTATTAGCTTTTCAGCGCATTCACACAAGGTTGGCGCCGGTGGCGACACCTACAACGTGCTGACATGAGGAAAGTTTATAACCGCTTTCTCATACACAAACAGCAGTTGACCGGCGTTGCCTGGTGAAACGTTGTTGTGATGCCTCGTGCAAGAAGGAGAAATGCGTACCATCACGTTTCCGACTTTGATAAAAGTCGGATTGTAGCCTATCGCGATTGCGGTTTATCGTACCGCGACATTGCTGCTCGCATCGGTAGAGATCCAATGACTGTTAGCAGAATATGGAATCGGTGGGTTCAGGAGGGTAATACGGAACGCCGTGCTGCATCCCAATGGCCTCGTATCACTAGCAGATGAAAGGCATCTTATCCGCATGGCTGTAATGGATCGTGCAGCCACGTCTTCGATCCCTGAGTCAACAGATGGGGACGTTTGCAAGACAACAACCACCTGCACGAACAGTTCGACGAGGTTTGCAGCAGTATGGACTATCAGCTCGGAGACCGTGGCTGCGGGTACCTTTGACGC
The DNA here is from genome assembly GCF_023898315.1 of Schistocerca nitens. NCBI lineage: Eukaryota > Metazoa > Arthropoda > Insecta > Orthoptera > Acrididae > Schistocerca > Schistocerca nitens. The sequence goes on along the minus strand of NC_064618.1, from coordinate 636,780,136 downwards.
TGCATTACAGGCAGGAGCGCTTGCGATGGTGTACTCAACGACGAACCTGGGTGCACGAATGTCAATACGTCATTTATTCGGATGAATCCAGGTTCTGTTTACAGCACCATGATGGTCGCATCCATGTTTTGCGACATTGCGGTGAACGCACATTGGAAGCGTGTATTCATCATCTCCATACTGACATATCACCCGGCGCGACGGTATGGGGTGCCATTGGTTACACGTCTCGGTCACCTCTTGTTCGCATTGACGGCACCTTGAACAGTGGACGTTACATTTCAGATATGTTACGACCCGTGGCGCTGCCCTTCATTTGATCAATGCGAAACCCTACATTTCAGCAGGATAATGCACGACCGCATATTGCAGGTCCTGTACGGGTCTTTCTGGATACAGAAAATGTTCGACTGCTGCCCTGGCCAGCACATTCTCCAGATCTCTCACCAATTGGAAACGTCTGGTCAATGGTGGCCGAGCAAATGGCTCGTCGCAATACGCCAGTCACTACTCTTGATGAACTGCGGTATCGTGTTGAAGCTGCATGGGCAACTGTACCTGTACACGCCATCCAAGCTCTGTTTGACTCAATGCCCAGGCGTATCAAGGCCGTTATTACGGCCAGAGGTGGTTGTTCTGGGTACTGATTTCTCAGGATCTATGCACCCAAACTGCGTGAAAATGTAATCACATGTCAGTTCTGGTATAATGTATTTGTCCAATGAATACCCGTTTATCGTCTGCATTTCTTCTTGGTGTAGCAATTTTAATGACCAGTAGTGTAAGTGATTACAATACAAGATCACAGGTTAACGTAAGCACGAGGTACGCTACTGCAAATGTGAAATGCTGGTACATTAATAACTGGTTAAAGCGCCAGAATGTTGAATGTAAGCATGCAACGTGCATGTATGGTGTTTTACAGGTGCCGGATGTCAGTTTGTGGGATAGAGATGCATGGCTATTGCACTTGATTTGTCACTACAGAGACGGTTAATGCTATTTGTGGATAACCCTGGAGTTGGATTTCGATAATGTTCCATATATGCTCGATTGGAGACAGATCTGGTGTTCGAGGAGGCCAAGGCAATCTGTCGATACTCTGTAGAGCACGTTGGATTACAACAGTGTTATGTGGGCGAGCGTTATCCTGTTGGAAAACACCCTCTGGAATGCTGTTCATGAAAGGCAGCTCAACAGGTCGAATCACCAGACTGGCGTACAAATTTGCATTCAGGATGTGTGGGATAACCACAAGAGTGCTCCTGTAGTCATACGAAATCGTACCCTAGATCATTACACCAGGTGTAGGTCGAGTGTGTCTAGCAAGCAGACCAGTTGGTTGCAGGCCCTCAACTGGCCTCCTACCCACCACTCGGCCATCATTGGCGCCAAAGAACAACCATCTTTCATCAGAAAAAACAACAGTCCTCCACCCCGCCCTCCCATGAGCTCTCGCTTGACACCGCGAAAGTCGCAAATACAGTGGTTTGGGGTCAGTGAAATGCACGCTACAGAGCTTATTGCTCGGAGGAGTCCGTGAAGTAATCGATTTGTATCATTTCCTTGTGTCGCTGAGGTACCATGTTGCTCACATTGTTGCTTCAGATGCCGTACGATGCGACAGAGCCATACGCCGAACACGATAGTCTTCCCTCTGGAGAGTGCCATGTGGCCGTCTGGAGACTGGTCCTCTTTCGAAAGTGACTACCTTTGTCAGCCATTATGTACAGTGGCTACTGTTGAATCCCGCCTAGTCGTCAAATATCGGGATCTTGGAAACCTGCTTTCGCGGATCGCTAGACAGCAACCAAACGAATCGTATTATTGAGTTTATTACAATATGAAAATTTCAAAATCTAAGTCTGATATCAGTTACATTGTACACGATCACATCACTCAACATAGCATCTGAATATAAAGTACCATAAGCACATTTGAATTTCCATTTCCGTCATACCTTGCAAATCTGTTACCCACTTGCAACGAAAGAGTTGTTACCTAGCTGCCACCACATTCACTTGATGGTCATAATAGTTAGTCAGCGAATCTACAACCTGATCGTAGGAAAGTTATCTCGGAGTAGCGTTAGGGAACAATTTCTGAATGAGGAGAAAAACCGCACCTCCTACTGTTGACAAAATGTAATGTAGTTTCACAGTACCTGGTACGTTGTGAGCAATTATGTGGGCTCCATACTGTTGCAGTCACTCGCTCGAGCCATTTCTCTTGTTTTTTCTCAAACTGGCGAGAAGGTGGTAGGGCATTCGGAGCTGCAGTTGTTGCCTGTTGCACTGTATTGGTGGCTTGATTGCTAAGGAGCTGCTGTACCTTTTTCTTGAATTTTGGCGATCTGTTGGGTCTGAAACTAAAACATCCGTGTTAGCTGCGTTCCATCTATCGCTTGCAGCTGAGGCGCCTGAGCAGGGGATGGGAGAAGTGGGGTGCTCATTGTGGAAGAGGTAAATGCAATAAACAAACAAGGCAAGCAATAAAAATAAGCACGCAAGCAAAGAAAATTTCTGAAACGCCCACCTGAAAACACTGATTTGCGAAACACTATAAGAGACACTGTTAAAACATGTAAACGCACCCCTGCAAGGAAGAGACAAAGTGGAATTAAAGCATAAGCAAAACACCAAAACCCCCGCAAAACTGTGCCAGCCAGGCCTTGAGTTGCCGCTATGGAATTCGTTGACCTATCGTCACCTAATGTGAAATCCAGCCTACTCGTCAAATATCGGGTGTCTAGGAAACCTGCTTTCTCGGATCGCTAGACAACAAACAAATCGTATTAATGAGTTTTATTACGAAATGAAAACATTCAGTACCTACTTAACTTTGTGCTGCACAGATGTGTCGCAAGCAAAGGGCGACAGACAAAATAAGAAATCTCTTCAGTATAAAATTCCCAAGTCCGTGTTTCAAAGACAGCACATGCAAGTGATTAGTGTTGATGCCTCTATACAGGTTTCTAGTCTTGAAACTGCTGTAGATCTGCGCCGCGACCATTAGGGCGCGGAGCTTACGTCCTCTTCGCATAGGGGCCGCTGCTGTCCCGTTGTCGTCCTGGAGACGGGTCGGTCAGCGTGCAATTGGCTGAGGTCTTCTCACAGCCATCTCTTCTCTATCGTTCCCGATTGGCATACCGGCGCTTGACTTTACTCCGTAACAGCTATATTCCTGCCAATATTTCTGCAACATCGCACAAGGAACATACTGCTTCCCGTAGTGCCGTTAACGACCTCGCTCACCTCAATGAGGTGTTGATATAGGCGTCTTTGTCGCCCTAAAGGCATTCTTCACTAACTTCAACTCACCACGTCCAGTCTCAAAGGTAACTAACGCTCGCGACCGTTACAGCGTGTATTCAAAGCAAAATTTATTTGCATCCTCATAGTGGCGCTCTAGCGCCACTCTTACGCGACTGGCGCGATATTTGAATAGACACCATCTTTCAGATGTAGAAACACGCCTGCCAACTAACGTTTATGTTGCACAACTCCTTCTTGGTGCTGTAATTTTTTTTTCCTCAGTGTATATACGTGTACTGACAGCCTTGGGAGAGCCAGCCCTGACAAAACTCTACCATCTCTTGGGCAAGATGAATGAGACTGGCGAAATATCCTCAGATTTCAAGAAGAATGTAATAATTTCAATCCCAAAGAAAGTAGGTGTTGACAGATGTGAAAATTACCGAACTGTCAGTTTAATAAGCCACGGCTGCAAAATACTAACACGAGTGTGCTCCCTGCCGCCGTTGGATAAGCAGCTGCAGCAGCAAGTCGTATACTCCTAGCTCACTCATTTCTTACATAGTTTAATTCTTAATTTCTTTGCGTGTTTTTGGTACTTGCATTGTTTGATACATAAATTTCGGGCGTATTATAGTATTTGAGAGTTGTAGCATCGCGTTTTAGTACCTGAATAGTGTTAAATCGCGTAGTCATTTGTCTTCTGTTTTTGTTTTGAACGGCCAGTGTCGGTTGGTCACAGTCAGAGTGCTCCCTGCCGCCGTTGGATAAGCAGCTGCAGCAGCAAGTCGTATACTCCTAGCTCACTCATTTCTTACATAGTTTAATTCTTAATTTCTTTGCGTGCTTCTGGTACTTGCATTGTTTGATACATAAATTTCGGGCGTATTATAGTATTTGAGAGTTGTAGCATCGCGTTTTAGTACCTGAATAGTGTTAAATCGGGTAGTCTCCTTCCGCTGTCGAGCAGTGTCAGCAGTGCGCAAGTAGCAACATTACTGCATTTACTAGGCAATCTTGTATTTTAATAACCGTTTAAATTTTGTCGATTTGTTTGCGCTCTCTGTAGATTAGTTCAGACGTTCTTTGCAAAACAGTTTTTAGCATGGATAGGGACTGCAACTGCTGTGTTCGGATGCAGGCTGAGTTGGCATCCCTTCGCTCCCAGCTTCAGGCAGTGTTGGCTTCGGTCACACAGCTTGAGGCTGTTGCCAATGGGCATCACTGTGGGGGTCCGGATGGGGGTTTGTCAGGGACGGCCAGCTCGTCCCACGCATCCCCCGACCGGACTACGACTGTGGTTGCCCGGGATACTGCCCGCATTGAGGCTGATCCCTCACCTGTGGTAGAGTGGGAGGTCGTTTCAAGGTGTGGCAGGGGGCGAAAGACATTCTGGAGGGCTGAACGGAAGGCCTCTCCAGTTTGTCTGACGAACCGGTTTCAGGCTCTGTCTCAGGCTGATACTGATCTTCGTCCTGACATGGCTGCTTGTCCTGTTCCAGAGGTGGCCCCTCAGTCTGCAAGATCCGGGCGGTCGCAGAGGGTGGGCTTACTGGTAGTTGGGAGCTCCAACGTCAGGCGCGTAATGGGACCCCTTAGGGAAATGGCAGCAAGAGAGGGGAAGAAAACCAATGTGCACTCCGTGTGTATACCGGGGGGAGTCATTCCAGATGTGGAAAGGGTCCTTCCAGATGCCATGAAGGGTGCAGGGTGCACCCATCTGCAGGTGGTCGCTCATGTCGGCACCAATTATGTGTGTCGCTATGGATCGGAGGAAATCCTCTCTGGCTTCCGGCGGCTATCTGATTTGGTGAAGACTGCCAGTCTCGCTAGCGGGATGAAAGCAGAGCTCACCATCTGCAGCATCGTCGACAGGACTGACTGCGGACCTTTGGTACAGAGCCGAGTGGAGGGTCTGAATCAGAGGCTGAGACGGTTCTGCGACCATGTGGGCTGCAGATTCCTCGACTTGCGCCATAGGGTGGTGGGGTTTCGGGTTCCGCTGGATAGGTCAGGAGTCCACTACACGCAACAAGCGGCTACACGGGTAGCAGGGGTTGTGTGGCGTGGGCTGGGCGGTTTTTTAGGTTAGATGGCCTTGGGCAAGTACAGAAAGGGCAACAGCCTCAACGGGTGCGGGGCAAAGTCAGGGCATGCGGGGACCAAGCAGCAATCGGTATTGTAATTGTCAACTGTCGAAGCTGCGTTGGTAAAGTACCGGAACTTCAAGCGCTGATAGAAAGCACCGAAGCTGAAATCGTTATAGGTACAGAAAGCTGGCTTAAGCCAGAGATAAATTCTGCCGAAATTTTTACAAAGGTACAGACGGTGTTTAGAAAGGATAGATTGCATGCAACCGCTGGTGGAGTGTTCGTCACTGTTAGTAGTAGTTTATCCTGTAGTGAAGTAGAAGTGGATAGTTCCTGTGAATTATTATGGGTGGAGGTTACACTCAACAACCGAGCTAGGTTAATAATTGGCTCCTTTTACCGACCTCCCGACTCAGCAGCGTTAGTGGCAGAACAACTGAGAGAAAATTTGGAATATATTTCACATACATTTCCTCAGCATGTTATAGTCTTAGGTGGAGATTTCAATTTACCAGATATAGACTGGGACACTCAGATGTTTAGGATGGGTGGTAGGGACAGAGCATCGAGTGACATTATACTGAGTGCACTATCCGAAAATTACCTCGAGCAATTAAACAGAGAACCAACTCGTGGAGATAACATCTTGGACCTACTGATAACAAACAGACCCGAACTTTTCGACTCTGTAAGTGCAGAACAGGGAATCAGTGATCATAAAGCCGTTGCAGCATCCCTGAATATGGAAGATAATAGGAATATAAAAAAAGGGAGGAAGGTTTATCTGTTTAGCAAGAGTAATAGAAGGCAGATTTCAGACTACCTAACAGATCAAAACGAAAATTTCTGTTCCGACACTGACAATGTTGAGTGTTTGTGGAAAAAGTTCAAGGCAATCGTAAAATGCGTTTTAGACAGGCATGTGCCGAGTAAAACTGTGAGGGACGGGAAAAACCCACCGTGGTACAACAACGAAGTTAGGAAACTACTGCGAAAGCAAAGAGAGCTTCACTCCAAGTTTAAACGCAGCCAAAACCTCTCAGACAAACAGAAGCTAAGCGATGTCAAAGTTAGCGTAAGGAGGGCTATGCTAGAAGTGTTCAGTGAATTCGAAAGTAAAATTCTATGTACCGACTTGACAGAAAATCCTAGGAAGTTCTGATCTTACGTTAAATCAGTAAGTGGCTCGAAACAGCATATCCAGACACTCCGGGATGATGATGGCATTGAAACAGAGGATGACACGCATAAAGCTGAAATACTAAACACCTTTTTCCAAAGCTGTTTCACAGAGGAAGACCGCACTGCAGTTCCTTCTCTAAATCCTCGCACAAACGGAAAAATGGCTGACATCGAGATAAGTGTCCAAGGAATAGAAAAGCAACTGGAATCACTCAACAGAGGAAAGTCCACTGGACCTGACGGGATACCAATTCGATTCTACACAGAGTACGCGAAAGAACTTGCCCCCCTTCTAACAGCCGTGTACCGCAAGTCTCTAGAGGAACGGAGGGTTCCAAATGATTGGAAAAGAGCACAGGTAGTCCCAGTCTTCAAGAAGGGTCGTCGAGCAGATGCGCAAAACTATAGACCTATATCTCTGACGTCGATCTGTTGTAGAATTTTAGAACATGTTTTTTGCTCGAGTATCATGTCGTTTTTGGAAACACAGAATCTACTATGTAGGAATCAACATGGATTCCGGAAACAGCGATCGTGTGAGACCCAACTCGCGTTATTTGTTCATGAGACCCAGAAAATATTAGATACAGGCTCCCAGGTAGATGCTATTTTTCTTGACTTCCGGAAGGCGTTCGATACAGTTCCGCACTGTCGCCTGATAAACAAAGTAAGAGCCTACGGAATATCAGACCAGCTGTGTGGCTGGATTGAAGAGTTTTTAGCAAACAGAACACAGCATGTTGTTATCAATGGAGAGACGTCTACAGACGTTAAACTAACGTCTGGCGTGCCTCAGAGGAGTGTTATGGGACCATTGCTTTTCACAATATATATAAATGACCTAGTAGATAGTGTCGGAAGTTCCATGCGGCTTTTCGCGGATGATGCTGTAGTATACAGAGAAGTTGCAGCATTAGAAAATTGTAGCGAAATGCAGGAAGATCTGCAGCGGATAGGCACTTGGTGCAGGGAGTGGCAACTGTCCCTTAACGTAGACAAGTGTAATGTATTGCGGATACATAGAAAGAAGGATCCTTTATTGTATGATTATATGATAGCGGAACAAACACTGGTAGCAGTTACTTCTGTAAAATATCTGGGAGTATGCTTGCGGAACGATTTGAAGTGGAATGATCATATAAAATTAATTGTTGGTAGGGCGGGTACCAGGTTGAGATTCATTGGGAGAGTGCTTAGAAAATGTAGTCCATCAACAAAGGAGGTGGCTTACAAAACACTCGTTGGACCTATACTTGAGTATTGCTCATCAGTGTGGGATCCGTACCAGATCGGGTTGACGGAGGAGATAGAGAAGATCCAAAGAAGAGCGGCGCGTTTCATCACAGGGTTATTTGGTAACCGTGATAGAGTTACGGAGATGTTTAATAAACTCAAGTGGCAGACTCTGCAAGAGAGGCGCTCTGCATCGCGGTGTAGCTTGCTCGCCAGGTTTCGAGAGGGTGTGTTTCTGGATGAGGTATCGAATATATTGCTTCCCCCTACTTATACCTCCCGAGGAGATCACGAATGTAAAATTAGGGACATTAGAGCGCGCACGGAGGCTTTCAGACAGTCGTTCGTCCCGCGAACCATACGCGACTGGAACAGGAAAGGGAGGTAATGACAGTGGCACGTAAAGTGCCTTCCGCCACACACCGTTGGGTGGCTTGCGGAGTATAAATGTAGATGTAGAATTCTTTATAGACGAATGGAAAAACTGGTAGAAGCCGACCTCGGGGAAGATCAGTTTGGATTCCGTAGAAATGTTGGAACACGTGAGACAATACTGACCCTACGACTTATCTTAGAAAATAGATTAAGGAAAGGCAAACGTACGTTTCTAGCATTTGTAGACTTAGAGAAAGCTTTTGACAATGTTGACTGGAATACTCTCTTTCAAATTCTGAAGGTGGCAGGGGTAAAATACAGGGAGCGAAATGCTATTTACAATTTGTACAGAAATCAGATGGCAGTTATAACAGTCGAGGGACATGAAAGGTTGGGAAGGAAGTGAGAAGGGTTGTAGCCTCTCCCCAATGTTATTCAATCTCTATATAGAGCAAGCAGTGAAGGAATCAAAAGAAAAATTCGGAGTAGGTATTAAAATCCATGGAGAAGAAATAAAAACTTTGAGGTTCGCCGACGACATTGTAATTCTGTCAGAGACAGCAAAGGACTTGGAAGAGCAGTTGAACGGAGTGGATAGTGTCTTGAAAGGAGGATATAAGATGAACATCAACAAAAGCCAAACGAGGATGGTGGAATGTAGTCGAATTATGTCGGGTGATGCTGAGGGAATTAGATTAGGAAATGAGACACTTAAAGTAGTAAAGGAGTTTTGCTATTTGGGGAGCAAAATAACTGATGATGGTCAAAGTAGAGAGGATATAAAATGTAGGCTTGCAATGCCAAGAAAAACGTTTCTGAAGAAGAGAAATTTGTTAACATCGAGTATAGATTTAAGTGTCAGGAAGTCGTTTCTGAAAGTATTTGTATGGAATGTAGCCATGTATGGAAGTGAAACATGGACGATAAATACACTCCTGGAAATGGAAAAAAGAACACATTGACACCGGTGTGTCAGACCCACCATACTTGCTCCGGACACTGCGAGAGGGCTGTACAAGCAATGATCACACGCACGGCACAGAGGACACACCAGGAACCGCGGTGTTGGCCGTCGAATGGCGCTAGCTGCGCAGCATTTGTGCACCGCCGCCGTCAGTGTCAGCCAGTTTGCCGTGGCATACGGAGCTCCATCGCAGTCTTTAACACTGGTAGCATGCCGCGACAGCGTGGACGTGAACCGTATGTGCAGTTGACGGACTTCGAGCGAGGGCGTATAGTGGGCATGCGGGAGGCCGGGTGGACGTACCGCCGAATTGCTCAACACGTGGGGCGTGAGGTCTCCTCAGTACATCGATGTTGTCGCCAATGGTCGGCGGAAGGTGCACGTGCCCGTCGACCTGGGACCGGACCGCAGCGATGCACGGATGCACGCCAAGACCGTAGGATCCTACGCAGTGCCGTAGGGGACCGCACCGCCACTTCCCAGCAAATTAGGGACACTGTTGCTCCTGGGGTATCGGCGAGGACCATTCGCAACCGTCTCCATGAGGCTGGGCTACGGTCCCGCACACCGTTAGGCCGTCTTCCGCTCACGCCCCAACATCGTGCAGCCCGCCTCCAGTGGTGTCGCGACAGGCGTGAATGGAGGGACGAATGGAGACGTGTCGTCTTCAGCGATGAGAGTCGCTTCTGCCTTGGTGCCAATGATGGTCGTATGCGTGTTTGGCGCCGTGCAGGTGAGCGCCACAATCAGGACTGCATACGACCGAGGCACACAGGGCCAACACCCGGCATCATGGTGTGGGGAGCGATCTCCTACACTGGCCGTACACCACTGGTGATCGTCGAGGGGACACTGAATAGTGCACGGTACATCCAAACCGTCATCGAACCCATCGTTCTACCATTCCTAGACCGGCAAGGGAACTTGCTGTTCCAACAGGACAATGCACGTCCGCATGTATCCCGTGCCACCCAACGTGCTCTAGAAGTCAACTACCCTGGCCAGCAAGATCTCCGGATCTGTCCCCCATTGAGCATGTTTGGGACTGGATGAAGCGTCGTCTCACGCGGTCTGCACGTCCAGCACGAACGCTGGTCCAACTGAGGCGCCAGGTGGAAATGGCATGGCAAGCCGTTCCACAGGACTACATCCAGCATCTCTACGATCGTCTCCATGGGAGAATAGCAGCCTGCATTGCTGCGAAAGGTGGATATACACTGTACTAGTGCCGACATTGTGCATGCTCTGTTGCCTGTGTCTATGTGCCTGTGGTTCTGTCAGTGTGATCATGTGATGTATCTGACCCCAGGAATGTGTCAATAAAGTTTCCCCTTCCTGGGACAATGAATTCACGGTGTTCTTATTTCAATTTCCAGGAGTGTAGTTTGGACAAGAAGAGAATAGGAGCTCTAGAAATGTGGTGCTACAGAAGAATGCTGAAGATCACATAACTAACGAGGAGGTATTGAATAGAATTGGGGAGAAGAGGAGTTTGTGGCACAACTTGTCAAGAGGAAGGGACCGGTTGGTAGGACATGATCTGAGGCATCAAGGGATTACCAATTTAGTATTGGAGGGCAGTGTGGAGGATAAAAATCGTAGAGGGAGACCAAGAGATGAATACACTAAGCAGCTTCACAAGGATGTAGGTTGCAGTAGGTACTGGGAGATGAAGAAGCTTGCACAGGATAGAGTAGCATGGAGAGCGGCATCAAAACCAGTCTCTGGACTGAAGATCACAACAATGACATGTACATGCGTTAAATCTTCAGCTACAAAGGATGATTTTGTTCATTCGGTCTCATAAAACCGCAGCCCCGTGAATATATTATTAAATGATATTCAGTTTGTATAACCACAAAGTATGTAGGGAATGTACAGGGTGTTTCAAAAATGACCGGTATATTTGAAACGGCAATAAAAACTAAACGAGCAGCGATAGAAATACACCGTTTGTTGCAATATGCTTGGGACAACAGTACATTTTCAGGCGGACAAACTTTCAAAATTACAGTAGTTACAATTTTCAACAGCAGATGGCGCTGCAAGTGATGTGAAAGATATAGAAGACAACGCAGTCTGTGGGTGCGCCATTCTGTACGTCGTCTTTCTGCTGTAAGCGTGTGCTGTTCACATCGTGCAAGTGTGCTGTAGACAACATGGTTTATTCCTTAGAACAGAGGATTTTTCTGGTGTTGGAATTCCACCGCCTAGAACACAGTGTTGTTGCAACAAGACGAAGTTTTCAACGGAGGTTTAATGTAACCAAATGACCGAAAAGCGATACAATAAAGGATCTGTTTGAAAAATTTCAATGGACTGGGAACATGACGGATGAACATGCTGGAAAGGTAGGGCGACCGCGTATGGCAACCACAGAGGGCAACGCGCAGCTAGTGCAGCAGGTGATCCAACAGCGGCCTCGGGTTTCCGTTCGCCGTGTTGCAGCTGCGGCCCAAATGACGCCAACGTCCACGTATCGTCTCATGTGCCAGAGTTTACACCTCTATCCATACAAAATTCAAACACGGCAACCCCTCAGCGCCGCTACCATTGCTGCACGAGAGACATTCGCTAACGATATAGTGCACAGGATTGATGATGGCGATATGCATGTGGGCAGGATTTGGTTTACTGACGAAGCTTATTTTTACCTGGACGGCTTCGTCAATAAACAGAACTGGCGCATATGGGGAACCGAAAAGCCCCATGTTGCAGTCCCATCGTCCCTGCATCCTCAAAAAGTACTGGTCTGGGCCGCCATTTCTTCCAAAGGAATCATTGGCCCATTTTTCAGATCCGAAACGATTACTGCATCACGCTATCTGGACATTCTTCGTGAATTTGTGGCGGTACAAACTGCCTTAGACGACACTGCGAACACCTCGTGGTTTATGCAAGAAGGTGCCCGGCCACATCGCACGGCCGACGTCTTTAATTTCCTGAATGAATATTTCGATGATCGTGCTATCCGAAACATACAGGAGGCGGCGTGGATTGGCCTCCCTATTCGCCAGACATGAACCCCTGTGACTTCTTTCTGTGGGGACACTTGAAAGACCAGGTGTACCGCCAGAATCCAGAAACAATTGAACAGCTGAAGCAGTACATCTCATCTGCATGTGAAGCCATTCCGCCAGACACGTTGTCAAAGGTTTCGGGTAATTTCATTCAGAGACTACGCCATATTATTGCTACGCATGGTGGATATGTGGAAAATATCGTACTATAGAGTTTCCCAGACCGCAGCGCCATCTGTTGTTGAAAATTGTAACTACTGTAATTTCGAAAGTTTGTCTGCCTGAAAATGTACTGTTGTCCCAAGCATATTGCAACAAACGGTGTATTTCTATCGCTGCTCGTTTAATTTTTATTGCCGTTTCAAATATACCGGTCATTTTTGAAACACCCTGTAGAACAGCTTATAGTCACCATATACAATATCAGTATGTATGTGATCTTACAAAGTTGTAGGTAGACTGTATATGCGACTCAGTCGCACAGAGGCGGAAATGCAGTCTATTTCAGTTAGTGCTTGTTAAGTGTTCTTAGGAATACAAACTTCGGGGTGAACTTGTACTTACATAATCGTATTACTGTTGTATTTCCTGTTTACTCAACTGTATGTGCATTCACATAGAAGGCACAAAAATATGCATTGTACAAGTTATTTCCATAACGAATACCTTATTACTATGAAAGCTTTCTATATTCACTCAGTTATGTCAAGGTTTATTTATTTAAATTCCAGGTTTAGTTCAAGATTTACACTGAAAGTGCAGTTCATCAAATCACAGGCAGCGGTAAATAGAAACAAAATATCTAAGTTAAGCTTCACTTGGCGTTCCCATCCCAGGATACACAGTTACATTTCAACAGCAACTGGCCAGTCACTTACAACGACACATTCACAGAACATTTCACAGAACACTAAGAGGGAGCTATATTTTTCACTACTACCCTCTGCCAAACAGATATTTGTGAACAGCAGAATAATCACCTAGATGTTGACGTAGGCATGATGTACAACCAGGAAGATGCCACAGTGGTAAACCAGACATAGGGAAGCTGTTCATATCGTCGTGCGGCCATCCAGATTTAGATTCTCTGTGATTTCCCTAAACTGTTGTTGTTGTGGTCTTCAGTCCTGAGACTGGTTTTATGAAGCTCTCCATGCTTCTCTATCCTGTGCAAGCTTCTTCATCTCCTAGTACCTACTGCAGCCTACATCCTTCTGAATCTGCTTAGTGTATTCATCTCTTGGTCTCCCTCTACGATTTTTACCCTCCACGCTGCCCTCCAATACTAAATTGGTGCTCCCTCGATGTCTCAGAACATGTCCTACCAACCGATCCCTTCTTCTAGTCAAGTTGTGCCACAAACTCCTCTTCTCCCCAATTCTATTCAATACCTCCTCATTAGTTATGTGATCTACCCATCTAATATTCAGCATTCTTCTGTAGCACCACATTTCGAAAGCTTCTATTCTCTTCTTGTGTAAACTATTTATCGTCTACGTTTCACTTCCATACATGGCTACACTCCATACAATTACTTTCAGAAACGACTTCCTGACATTTAAATCTGTACTCGATGTTAACAAATTTTTCTTCTTCAGAAACGCATTCCTTGCCATTGCCCGTCTACATTTTATATCCTCTCTACTTTGACCATCATCAGTTATTTTGCCCCCCAAATAGCAAAACTCATTTACTACTTTAAGCGTCTCATTTCCTAATCTAATTCCCTCAGCATCACCCGATTTAATTCGACTACATTCCATTATCCTCGTTTTGCTTTTGTTGATGTTCATCTTATACCCTCCTTTCAAGATACTGTCCATTCCGTTCAACTGCTCTTCCAAGTCCTTTGCTGTCTCTGACAGAATTACAATGTCATCGGCGAACCTCAAAGTTTTTTTTTTTTTCCTTTACTGCTTGCTCAATATACAGATTCAATAACATCGGGGATAGGCTACAACCCTGTCTCACTCCTTTCCTAACCACTGCTTCCCTTTCATACCCCTCGACTTTTATAACTGCCATCTGCTTTCTGTACAAATTGTAAATAGCCTTTCGCTCCCTGTATTTTACCCCTGCCACCTTCAGAATTTGAAAGAGATTATTCGAATCAACATTGTCAAAAGCTTTCTCTAAGTCTACAAATGCTAGAAAAGTAGGTTTGCCTTTCCTTAATCTTTCTTCTAAAATAAGTCGTAGGGTCAGTATTGCCTCACGTGTTCCAACATTTCTACGGAATCCAAACTGATCTTCCACGAGGTCGGCTTCTATCAGTTTTTCGAATCGTCTGTAAAGAATTCGCGTTAGTATTTTGCAGCCGTGACTTAGTAAACTGATAGTTCGGTAATTTTCACATCTGTCAACACCTGCTTTCTTTGGGATTGGAATTATTATATTCTTCGTGAAGTCTGAGGGTATTTCGCCTGTCTCATACATCTTGCTCACCAGATGGTAGAGTTTTGTCAGGACTGGCTCTCCCAAGACCGTCAGTAGTTTAATGGAATGTTGTCTACTCCCGGGGCCTTGTTTCGACTTAGATCTTTCAGTGCTCTGTCAAACTCTTCACAGAGTATCATGTCTCCCATGTCATCTTCATCTACATCCTCTTCCATTTCCATAATATTGTCTTCAAGTACATCGTCCTTGTATAGACCCTCTATATACTCCTTCCACCTTTCTGATTTCCCTTCTTTGCTTAGAACTGGGTTTCCATCAAAGCTCTTGATATTCATGCAAGTGATTCTCCTTTCTCCGAGGGTCCGCTGAATAGGTCAGGTGTCCACTACACGCAGGAGGCGGCTACACGGGTAGCAGGAGCTGTGTGGCGTGCCCTGGGCGGTTTTTTAGGTTAGAGAGTCTCGAGAAAACACAAGAAGGGCTTCAGTCACAAAGGGCGCAGGCTGAACACAGGAACAACGTAGATACAGGACCATTGGTACAACAGTTGTAAATTGTCGTAGCTGTGTTGGGAAAGTACCAGAGCTCCAAAAGCTAATAGAAAGCACTGATGCTCAAATCATTATAGGCACTGAAAGCTGGCTGAAGCCGGATATAAGTTCAGTCGAAATTTTTGCAAAGAACCTAACGGTATTCCGAAAGTATAGGCTTAACACAGTTGGCGGTGGCGTGTTTGTTAATGTCACAAGTAATTTAACTTGTCGCGAAATTGAAGTAGATACTTCCTCTGAGTTAGTATGGGCAGAGGTCATTGTTGGCAACCGGAATAAAATAATAATTGGGTCCTTTTACCGACCTCCCAGTTCAGATGATACGGTTGCTGAAACGTTCAAAGAAAACTTGAGTTTGATTAAACTCGTACCCGACTCATATGATAACAGTTGGCGGCAACTTTAATTTACCCTCGATACGTTGGCAAAAACACATGTTTAATTCCGGAGGTACGTATAAAATATGATCCGAAATTGTGCTAAACGCATTCTCTAAAACTTATTTCGAGCATTAAGTTCATGAGCCTACGCGAATAGTAAACGGCTGTGAAAGCACACTTGACCTGTTAGCAACAAATAATCCTGAGTTAATAAAGAGCATCAAAACCGATATAGGGATTAGTGAACACAGGGTTGTCGTAGCGATATTGAATATTGTAATCCCCAAATCCTCGAAAAATAAGCGAAAACTATACCTATTAAAAAAAGTAGATAAAAACTCACTTGATGCCTTCCTGAGAGACAATCTCCACTCATTACAAATTAATAGTATAAGTGTAGACCAGATGTGGCTTAAATTCAAAGAAATAGTATAGGCAGCAGTCGCGAGATTTATACCAAATAAACTAACAAACGACGGAGCTGATCCTCCTTCGTACACAAAACGGGTTAGAACACTGTTGCAGAAAGCACTAAACAAACATGCCAAATTTAAACAGACGCAAAATCCCTAAGATTGGTGATCCTTTACAGAAGCTCGAAATTTAGCGCGGACTTCAATGCGAGATGCCTGTAACAGTTTCCACAACGAAACTTTGTCTCGAAACCTGGCAGAAAATTGAAAGAGATTCTGGTCGTATGTGAAGTATGTTAGCGGCAAGAAACAATCAATGCCTTCTCTGCACGATAGCAATGGAGATACTATCGAAGACAGTGTTGCCAAAGCAGAGTTACTAAACACAGCCTTCCGAAATGCCTTCACAACAGAAGACGAAGTAAATATTTCAGAATTCGAATCGAGAACAGCTGCCAACATGAGTAACGTAGAAGTAAATATCCTCGGAGTAGTGAAGCAAGTCATATTACTTAATAAAAGCAAGTCTTCTGGTCCAGACAGTATACCAATTAGGTTCCTTTCGGAGTATGCTGATGCATTAGCTCCATACTTAACAACAATATACAACCGTTCGCTCGGCGAAAGATCCGTACCCAAAGACTGGAAAGTTGCACAGGTCACACCAATATTCAAGAAAGGTAGTAGGAGTAATCCACTAAATTACAGGCACATATCGTTAACGTCAATATGCAGCAGGATTTTAGAATATATATTGTGTTCGAACATTATGAATTACCTCGAAAGAAACGGTCTATTGACACACAGTCAACATGGGTTTAGAAAACATCGATCCTGTGAAACACAACTAGCTCTTTATTCATATGAAGTGTTGAGTGCTATTGACAAGGGATTTAAGATCGATTCCGTATTTCCCGATTTCCAGAAGGCTTTTGAGACTGTACCACACAAGCGGCTCGTAGTTCTTATGAAATATCGTCTCAGTTATGTGAATGAATTTGCGATTTCCTGTCAAAGAGGTCACAGTTCGTAGTAATTGACGGAAAGTCATCGAGTAAAATAGAAGTGATTTGTGGCGCTCCCCAAGGTAGTGTTATAGGCCCTTTGCTGTTCGTTATCTATATAAACGATTTGGGAGACAATCTGAGCAGCCTTCTTAGGTTGTCTGCAGATGAGCTGTCGTTTATCGACTAATAAAGTCATCAGAAGATCAAAACAAACTGCAAAACGATTTAGAAAAAATATTTGAATGGTGCGAAAAGTGGCAGTTGACCCTAAATAACGAAAAGTGTGAGGTCACCCACATGAGTACTAAAAGGAACACGTTAAACTTCCGTTACATGATAAATCAGTCTAACGTAAAAGGCGTAAATTCATCTAAATTCGTGGGTATTACAATTACGAATAACTTAAACTGGAAAGAAACACATAGAAGGCTAACCAAATGCTGCGTTTTATTGGCAGGACACTTAGGAAATGTAACAGACCTACTAAGGTGACTGCCTACACTATGCTTGTCCGTCCTCTTTTAGAATACTGCTGTGCGGTGTGGGATCCTTACCAGATAGAACTGAGGACTGACATCGAAAAAGTTCAAATAAGGGCAGCACGTTTTGTATTATCGCGAAATATGGGAGGGAGTGTCACAGAAATGATACAGGATTTGAGCTGGAAATCATTAAAAGGAAGGCGTTTTTCGTTGCGACCGAGTCTTCTCACGAAATTCCAATCACCAACTTTCTCCTACGAATGCGAAAATATTTTGTTGACACCGACCTACATAGGGAGAAACTATCACCACGATAAAATAAGGGAAATCAGAGCTCGTACGGAAAGATATAGGTGTTCATTCTTTCCGCGCGCTATACGAGATTGGAATAATAGAAAGTTGTCAAGGTGGTTCGATGAACCCTCTGCCAGGCACTTAAATGTGATTTGCAGAGTATCCATGTAGATGTAGATGTAGATGTTTATTAAAAGACTCTGAATGATAGCTGGGGTACTAGCTGCCTCATTCTACCATCCGCAGCACTTTCAAAAATGTTCGCAAAAATATTAGCACGCGAACATACTCACGCTCTTTTTGACATGCAACTTACATCACAAACCCACAAGGTGCTCTAATTGTAATGCGCTCACACCCACCAGTGCATCGCTGAAGTCTCTCATGCCCATCCGCTCCGAATAGGCTATTTTCCTATGTAAATAATATGGTTCCGATTGTTGTTATTCTTATTAATTATAATATTTAAAGAGCTGTTACGGTCAGTAGTCTCACAAAATATGTTATTTTTATGTAATTAAAGCTTCAAAATCATAAGATATCCAGACCTGGTCACGTGAGTGAAAACGCTCTGTTATTGGCTGACGCTCTGGTGACGTCACAGACCAGGAGTAAGACGAAGCTATACTTGTGTTATAGCACCGTTAGCCAAATGTACGAAGTTTTTACGTACATTTATTGCAAACAGTTTAGCTCTCTAGTGATGGAAAACGCAATTACAAATTTTAAGTAACAATAGAAAAGAATTTTTGAACGCTGATAGTGGAAGCCTTCCGAAAGTTGACGCGTTTATGTTCTACCCACTTAGAGCGGCGACATGTAAAACGACTGGCATTATTTTCCCAGTTCCCTGCAACTTGATTAAATTCGCTCAAAACTAAGGAATGATAGAACTTTGGGAAATGGGTCTGCGTATTATGACTAGATTGTCGCCTGTCAGTCATGCGCTACGACCCAAAGCACAACAAAATTATTCTTGGGAAAACGTAGTGTTGATTTCCTGTGCAGAAGGCACTCAGCAGAGATCCTACATTGTCCGGCGTTCCGTGGCGCATTCGAATGCAGTGAAAGAC
This sequence comes from Schistocerca nitens, assembly GCF_023898315.1. Lineage (NCBI taxonomy): Eukaryota > Metazoa > Arthropoda > Insecta > Orthoptera > Acrididae > Schistocerca > Schistocerca nitens. The sequence goes on along the minus strand of NC_064618.1, from coordinate 636,761,421 downwards.
GTCACATGTTTTTAAACGTTTTACACGAAATACGAAAATTGCGTTTGCAAGAACTGATCTAGCGGTTGTTGCGATTGTGGGATGTGAAGTATAGCTTCAAAGTTCACATTAGTCTTAGTATGAGTAACGAACAACAGAGGATAAATGCATTTACTGTGCAAACAACAATTCGCTTTGGAAAGCATTGAAAATAGTGAAGTGAACATATCACAATTCGTCCACAGTACAACGAGGTGTAGGACGATGAGGTTATACGAAAGCGTGTACAAAATGCAGATGCTGTGATGATTGTGAGTGTAAATTAACGTTAGTGTGAAGCAGACTTACTTCACCTGTACAAGGATCCTAGCTAGACACTACGAAGATGAAACACTATTTCCAATACCGTAAAAAGTGTGTGGTCGCATTAACTAGAAAATATCTTTTTGAACGTGGCGTGTAAGAACACGACTGTAAATGTAAGCTCATACAAACAGCAAGGAAAACAATAATATTCTGTTTCTGATCGTTGTGGTGAAATTCTGCAATTGTGATTTGGTTTTCATATGAGAGGACTGTCGAGTCGTTTCACAAATAAGTTAAAATGTTATTTCAGGTTAGGTCCGTACAAGCGATCTATGGATATCGTCCTACAAAATTCGAGGGTTACCGCTCTAACAACTGAGCTACCAAATAGTTGAGCTGTAGTTAGGTAAAACCACAATTTTCACTACCAGTTTGATTTCGTTAAACGACACTGTCCTTCGTTGTAACAGTTTGAGAGCATATCTCGTAGTTAAGTTACTGTTAACTTCACGGTGCAACATATTTTAATTTAGTTTCGACGTGGTGGCAATTTTCTGGTAAAGTGCAATTACATATTAAGCATTTTCTCAGTCTCTGGAACACTCAAAAACAACTTTTCAGGAGTTGTTGTAGATTTCTCTGTAGAGTATGGTACTACACACCATTTGTAACCCATTTTCCGAACGTAAATCTTAAAACAAGACATCACTGTGATTTAACATTATGACTGTAGGAGCAGCGAGCTAGCCAGTGACGTCACAGGCATCAATGGCTCCAATGAAGCATTTTAGCAGGCGTTCAAATTATTTGAATTTCAATTCCGTTTTTATAAAAGAATACTGAAAGTCAAGAGAAAAAAAAGCATGTTAGGGTCATAAAATGACATGTTGTTGTTGTTGTTGTGGTCTTCAGTCCAGAGACTGGTTTGATGCAGCCCTCCATGCTACTCTATCCCGTGCAAGCTTCTTCGTCTCCCAGTACCTACTGCAACCTACACCCTTCTGAATTTGCTTACTGTATTCATCTCATTGGTCTCCCTCTACGATTTTTACCCTCCACACTGCCCTCCAATACTAAATTTGCTGGTCCCTTGATGCCTCAGAATATGCCCTACCAACCGATCCCTTCTTCTAGTCAAGTTGTGCCACAAATTTCTCTTCTCCCCAATTCTAGTCAATACCTCCTCATTAGTTACGTGATCTACCCATCTAATCTTCAGCATTCTTCTGTAGCACCACATTTCGAAAGCTTCTACTCTCTTCTTGTCCAAACTATTTATCGTTCAAGTTTTACAGTCTGGAACCGCGCGACCGCTACGGTCGCAGGTTCGAATCCTGCCTCGGGCATGGATGTATGTGTTGTCCTTAAGTTAGTTAGGTTTAAGTAGGTCTAAGTTCTAGGGGACTTATGACCTCAGCAGTTGAGTCCCATAGTGCTCAGAGCCATTTGAACCATTTTTTTTCAAGTTTCACTTCCATACATGGCTACACTGCATACAAATACTTTCAGAAACGACTTCCTGACACTTAGATCTATACTCGATGTTAACAAATGTCTCTTCTTCAGAAACGCACTTCTTGCCATTGCCAGTCTACATATTATATCATCTCTACTTCGACCATCATAAGTTATTCCGCTCTCCAAATAGCAAAACCCATCTACGATTCTAAGCATCTCAATTCCTAATCGAATTCCCTCATCATCATCTGATTTAATTCGTCTATATTCCATTATCCTCGGTTTGCTTTTGTTGATGTTCATCTTATATCCTCCTTCCAAGACACTGTCCATACCGTCCAGCTGCTCTTCCAAGTCCTTTGCTGTCTCTGACAGAATTACAATGTCATCGGCGAACCTCAAAGTTTTTATTTCTTCTCCATTGCTTTTGATACATACTCAAATTTTTCTTTTGTTTCCTTTACTGCTTGCTCAATATACAGATTGAATAACATCGGGAATAGGTACAACCCTGTCTCCCTTGCTTCCCAACCACTGCTTCCCTTTCATGTTACTCGACTCTTATAGCTGCCTTCTGGTTTCTGTACAAATTGTAAATAGCATTTCGCTCCCTGTATTTTACCCCTGCCACCTTCAGAATTTGAAAGAGAGTATTCCAGTCAACATTGTCAAAAGCTTTCTCTAAGTTAACAAATGCTAGAAACGTTGGTTTCCTTTCCTTAGTTATCTTCTAAGATAAGTCGTAAAGTCAGTATTGCTTCACGTGTTCCAACATTTCTACGGAATCCAAACTGATCTTCCCCGAGGTCGGCTTCTACCTGTTTTTCCATTCGTCTGCAAAGAATTCGCGTTAGTATTTTGCAGCCGTGACTTATTAAACTGATAGTTCGGTAATTTTTACATGTGTCAACACCTGCTCTCTTGGGTATTGGTATTATTATATTCTTCTTGTAGTCTGAGGGTATTTCGACTGTCTCGTGCATCTTACTCACCAGATGGTAGAGTTTTGTCAGGGCTGGCTCGCCCAAGGCTGTCAATAGTGCTAATGAAATGTTGTCTACTCCTGGGGCCTTGTTTCGACTTAGGTCTTTCAGTGCTCTGTCAAACTCTTCAGAGAGTATCATGTCTCCCATTTCATCTTCATCTACATCCTCTTCCATTTCCATAATATTCTCATGAAGTACATCGCCCTTATATAGACCCTCTATATACTCCTTCCACCTTTCTGCTTTCCCCTCTTTCCTTGGAACTGGGTTTCCATCTGAGCTCTTGATGTTCATACAAGCTGTTCTCTTTTCTCCGAAGGTCTCTTTAATTTTCCTCTAGGCAGTATCTATCTTACCTCTAGTGATATATGCCTCTATATCCTTACATTTGCCCTCTAGCCACCCCTGCTTAGCCATTTTGCACTTCCTGTCGATCTCATTTTTGAGACGGTTTTATTCCTTTTTGCCTGCCTCATTTACTGCATTTTTATATTTTCTCCTTTCATCAATTAAATTCAATATTTCTTCTGTTACCCAAGGATTTCTACTAGCCCTCGTCTTTTTACCTACTTGGTCCTCTGCTGCCTTCACTACTTCATCCCTCAAAGCTACCCATTCTTCTTCTACTATATTTCTTTCCCCATTCTTGTCAATCATTCCCTTGTGCTCTCCCTGAAACACTGTACAACCTCTGGTTTAGTCAGTTTATCCAGGTCTCATCTCTTTAAATTCCCACCTTTTTGAAGTTTTTTCAGTTTTAATTTACAGTTCATAACCAATCGATTGTGGTCAGAGTCCACATCTGCCTCTCGAAATGTCTTACAATTTAAAACCTGGTTCTTAAATCTCTGTCTTATCATTATATAATCTATCTGAAACCTTCGAGTATCTTCAGGCCTCTTCCATATATACAACCTTCTTTTATGATTCTTGAACCAAGTGTTAGTTATGATTAAGTTATGCTCTGTGCAAAATTCTGCCAGGCGGCTTCCTGTTTCTTTTCTTACTCCCAGTCCATATTCACCTACTACGTTTCCTTCTCCTCCTTTTCCTACTGTCGAATTCCAGTCCCCCATGACCATTAAATTTTTGTCTCCCTTCACTATCTGAATAATTTCTTTTATCTCATCATACATTTCATCAATCTCTTCGTCATCTGCAGAGCTAGTTGGCATATAAACTTGTACTAATGTAGTAGGCGTGGGCTTCGTGTCTACCTTGGCCACAATAAAGCGTTCACTATGCTGTTTGTAGTAGCTTACCCGCACTCCTATTTTTTTATTCATTATTAAACCTAATCCAGCATTTCCTCTATTTGATTTTGTATTTATAACTCTGTATTCACCTAATCATAAGTCTTGTTCCTCCTGCCACCGAACTTCACTAATTCCCACTATATCTAACTTTAACTTTTCCATTTCCCTTTTTAAATTTTCTAACCTACCAGCCCGATTAAGGGATCTGAAATTCCACGCTCCGATCCGTAGAACGCCAGTTTTCTTTCTCCTAAAAACGATGTCCTCCTGAGTAGTCCCCGCCCGGAGATCCAAATGGGGGACTATTTTACCTCCGGAATATTTTACCCAAGAGGACGCCATCATCATTTAACCATACAGTAAAGCTGCATGCCCTCGGGAAAAATAACGGCTGTAGTTTCCCCTTGCTTTCAGCCGTTCGCAGTACCAGCACAGCAAGGCCGTTTAGGTTAGTGTTACAAGGCCAGATCAGTCAATCATCCAGACTGTTGCCCATCAACCTACTGAAAAGGCTGCTGCCCCTCTTCAGGAACCACACGTTTGTCTAGCCTCTCAACAGATACCCCTCCGTTGTGGTTGTACCTAGGTACGGCTATCTGTATCGCTGAGGCACGCAAACCTGCCCACCAACGGCAAGGTCCATGGTTCATGGGGGGAAAATGACATAATTAATCATTTAAGACCATTTCCAGAAAGCAGTCAAATTTCTACTCAGTCATTCGGCGCAACTCATTGTTATTACCTCTTTGCGTGTCTTCAGCTCTCAGTGTCCCCTTTCTCACAGCTAAGTCGCCTTCGTTTTGTTCTACTACTACTGCCTCCTCTCACTGTAACTGTGTCCCTCTTATTCTCTCTTACTGCCATTATCTCATTATTCCTTCCCACTGCTGCTGTCTGTTTTCACTGGCACTATCTATCTCTTTCTCCCTTTCATTGTTATAATCTTTGCCTGTCATTATCCGTGGTTCTCACTCAGTTTTCTTTCTGCCTCTCTCTATTCTTCTGTCACTGGCGCTGTCTCGTTCACACTCTCACTGTCTACTGTGTTCCACTGCCACTACGTCCCTCACTTTCCCGCACACTGCCATTGCCGCCTTCACTCTTTCTAATACACAACCGCTGTCGAGTATTTATTACTGCTCCACTTCTTTCCCGCTCCCACTGTCTCCTTCTCTTTGAGCATACAAAAGGACCATATATTCCCATGCCAATATTCTTGCGAACATTTGTAAGTTTGTTGAGGAAGGTAGAATGAGTAGCAGGTATTCCACTTTTCACTCAGAATCTTTTAATAAAGAGGAGCATAGTCGCCATTTGTCCGCTGATGTAATACAGTAAAGCTTGTTTACAGTTACTCATGAGGAAATTATATATGGTAAATGTCAGAGTAATATCCAGTTTTAGAGAAAGGGAAGAGGAATTAAGGCGAGGTGCGAGATACGATACTGCTAGACTAATCTGACTGTTCACTAAAAGACCTGACTTGAAACAAGAGCACTGGTGTAGACGAAATTCCCTCAGAATTATTGGTAACCTGTGGAGCAATACTCATGACACAACAGTTCACATGCGGTGCAAGATATAAAATGAGATACACGTAATACCCTCAGACGTCATGAAGACTGAAGCAATCACAGTTCCAAAAAAGACAGGTGTTGATGGGTGTGATCACTGCACTAAGATAAATTTAATAAGTCATGTTTTCAAAATATTCACATGAATTATATATGGACGTATGGAAAAACTGGTAGAATCCTATCTTGTGGAAGATTAGTTTGGGTTGTGGGGAAATATAGGAGTAGCAAGGCAGCACCGACACTACGACGTATCTTAGAAGACGAAGTGAAGAAAGAAAACTCCACATTTATAGTGTTTGTAGATTTCGAAAAAGATTTCGACAATGTTGACTGCACTGAAATCTTACATATTATAAAGGTAGGAAGGATAAAATGGAGGAAGCGAAAGACTATCTACAACTTTTACAGAAAGCAGATTGCGGTTGTAAGAATCGAAGGGCATGGTTAGAATGGAGTGTGATAGGGTTGTAGCCTATCCCCAATGTTATTCAGTCGTTTTGAAAAGGAAATTTAAGTTCAGCGAGAAGACATAATTTTGAGGTACGTTGGTAGCAATATAATTCTGTCAGAGACAGCAACAGTGTTGGAAGATCAGGCATTGATAGCATCTTGAAAAAAATGTTATGAGACGAACATCAACAAAGTAGAACAAGGGTAATGGAATATAGTCAAATTAAATAAGGTGGTGCTCAAGGAAATAGCTTTGGAAATGATACAGTAACAGTAGCAGCTGAGGTTTGTTATTTGAACAGAAAAATTACTGAAGTAGAGAGGACGTAAAATTCAGATTGGGAATAGCAAGAAGAATATCTCTGAAAGAGACAAAATTTGTTAACATTAAACTTAAAAGTGTGTAGCCTCTTACGGAAGTGAAACGTTGACGATACAAACTTCAGACAGCAGAAGAACAGAAGCTCTTCTAAATGTGGAGCAACAGAAGAATGTTGGAGATTAACTGCACAGATCTAATAACTAATGAAGAGGTACTGAGTCGAACTGGGGAGAAGAGAAATTTAAAAAAAGAGAGATCGGTTGATGTGACGCACAGTGGTCATCAAGGATTCGTCAGTTTCATAATGGAGGAAAGTGTTGGGGATAAAAATACTCATAGAGTGAGACCAAGTCGTGACTACAGTGGGCAGGTTGAAGTGGATGAGTAGTTATGCAGAGTTGAAGAGACATGCACAGGACAGATTAGCGTTGTTTTTGTATCAAACTAGTCTTCTCAAAATATTAGCTTGACGCAAAGGCTGGGAACTATCTCCTCATGCAGAGAAATGTGAAATTCAGCACTCAATGAAACGGAAAATCATGGTATCTTTGGCCTACAAGATTGATGAGTCAATCATTTCACACAAATATTAGAAGAAAAATTGGTTGAGGTACGAAATGGAACGACCACACAGACTCAGTTGTAGCTAAACCAGGTGGCAGGCTATGAATAATTAGTAGGATACTGATAAACTGCAGTTTGTCAACAAACAAGACTGTGTACAAAACACTAGTATGGACCTGTCTTGAATATTGCTTAAGTCTATGGGACCCGTATAAGATCAGGCTAACAAGGTACATCGACAGCATACAAAGAATAGCGATGCGGTGGTCACATGCTTGTTTTACTGCTGAGAGAGTGTGATAGAAATATTGAACAGCCATAACTGGCAGGCTGTCAAAGAAAGGAGCCGTACTTCTCGTGAGAACGTGCGTAGAGCATTTCAAGAATCCTGCTTCAGGGTATAAACTAAGGAAAGCGTTCAGCCAATTTCCATATATCACTTAGAGATCGTACTGATTACGGTAGGCAAATAACAGATCCTACAGAGGTGTACAAACAATCATCCCGCACACGCTCCATTCACGAACAGAACGAAGACCAACAATAATATACTAGCTTAGGGCCCGCTGCTTCGCTCACATTGACTGTATGATCTATACAGATTTTTTTGTTTTCCTGTATTCGAACTTTTATGTTGTTCACAAACTGCAACATTTTCTAAACTGCTTGATAATTAAGGCCACAGAAGCATGGTCTTTTCACGACTTACTTCTGACCAAAAAGCGATTCTGGCAGGTAGAATCGAAAATATTTGTTAAGTCTGCCTTTTGAGTTCTGGTGGTGATATTTCCATAAAAACTTTCATATCTTAACACATTTTTATTTAGATACCAAATAAAAATTTTCATGGATTTAGCTTTAAAAATGTTTTAATATAACAAAATATTTTCATAAAAATTTTCATCCCCTATTTTTTTTATTCCCAACCGAGAAGTCAAATACAAATTTTCGTAGATGTCGCTTTAAAACGCTTCATTAGGACCTTAAAAAAACTTCTCAGCGGTTGAATTTCGAAAACTTCTTTCTGAGACGACCCCTACAATATAACATTCTCTGCAAATTTCAAATTTCTCTCCTTAGTGGTTTGTTGTGGCCGATGATGAGCCATTGAAAGAGTCAGTCAGACGGAACATTGTCTTTTATATAGGGGAGGGAAGAGTAAACTGGTCACTCTAGGTGAAATTGAATTTTCGTAACATCATGGCTATCAACAGAGGCTTGTTGCATTTACGTCTCGAATCTAAATTCTGTAAGGTATCACATCAAACACTTATAGCTAAGTATATTTTTAGAATATATAAAAGTTTTCTGACTACTTATGTAGTGGCCGCTCTTCCCTACCTAATCGGGTAAAGCGCCCAGTCTTATGGCATCATTCCCAAAAAGAGATTTTACTTTACAAAAACAGGTAGGCTTATAGTTTTTATTTCACCATTGATTATTATTAGGAGACCAATAATGCAAACCAAAAGTGCAATATATTGTTGGCGTGAAAACGTCAACAAATGAGAAGTATTAATTATACCTAATTATGTAAATAGAGAAATCAACGAATAACTGTAGGTTACTATTTCAGCCTAAGTTATACACAATTTATCCACTCAGTAACAATATTAATTTATGTACAAAATTCTCCCATGAAGTCATCGTCCTCATCACATCCAGCGCACAGCTCACGTGCTCAGAGTTTACAGCTCCCACATCTCATCATTCCTTCATTTTCTTTAGATCTAGAAAACACTTCCTTGCAGTCAAAACAGTCTGTCATTGTCCTCGTCAGTGGAATTTTTTTTTCCATTTCTTCCCGAAAAAGTTACCGGTTAGCACTAACTCTTAGCATTTGGTCCCAATTTTAACTTCTTACTTTTATTTTGTGTTGCCTTAGAATGCAGAATATTGGCCTTACCTGCTTGTTTTTCTTCGAAATTCCTTTTTTTCCTCAAAAGCTCTTCATCTTTCTTTCTTTTAGCTTCAGCCAACACATTTTTATAAGTGCTAGAAGTGATTACGGCAGTCTTCCTATTTTACTCCTAGTTTGTCTTTCATTCACACTTTATTTCTTAGGTAAAGATTTTACATCCATTGGGCTTATGGACAGGAAGTCAGTACCAAGACTAACTTATCTGTGCACCGTTCAATCTTTCGACCAACTTTGTTGTATGGGAGCGAAAGCTGGGTGGATTCAGGTTACCTTATCAATAATGTTGAGTTTACGGATATGAAAGTAGATAGGATGATTGCAAGTACTAGTAGATGGGAACAATGGCAGGAGGGTGTCCACAATGAGGAAATCAAAGAAAAACTGGGAATGAACTCTATAGATGTAGCAGTCAGGGCGAACAGGCTTAGATGGTGGGGTCAAGTTACACGCATGGGAGAAGCAAGGTTACGCAAGAGACTCATGGGTTCAGCAGTAGAGGGTAGGAGGAGTCGGGGTAGACCAAGGAGAAGGTACCTGGATACTGTTAAGAATGATTTTGAAGTAATAGGCTTAACATCAGAAGAGGCACCAATGTTAGCACTGAATAGGGGATCATGGAGGAATTTTATAATGGGGACTATGCTCCAGACTGAACGCTGAAAGGCATAATCAGTCTCAAATGATGATGATGATGATGATGACGGGCTTATGTGGAGCGACCAGTTGGACACTCAGAGGGACGTTCTTCGGTGGTCGGACGCTGAGGGGAACCTTATCTTGGAGAAGTCCTACCACCTATAATCTGAAGGCAACCTGCACTTGAAGACAGCTCATAAGTTGGCTCCGAAAATGAACCAGCAAGCCTTTTCGAAGGAGACACAACAGTCTGGCGTCCAGAGGGACCACCACTTATAGCAGATGCAGCAGTTTCGCAATGAGAAGAACCAATATTTGAACAAGGACAATATTAGTGTCACTATCCAAAGGAATATCAGTAAACTCAGCTGCAGTACAGCGTCTATCGGTAAACACGGTAGCGACTAGAGGAGAAATTCCACACTTTCGAGGCCGGCCGGTGTGGCCGAGCGGTTCTAGGGGCTTCAGTCTGGAACGGCGCGACCGCTACGGTCGCAGGTTCGAATCCTGCCTCGGGAATGGATGTGTGTGATGTCCTTAGGTTAGTTAGGTTTAAGTAGTTCTAAGTCCTAGGGGACTGATGACCTCATATGTTAAGTCCCATAGTGCGCAGAGCCATTTGAATCATTTGAACCACACTTTCGAAACCCAGTGACTGCTGTCGTTGGAACGGTTGCCTGAAAAAACGCTTCACTCAAGAGAACACTTATTTGAAACTGTATAATAGTTCTTCCTTGATTATCACGAAGAAATTTTTCACAAGCTAGAATTTAGAAGGTTTTAAAAGAAGACATGAATGCCACATCCAAAGGTTGGAGTTTGTGGCTACAGTGTGTGGTCGAGCACTCAACAGTTGGATGATTTTCTCTGGCCTTATCAATGAAACCTATGTTGTTAGTAAGGATAGAGTGACCATCTAAGATTAGTAGAACAGGAACAGGATCTTGAGCAGTTGGTTTTGCATGTTTAAAAAAAAGTTCAAACCAATCCAAAAAGCTTTCACTCTGTATCCACCCGCTATGGTGGCACGCAAATTCGGTTCCTGACGAAGCCCCATTTTTCTTCGCCTAGGGAAGATTACAAAAGGGGGAATGAAATTTTCTCCTGCAGACACGTACACTACAAAAGTCGACAGCAACCTTCTGTCAGCTGAACTAGCGGCTCCGATTTGTTGTCTTCCTTCGAGTGAAAACACGTTGCTGTTCTTGGACTGAACTATCAGAAGACCAGTTTCATCTACACCATAAATACGATGAGCCGAATGAAATCATTTATCTTGCAATGTTTTACGGATATCAAAAAACATGTCAACGTTCACCTTTTTAAATGCTTATGCTTTAGTCATAGAGGTTGATTCTGGCTTCTTAAAACTAATATTAGGATGCCATTCCTCTAAAGCATGCCATCCAGTCCTTGCCTGTACTGGCCACTTTTCCCGACACGTAACGTGGGCAATTTTCCGATCGGACGGCTTGTCTGTATAAATGGTTCACACGCGAAACAATACAACCGACGGAAACGACGGTGACTCATACCTGTGAGCCAAAAGGCATTGCATAAACCCTGAGATCGCAAGAACCTATTAATGTACGTAAAAGTGAAGCGGCTAGAGCAATATGAGTGACTTACCTTACATCAAACGATCGAAAAACCTCAAAGTGTTCACAGAAGGATAATGGAGCAAGCTTCCTTTGTCAACGTTGCTGAAAAAACAAATGGTGTCGATTATACCTAGTTTGGTCACTTCTCAGTACTGAGCAAGAATGTTGACGGTGTCAAATAACTGGTGGCCATTTTTCCCAACCTGGCCACTTTACCCTTCTTTCCCCTACAGAGACGATGCTATCAGAAGTACCCTCTGCCGCGCACTTTACAGTGACTTGGACGCTATAGATGTTGACATTTCTAAGGACGACTGATTTAAAATCACATTTGAGAAGAATGACAACCAATGTTATCCCGGGGGAGGGGGGAGGGGAAGAAAAGTAGCTCATTCCTGATTATCAATCACAGTTGCCTTGACACCATGCTTCATTATGATTCATTAACATGTCGATAAGCGAGTATACAATGATCATAAACGATGGCGCCATTACCTCGCGTCCGTAATGTCATAAAATGTGGCGGCGTGTGGACTGACGTAGAGCAATTGCTGGTGATGGCAGCTGTCGCCAGGGCCGTCACGTAATAAATCCGCGACAGCCCCAGTCTGTCAACAGGAAACATAAAAAAAGGCGCCAACAATTCTCACTCCAATGCAAAGTGTGGTAATCGCCAACGACTGCGGGAATAACAAACAAAGGGCTGGGCGATAATTAGCTTCGACAGCGGTATGAATTTGCGTGATAGCAATCGAACAGCTTTTCACATCGTGTAGCACGGAACCCGTAACAGAACTAGGATATTAGCGTATTCTAATATGTGTCGAGGCACGGGATTTATGAAACACATTACTATCACAGAGCTACCAATAAAGAATTTTCATATAGGGTGCGAGGAAAACGTTTGGCAAATCTTCAAGATTTCGTCACATACAGAAGAAGAAAACATGTTACATAGGTGTGTGTCCGAAAACGCTTTATTTGAAATGTTAAAATTTTCATTTTCCCTAGTCTTCATAGTAGGCCTACGTTAATAATGAGAAACACAAATTTTCACAGTCAACTTATAAGGGCTGACGTGAGACTTCACACAACTTTTGAGGCAAGTTATAAACAAATAGTTGGTCGGCATCGTTGGTGACACTTTATTAGATCCTCATAGTCTCCCACGCATGCTGGAAGGAACAGTTTCCAACTCGTTTATACACCAGGCCTGTTGCCTTAAGAAAACACAGTGACAGTCTAGTAAACTAATTTGTTCTACGTTTCAGGCTGAGGTCGCACAAATGGTATCATTATCCATTTCGACATTACCAAGTCATTGCCAGATGACTTCCAAATTAATGAAAGGCTGATAGAAAACAACTAGGAAACCAAGTTACAGATGAAACTACCTTCTGTATACAACTATACAGGAGAAATGCTCAATATTCAGCGACATGAGAGGAACGAGCATTCAAAGCAAAGAAGTCTGGAAATCATTAACTAAAAACGCTTACCTTAACAGCTAAGAGACTTCCTCGCCTTCCATACTTCTACTGCAAGCTCTTTGTTTTCCATATTTTAGGAAGAGGTAACTCGGACTGTTGTTGTTGTGGTCTTCAGTCCAGAGACTGGTTTGATGCAGCTTTCCATGCTACTCTATCCTGTGCAAGCTTCTTCATTCACAAGTAACTACTGCACCCTACATCCTTCTGAATCTGCTTACTGTATTCATCTCTTGGCCTCCCTCTACGATATTTAACCTCCACGCTGCCCTCCAATACTAAATTCGTGATCCCTTGATGCCTCAGAACATGTCCTACCAACCGATCCCTTCTACTAGAAAAGTTGTGCCACAAATTCCAGTTCTCCCCAATTTTATTCAATACCTCCTCATTAGTTACATGATCTACCCATCTAATCTTCAGCATTCTTCTGTAGCATCACATTTCGAAAGCTTCTATTCTCTTCTTATCGAAACTATTTATCGTCCACGTTTCACATCCATACATGGTTACAATCCATGCAAATACTTTGAGAAAACACTTCCTGACACTTAAATCAATACTCGGTGTTAACAAACGTCTCTTCTTCAGAAACGCATTTCTTGCCATTGCCAGTCTACATTTTATATCATCCCTACTTCGACCATCATCAGTAATTTTGCTCCCCAAATAGCAAAACCCATCTACTACTTTAAATATCTCATTTCCTAATCGAATTCCTTCAGCTTCATCTGATTTAATTAGACTACCTTCCATTATCCTCGTTTTGCTTTTGTTGATGTTCATCTTATATCCTCCTTCCAAGACACTGTCCATTCCGTTCAACCGTTCTTCCAGGCCCTTTGCTGCCTCTGACAGAATTACAATGTCACTGGCAAACCTCAAAGTTTTTATTTCTTCTCCGCGGATTTTGATTCCTACTGCAATTTTTTTTTGTTTCCTTTACTGCTTGCTCAATGTATAGCTTGAATAACATCGGGTATAGGCTACAATCCTGTCTCACTCCATTCCCAACCAATGCTTCCGTTTCATGCCCCTCGACTCTTTATAAGTGCCATCTGGTTTCTGTACAAATTGTAAATAGCCTTTCTCTCCCTGTATTTGATCCCTGCCACCTTCAGAATTTGAAAGAGAGTATTCCAGGCATCATTGTCAAAAGCTTTCTCTAAGTCTACAAATGCTAGAAACGTAGGTTTGCTTTCCTTAATCTGTCTTCTAAGATAAGTCGTAGGGTCAGTATTGCCTCACGCGTTCCACCATTTCTACGGAATCCAAGCTGATCTTCCCCAAGGTGGACCTCTACCAGTTTTTCCATTCGTCTGTAAAGAATTCGCGTCAGTATTTCGCAGCCGTGACTTATTAAACGGCAATTTTCACATCTGTCAACACCTGATTTCTTTGGAATTGTAATTCTTATATTCTTCTTTATGTGTGAGGGTATTTCGTTTGTCTCATACATCTTGCTCACCAGATGGTAGAGTTTTTTCAGGGATGAGTCTCCCAAGTCTATCAGTCAATGGAGTGTTGTCTACTCCAGGGGACTTGTTTCAACTCAGGTATTCCAGTGCTCTGTCACATTCTTCACGCAGTATCACATCTTCCATTTCATCTCCACCTACTTCCTCCTCCATTTCCATAATATTTCCTTCAACTACATCGCCTCTATATACTCCCTCCACCTTCCTGCTTTTCCTTCTTTGCTTAGAACTGGTTTTCCATCTGAGCTCTTGAAATTTATACAAGTGGTTCTCTTTTCTCCAAAGGCCTCTTTAATTTTCCTGTAGGCAGTATCTATCTTACCCCTAGTGATATATGCCTCTACGTCCTTACATTTGTCCTCTAGCCATTCCTGCTTAGCCATTTCGCTCTTCCCGTCGTTCTCATTTTTGAGACTTTTGTATCTCTTTTTGCCCGCTTCATGTACTGCATTTTTATATTTTCTCCTTTTATAAATTAAATTCACTATATCTTCTGTTACCCAAGGATTTCTACTAGCCTTCGTCCTTTTACCTTCTTGATCCTCTGCTGCCTTCACTATTTCATCTATCAAAGCTACCCATTCTTCTTCTAATGTATTTCTTTCCCCTGTTTTGGTCAATCGTTCCCTAATGCTCTCTCTGAAACTCTCTACAACCTCTCTTTCTTTCAGTTTATCCAGCTCCCATCTCCGCAAATACCCGCCTTTTTGGAGTTTCTTCAGTTTTAATCTACAGTTCATAACCAATAGTTTGTAGTCAGATTCCACATCTGCCACTGGAAATCTCTTAAAATTTAAAACCTGGTTCCTAAATCTCTGTCTTACCATTACACAGTCTATCTGAAACCTTCCAGTGTCTCCATGTCTCTTCTACGTGTACAGCCTTCTTTCATGATTCTTAAACCAAGTGTTAGCTATGATTAAGTTTTGCCCTTTGAAAAATTATACCAGGCGGCTTCCTCTTTCATTCCTTACCCCCATTCCATATTCACCTACTACTTTTCCTTCTCTTCCTTTAGCTACTATCGAATTCCAGTTCCCCATGACTATTAAATTTTCGTCTCCCTTCACTATCTGGATAATTTCTTTTATCTCATCATACATTTCTTCAATTTCTTCGTCGTCTGCTGAGCTAGTTGGCATATAAACTTGTACTACTGTGGTAGGTGCGGGCCTCATGTCTGTATCTTGGCTACAATAATGTGTTCACTACACTGTTCGTAGTACCTCACCCGTGCTCCTATTTTTTAGTCATTATTAAACCTACTCCTGCATAACCCCTATTTGATTTTGTGTTTATAACCATGTATTCACCTGACCAGAAGTCTTGTTCATCCTGCCACCGAACTTCACTAATTCCCACTATATCTAGCTTTAACCTATCCATTTGCCTTTATAAATTTTCTAACCTACCTGCCCGATTAAGCGACCTGACATTCCAAGCTGCGATCCGTAGAACGCCAGTTTTGTTTCTCCTGATAACGACTTCCTCCTGAGGAGTCTCCGCCCGAAGATCCAAATGGGGGACAATTTTACCTCCGGAATATTCTACGCAAGAGAACGCCATCATCATTTAACCATAGAGTGAAGCTGCATGCCCTCAGGAAAAATTACAACTGTAGTTTCCCCTTGCTTTCAGCCGTTCGCAGTACCAGCACTTCAAGGCCGTTTTGGTTAATGTTACAAAGCCAGATCTGTCAATCATCCAGACTGTTGCCCCCGTATCTACTGAAAAGGCTGCTGCCCCTCTTCAGTAGTTCGGACTAAAACAAGAAAAAATCGTTTAGTAAACTTAGGCTCTAAAATGCATACTTTAAGAGCTACGAGCGCATGTACAGTAGAAGAGATTTATTTCACAGCATCGAAAGATGAACAACTGCTCACATTTCTTAAGGTACGCAGTTCAGTGTCCATTTTTACTGGACTTTTTTTTTCTTGTTTTGGCCCATACTACCATGTCCAAATTTATAAAGCATATAGCTGGCAGTAGAAGAGATTTTTTTCACAGTATCGAAGATCAACAATTGCTCATAGCTCTTTAGGTATGCATTTTAGAGCCCATGTTAACTATGTGAGTAGGCTGTTTAGGTTTTTATGTTGGTAACGCCACGAAGCGCTCTGTATGAAAATTACTGACTGTGCTGTGTGCAGTCTGTGGCTGGTTGGCACTGTTGGAATATTCGCTGTTGTAGTGTTGGGCAGTTGGATGTGAACAGCGCGTAGCGTTGCGCAGTTGGAGGTGAGCCGCCAGCAGTGGTGGATGTGGGGAAAGAGATGGCAGATTTTTGAGAGCGGACGATCTGGACGTGTGTCCGTCAGAAAAAGGAAATTTGAAAGACTGGATGTCACGAACTGATATATATATAATGACTTTTGAACTCTATTAAGGTAAATATAATGTTTGTTCTCCATCAAACTCTTTCATTTGCTAACTATCCCTAACAGTAGTTAATGCCTTCCGTAGTTAGAATCTTTTATTTAGCTGGCAGTATTGGCGCTCGCTGTATTGCAGTAGTTCGAGTAACAAAGATTTTTGTGAGGTAAGTGATTCATGAAAGGTATAGGTTATTATTATTCAGGGCCATTCTTTTGTAGGGATTATTGAAAGTCAGACTGCGTTGCGCTAAAAAAATATTGTGTGTCAGTTTAGTGATGATCAGAATAAGTAAAGAGCAAAATGTCTGAGTTCGTTCAGTTTTGCTTAGCTGTTTGAAAATCAAATAACGTAAGAGGTTTACCAGCACAGTAATTTTTAATTTTCCAAAGAGGATGTTTCAACTAGACTTTTTGCTTCGAATGATCGTCCCTGTTATATCGCAGAATGTTGACCATTCGTCTTGGGACGGACCGTATGTACTAGAATCCGCTACATACAGCGGTGCGCAAAACTTAAGGACGAAAGTAACTTTCGCATGATGTGTGACTGCCAAGTAACACAGCTCGACGAAACTTCAATCAGCCGTAGAAAAAACTGCTACAGTTATAGTACAGAAATTAACTGAAAGAAATACGCAATGAGACGCAGAGAATTTACACGTTTACTCAAAGACAATAACTGCACTGCAGTCGCAACGATCGATGATAGTCCTTTCACCATAACAAAAGACGGACATTGTTCGTAATAGAGTGTGAGATCACCGTAACCAGCAGTGCTTGCTGTGCAACGCGCTTCTACTCTGGCTCCAAGCTTGGTAAGGAGTTCTTGTGGTAGAGCGTTCAATTCCTCCACCAGTTTGATCGACAGCTGCTGGATGGTCGTCGCTGCATGTGGCCATGCTGCAGTCTGTCTCCCCAACGCATCCCACAAGTGCTCGATGGAATTTATTTCTAGGCAACAGTCCGTACCAAGGGCTCCTCCATCTGTTAGATGCGGTCGTGCATTTTCATTTATAAAAACTGCGTCAGGGCCGAATGCACTCCCTAAAAGAGAAATATGGGGAAGGAGTACAGTGCCACAATAACGTGGACCGCTGAGTGTACCTCGTTCAAAGATTTATAGGTCAGTACCCACATTTAACCTTAGTCTTGTCCACCCCCGGTAGCTCAGTGGTCGCGACAGACTGTCAGTCCTAAGGGCCCGGGTTCGATTCCCGGCTGGGTAGGAGATTTTCTCCGCTCAGCGACTGGGTGTTGTGTTGTCCTAATCATCATCATTTCAAGCCGGCACGGTAGCTCAGCGTGTTCGGTCAGAGAACCGGTTGGCATCTGTAATAAAAAACTGAGTGGAAGGTTTAACCACCGAACTTGAACAGGATGTCTTGCGACGTCCGCAACGACCAAACACAACGATCAATAACGAATAAAAAAATAATAAAAAAAAGTGGTCAGCGCGACAGACTGTCAATCCTAAGGGACCGGGTTTGGTTCCCGGCTGGGTCGGAGATTTTCTCCGCTCAGGAACTGGGTGTTGTGTCGTCCTAATCATCATCATTTCATCTCCATCGACGCGCAAGTCGCCGAAGTGGCGTCAAATCGAAAGACTTGCACCAGGCGAGCGGTCTACCCTACGGGAGGCCCTCGTCACACGACATTATTATACCTTAGGCCCTCCCCTCACCACAACACCTGGACCACCAAGAGGATCATGTTCGACATTGTTCCTGGCTGCATTGCGTGTTCCCACCTCTCGCTATATGAGACTGCGTCCCGCACTGTCGACCATTGTTGTATTTGTAGTCCAGGTGTTATGGTGTGGGGAGGCATAAAGTTGCGTGGACGTACTGATCGCCAAATCTTTGAATACGCTTCACTCACTGGTGAACGTTATTTTGACACTGTACTCCTTCGTCAAGTGCGTCGCTTTTATGGTTCATTTGCCGCTAACTTCATTTTTATGGATGAGTGACCAGATCGAACAGAGCAGGTGGAGGAGGTCTTGGCACGAGAGTATATTCAGCGAATGACCCGGCCTGTCCATTCCCCCAAGTTAAACCTCACCTCACGTGTGAGATGCGTTGGGGAGACATAAAGCAGCACGTCCACATGCACCAACGATCGTCCAGGAGTTGTCACTCGCGTTGGCGGAGGAGTGGACCCCGTATCACAAGAACTCCTTACAAACCTTCTAAGTAGCGTGAGTAAAGGGTCGCTACGCGTAAGGTTGGATACACTACTGGCCATTAAAATTGCTACACCACGAAGATGACGTGCTACAGACGCCAAATTCAACCGACAGGAATAAGATGCTGTGATATGCAAATGATTAGCTTTTCAGAGCATTCACACAAGGTTGGCGCCGGTGGCGACACCTACAACGTGCTGGCATGAGCAAACTTTGCAACCGATTTCTCATACACAAACAGCAGTTGACAGACGTTGCCTGGTGAAACGTTGTTGTGATGCCTCGTGTAAGGAGGAGAAATGCGTACCATCACGTTTCCGACATTGATAAAGGTCGGATTGCAGCCTATAGCAATTGCGGTTTATCGTATCGCAACATTGCTGCTCGCGTTGGTCGAGATCCAATGACTGTTAGCAGAATATGGAATCGGTGGGTTCTGGAGTGTAATACGGAACGCCGTGCTGGATCCCAACGGCCTCGTATCACTAGCAGTCGAGATGACAGGCATTTTATCCGTATGGCTGTAACGGATCGTGCAGCCACGTCTCGATCCCTGAGTCAACACATGGGGACGTTTGCAAGACAACAACCATCTGCACGAACAGTTCGACGACGTTTGAAGCAGCATGGACTATCAGCTCGGAGACCATGACTGCGGTTACCCTTGATGCTGCATCACAGACAGGAGCGCCTGCGATGGTGTACTCAACGACGAACCTGGGTGCACGAATGGCAAAACGTCCATCTTTTCGGATAAATCCAGGTTCTGTTTACAGCATCATGATGGTCGCATCCGTGTTTGGCGACATCGCGGTGAACGCACATTGGAAGCGTGTATTCGTCATCACCATACTGACTGGCGTATCTACCGGCGTGATGGTATGGGGTGCCATTGGTTACACGTCTCGGTCACCTCTTGTTCGCATTGACGGTACTTTGAACAGTGAACGTTACGTTTCAGATGTTTTACGACCCGTGGCTCTACCCTTCATTCGATCCCTGCGAAACCCTACATTTCAGCAGGATAATGCACGACCGCATGTCGCAGGTCCTGTACGGGCCTTTCTGGATACAGAAAATGTTCGACTGCTGCTCTGGCCAGCATATTCTCCAGATCTCTCACCAATTGAAAACGTCTGGTCAATGGTGGCCGAGCAACTGGCTTGTCACAATACGCCAGTCACTGCTCCTGATGAACTGTGGTATGGTGTTGAAGCTGCATGGGCAGCTGTACCTATACACGCCATCCAGGCTCTGTTCGACTCAATGCCCAGGCGTATCAAGGCCGTTATTACGGCCAGAGGTGGTTGTTCTGGGTACTAATTTCTCAGGATCTATGCACCCAAATTGCGTGACAATGTAATCACATGTCAGTTCTAGTATAATATATTTGTCCAATGAGTACCTGTTTATCATCTGCATTTCTTCTTGGTGTAGCAATTTTAATGGCTAGTAGTGTATATCGTGGTAGCCAACAGAGCCACGCGCACTTTGAATAAGAAAATGTCATATTTGTTTACAAATGTGGCAGTATGCATGTGATGTGTTACGACAGCAAAAGGAACCTGTGACCACTGGAGGCAGTGCCACAAGTTCCTCCAAAAATCGTTACACAACACACACACAAATGCAATAGTAACTAATGTAAATCCACCCGATGATGGAGGTTTAAACCTTCTAAACGCGTCGTGGAAATAAATAAAACGGTGACTGGTAACAGTAAACATGTTGTTTCATTTAATGTCAGTAACAGCCACGATAAAGCCTAACCTAAAAGTGTTCGCATTTAAAGTTAAGAAAATGCTATCTGACATTAGAGTCAACGTAAAATATTCGGTCACCACCAACTCTAGCTATACGACAAATAATATGTTGGGCTGAGTCGGAAACTTAATTTATTCATAAGAAAAACTCATAAAAGAACATTCATTATAAAGTCATTCATAAAGAATAGCATGTAATTATTAATATGATCCAGGCACTGTTCACGTGAATCAAATATTAAAATAAAGTAAAGAGTGCGTGAACACTGTGCAGCAACATCCCTGAAAACAAGATCTATTCTAAAGCATTTATTTTAAATAAAAAGGGAATACTAATTATTGGACCTGTGCGCATGGAAACGCTATGGATGGTCTAACAAGGAAACTACAAGGTAAGTGGCGTAGGTAACAGAGACGTAACATCGGTACACTGGATAAGATTGGAGGTAAAATTATTTATTCCTTAAAACATTGATGTAATGCCTCTATAGACTGCTGTTGCCTGTTGCTTGTGAAACTTGTAGCGTTTCACAACAGACTCGTGTGCCCACGTGGTTTGTGGAGACACAATTTTTACGTACCGTGGCCAAATTTTAGTAACATCAAACCACGCAGTCGCGAACAGTTAACATCTTACAGAGGACACATTTGAATAAAAGATAATGGCAGAGGGCCAACAAATTATAATATTAACCCATGTGGATGGTTTCCACCGCACATAAAGTAACGAGAGAAATAAAATTCACAAAGAAGCAAACATTACCAAGATTCGGAAAAGATTAGAACGCATACACACGCAGTTGCAGGCACACAAACATTCACACTGAATCGAGGGCGCTTCAACATGTGCAACACCTTTGTGCTACGTTCTCCTTACAGATCAAAGTCAAATCTGCATTAGGAATCAAACTGAAAGTCTGCAAAAGCCTTGTATTCCTTGCTGCGACCCAGCAAATCAATCTTTATAAGATGAATCCCGAGACCAAAAGCTAAAAGCTCCCCTCTTGCTATGAGACAACGCGCCACGCGTTCTTCGAAGAGACTTCGGCTGCAGACCCCCGGTGAGCTGGAAGCAGACTGGTCTCACACACTCCAACGTCTCTCACGCGACCCCGTGGCCAGGAAAACCCAGAGATGAGGCTTCCGCCACCAACCTAACACCGGTAACTTTCACACAAGGTGGGCAAACCTCTTTGCCTACCTGAAAACTACAAGGGGTGGCGATTCTGTACGACTACCGCTGATCTTCTGCAGCAGACTAAACCACTGTATAGCAAAATTCATTCACTCACGTATGCCAGAGAGTTCTGTATCATTGCAAAGCAAATAAAACGATAATGAAATGGGACTACAGGACCCTTTCAACCTTGTGAGCAGCATGGACGCTCCTTGTTAACTGTGCATTGTGAAACAGTCCTTATTAAACCAACCGTTACTGATAAGTAGTTTAAAATAGTTCGACCATATGCAACTGATAAAGGTTGATCGGTTAATATTTGCATGGGAGTTGTTTAGTATCAAATACGACAAAGCTAATTAGGATGTCAGGTAGCAATAATCGGTACATACTTTGTTGTTAGTGTTCCATATCTTTTGTCTAAACAGCACGAATGAGGCAGTTACTCCCTTCATCTGACAAAGTAATAGCGGTTAACTCATCACAGGTAGCCTTTTAATGTCGTTACGCGCCAATATTCTTCATGTGACACTCAATCCTCCCTGCAATCCAAATCTTGGGTGTCCGGAGCGGTTGTCGCGTAATAACGGTGCACAGATGAACACTTAAACACATCAACCAAATCACTCAATTAACGCCATTTACGTATTTGCTGGAGGCCAGGCCCGCGGTTTTGGGTGACGCAAACACCCGTTAAACAATTGTAAACGCGGTCGGCCGTCCTGCCGAAATCCACCCTGCTCGCTTAGCAGCCAACTACTTAACTTGCTCGGAGTCTCAACACTGACTGCCCTCTGGAGCACTGGGCGCTCGACTATCAACAGTACCTGCTGCGACGAGCGTGAGGCAATGATAGATTGTTTTCAATACGTAAGGGGCGATTGACCCCTTACAATTGCCTTCCGCGATGAACACATACCCAACTGACCGTTTCATGCCGTTTTTAATATCCAGGGGATCACACTGAATCACGATAACTTCAGTGTAATTATTGTATTTGAATACAACTCTCGTTTCTGTTTGTCTCACTCCGTATTTCTTCCAATTAACTTCTGTACTATACTGTAGCAGTTCTTTCCATGTATGGTGCAAGTTTCATCGAGCTATGGTACTTACCAGTCACTCATCATGCGCAAGTGAGTTTCTTCCTTTAGGTTTACACATCAGTGTATATCTTCAAACACTGTCGTAACATAACGTGAAGAGCAGTAAAGTGCAGCGCACACTGAGCAATGTATTGGCTGAGTGATTATTCTAGAAAGCCCACACGAAGCTCGTCTCATTAGGTTTACATGACCGCGCCAAGAGATGAAGGTAACAGAACGGAGAATAAACGCGGAAATTGAGGTGTTAATAAAATATATGGGAGAAGCTGAAAATTTTCTTGTCATGAGAGATTGGGAAGTAGTTGGAGGAAGGAGTATGAAAGGAAGGATTATGGAGACTCTGAGCCTCGAGAAAAGGAAGCTTTTATTCCACAAGAGGTAACGAAACACAGCCCGTAAAAATTAGAAGAGAAGTTGTACTTGGAAAAGAGCAAGAAAATAGCAACGTCAAATGGTTATACATAAGATTTTTTAAATATATCTATGACTTAGCGGCTAGCACTAGTTACAGTCTCCGGCATTTCTGATATGAAGTAGCTATCTACAAGGAAATTCTACCGGATAAAGACTGCAGTAATTTACTTTAAGGTTTCGTCAAAATGTCGGCCTCATGCAAAGACTGACAGCTGGCTCTAAATGCGCACGTCGCGAAACTTAAAAGCGCGGTTTCCTTTGACTACAAGATTAATGAATCACAAAGACAGGAAAATCACAATAATATTTTAAGTAATATGCGTAGAGGTATGAAGTGAACCGACCATACAGGCTCACTTGTGAGTAAATCAAATGGCAAGCAGCAATTCATTGGTAGGATAGTGGAAGACTGTAGTTTCTTTACAAAGACGATGCATACAAAACACATTTATGGTCCAAGTTTCAATCCTCTTCCAGTGTAGGGGACACATACACTGAAGAACCAAAGAAATTGGTACACCTGCCTAATATCGTATAGGGTCCCCGCGAGCGCGCAGACTTGCCGCAACACGACGTGGCATGGACTCGAGTAATGTCTGAAGTAGTGCTGGAGGGAATTTACACCATGAATCCTGCAGGGCTGCCCATAAATCCCTAAGAGGACGACGGGGTGGAGATCTCTTCTGAACAGCACGTTGCAAGGCATCCCAGATATGCTCCATAATGTTCGTGTCTGGGTAGTTTGGTGGCCAGCGTAAGTGTTTAAACTCAGAAGAGTGTTCCTGGAGCCAATCTGTAGCAATTCTGGACGTGTGTGGTGTCACATTGTCCTGCTGGAATTGCCCAAGTCCGTCGGAATGCTCAATGGACATAAATGGATGCAGGTGATGAGACAGGACGCTTAAGTACGTTTCACGTGTCAGAGTCGTATCTAGACGTATCAGGGGTCCCGTATCACTTCAACTGCACACGCCCCACACTATTGCAGAGCCTCCACCAGCTTCAATAGCTCCCTGTTGACATGCAGAGTCCTTGGATTCATGAGGTTGTCGCCGTTCCCGTACACGTCCAACCGCTCGATACAATTTGAAACGAGACTCGTCCGACTAGGTAACATGTTTCCAGTCATCAACAGTCCAATGTCGGTGTTCGCGGGCCCAGGCGAGGAGTACAGCTTTCGTTCAAATGGCTCTGAGCACTATGGGACTTAACTTCTAAGGTCATCAGTCCCCTATAACTTAGAACTACTTAAACCTAACTAACCTAAGGACATCACACACATCCATGCCCGAGGCAGGATTCGAACCTGCGACCGTAGCGGTCGCGCGGCTCCAGACTGTAGCGCATAGAACCGCTCGGCCACAGTACAGCTTTGTGTCTTGCTGTCATGAAGGGTAGTCGGTGGGTCTTCGGCTCCAAAAGCCCATATCGATGATGTTTCGTTGAATGGCTCGCACGTTGACACTTGTTCATCGCAGTCCGGAACCGCGCGACTGCTACGGTCGCAGGTTCGAATCCCGCCTCGGGCATGGATGTGTGTGATGTCCTTAGGTTAGTTAGGTTGAAGTAGTCCTAAGTTCTAGGGGACTGATGACCTCAGATGTTAAGTCCCATAGTTCTCAGAACCTACCACTTGTTCATCGTCCAGCATTGAGATCTGCAACAGTTTGTGGAAGGGTTGCACTTCTATCGCGTTGAACGATTCTCTCCAGTCGTCGTTGGTCCCGTTGTTGCAGTATCTTTTTCCGGCTGCAGCGATGTCGGAGATTTGGTGTTTTACCGGATTCCTGATATTCACGGTATACTCATGAAATGGTCGTACGGCAAAGTTCCCACTTCTTCGCTGCGTCGGTGATACTTTGTCCCATCGCTCGTGAGCCGACTATAACACCACGTTCAATTTTACTTCAATCTTGACAACCTGCCATTGTAGCAGCAGTAACCGATCTAACAACTGCTCCAGACACTTGTTGTCTTATACAGGCAAACGGCGACCGCAGTACCGTATTCTGCCTGTTTCCATATCTCCGTATTTCAATATGCATGCCCATGCCAGTTTATTTGGCGATTTAGTGTATAACGGTTGGACCAGCAGTAGACGGAGAACGAATAGGAAGAATGGCGCTGTGGTCACAGGCTTGTTGGACTGGCGACAGAGTTTCACAGAAACATTGTGACGTTCCTTCCCCTGTATTTTATAATTTTGCAGCAACCTGGAGCAAATATGTGGTAGTTAACACTAGCAAGATAGGGTCGCGCCCCCCCCTCCCCCCTCCCCCAACACAGCTTTCAGGGAAAGCAAAAAATGTAGTGTTATCATATGTTTTCTTTCAAGAAAATGATTTACAAGTTGGTACCATGCAGATTTTTAAGTGTCGGATCTGTAACATTTTTATGGCTACTTACTAGTCACCATTCATCTTCTCAAATATTAAAAGTATTCCATACCTCCACATCTAGCCCCCTCCCCCCCTCTCCCCCCTCCATTGCAAACTATCGTGTAGACGATCTTGGTGAGCAGAAAGGACAGCCTTTATTGCTAAAGGAATTTGAACTTGTTGCCTAATGTGACAACGTGTCTCTTTATTTCATTATTAAAGTTTCTCACATTGAAATGGATTGCTTTTTTGAATTAATGTTTCAGTTTATAACTGTCCGCGGTTGCCTTTTCTATAATTGTTCAAATTGTAATTGTAGTGTCGGCAGACTTGCCAACACTACGCACACTAATTGAAAGAGGCGGCCAAGATGCACGCGCTAACTCACGAAGGATGGAGTGAGGTCTGAAACAGGAGACTTAATGAATGTGATAAAGAAAATACGTATCTTTGGAATATACTTAACTTTTAATACATCCTTGTATACATCGTTCCTGATGAGACATCTGGAGATTGTGGCGATACAAGTGACTCTTTATATACAAGCTATTTAAGGCTAATGGCGCCTTGCTAAGTCGTAGCCATTAACTTAGCTGAAGGAGGCTATTCTAACTGTCTCTCGGCAAATGAGAGAAATGGCTTCGTCCGTATAGTCGCTAGCAACGTCGTCGTACAACTGGGGCGAGTTCTCGTACGTCTCTCGAGACCTGCCGTGTGGTGGCGCTCGGTCTGCGATCACCAGTGGCGACACGCGGGTCCGACATGTACTAATGGACCGCGGCCGATTTAAGCTACCACCTAGCAAGTGTGGTGTCTGGCGGTGACACCACATTCCTCCCCCGCAAATCGGCGAACGGTCGTGTTATAAGGCTTCCGCCCGCCGTGGGGAGGACCCCATGTTGACGTATGCGATGAGGTGTGGAGCCTAACAACAGGCGAGGCTGTGCCACCCGCACCCGGCCATTCGGTCCGAGGG
Source organism: Schistocerca nitens (assembly GCF_023898315.1). NCBI lineage: Eukaryota > Metazoa > Arthropoda > Insecta > Orthoptera > Acrididae > Schistocerca > Schistocerca nitens. Next base: position 636,735,026 of record NC_064618.1, on the reverse strand, counting down.
GAGCTAGGAAACGCCTGAAAACCTAGTCCAGGGTGCACGTCAACATGCGGTGTATGCGCCCGTAGAGAGACAGGAGGGGCCGAAGGGTCGACCTCCATTGCGTCGGGGTATCCGACGCGCGACGACAACTGGTCCGGAGTGGGCAAGAGTTCCATGGTGGAGGACAGCCGGTCACGGGAAGCGAGCGGCGGCGCGTGACCCAGGGAGGCGCCAGGCGGTTGCAGCGACGCGTCCACTGCGGGCGGCGCCGGCGGGAGAACAGGCGGCGGCGGCGGCGCGTCGCCAGGAGGCAAAATGGAAGGCAGCGTCGGTAACACCTGGGGATGAGGCGAGCCAGCAGATGGGTCCCCAGGGCGCTGACCGGACGGCACCGTCGCTGAAAGCAGACGGGGAGCGGCAGAACCCAGGCGACGATAGAGGCGCAGCTGATTGAGATGCCGACGCACCTCACCAGAGGCCCCCAAAACCAAATACATCGCGCGGCCGAGGCAGCGAAGAATGCGCCCTGCGAGCCAACGCCGTGAACCGCGATAGTTGCGATAGAAAACAACGTCGCCAGGAGCAAAAGCAGTAGTCTGCCGCTGCACGGAAACCTGATGCGGCGAATGCAGCAAAGACATCAAGGTTCGATGAGGACGACCATGGAGCAACTCAGCCGGCGAGCGACCATCGTGGGGCTGAGAGCGATACGAAGACAAAAAGAGCAACAATGCGGCCTCCCTAGAATGCGACTCTTTCAACTTCAACATCTGTGACTTGAAAGTCCGGACCAACCGTTCAGCGGCACCGTTTGACTGAGGCGAAAACGGCGCGGATGTCAGATGTTGAATACCATTGGCCTTGCAGAATGACTGAAATTCTGCGGACATGAATTGTGGGCCATCGTCGGAAACAATAGTCTGGGGAAGACCTTCAATGCAAAAAATAGCGGACAACGCTTGGATGGTGGCAGATGACGTCGTGGAAGACATCCGGACAACAAAAGGAAAATTACTGAAGGAATCCACCACAACCAACCATCGAGCATTCCAGAATGGACCAGCAAAATCGATGTGCAAGCGTTGCCAAGGGGAAGTGGCTGTCGGCCATGCAAAGAATTTCCGCGGCGGGGCGGATTGTTGTTCGGCACACGCCACGCAAGAAGAGCACATATTCGTAATCGCAGCATCGATTCCGAACCAAGTACAGTGCTGACGAGCAAGTTGTTTCGTGCGCACTATACCCCAATGTCCGTGGCGAAGAAGCCGTAAGACAGAGGACTGTAACGAACGTGGGACCACGACTCTGGATTGATCATTATCAGAACGCAACAACAAAACACCACGTAGTACAAAAAGTCTCTCCTTGTGAGCAAAAAATCGGCGAACCAGCGGATCCTCGATCCGTGACTTTGCCAAGGGCCATTGCGTAGCAACAAAACGCAAAACAGTAGCAAGGACAGGGTCAGCAGCTGTGGCTGTAGCGACACGACGAAAATCAATCGGAAACGATTCGACCACGTCATCGGTTTCCGCATCAATGAGCATGCAAGCAAGTTCGGAAGAATCGAATGCTTTATCCTCAGCAACAGGCAAACGGGACAACGCATCAGCGTTTCCGTGGTTAGCAGTGGACCGATACAAGATATCGTAGCGGTACTGCGAGAGGAAAAGAGACCAGCGAATGAATTTCTGCGCTGTACGTGGAGGTACAGGCTTGTTCGGATGAAAAAGCGATGTCAAAGGTTTGTGGTCTGTGATGATGGTAAAGTGACGACCATACAAGAAATCATGGAACTTAGTAACACCAAACACGAGAGCTAAAGCTTCTTTCTCTATCTGGGAATAATTGCGTTGCGCAGACGAGAGCAATTTTGAAGCAAAGGCAATAGGACGATCATGCGATCCAACTTTGTGCGCAAGCACAGCACCGATCCCGAATTCCGATGCATCGACCATCAACAAAAGGGGTTTCCGGGGATAGAATGGCGTAAGGCAAGTATTTGAAAGCAACGCCGATTTCAACCGGCGAAAGGCGCGTTCGCATTCCGTCGTCCAGACGAACGGAACACCTTTACGGCGTAAGCGATGAAGCGGAGCTGAAATGGAAGAAGCGCGTGGCACAAACCTGGCATAGTAGTTAATTTTTCCCAACACACTCTGTAGCTGTTTCAAGTTCTGTGGCGAAGGCAACTCCTGTATGGCACGGAGGTGCTCTGGACTCGGATGTATGCCTTGGGCATTTATGACATGGCCCAGATATGGTAAGTCACGAGCAAAAAACACACATTTGTCCTTCCTCATGCGAAGACCATTTTGTCGCAAGACCTGAAATAACGTTCGTAGGTTGGCTAAATGTTCGTCTTCTGTCTTTCCGGAGATCGCAATATCGTCCAGATAGTTCGCAGCAGTAGGGACCGACGCACAAACAGTTTGTAAATATTGCTGAAACAATGCAGGGGCGGATGCACACCCGAATGGCAGTCTTTTGAATCGGTACAATCCAAGATGCGTGTTAACCACCAAGACGCGCTGGGATTCTACGTCCACTGGTAGTTGCAAGTATGCATCTGCCAGGTCCAATTTCGAAAAGTATTTACCCGGGCACAATTTATCAAAAAGATCTTCCGGGCGGGGCAAAGGAAAAGTTGCAGTCACAAGTTGTGGATTCACAGTTGCCTTGAAGTCCACGCAAAGTCTCAATTTTCCGGAAGGTTTTGGCAAAATTACTAAGGGTGAGGCCCAGAGAGAAGCCTGCACACGTTCAATTACACCTTGAGATTCTAAATCGTTTAATGTTCTTGCGACCTCATCACGCAATGCATGGGGAACATTGCGCGCTCTGAAAAATTTCGGTTGCGCGTCCACTTTGAGGTCCAAATGTGCTTCATAGTTCTTAGCGCAACCAAGGCCCGGTGCAAAAATGTCTGCAAATTCGTCACAAAGATTAGAAACACTGGCGGAAGGCACAGTCTGATTCACTGAGAGGACCTGATTTACTATAGACATGTTAAACAACTGAAATAAATCTAAATCAAACAAGTTCACTGCAGTAGAAGAACGAAGAACGTAAAATGACACAAGTTTTGTTTGTCCCTTGTATGTGGCAAGAAGGCTGCACTGTCCTAACACAGGTATCTGCTGTCCTAAATAACTATTGAGCTGAACATTTGCGGCACGCAACGGAGGTTTGCCCAGTTGTTTGTACGTGTCTTGATTGAGCAATGAAACTGCAGCTCCGGTATCGAGCTGGAATGGTATCACTTTGCCTCCAAAGTCTAAGTCTACAAAAAGTTTAGTGTCCTGCTGACGACAAGAGCGACTTTCACGTGCAATTTGAACTGATACAGGTACAGAAGCACTTGCGACTTTACGGGAGTTCCGGCGACGTCGACGCACACTTTGTGCGGGACGAACACAGTCACTGTGAGATAAAGTGGCACTGGACGGGGTGGAATTAACGACATGAATGTCCATGGGCGAAGGTCCACGAGCCTGATTGTCCCTGGTTCGATTCCGGCGCGAAGCAAAGGGCCTGGAATGGTTTTGATTGTCTGATCTTAGCTTTTTCTGGCAAACACTTTGAACATGTCCTTTCTTATGACAGTAAAAGCAAATAGCTTGGCGTGACTGGCAATTGTCACGCGAATGTCTAGTTGCACACCGCGGGCATGATTTTAGCACGGCATTGGCATGCTTACGCGGTACACGTGTTTGCGAGCTAGGCTGCAGCTGCGCGGACGTATGCGAGAGCCGGTTAGCATCCCGTGCTGCGCGCCCGGCGGGCCGGTCAATGCGACACACTGCTGGCGAAGTTTCAAATGATTCCTGAGCAAAGTCAAGTGTGTCTTGTCTATCCAATATGTCTATCACTTGTTGAAGGGAGGGATTAACTAGTTTCAAAATCTGTTCCCGTATGCGAACATCAGAAACGTTCTGTGCTATTGCATCACGCACCATAGTATCTGAATACGGAAGTCCACATTCACATGCAAAATCACAATCGCTAGTAAGTCCTTGCAATGTTGCAACCCACTCCCTATTAGTCTGACCGGCCATACGTTTTGTACGAAAGAACGTATACCGTTTTGCAACGACATTGACTGTTTCCTTGAAATAGGCATCTAAAGCAGACAAAATTTCTTCGTAGGACAGAGTTGCTATGTCGCATCGGGGAAACAATTTCACCATCACACGGTAGGTGGACACACCGACACAAGAAAGCAAAAACGGCTGCCGCTCATTACCTTGAATTCTGTAGGCGGCCAGATGGAAGCCAAACTGGCGTGACCATTCTGGCCACGTTTCTTGCGTTGAATCAAAATTACGGAAGGATGGTGCAACGGCGTGTTGTGGCTGCGGTAGCGATGAAGCGGCGGCGGCCGCATCGTGGTGCAGCGCACGTTGACCCCGGACGAGCTGTCCAAGGGCATCCAATAACGCCTGCGTCTGCTGATTCTGCAAGCGATAAAATTCGGACAGTACATCTGGCGAAGCCATGACACAAGTAATGTAAGCAAAGCAAGAAGAACGAAGACCGTTTTTACGCTCGTCGCCAAAATTGTAGTGTCGGCAGACTTGCCAACACTACGCACACTAATTGAAAGAGGCGGCCAAGATGCACGCGCTAACTCACGAAGGATGGAGTGAGGTCTGAAACAGGAGACTTAATGAATGTGATAAAGAAAATACGTATCTTTGAAATATACTTAACTTTTAAATGGTTCAAATGGCTCTGAGCACTATGGGACTCAACATCTTAGGTCATAAGTCCCATAGAACTTAGAACTACTTAAACCTAACTAACCTAAGGACATCACACACACCCATGCCCGAGGCAGGATTCGAACCTGCGACCGTAGCAACCCCGCGGTTCCGGACTGCAGCGCCAGAACCGCACGGCCACCGCGGCCGGCACTTAACTTTTAATACATCCTTGTATACATCGTTCCTGATGAGACATCTGGAGATTGTGGCGATACAAGTGACTCTTTATATACAAGCTATTTAAGGCTAATGGCGCCTTGCTAAGTCGTAGCCATTAACTTAGCTGAAGGAGGCTATTCTAACTGTCTCTCGGCAAATGAGAGAAATGGCTTCGTCCGTATAGTCGCTAGCAACGTCGTCGTACAACTGGGGCGAGTTCTCGTACGTCTCTCGAGACCTGCCGTGTGGTGGCGCTCGGTCTGCGATCACCAGTGGCGACACGCGGGTCTGACATGTACTAATGGACCGCGGCCGATTTAAGCTACCACCTAGCAAGTGTGGTGTCTGGCGGTGACACCACAGTAATGTGTTTCTCCAACGGAAGATACTGACTAATAATGACGATACTGTTTCGTTCACTGATTTCGTATAATTATGCGCATCTTCTGCGAATAAACCATATGATTGCCCATTATCGTCGTTCTAATCATTCTTCCACACTCACAATTCATCAACTTAGTACACTGTTCGAATGATTTTGGTGCGACGCGTCTGCACATAATTGTTCCGTACGCAACCTGTACAAAAATGCACGGGCATTGTTAAGCATAAAAATAGCAAAATAGAGCCCCTGCCAGTAAAAAAGGCGCTCTCAGTGCGAAAGTTACAGAAAACCAGCGATACGTAAGGGGCACGATTTACTACGTTACACTATTGTCGATAGCAGTACCCCTTGCACAGCTGGAAAATGTAACTGGCTGTACATCTGCGCAAAAACCTCCTTACAAAAGTTCCAGAAGCGTTCTCAAGGAGTAAGCTACAATTATTTTTAAGCTCCAACTTATCTATCCGCATAAATCTCGTAACTAATATGTTGCAAATAACATCTCACACAGAGCCGTTGAGGCAGCCACTATTCCTGCGTTTTATCCGTGAACGGAACGGCAAGAAGATGAGAAACCTTAATACACGCTACAATTAAAAGTGCTCTCTGCTACAAAGTGCTCAGAGATTCGGGAAGTACAGTGTAAACATTTCTGTCAGTCGTTTGATGTGTAGACTGAATTGGCCTTCAGGCAATCGACATTTGAATCCATGTGTCTATACTTTTCTAAGGAAAATTTTATCTCTGATTCTCTGTCTTTGAATTCAGGTGTCAACTTTTCTAACGGAAAAGTTTATTTCTGCAAACCAATACACGTGTAATTTTAAAATTTTACAGAAGCCACAACTTGCAAACAGTGTTCCTTTATTGACGTGTTTACACATCAGACACGTTCATCATCAGAAATGTAGTAGCCAGTGGACAAACGGTAAATACATCCGGCTGTGTGCAGCTCCGACGTCAGACATAAATTTTTTGTGTTTCACTTCGGAGCTGTACACAGCTGGATATATTTAACGCATTGCCGCTGGCTGCTACATTTCTGAACATGTTTGCGTCTGACAAGTGAAACATGTCATCAAATTTTCAGACGACTTATGGCTGTTGCATAATTTTGATTTCTAACGGCCGCTGTTCCCCCTGCGGGCGATGCCTGCGGTCGCTACAAAGAATTTTATTGCGATTGATGATCACTGCAGCTTGCTATAAAGCAACCGCGAATTTGTGTCGACGAGTTTCTTTCTTCTTGGTCTCACAGAGAATCAGATTTACGCAATATTCAGGTGCGACTGCTTTACAAGATCACGAAGAATTCGTGATTGCTAAATATGTATGGGAATTGGATACATGTTCTAATCTGAGGTATCCCTGGGACGCAGATTCCGGCTCCTCGTTGCGAGTACGCCCACTTTTAAGGTATGGGATTCAAACTTATAATAAATCATATAGATATCAATGAGAAACACTCCTTTGTTTTCGATTTTGGGTTTACTGTTCTGAGATTTTTAAATTTTTTTGTGCAGAATACCATTACGAAACATCAGAAGATATATCTGTTTACGTTTTTTGGACACTATTTGATGAGAGTATGAAGTGGTCTTCTAAGCTACCAGTGAAATGGCGCAATCAATTCACTATGGCGAAAACACTCAATTCGTAAACCAATTCCAGCGTATTTGAATGTCCGACCTTCTTCATTGTTACTGCAAACGAAAGCCTAGTTCTCTTAAACTGAATGGATAAATCGTTTGGGATGATTGGTATATGTGGTATGAATGAGGCACTCTAGCTGCTGGATCATCCAGCATAGTAGCTTCGATGACATCATTTCGCTTAGTTTTAATCTGTGAACAGGTAGTATCACGAGGTTTCAGACAATTCAGACTGCATTGTAGTAAACCATTAGACAAACTCTTTACCGCATATATATTGTTCCTCCAGATATATAATTTTAAACAAAAATTGTATATGCAACAATGTGTTGTTTTGTTTTCCTGCTTGCAGTTGGTTATAACAGAAAACCTGTATATTAGGGAAGCAGTATTTATGGCTTATCGGTTTATCACTAGAACACTAGGATAACAAGTCGAGACACCTCTATGTTGCCAAGATGATGATGTGAATCTGTAGAACGTCTCCCAGCGCTAATAAAACGAGATAAGCATGATTATATTTACTGGCTCAGATTTACAGTTCAGAATCTTCTCCGCAGGCTCTGCTGCTACCCCATGCCAGTAATGTGGTACAATCACACTAGCTCCTGGCTGGTCACCAAGGTCACTATTCCAGCAGTTCTTTAGCTGAAGTCTTGCAGGCTGGCATCTGGCAGTGTGTAGGGGAAGCTGTAGCTTGGGTGTGTGGCCCAATGCTGTTGAAGTGTCCTCGTTCCCATCTGCTAGATGATAGTGACCCATGATGACACATAGGGATGTACTGGAGTATTGGAAGTCGTTTAGTAGGCTGATCCTTGCCCCATCGGAGAGGCAAGCCCTGGTATCCAGAAGTGCCTGCAGCAATGATCAGAACAAGAGGCACTGGGTAGCCCTCTCATCCAGAAATGACGATGATGTTAGTGTGATAAGCATCACAAGGCGTACTGGTACTGGAAGACCATCAGTCTCCCCATCAACGATGTGACAGGCGGCGGCCTGTGCGATGTCCCACAAGTGACAGGTCGTGATTACTGGGATGTTGTAATCGCAGGAACTGCAATAGCATGTTCACAGTATGTGCTGAAACATCTGACACGTGGCTGTCACTACACTGTAATAGCCATTGAATTGATTGCTTTTGTACGAATACCATCGATCCTAATCGCCAACTCCAATCAGAGTTGGAGAAACAGGGTACTTAAAGAGACAGGTAGAAGTTAAAGATGTGAGGCTCTGTTGGTTATGACCAAAAGTGATGCACTTCTTTAATACTCGTTAGCAGTCCTCGTCCTGTTGGATTTGCTTAAAACTTTGGTACAGGCACTTAACTGCACTGTCACACCTCAGAAATGCGATATTGCATTTGAGGTAACGTTTACTGTTTCACTTAACAAGAACTAACGAATATATCTAAAAATGGTTCAAATGGCTCTGAGCACTGTGGGACTTAACATCTGAGGTCATCAGTCCCCTAGACTTAGAACTACTTAAATCTAACCAACCTAAGGACAGCACACACATCCATGTCCCAGGCAGGATTCGAACCTGCGACAGTAGCAGCAGCGCGGTTCCGGACTGAAGCGCCTAGAACCGCCCGACCACAACGGCCGACGAATATATCTCCATCATTTTCCTGAATATGTAACTTTTACTTGACGACTGGTGCCGATGTATTGGGTCAGTGCATAAATTCGCAGCGTTTTTACATAAGTTTAATAAACACAAAAATACATAAAATAGAGCCTTTGGTCATCAATAATATATTCACTTTCCTTGTTTACAACAGTCTGCCTGAGCTGGGGTAAATTCTCAATTCCACAACTGTACATATGTTTGCGGTGAAGAATTCTTAGAGAATTGTTCGGAGCGCATTTTGCTCAGGGGAGAAACTTCCTTGAAGATTGTTCGATAGAGAGTGGAAGTCTGAAGGCATAAGATCAGGTGTATAAGGTGGGTGCGGGATGTCTTCCCAACCAAATACTGTATAGTGTTTTCTGTCGGTCTATCAGAATGCGGGCAGGTGTTGTCATGGAGTAGCATCACTTCACGTGGTCTTCCTGCTTGTGGTTCTTGACTTTTCTGCAAGATGTCACAGCTATTGACAACAAATGTCAGTAGTGATGATTACACCTCAAGGGAGCAATTCATGGTACAACACACCATCGTTGTTCCACCAGATGCAAAACATTATCTTTTGTGGATGAGTGCAGGCAGGCCATTGTACGGGAGTTGCTGCTTTATTTGGGTTCACCCTTTCCTTGCTTTTCCTTATGTTAGCATAAAGACACCATTTCTTGTCACCAGTAAAGACACAGGGCAGGAATGGTCGGTGTTGTTTACATGCCAATTGATAACGAACAAGCAGAGATGCACGTATGGCCACACGCTTAATTTTATGATTTTGGCTAAGAGAATGTGGTACCTACACACCCGATTTTTGAACCTTCCTCAATGCCTGCAAATGTTGCACGATGGTGGAATGATGACAGTTCATCAAATTTGCCAGTTCTCGAGCACAATGACGTGGATCATTGTGGATTATTGCGTTAAAATGATCTTCATCCAACCCCTAAAGGACTTCCCGAATATAGAGAGACACTAATGTCAAAACAATCCTCCTTAAAGTAAGGAATCCATTTTCTTTCCATGCTCTACCCAATGGCATTATCCCCACATACGACGCAAATGCTCCTGGCTGCCATCACTGCTGTCACTCTTCCATTGAACTCAAACAGATGAGTATTCCGGGAATGTTCCCACTTGTCCACTTGCCACTCCATTTTCTAGTGTCCACAGCTCCACTCACTATCTTCAATGACAAAATGATGATACGTAAACTCAAATAGCAACACTGAACTACAAATAAAAAATGACAATCGATAAATAAATCCATAGCAATCAGAATGTCAACATGCAAAACAAAAACTCAACGAACTTATACATCAACCTAACAGGCACATGTGCGCTTGTATGCGACCAACCTTCGGCGTTGATTCTTTTTTTTTTTCCTGTCGCATAATCATGTTACCACTTCTTCAGGTGTTGCTTGGTGCCTGTACTTGTGTGAACTTGAGAAAAATTTAATGTCGTTCCCTTTTTTGCTCCGTGGCATAACAATACTACTGTGCAACCTGAATGATCCAAAACTTTGTAATGCTACCCTTTCGCAGACTGAAACTATCTGAAATAATGTCCCCGATGCTACTATTCCAAATGATTTACCTATTCAATTTAATTTATCGTATTTAAAACAGGCCACGAGAAAGAAAACCAAAATGCACATTTTCACAGCGTAGCATTTTCTTTTCTGCAGGCAATTTTAGCAGAAAACCTATACATTGTTGTTTCAGAAATGTATATCCTATATCTACCTGAATGGTTATTAGCGCATCGTGTAAAAATTTGAAGTAAATCGGTAAAGAACTCTTCGAGATGTTTGAATAAACGTTCGCTCTTTACATATAAGTTCAAATGGTTCAAATGGCTCTGAGCACTATGGGACTCAACTGCTGTGGTCATCAGTCCCCTAGAACTTAGAACTACTTAAACCTAACTAACCTAAGGACATCACACACATCCATGCCCGAGGCAGGAGTCGAACCTGCGACCGTAGCAGTCGCACGGTTCCTGACTGCGCGCCTAGAACCGCGAGACCACCGCGGCCGGCATATAAGTATAGATGTATTTTACTGTTACTGTGTATAGAAGAAGTTGAAAGTATCTAATGAAAAATATTTAATGGTGGAAAATTGTGGAGAGTATCTAATAAAATGAAAATTATTTTATTTGGAAATTTCTAATGAAAGGTACTTTGAAAACTGACAGTATTAAATGAAACTAAGCTTGTCATGGAAATGCTCACTCACAGTGGCTATACGTTATGTGCTGCGAATGTATTCACGTCTAATTTATTTCGGTGCCCATAACAATGAAATCCCCTTCCAAATGAGTCCTCTAATTAGGCCCTGATAAGGTCTCAGCTGCAACGGATATTCGGTTCTGTTCTGTTTCGACGTAGCTGTCAATGACAATGCTGTTGCGACACAATAAGCTGAAAGAGAAAAGCGCTGTGCTGCGTGCTATAGTTTACCGCTTGTCAAGTAAGACAATACCCCTCCTGATAAACTGCTGAAATACCCTTAGTACCCATTGCATTCAAGATGTATTCAGAATGTAAGTCGTTTAAGAAAAGGGAGACGATTATTATAAATGAGAAGTAAAATGAAATCAGGACTTATTTAAATTTCTCAACATTGCAAATCTAACATTTAAACTCCTTCTAATAATATTACTCTTTCTTTTCAACGCTATCACAGACACGAAGAATTACTGAGGTATAAAACTGATATTAGTTTTATTTTTAAATTATTAGATCATAACCTCACGTCAGTAAATCATAACCTCACGTCTGTACCAATAATGTGTGTCACTTTGGATCAGAAGAGACATTTGCAGCATAGTCGACAGGACTGATTGCTGATCTCTGGTACAGAGCCGAGTGGAGGATTTGAATCAGAGGCTCAAACTGTTCTGTGCCAAAGGGTGGTTGGGTTTTGGGTTTCGCTGAAAAGGTCGGGTGTCCACTAGACGCAGGAGGCGGCTACGCGGGTAGCAGGGACTGTGTGGCGTGGACTGGGCGGTTTTTTTTAGGTTAGAGGGTCTTGGGAAAAACAAGAAGGGCTTCAGTCACAAAGGGTGCAGCCCGAGGACAGGAAGGACGTAGATACTGGACCATTGGTACAACAGTTGTAAATTGTCGTAGCTCTGTTGGGAAAGTACCAGAGCTCCAAAAGCTAATAGAAAGCACTGATGCTCAAATCGTTATAGGCACTGAAAGCTGGCTAGAGCCGGATATAAGGTCAGCCGAAATTTTTGCAAAGAACCTAACGGTGTTCCGAAAGGATACGCTAAACATGGTTGACGGTGGATTGTTTGTTGCTGTCAGAAGTAGCTTAACTCGTCGCGAAATTGAAGTAGATGCTTCCTGTGAGTTAGTATGGGCAGAGGTCATTGTTGGCAACCGGAATAAAATAGTAATAGAATCCTTTTACCGACCTCCCGATTCAGATGATAGAGTTGCTGAAAGGTTCAAAGAAAACTTGAGTTTGATATCAAACAACTACCAGACTCATACGATAATGGTTGGTGGTGACTTTAATTTACCCTCGATATGTTGGCGAAAATACATGATTTAATTCCGGAGGTAGGCATAAAATATCATCCGAAATTGTGCTAAACGCCTTTTTTGAAAATTATTTCGATCACGAGCCCTCGCGAATAGTAAACGGTTGTGAAAACACACTTGACCTCTTAGCAACAAATAATCCTGAGTTAGTAACGAGCATCAAAACCGATTCAGAGATTAGTGAACACAGGGTTGTCGTAGCGAGATTGAATATTGTAATCCCGAAATCCTCGAAAAATAAGCGAAAAATATATTTATTCAAAAAAGCAGATAAAAATTCACTTGACGCCTTCCTGAGAGACAATCTCCACTCATTCCAAATTGATAACATAAGTGTAGACCATATGTGGCTTGAATTTAAAGAAATAGTATTGGTAGCAATTGAGAGATTTATACCAAATAAACTAACAAACGACGGAGCTGATCCTCCTTGGTACACAAGACGGGTTAGAACACTGTTGCAGAAAGCACTAAACAAACATGCCTAATTTAAACAGACGCAAAATCCCCAAGATTTGGGATCTTTTACAGAAGCTCGAAAGATAGCGCGGACTTCAATGCGAGATGCTTATAACAGTTTCCACAACGAAACTTTGTCTAAAATCCTGGCAGAAAATCCAAAGAGATTCTGGTTGTATGTGAAGTAAGTTAGCGGCAAGAAACAATCAAAGCCTTCTCTGCACGATAGCAATGGAGATACCATCGAAGACAGTGCTGCCAAAGCAGAGTTACTAAACACAGCCTTCTGAAATGCCTTCACAACAGAAGACGAAGTAAATATTCCAGAATTCGAACCGAGAACAGCTGACAACATGACTAATGTAGCAGTAAATATCCTCGGAGTAGTGAAGCAACTTAAATCACTTAATAAAAGCAAGTCTTATGGTCCAGATTGTATACTAATTAAGTTCCTCTCGGATTAGCTCTCGGATTAGCTCCATACTTAACAATCATATACAACCGTTCGCTCGACGAAAGATCCGTACCCAAAGACTGAAAAATTGCACAGGTCACACCAGTGTTCAAGAATGTTAGTAGGAGTAATCCACTAAATTACAGGCCCATTCGTTAACGTCGATATGCCGAAGGATTTTGGAACAAATTGTGTTCAAACATTATGGATTACCTCGAAGAAAACTGTCTGACACACAAGCAACATGGGTTTCGAAAACATCGTTCCTGTGAAACACAACTAGCTCTTTATTCACATGAAGTGTTGAGTGCTATTGACAAGGGATTTCAGATCGATTTCATATTTCCGGATTTCCGGAAGGCTTTTGACACTGTACCACACAAGCGGCCTGTAGTGAAATTGCGTGCTTATGGAATATCGTCTCGGTTATGTGACAGGATTTGTGATTTCCTGTCAGAGAGGTCACAGTTCGTAATAATTGACGGAAAGTCATCGAGTAAAATAGTAGTGATTTCTGGCGTTCCCGAAGATAGTGTTATAGGCCCTTTGCTGTTCGTTATCTGTATAAACGATTTGGAAGACAATCTGAGTAGCCGTCTTCGGTTGTTTGCAGATGACGCTGACGTTTATCGACTAATAAAGTCGTCAGAAGATCAAAATAAATTGCAAAACGATTTAGAAAAGATATCTGAATGGTGCGAAAATTGGCGGTTGACCCTAAATAACGAAAAATGTGAGGTCATCCAAATGAGTGCTAAAAGGAATTCGTTAAACTTCGGTTACACGATACATCAGTCTACTCTAAAAGTCGTAAATTCAACTAAATACCTAGGTATTACAATTACGAACAACTTAAATTGGGATGAACACATAGAAAATGTTATGGGGTAGGCCAACCAGACTGCGTTTTATTGACAGGACACTTAGAAAATGTAACAGATCTACTAAGGAGACTGCCTACACTACGCTTGACCGTCCTCTTTTAGAATACTGCTGCGCGGTGTGGGATCCTTACCAGATAGGACTGACGGAGTACATCGAAAAAGTTCCGAGAAGGGCAGCACGCTTTGTATTATCGTTAAATATGGGAGAGAGTGTCGCAGAAATGATACAGGATTTAGGCTGGAAATTATTGAAAGAGGGCGTTTTTCGTTGAGACGGGATCTTCTCACGAAATTCCACTCACGAACTTCCTCTTCAGAATGCGAAAATATTTTGTTGACGCCGACCTACATAGGGAGAAAGGATCACCACGATAAAATAAGAGAAATCAGAGCTCGTACGGAAAGATGTAGGTGTTCGTTCTTTCCGGGCGCTATACGAAACTGGAATAATAGAGAATTGTGAAGGTGGTTCTATGAACCCTCTGCCAGGCACTTAAATGTGATTTGCAGAGTATCCATGTGGATGTAGATATAACTAACAGAAGTGGATGGAACTTGTTAACTCCTTGGACATATGATTGATAAGTCGTCTGCCTTACCTAACACTCGGAATCACTGAACAATGAAAATTAACAAACTATAATAATCGCTAAATGCAAGCAAAGTAATTCAACAAATACCTTTTGACTGCTAGTCGTTTCTGTGTCAAAATCAAATTCCAAAAATCTTTCCTAAAATAATATTCAAATCTTAGTTAGCTATTCTTCACTTCTCAAAGTTTCTCATCTTCAAAAGGGAACCACTTGCTCTGACGTAGAGCTGCTCGGCTAAGCCATCGATCATTGTCATATCTCCCCCAAGACTTAGTTACTACTCGCTCTTCCCACTATTGCTGTTCTGCCCATCACACTCTGTTTTACTCATCAATGCTTTTCTTAATATTCAAAGACAGTATATCCTTCAATGTGCCCAAGGTTTACAAACGCATCTATGGAAGTTAAAATCTTTGCAATCGATCTATTACACAAATTACTTATAAACTCATTCTATGAGAAATTATGTCTCAGTAAACCGATACATTAGAATAAATTGATACATTACAATTACAGCCAGCAAACTATTCTTAAGAAATAAAATTTCTTCGTAATATAAGTGGCAGAAGATGTGTTTCTCTAAGATTCTTCTATAATACATGATCAATAATACATGATCAATAAAATGCTCCCATATCATTCGAAGTGCGTGGCTTTGTCCTTCCGCGATCCTTTCAGAGTTAAGCATCAACACTCTACAGTAGTAACCTGGTTTTCATTTTCCGCCACTGATGGATACTAACATGTAGGCTGTTCCTGTGGCCTCTCTGTAATGCTGACACCTTGCAACATGCGTTTCACTATTCGCTATTGTTAGCATACTTTTGCTTCAATTATATCTACCAACACTTCAGAAGTACAATAAGGAAAATTTAAAAAATGCAACGCAGTTACAGTGTAGTTCTTTATCAACTCAGCATAGGAGAAAGTATTTTTTTTATATGGACAACTGATAATATTTGTGGTTGATTACCTTTAAGCTGACATTGTGGCGTCCGTAACTTGTAGCAACTGATTGTCGGTAAATAAATACATTTTACAGCATCTTTATTGCAGGAGAAAACAGTCAAAATATGCTTTCAGAAATACAGTATATAGAGTAAAACAGAATATATGTATTTTTAAACTTTGTAAATGACATTTGTATATATGTTTTATGGTTTTCACCTTATGACTGTGCATATGGTTTTCAATTTATGCATGTCAGTTACTCCGGACGTTTCTTTGCATTATCTCCAGTTAACTGCAACCTCTTCTATAACCAGTTTCTCCCATGAATTAACACTGATAGATCTATTCCTTTGAGCAATTTCCTTACTTACAACAGTTCTTTGACTCTGTTTCCAAGTAGACAAATATTTTCGTATAGCGCTTACATTTCAACAGATTAACTGTCTTCAACATGACATTCAGAACACAAGTCGATGGAGATAAGATCTTATCAGATGTTTGTGTTCACCAGGGTGAAGACAACCTACCATACATTGAACGTTTGGTAATGGCATGGGCGCAGATTAGTAAATTCACTGGCCATGTCCTTTAACATTAAAAATGGAACCGTTCACGTAGTTTGTAATTGACGATGAACAACAGCGTAGTTACGGTAGGCAACTGTGTCGTCCTCTGCCAACGGTGTCATTGTATACAGTATGGAGGGGCGTGGGATCACCAGATGCATCTCATGGTGGTTGTCATTTTTCGGGAGCTGGGGCCGCTACTTCTCCATAAAGCAGCTACGCATATTGCCTCACGTGTGTGTACGTATCCCGATCACACAAACACACACGCACTTCTTGCTGACTCAGAATTCATCCAGAGGGATAATATAGCCATTTACATCAAGTCAAATATTTTAAAACTATGGAGCATATTAAGTCTCAAAGTTCCTCAAAAACAAATATTCCTTGTGGCATCCGAAGCTATATTTTATGCGTCTGCATCATACGTTCCGGATACTTTCTTTTATTTTGTGGACTTCATCTAGCTTTATTCTCTAGTCCTAGATTTTAATTTCACTGACTTATTTTGTACCTACCTATATCAAACATACTCCCTCAATACGAATCAACATAGAGTAGAAACATCTATAGAGTGAGTATAATGCATTACAGTGCATGTGGCCTTCATCAAACTGGGACTTTCTTATTACTTAAGCATACATTTTGCTTACGTTTTGAGCTAGGACCAAACATTAATGTTACACAAAGTTGTCCTGGTTATAAATATTTATTTATTTGTCAGTAACAGTAACTGCGAATAACTGTAGCTGCTACGGATGCAAATCGGAATACATGAAAGTATGAAAAGTTACTTTTCATAGGTAAGTACTACAAAGATCTAATTTCAGCTGTCTGACCAGAAAGAGCTACATTATCTATTGAAATAACACTGCATGACTAAATTATGTGACTGTATGGTGATATATTTATCAGACAAGTGCTAGAGAAATTCTGTAGCGTGTAAGTGTACTGCCAGTCATTATTCAGATGTATACATACGTATACTTCTGATAAGATTTGTACACGGCTGTCTGAGTCATTAGCTCTGGATTATTCATACCCCAAACCATTTTGTTTATTTTAAAGTAGTCCTACCACTATTAATTTAGATCCTGTAATATGACTAAAGATGACCTGTACCTGCCAATAAAACGCAGTCTTTGGTTAGCCATCCCCACAACATTTTGTTGTTCGCTATTGTAATACCTAGGTATTTAGTTGAATTTACGGCTTTTAGATTAGACTGATTTATCGTTTAATCGAAGTTTAACGAGCTCCTTTTAGCGCTCATGTGGACGACGTCACACTTCGTTATTTAGGGTCAACCGCCAATTTTCGCACCATTCAGATCTACATCTACATCTACATCTATACTCCGCGAGCCACCTTACGGTGTGTGGCGGAGGGTACTTATTGTACCACTATCTGATCCCCCCTTCCCTGTTCCATTCACGAATTGTGCGTGGGAAGAACGACTGCTTGTAAGTCTCCGTATTTGCTCTAATTTCTCGGATCTTTTCGTTGTGATCATTACGCGAGATATATGTGGGCGGTAGTAATATGTTGCCCATCTCTTCCCGGAATGTGCTCTCTCGTAATTTCGATAATAAACCTCTCCGTATTGCGTAACGCCTTTCTTGAAGTGTCCGCCACTGGAGCTTGTTCAGCATCTCCGTAACGCTCTCGCGCTGACTAAATGTCCCCATGACGAATCGCGCTGCTTTTCGCTGGATCATGTCTATCTCTTCTATTAATCCAACCTGGTAAGGGTCCCATACTGATGAGCAATACTCAAGAATCGGACGAACAAGCGTTTTGTAAGCTACTTCTTTCGTCGATGAGTCACATTTTCTTAGAATTCTTCCTATGAATCTCAACCTGGCGCCTGCTTTTCCCACTATTTGTTTTATGTGATCATTCCACTTCAGATCGCTCCGGATAGTAACTCCTAAGTATTTTACGGTCGTTACCGCTTCCAATGATTTACCACCTATGGCATAATCGTACTGGAATGGATTTCTGCCCCTATGTATGCGCATTATATTACATTTATCTACGTTTAGGGAAAGCTGCCAGCTGTCGCACCATTCATTAATCCTCTGCAGGTCTTCCTGGAGTACGTACGAGTCTTCTGATGTTGCTACTTTCTTGTAGACAACCGTGTCATCTGCAAATAGCCTCACGGAGCTACCGATGTTGTCAACTAAGTCATTTATGTATATTGTAAACAATAAAGGTCCTATCACGCTTCCTTGCGGTACTCCCGAAATTACCTCTACATCTGCAGATTTTGAACCGTTAAGAATGACATGTTGTGTTCTTTCTTCTAGGAAATCCTGAATCCAATCACAAACCTGGTCCGATATTCCGTAAGCACGTATTTTTTTCACTAAACGTAAGTGCGGAACCGTATCAAATGCCTTCCTGAAGTCCAGGAATACGGCATCAATCTGCTCGCCAGTGTCTACGGCACTGTGAATTTCTTGGGCAAATAGGGCGAGCTGGGTTTCACATGATCTCTGTTTGCGGAATCCATGTTGGTTATGATGAAGGAGATTTGTATTATCTAAGAACGTCATAATACGAGAACACAAAACATGTTCCATTATTCTACAACAGATTGACGTAAGTGAAATAGGCCTATAATTATTCGCATCTGATTTATGACCCTTCTTGAAAATGGGAACGACCTGTGCTTTCTTCCAGTCGCTAGGTACTTTACGTTCTTCCAGAGATCTACGATAAATTGCTGATAGAAAGGGGGCAAGTTCTTTAGCATAATCACTGTAGAATCTTAAGGGTATCTCGTCTGGTCCGGATGCTTTTCCGCTACTAAGTGATAGCAGTTGTTTTTCAATTCCGATATCGTTTATTTCAATATTTTCCATTTTGGCGTCCGTGCGACGGCTGAAGTCAGGGACCGTGTTACGATTTTCCGCAGTGAAACAGTTTCGGAACACTGAATTCAGTATTTCTGCCTTTCTTCGGTCGTCCTTTGTTTCGGTGCCATCGTGGTCAACGAGTGACTGAATAGGGGATTTAGATCCGCTTACCGATTTTACATATGACCAAAACTTTTTAGGGTTCTTGTTTAGATTGTTTGCCAATGTTTTATGTTCGAATTCGTTGAATGCTTCTCTCATTGCTCTCTTTACGCTCTTTTTCGCTTCGTTCAGCTTTTCCTTATCAGCTATGATTCGACTACTCTTAAACCTATGGTGAAGCTTTCTTTGTTTCCGTAGTACCTTTCGTACATGATTGTTATACCACGGTGGATCTTTCCCCTCGCTTTGGACCTTAGTCGGTACGAACTTATCTAAGGCGTACTGGACGATGTTTCTGAATTTTTTCCATTTTTGTTCCACATCCTCTTCCTCAGAAATGAACGTTTGATGGTGGTCACTCAGATATTCTGCGATTTGTGCCCTATCACTCTTGTTAAGCAAATATATTTTCCTTCCTTTCTTGGCATTTCTTATTACACTTGTAGTCATTGATGCAACCACTGACTTATGATCACTGATACCCTCTTCTACATTCACGGAGTCGAAAAGTTCCGGTCTATTTGTTGCTATGAGGTCTAAAACGTTAGCTTCACGAGTTGGTTCTCTAACTATCTGCTCGAAGTAATTCTCGGACAAGGCAGTCAGGATAATGTCACAAGAGTCTCTGTCCCTGGCTCCAGTTCTGATTGTGTGACTATCCCATTCTATACCTGGTAGATTGAAGTCTCCCCCTATTACAATAGTATGATCACGAAACTTCTTCACGACGTTCTGCAGGTTCTCTCTGAGGCGCTCAACTACTACGGTTGCTGATGCAGGTGGCCTATAGAAGCATCCGACTATCATATCTGACCCACCTTTGATACTTAACTTAACCCAGATTATTTCACATTCGCATTCGCTAATAACTTCACTGGATATTATTGAATTCTTTACTGCTATAAATACTCCTCCACCATTGGCGTTTATCCTATCCTTGCGGTATATATTCCATTCTGTGTCTAGGATTTCGTTACTGTTCACTTCCGGTTTTAACCAACTTTCCGTTCCTAATACTATATGCGCACTATTTCCTTCAATAAGAGATACTAATTCAGGAACCTTGCCCTGGATACTCCTGCAGTTTACCAATATTACGTTAACTTTTCCTGTTTTTGGTCTCTGAGGACGGACGTTCTTTATCAACGATGATAATGTTCTCTCTGGTAAGCCGTCAGGTATTTTATCGTTTCGCCCAAGGGGGGGTCCCTCTAACCTAAAAAACCCCCGTGTGCACGCCACACGTACTCTGCTACCCTAGTAGCTGCTTCCGGTGTGTAGTGCACGCCTGACCTGTCTAGGGGGGCCCTACAGTTCTCCACCCAATAACGGAGGTCGATGAATTTGCAACCATTATAGTCGCAGAGTCGTCTGAGCCTCTGGTTTAGACCCTCCACACGGCTCCAAACCAGAGGACCGCGATCGACTCTGGGCACTATGCTGCAGATATTAAGCTCAGCTTGCACTCCGCGTGCGATGCTGGTTGTCTTCACCAAATCAGCCAGCCGCCGGAAGGAACCAAGGATGGCCTCAGAACCCAAGCGGCAGGCGTCATTCGTTCCGACATGTGCTACTATCTGCAGCCGGTCACACCCAGTGCGTTCAATAGCTGCCGGAAGGGCCTCCTCCACATTACGGACGAGACCCCCCGGCAAGCACACCGAGTGCACACTGGCATTCTTCCCCGACCTACCCGCTATTTTCCTGAGGGGCTCCATAACCCGCCTAACGTTGGAGCTCCCTATAACTAATAGGCCCGCCCTCTGTGACTGTCGGGACCTTGCCGGAGAATCGGCCACTGGCCCAACAGGCGAGGCATCCTGTGGTGGCTCGGAAACGATGTCATCACCACTAGGAAGCACCCCGTACCTGTTGGAAAGGGGTAAGGCAGCCGCCACGCGGCCAGATCCCACCTTCGCCTTTCGGCCAGGCACGCGCGAGCCCACCACTGTCCGCCATTCACCCTGGAGTGATGGCTGACCGGTAAGATGCTCACTGCCGGAAGACGCAGCGACATCAGGGGTTCCATGTGATTCCAAGGCCACCGAAGTAGGCATAGGTCTCACCACAGTTGCCCCAACGCCACTACGAGCCGACGCCTGCGCCTCGAGCTCGATGAGCCTAACAGACAAAGCCTCCACCTGTCCCCGAAGAGTGGCCAATTCTCCTTGCGTCCGCTCACAACAACCACAGTCCCTACACATGACTATGTTTACCCTACTCTATACGGTGACAAATTCCCAAGATAATCTTCTGATGAGCTACTCTGATAATCAAGAAACACTCAGTGAAATACGAGACGCGAAAACTACGCTAGGTTTTCCCAGAAAAACTATTTAAAAGCTAAGCGCAGCAAATAAGTACAAAAACACTGTTATTGAAATAAAAGGTTCTACCTAGTAAGCACTCGAACACGCAAGAAATTACAAAAATAAACTAGTAATTACACAGATAACTGAAAATAAGTCGCTGCTGTTTGTAAAATATGTAAGAAGCAAACGGTGTACTCGCCTTAGTAGTAGCAGGAGCTAGCGATGCGCTCTCGCTGACGGTCTAACTGATCTTTTCTAAATCGTTTTGCAGTTTGTTTTGATCTTCTGATGACTTTATTAGTCGATAAACGACAGCATCATCTGCAAACAACCGAAGACGGCTGCTCAGATTGTCTCTCAAATCGTTTATATAGATAAGGAACAGCAAAGGGCTTATAACACTACCTTGGGAAACGCCAGAAATCACTTCTGTTTTACTCGATGACTTTCCGTCAATTACTACGAACTGTGACCTCTCTGACCGGAAATCCAAATCCAGTCACATAACTGAGGCGACATTCCATAAGCACGCAATTTCAATATGAGCCGCTTGTGTGCTACAGTGTCAAAAGTCTTCCGGAAATCCAGAAACACGGAATCGGTCTGCAATCGCTTGTCAGTAGCACTCAACACTTTATGTGAATAAAGAGCAATTCGCGTGACCTAGCATCGTGTGACATTTACCTATTCCCCAAGGTGAAAACTGCATTAAAAGGAACCCGATTTGAGCCCGTCGGAGCAGTGAAAGAAAAAGCACTTTTTCCATCAATGGAAAATTCTCATGGAGCATTGTATGGATAGAGAAGAGCAGTTTGAGTCCCGTTTTTTACAGCCACGTCTCGATTTACACATCGCAGCAAAAATAGTTTTTTATGTGTCTTAACTATGTGGTATTGTGATGTTACACATTCCGTAAATCTATGTGTACATGTAGAATCATACATTAAAAACCACTCCAAAGTGACTGGCAGTCACATATGAAGGATTGTTCACCTTCCATTCACGTACAGAGAGCGCGAAGAATGATTGCTTAAATGCCTCTGTGCGCAATTGTTATTAATCTAACCTTGTCTTGGCGTTCCTTCGGTAGTAGTACTTAGATGCTGTAGAGTATTTCTAGATTTTTCACTTAATACTGGTTCTTAAACCTTTGTGCATTGGCTTTCGTGGGGTAGTTGGCATCTACATCGCTCTGCAAAACTGAAGGACGCACTAGATAAACTAACGCAACATATTAATTAACAGGTGAAAATGAATGAAAGTGCGGGAGCATGTTGCCAGAGATCTCGCAGTCCTGCACAGAAGATAGGCGTCACATGGCGTTAGGTCAGCGTGAGTGTTGCGCCAAATGGGGCTGGTCCCGCGAAACGAGGCCGTTGAAGGAACTGGAAAACACAGTGTTTGTGTCAGTCAGCTAGCAGTTATATCTACTTCTACGTCTACATCACACTCCACAGGCCACCTAATGACGTGTGGCGGAGGGTACTTTTTGTACCACTAACTGAGCCCTCCAAACCTGTTCCACTCGCGCATAGCGCATGGGAAGAATGATTGTTGGTAAGCCTCTGTATAAGCGAGACGTATTTGTGGGGCGGAGGGGAGTAATAAGTACCCGACTCTTCCCGGAGAGTGCTCCTCGAAATTTCAGTAGTAAAACTCTCCGTGAAGTACATCGTCTTTCTTGTAACGTCCGCCAATGGAGTTTGTTGAGCATCTCCGTAACGCTCTTGCTCCTGCTAAACGATTCTGTGATGAAACACGTTGCCCTTCGTTGGATGTTCTCTATCTCTTCTATAAGTCCTACCTGGTAGGGATCCCAGATAGATGAGCAACACTCAAGTATCGGTCGAACGGGCGCCTTATAAACCACTTCCTTCGTGAATGAGTTACATTTCCTTAACATTTGAAACTTCCCCTTTGAAAATTAAGAATGACAGTACTGGAAAAACTCTTAAGTTATTTGATTCAGAAACAGCTGAGTAAAACTCAACGTACTCAGACAGCTTTCTCTTTACTTATTCTGATCATCAGAAACTGACACACAATATTTTTTTTAGTGCAACGCAATCTGACTTTCAATAATTCCTACAAAATAATGGCCCTGACTAACAAAATAACCTGTACCTTTCATGAATCACTTACCTCACAAAAATCTTCGTTACTTGAACTACTGCAATACTGCCAGCTAAATAAGAGATTCTAACTACTGAAGGCACTAACTACTGATAGGCATAGTTAGCAAATGAAAGATTTAGATAGAGAACAAACAATGTATTTACCTTAATATCGCTCAAAAGTCATTATATATAATTTTGTGACATCCAATTAAACAAATTTCCTTTTTCTGACGGACACACGTCCAGATCGTCAGTTCAAAACTCTGGCATATCTCTCCCCACATCCACCACTGCTGGCGGCTCACCTCCAACTGGCCAACGCTACACGCTGTTCGCATCCAACTGCCCAACACTACACAAGCGAATATTCCAACAGTGAGTCCAACCAGCCACAGACTGCACATAGCGCAGTCATCGATTTTCATACAGAATACTACGTGGCATTACCAACATAAAAGCTAAACAGCCTACTTACACATTCTTCCTATGAATCTGAGTCTGGCATCGGCTTTTCCCACGATTTGTTTTTATCTGGTCATTGCACTTAAGGTCGCTCTGGATAGTTACTCCTAGATGTTTTACGGTAGATACCGTTTCCAGCTGTTTGTCGTCAATACACTAGGTGTACTTAGTGGATTTCGTTTCCTCTGTATGCACAATATGTTACATTTATTTACGTTCAGGGTCAACTACCAGAGCCTGCACCATTCATCAATTCTCTGAGGTCATTCTGCAAATCGTTACTATCTTTTGGCGTTCCTACGTTATTATAGTGTTTAGACAACCGCATCATCTGCGAACGGCCTTAAAGAGCATCCGACGCTTTCTACTACATCATATATATTGTAAACAATGACGGCCCTACCGCACTTCTTTGGGATACTTCGGAAATTACTTTTACATCTTTCGATTTTGTTCTGTTAAGAGTCGATTTTGTTCAGTTAAGAGCGGCGTGTTGAGTTCTATCTGTAAGGAAGTCTTGAATCCAGTCGCAAATCCAGAACAACGTCACACGATTCCCTGTCTACGGCACCTGTTTCGATAGCATGACACTCCCAGTCTATTCCCGGTAGTTGAAGTCACCCCTATTACAACGGCATGATCAAGAAAATTACTAACGATATTCTGCTACTTCTATCTGAAGCGCTCTACCACTTAACTCCTGACCTAGGCACTTTATAAAAGCATCCGATTACCATCTTTGACCGATCTTTGATACTTAACTTCACTCAGATTAATTCATAATCGGAATCCGTGATAATCTCACTATATTTTATCGAATTCTTTACTGCAATAAACATGCCGCCACTATTGGTGACTAACCTATCCTTATGATAAATATTCCAATCGGAACTTATGATTTCGTTGTCATTAACGTCCGGTTTCAACCAACTTTCTATTTCTAATACTCTCTGTGCATTATAACCTTCAGTAAGCGATACTAATTCTGGAACCTCTTCTTCGATGCTCCTGCGGTCTACTAAAATCTTATAAACCTTTTGTATCTCAGATCTGCGACGACGAACAGTGTGCCTAATTTATCAGGCAAATCTTCTTTGATTCCAAGGGAGGGTTTCTCTAATCTACAAAGCCCTATGTGCACGCCACACGTACTACGCTACCCTACTGGCCGCTTCCTGCGTGTAGTGCGCTTCTGATCTATTAAATCTCTGGTTTAGACCTTCCACATTGCTCCAAAACAGAGGACCGTGATCAAGCCCGGATACGATGCTAGAAGTAGACAGGTTAGCCAGGAGAGCGCTAGCGATACTTATTGCCTTCACCAAATGAGCCATCCGCCGAAACGAGCCGAGAATGCCCTCAGAACGCAAGCGGCATGCGTCATTCTCGCCGACATGTGCCACTATATGCAGCTGGTTGCACCCTGTGCGCTCGATTGTCACCGGCAGGGCCGCGCCGCATCCACATCACGGACGAGACGACCACCCCCCCCCCCCCCCCCGGCAAAGGTACCGAGAGCACACCGGCATTCTTTCCCGCCTTGCCCAATGCCTATTATTCCTTTGCGGGGCTCCATCATCCGCCTAACATTGGAGCTCCCAATGGCAAGCATAACCACCCTCCGCATTTGTCCGGACTGGGCAGGAAAATCGGCCACTGGCCCAACAGTAGAGGCATCCCGTGCTGGCTCAGGGTTTTCATCAACACTGGGTAGCACCTCGTACCTGATGCTAAGGCGTAGGGAGCCAGCCGCACGTCCTGCTTCCTCTTTAGCCTTTAGCCTAGTGACACGCGAACCCACCATTGTCTGCCACCCACTCTCGTGTGAGGACGGACCGGGCCACCAGGGGATTCCAACGGCACCAAGGGTATCGCAGTTCTCGTCCCCGCAACTTTGAGTATTAGCCAAAAGCCGCGCGGGATTAGCCGAGTGGTCATAGGCGCTGCAGTTATGGACTGTGCGGCTGGTCCCAGCGGAGGTTCGAGTCCTCCCTCGGGGAGGGGTGTGTGTGTTTGCCCTTAGAATAATTTAGGTTAAGTAGTATGTAAGCTTAGGGACTGATGACCTTAGCAGTTATGTCCCATAAGATCTCACACACATATGAACATTAGCCAAAAGCATGTCGACGGTAGCCAACGCAGCTTCCAGCTGTTTACGGACAGCCGCCAGTTCTTTTAGTGTTCGCTTACGGCAAGCACAGTCCCTAGCCATATTTTAGTGTGTAAAAAATAGGCATAAGATCTCAAATTTACGCAAAATATAACGAGGATAATAAAGAAACACTAGAAACTGCTCAAGATTTCTTACTATACCCTGAGACGGCAAGCTCCTAAAGACAGCCGGCCGAGGTGACCGAGCGGTTCTAGGCGCTACAGTCTGGAACCGCGCGACCGCTACGGTCGAAGGTTCGAATCCTGCCTCGGGCATGGATGTGTGTGATGTCCTTAGGTTAGTTAGGTTTAAGTAGTTCTAAGTTCTGGTGCACTGATGACCTCAGAAGTTAAGTCCCATAGTGCTGAGAGCCATTTGAACAATTTTTTTCTCTTCTTAAAGACAAAGAAATTTCTCTACTGAAGGGGATGTATTTACAGTTACATGGTACTAGAAACTCTGCTTACCCAATAGCTATTGGATAAGGAAAGTATGCAAACTAGGCACTGATCTAAACTACACTCCTGGAAATTGAAATAAGAACACCGTGAATTCATTGTCCCAGGAAGGGGAAACTTTATTGACACATTCCTGGGGTCAGATACATCACATGATCACACTGACAGAACCACAGGCACATAGACACAGGCAACAGAGCATGCACAATGTCGGCACTAGTACAGTGTATATCCACCTTTCGCAGCAATGCAGGCTGCTATTCTCCTATGGAGACGATCGTAGAGATGCTGGATGTAGTCCTGTGGAACGACTTGCCATGCCATTTCCACCTGGCGCCTCAGTTGGACCAGCGTTCGTGCTGGACGTGCAGACCGCGTGAGACGACGCTTCATCCAGTCCCAAACATGCTCAGATCCGGAGATCTTGCTGGCCAGGGTAGTTGACTTACACCTTCTAGAGCACGTTGGGTGGCACGGGATACATGCGGACGTGCATTGTCCTGTTGGAACAGAAAGTTCCCTTGCCGGTCTAGGAATGGTAGAACGATGGGTTCGATGACGGTTTGGATGTACCGTGCACTATTCAGTGTCCCCTCGACGATCACCAGTGGTGTACGGCCAGTGTAGGAGATCGCTCCCCACACCATGATGCCGGGTGTTGGCCCTGTGTGCCTCGGTCGTATGCAGTCCTGATTGTGGCGCTCACCTGCACGGCGCCAAACACGCATTCGACCATCATTGGCACCAAGGCAGAAGCGACTCTCATCGCTGAAGACGACACGTCTCCATTCGTCCCTCCATTCACGCCTGTCGCGACACCACTGGAGGCGGGCTGCACGATGTTGGGGCGTGAGCGGAAGACGGCCTAACGGTGTGCGGGACCGTAGCCCAGCTTCATGGAGACGGTTGCGAATGGTCCTCGCCGATACCCCAGGAGCAACAGTGTCCCTAATTTGCTGGGAAGTGGCGGTGCGGTCCCCTATGGCACTGCGTAGGATCCTACGGTCTTGGCGTGCATCCGTGCGTCGCTGCGGTCCGGTCCCAGGTCGACGGGCACGTGCACCTTCCGCCGACCACTGGCGACAACATTGATGTACTGTGGAGACCTCACGCCCCACGTGTTGAGCAATTCGGCGGTACGTCCACCCGGCCTCCCGCATGCCCACTATACGCCCTCGCTCAAAGTCCGTCAACTGCACATACGGTTCACGTCCACGCTGTCGCGGCATGCTACCAGTGTTAAAGACTGCGATGGAGCTCCGTATGCCACGGCAAACTGGCTGACACTGACGGCGGCGGTGCACAAATGCTGCGCAGCTAGCGCCATTCGACGGCCAACACCGCGGTTCCTGGTGTGTCCGCTGTGCCGTGCGTGTGATCATTGCTTGTACAGCCCTCTCGCAGTGTCCGGAGCAAATATGGTGGGTCTGACACACCGGTGTCAATGTGTTCTTTTTTCCATTTCCAGGAGTGTATATGCTGTGTACCAGTACGAGATTTAGACTTACTGCCGTGACGTGTAACTTCTGGTGGCGAGAAAATTACACTAGGAAGCGACCTTACACACGAATATGCACTAATATTTACGAAAGAACAGAAACTTAGAGCCGGCCGCGGTGGTCTCGCGGTTCTAGGCGCGCAGTCAGGAACCGTGCGGCTGCTACGGTCGCAGGTTCGAATCCTGCCTCGGGCATGGATGTGTGTGATGTCCTTAGGTTAGTTAGGTTTAAGTAGTTCTAAGTTCTAGGGGACTAATGACCACAGCAGTTGAGTCCCATAGTGCTCAGAGCCATTTGAACCATTTTTAGAAACTTAGAGTAATTTGCTAACTGCTACTCTACACAGCAAAATACACAGGTATAGTTCACTTCTTTGCAGAAGCACGTGAAGAAAAAGAGACTAAACTAAATTACTGTGTTATGAGGAAATGCTTCTGCTGCTGGCGCGTTCGCTCGGCTCGCCGTCTGCGGGTACGCTGCAATGTGGCGGCTTTCTTCATTCCAACATGGCCCGGAAACAAACTTTGGATGACTTCACACGGGAAAGAAGCGACGGAAAACTATGAGAAGCACAAAGTGTGGCAAATGTAGCACAGGAGTTTGGTATAGCTCACAGTGTTGTTTCAAGTGTATGGGGACGTTCCAAACCACAGGCACTGCTGCGCAAAGGAGAGGAGGTGGTCGACCACGGCCAAGTGCAGCAGTAGATGGCAGCTGCATTGTGCGACAGGCAAAAAGGGACCCATAAACAGCGTGCACATTTGCAACTAAATTTAACAAGAGTACGCCGGCCGCGGTGGTCGAGTGGTTCTAGGCGCTTCAGTCCGGAACCGCGCGACTGCTATTGTCGCAGGTTCGAATCCTGCCTCGGGCTTGGATGTTTGTGATGTCCTTAGGTTAGTTAGGTTTAAGTAGTTCTAAGTTATAGAGGACTGATGACCTCAGAGCCATTAAACAGGAGTTCAAGGCACGCAGTCTCGCGCTCCACAGTGGCACGGCGACTCCAAGGGGATGAGGGATGGTCTCTTTGACTGATGGCCAGAATGTTGTGTTCTGTGGACGTCGGCCCCTCGGCGACACCGCTTTCGATGGTGCCAAGAGCATAGCGACTGGACCAACGAGGAGTGTGGTTGCGTGGTCTTCTCGCATAATAGCAGATACAAAATGAGTAGTGATTCTGGACGTACCATCATATGGTGAGAGGTTGGAACGGTGGGGGGTAATGCACCCAAGAAAATTGTCGAACATGATCGTGGTGCATTCGGCCTCGACTGTTTTATGGAAGACAATGAGTGACCACAGGTAAAAGATCAGGTGGAGGAGGTCTTGGAACGAGAGGATATTCAGCGAATAGACAGGTCCGCCCGTTCTCCCTACTTAAATCCCATCGGGCACGTGTGGGTTGCGTTGGGGAGACATACTGGAGCATGCCCACATGCACCAACGACCATACTGTGTCTGACAACCGTGCTAGTGGAGGAATGGAATGCTCTTCCAAAAGAAATTCTTACCAACGTTATGACCAGCATGAGAGCGCTTTGTACCGCATGGGGACCACACATGTCCCGCCTTTCTTTATTTCCAAGGAACCGCCATAAATAGCGTTGACTTCAGTGTAATTATTGTCTTGGAATAAAAGTCTCATTTCAGTTCGTCTCATTGCACACGAGTCTTTGTATTTCATCCAGTTTCCGCACGAGTCTTTGTATTTCTTCCAGTTTCCGTCTGCACTATACTGTAGCAGTTCTTTCCATGTGCGGTCCAAGCTCCATAGAACAATGTTATTGGCAGTGGCACATCATACAAAAATTGCTTTCGTCCTTTGTCTTGTACCCTGGTATACATTTAAACTTCCGCCAATTCAGATGTTTTTAGTGTTTCCATGACGATCTGCCGTGGATAAAATATCCTTCAATCATTGTCACTGTTCTATTGTATATACGTCCAGTATCCCGTGTTAGTCATATGTGGTACGCGTTCCATACACTTGAGCACTATTATAGGGTGGATTTCACGATATGTAAGAAATTTCTTTCGTAAACTGACTGTATTTTCCCAGTATCCGCCAATGAACCGAAGTGTACCACCTACGTAAACTACGACTGAGAATATATTTTCATTCCACTACATATTCCCAACAAATTGTCACATCCAGGTTTTTGTATGAACTGAGTGTTTCCAATTGTGACTCGTTCATGCATTAGTCATAGGTTACTATATTCCTGCGTTTTGTGAAGTGCCCAATTTTACATTCCTAAACACTTAAAGAAAGTTGATCGTCACTGCAGCAATTTTAAATAGTAACTAAACTAAAATTTAACTCTACCCGAACAGTCCATGAAGGCCCAACGGTATCGACCGACCGCCGTGTCATTCTCACTCACAGGCGCCACTGGATACGGATATGGAAGGGCATGTGGTCAGCACACCGCTCTCCCTACCGTATATCGACATTGATATTGGCAAGATATCGATTCCAGGATTTCAAGAATTTCGAAAATGTTTTAATTTCAATAAAATAAATGTTACATAAAGTCATGCAGAAGCCTGGCGACCATTATTACAATAATCAGTAGTTCCGCTGCATTTCGGCTGACTGCGTCGCAATGGTAAAATTAAAATATCAGGCGAGGAATGACTTTATCGCTCATATGACGCGTTTCGAAATTTATCAGTCATTAGATATCCAGGAGTGATTACCGCACGTGGGTATGGCGTTTCACATTCAACTTGAAACGCCATATCTACGTACAGCAATCGCTTCTGGATATCTGATGATGCATAAAGGAGCGACTGATGCACATACTACATGAAACGTCATATGTGTAGGTTAGAGTCATAACTCACATGCTCCAAAATAACGAAAACTGAGATGCCGACATATTCTCATATAGCTTTATACATAGAACATAATTCACGAAACAGATACTCACATTTGGAACAAGATCACTGAGAAAACCGGTGTTAAACTTCATGGTTAGTTTCAAAAGTCTCATGATCCGCGGGATCTTGTAAGTTTCGTCCCGTACCTCATCTTGACCAGTCAGCGATTAGCTCACTCGGCGCCATTTTCTTGTGTAGTAGTAAATATTGATGCCAGTGGAGTGTTTTTTCTGTTCTGCTAAGTTATTTTGGGAAATATAATTCAATATAGTGGTTGGAATAAAACTGATTTGAGACACAAGTCATGTAAGAAAACGTTTCACCCGTTGGAGAAAGAGGAAGGCCAAGGAAACGTTCACAGCATCCAGAAATGTGGAAAAGTCAGGAAGCGAAACGAATGAGGTTAGAATATGCTGTTTTCTTCATTGTTTTCAAATTAAACTGATTATTGTTATTGGCTTGATTTGTTCCTCCACGTAAGAATGTATAGGACTCTTTCCTTGGAACTTAACAGTGAGGAATCGGAAATTCAATATTTTAAGTCCATTTTTGAAAAATAAACAGAACCTCACAGTGTAGTTTGTTCTATCATTATAGGTACAAACCTTCAGTGCTGCCCCAATATCCGACATGTCAACACCGTGGAGGAGCATTTAATTGCTGTTCACTTTCTATGAACGATATTAAAAACTTTCATGATTTGTTTTATAAAACACCGGAAAGAGATTATCAGAATCAGTTCATATTGAAGTATGTGGAAATTCGCTACGTCATCAGACGTCGACCTAGAAAAAACAAATCAAGTCAAAACCAAAAGTCGCAACTGCTTAGAACGACGAAATATTTTATACGAAGCACATAGAAAAAGTTCCAGTTTGCACGTCAACCTCTGTAAATGTATTGGGAGTGTCACGATTCAGAATAAATAATATCACTAAACAGTTTCATCAGCAAGGTTATGTACAAGACCGGAGAGGCGGCTTCAGGAGGGCGGCAGAATATGAACCCAAGAGAGACTGTGTCGTGAAGTTTATCAATAGTCTAAAGTGTGTGGAGACACATTACTGTAGAGGACGAACAGAAACACAATATCTGCCTGCGAATATGAACTGTAAAATGTTATGGAAAATTTATTCTTCGAAGCCCGAAAACATCCCTGTGAAGCTATCTTACTTCAGGTACATCTTTAACATAAAATACAACGTAGGCTTTGGTACACCGAGAATTGATGTGTATTCTACATGCTTGAGCCTAGCTGAAAAGTTAAAAAATGAAAGAGACTCTAACAAGAAAACTGAATTAATTACTGAAAAAAGGGTTCACAAGTTAAAGTATATGGCATTTTTTAAAACCCTGAAGGAGAAAGACGTTGAAACGTTAATTCTTTCATTGGATTGTGAGAAGAATATTCCATTGCCCAAAGTTCAAGATCAGTCATGCTATTATAGCAGACAAATTTATGTCCAGAATTTTACCATTGTTAAAGGTCACAGTAAATCTGAGTTAAACCGTTCCACCGTCACTTCTTATTGTTGGACAGAAAATGAATGAAGTCGAGATTCAAACACTGTAGCCTCATGTGTGTTTGATACATTAAACTCCCTAGACATGTCCCATTACAAACAAATTCGATTGGTATGTGATGGGTGTGCTGCACAAAATAAGAATTCTACTTTCGTTGCGATGTGTATGTTTTGGCTTTTCATAAAGTCTCCCCCACATATCGATGGAATTGAAATGATTTTCCAGTCACCAGTCATTCCTGCAGACCGTGTGTTTGGAAATATAGAAAGGAAAATGATAACAATGGACGTAATAGTACAGCCTGAACAAGTGTATGAGATAATTTAGAGTCAGTCAACTTTGAAATTGGTAGGAAGAGACTCCAGTGTTGCCGACTTCAAGAACTGTGTGAAAATTGCATTACGAAATCCAGGATCATGCCACTTTTCAATTTCAAAATGTAAGCGCATTTACAGAAAGTGCGGAGTGGGAAATAAAATTCTTGTGCGTGGTGAACAAACGTACAGAAATGACCTTGGAGTGTTTGGATCTGGAGTAAATGCACTTACACATCCCGAACTCATCCAACCAAAGAATTCAATCTCTTTAGAGAAAAGGAGGGATGTTGAAAAACTTCTGACTGCCCATTATGGGGAAAACTGGAGAGAAATTGAGGAGCTCAATTTCTATAAGCATGTCATTGATGAGAATACATCGTATCAAACTGATCATGAGTGTATGTGTGACATGATTCAAGAGGAACTTAATGTTGTGATACAGACATACAAGAGTAAAATTATTTTCAGTTTTAGAAGTGAATCTCCTTCAAATCTTCAGTTTTATTTTAGTAGCTTATTTTCTTTTGGTATTTGATAGTTTCTTTCTTCTCAAAGAATGATTAACAGGTTTGAATTATTTTCCTGATTATAATATTCTACTTTTCTTTGTGATCAATAATTAGTTCTCATGAATGTAAAATTTGTAAATTTCTTTGGTCATTAAACTGAAGAAATGTGCACGGTAGACATTTCTTTTATGAAATTGCAAACGGTATTCCAAACTAGAGAATATCTTTTGTAAACTAACACAAGCAAAGTCCATAAAATATGATTAATTGGTATTTATCACAATTAGCATGGGAATGTAATATTATATATACACTGTAGAAGAGAAAGTGGCTTGCAGTCGGAACCAAAAAGTGTTGTATATCGAGTCGCAACACGATAGTTCCCGCGAAACCAACATCGTCCAATCAGCTCAGTACCAAAGCTCACAAGATCCAAAATGGGGATTGTCAAAACTTACATGTTGCACAGCTCATTAACAAAACTCACATGATCCGTAATATAACCTTAAATAATTGTAATTTCTCAATAAGCAAACATAATCTGAAATATACATAATGATTTATAGCCATTGTTCTTGCACATAATGATGTCAATATATGGGACATGCGCACGACGCATGTAAAACACATTTTTAGTTATATGTGAAAATTTATGTTTTTGGAGCATGTGAGTTATGATTCTAACCTACTCATATGTACATGCAATAATCTTTCCTGGACATCTGAAGATGGATTAAAAAAATGGTTCAAATGGCTCTGAGCACTATGGGACTTAACATCTGAGGTCATAAGTCCCCTAGAACTTAGAACTACTTAAACCTAACTAACCTAAAGACATCACACACATCCATGCCCGAGGCAGGATTCGAACCTGTGATCGTAGCAGCCACGTGGTTCCGGACTGAAGCGCCTAGAACCGCTCCTCCACGGCGGCCGGCAGAAGATGGATAAATTCCGAAATGGGTCACACGAGCAATAAAGTCATTCCTCACCTGGTGTTTGACTTTTACCATTGCGACGCACTCAGCCTGAATGCATAGAAACTAACTCACTTAATTTCAGGTTTGACACTGGATGACAAAAGAAATATCTTTTTCGTATGATATGATCGCCCTCCCGGTTGGCCGAGCAGTCTAACGCACGGCTTTCCGGACGGGTAGGAGCGCCTGGTCCCCGGCACGAGTCCGCCCGGCGGATCTGTGTCGAGGTCCGGTGAACCGGCCAGTCCGTGGATGGTTTTTAGGCGGTTTTCCATCTGCCTCGGCGAATGCGGACTGGTTCCCCTTATTCCGCCTCAGTTACACTATGTCGGCGATTGCTGCGCAAACAAGTTCTCCACGTATGCGTACACCACCATTACTCCACCACGCAAACATAGGGGTTACACTCGTCTGGTGTGAGACGTTCCCTGGGGGGTCCACCGGGGGCCGAACCGCACAATAACCCTGGGTTCGGTGTGGGGCGGCGGAGGGGTGAAGTGGACTGCGGTAGTCGTCGTGGGGTTGTGGACCACTGCGGCTGCGGCGGGGACGGGGCCTCTCCGTCGTTTCTAGGTCCCTGGTTAACATACAATGCAATACATACAATGATATGATTACAAATTAACATTTTCTGGATTTTTTTCCTGTATCTTGTGCTGCTGAACCTTATTTCTTGCCAAATTTCACCATTGTAGATCGCGGGAAGTATCCTATAAGTTTTGACGAATAAATTTGCAAGCATCAAAATATGTGACCTAACGGCCGTAGCTTTTGATTGTATTGACATATAAACTCACGTTTATTACGCCGCCAGGGACCTAAGGATGTCAGCAAGTTATATCAATTTCAACTTGATATGTCTAGCCGTTCCTGAGCAAAAGAGCTCTTAACAGACGGACGAACAGTCAGATAAAAAGTGACAAAAAATTTCGTGTTATATAATTACGAATTTACAGTTTTCAGATTTTTTCCTTTGGTTGTACTGCGAAACCAGCCCTTCTACCAAGTTTCGTGAGTCTACGCCAACGTAAAGTACCCTATAGGTTGTGGTGAGTGAGTTTGCGATTAATACATGACATAAATGGCCGTATCTTCTGATTAGGTTGTCTTAGAAGCATCAATTTTTTGCACCGCCAACGGACCATAGACTTCAGTTCGTGACGTACATGGGTCAAATGGCAATGAGCACTATGAGAACATCTATGGTCATCAGTCCCCGAGAACTTAGAACTACTTAAGCCTAACTAACCTAAGGACATCACTCACATCCATGCCCGAGGCAGGATTCGAACCTGCGACCGTAACGGTCACGCGGTTCCAGACTGAAGCGCCTAGAACCGCAAGGCCACACCGGCCGGCTGCATTTAATCTTGACACGTCTACCATTTCCTGAGAAAAATCTTTTTAACAATCGGACACACAGACGGACAACAAAGCGATCTTATAAGGGGTCCGTTTCTACTGATTGAGGCACAGCACCCTAAAAACGTGATATTTACCTTCGTCATTGCGCTTAGTGAACGTTTCTTATCATTGTTCGAACATTTTCGTTTCTGTATTTCTTTATTAGATATTTGTTTACGACGAGACTCAATTCCAGAACATTTTACAGTCCGTCGGTAGTAGTTCAATCGCGAAACACGTTACTCCACAATCCAAACGTTGTAGCTTTCAGATAATTTTTTTGTGAGATAAAAGTCCATGACAAGTCAAGACAAGATTTGTACTTAACATCACAGTCCACGCTGTACATTGAAAGCAGTGAACATCGTAAACCTGTCATTTCACTGTACCGATTTTGTAGCTTTCATGTGACTATGTTTTGATACTTTAGTTAGGATAATAACTTTGAT
The DNA here is from genome assembly GCF_023898315.1 of Schistocerca nitens. Lineage (NCBI taxonomy): Eukaryota > Metazoa > Arthropoda > Insecta > Orthoptera > Acrididae > Schistocerca > Schistocerca nitens. The sequence goes on along the minus strand of NC_064618.1, from coordinate 636,698,901 downwards.
CTACACGTCCATTAAGTTCACAGCCATACACCGTAAACCAGTACACTCAGCACGCATGTTACTTCGCTGACTGTACATCGTAATTTTCAGTTACGATGATAGCCCACGATCGAAGCCTCTGAAATATATTTGATTTTAACTTCAGTCTGTGTCATACACGAAAATATGGTCTAAATCGGCTGCTATACGCACGCCATTCGTTCGTTCACGAACGATAACAATATGTTTCTGCTTTTCTCTCCAGACTCCTTCCTTTTTATTTCACATAGCGATCTGTCCATACATTTCAAAAAACATCGTCTCTCCTGCAGAATATTATGTAGAATACAACGTCTTAAACTTTTGAGCGAAATTAAAATTTTATCCTGATATAAATATTTGAAATATACACCCGCAGTACAGAATGAAAAATAACAATTCTAATTATGACAAAAACAGAACGTATATGGAAAGAAACGGGACTCCACTGTTGCAATGTTCTTTGATGTAAAATGGAAATAAAACAAAAGAAATGGCCAAGTATGAGTAGGACGTGCGCACTAAAGGTTCCGAAAGGACTTAATTATGTACACTCCTGGAAATTGAAATAAGAACACCGTGAATTCATTGTCCCAGGAAGGGGAAACTTTATTGACACATTCCTGGGGTCAGATACATCACATGATCACACTGACAGAACCACAGGCACATAGACACAGGCAACAGAGCATGCACAATGTCGGCACTAGTACAGTGTATATCCACCTTTCGCAGCAATGCAGGCTGCTATTCTCCCATGGAGACGATCGTAGAGATGCTGGATGTAGTCCTGTGGAACGGCTTGCCGTGCCATTTCCACCTGGTGCCTCAGTTGGACCAGCGTTCGTGCTGGACGTGCAGACGGCGTGAGACGACGCTTCATCCAGTCCCAAACATGCTCAATGGGGGACGGATCCGGAGATCTTGCTGGCCAGGGTAGTTGACTTACACCTTCTAGAGCACGTTGGGTGGCACGGGATACATGCAGACGTGCATTGTCCTGTTGGAACAGCAAGTTCCCTTGCCGGTCTAGGAATGGTAGAACGATGGGTTCGATGACGGTTTGGATGTACCGTGCACTATTCAGTGTCCCCTCGACGATCACCAGTGGTGTACGGCCAGTGTAGGAGATCGCTCCCCACACCATGATGCCGGGTGTTGGCCCTGTGTGCCTCGGTCGTATGCAGTCCTGATTGTGGCGCTCACCTGCACGGCGCCAAACACGCATACGACCATCATTGGAACCAAGGCAGAAGCGACTCTCATCGCTGAAGACGACACGTCTCCATTCGTCCCTCCATTCACGCCTGTCGCGACACCACTGGAGGCGGGCTGCACGATGTTGGGGCGTGAGCGGAAGACGGCCTAACGGTGTGCGGGACCGTAGCCCAGCTTCATGGAGACGGTTGCGAATGGTCCTCGCCGATACCCCAGGAGCAACAGTGTCCCTAATTTGCTGGGAAGTGGCGGTGCGGTCCCCTACGGCACTGCGTAGGATCCTACGGTCTTGGCGTGCATCCGTGCGTCGCTGCGGTCCGGTCCCAGGTCGACGGGCACGTGCACCTTCCGCCGACCACTGGCGACAACATCGATGTACTGTGGAGACCTCACGCCCCACGTGTTGAGCAATTCGGCGGTACGTCCACCCGGCCTCCCGCATGCCCACTATACGCCCTCGCTCAAAGTCCGTCAACTGCACATACGGTTCACGTCCACGCTGTCGCGGCATGCTACCAGTGTTAAAGACTGCGATGGAGCTCCGTATGCCACGGCAAACTGGCTGACACTGACGGCGGCGGTGCACAAATGCTGCGCAGCTAGCGCCATTCGACGGCCAACACCGCGGTTCCTGGTGTGTCCGCTGTGCCGTGCGTGTGATCATTGCTTGTACATTCCTCTCGCAGTGTCCGGAGCAAGTATGGTGGGTCTGACACACCGGTGTCAATGTGTTCTTTTTTCCATTTCCAGGAGTGTATATACATATAGTTCACCCATCCTGGGAATCGAGAATGGCAATGATTTTTGTCTATTATCGATATCGATGATGGTAAAATATTGGTCCACGAATTCCAAAACCGTATGAAGATCTCTAAAGTAATTCCTTAGACTAGACCGGGCACACAAAAAACATTATTATTTAATTACTAAAACATGACTATGGCCTACATTTTATGCTTCTGTGCAGTACTGTTCGTCTACTACGCATTTGACGGATGATAAATGGAACGATTTTCAAATAGCAAAAGATATTTTTATGTGACCCTTCACGAGCTCGCTCTAGCTCCAGGATGAACTCCATATTGTTCTAATGTCATCTGTGTCTACTTTCAATACTTTGCGTAGATATTTGTCTTTCTCATTGACAAATCTGGAAGTAATCGGGAAGTTAGTTCATGCTCTTGTGTTTTACTTCTATATTGAATGCATTAAGGGCACTTTTGCAGTCATCTTTGTGCATACTCCGTTTCTGGTGTTGCTGTTTGCATTAATTTACTTAGAACATGTGGTTGTCTATTGAGTGCAATGAGAGCTTCTATCACACTGCTGTTTGGAGTACAGTCTCTACCCATAAGGTCTACTACGTCAGTCGCAGTGAAATTAATTAATGACTGGATATAGTTAGGCGTGCAAATAAGACGTCTGACACTCTTGATGAACTGCGAACCAGTTCAACTTGCTCCGGCAGTGAGCCAAATTGAACTGGCAGCGGTATTACAAGGAGATATATAGACATGCTGCATGTCTGTGATGAATCAGTCAGACTTTTTGTCATCATCCGTGTCTTTGGAAGGCAGTAAAGTGAGAATACAACGTAAGTTTGTAATGTCGTCACTTAAAAATTGGGCATTGCATGAACAAAGTGAATCTGTTTCAGATTTTGTGAAACTGTGTTCCACGTTAGCAACGCGTCATGGAAACATTACGCAATGTTTTGATCATAGCACTCATCGCTACCGTGCGTTATGACTATGCAGAAAGACCCTGTTCAGCCGTTCCCCAGAACCACGCAGCTCGTCCTGCTCTGACAGAGGTGTGTGCAAGAGACTAACAGCCCCTCTGCCGACAGACCCTCTGTCGTCCGCGCTGCAAGGGTGCGCTCAGGTGAGCGAGCCAGTTGGGCGTATGAGTCAGTGCAGCGTGAAGCTCAGAGCACGTCATGCGGAACGCAGATACCGTACAAGTATCCTACGCCACTGGCGCAAATTGACCGACGTCCCAATCCATTGAGCATTCGCTACACGGTCTGCCTCCATATGGTCGTACTGATACGACTAAATTGATTTTGCTCGTATCCATTTCACCTCCAGTGAGCCGTGGGCTAACATGTAGCAGCGCTTTTTACATCTCCTGTTAGGTGCTAGTTATTAACAATCTAGCGTACTAAGTTAATAGCGACGTCGAACTTTTAGCAGATTATAAAATTATATAAAATGAAGCACTGTCTGTAAAAATCTGTACAAATATCCAGACTAATCTTGACACGAAGGTCATTTTAAAAGTTGCGCACACTGTAAGATGAAATTGAATTTAAAAAATTCACAAAGTGCCTTTACAGGCCTTCAATATAATTTCCACCCTTGCTTATGACAACTTACCAACGTTTTGGCAACTTTTGTATTTCGGATGGGGCACCATCGTTCTTAAATAGTCTTATTGCTCGGGTCACCTCATTGTAAACTTCATCAATTGTATCAAAACGTTATCCACAGAGATTTTCCTTCAATTTGGGAAACAAATTATAGTCTGATGGGCTCATATCAGGATTGTATGTTGGATAGGGAAGTATTTCCCATCCAGATTTGTCGAGTGTCTCCCTCACTTTTGGCAGTATGCACTCTAGCATAACTGTGCAAAATGTGGGTACCAGCTGCAAGCATGCCAGGCTTTCTTTGTCTAATTTTCTGGTGCAAAGTATTTTGCAAAACAGCTTCTAATACGCACTATATTTATAGCTATGACTCCATTCATGATTATCATCGGTTTCACTTTTGATTATTGGCGGCGGAATTTTGCGGACGTGGAGAGTCGAAACTTTTCCATTGTGACTACTGAGACTTCAGTTCTGCCTCCAAATCTTGTATCTAGGGTTCTTCAAATGCAGCAGTCTTTTTCAGAAACTGTTCCCCTTCTGTTCGGTAATGTCGCAGCAGTTCTTTTTCGACCAGATTTCTGCTCTTCACTCAGAATATGCAACTTTTCTGATCTCGACGTTTTCAGTGTGATGCTGTAAACTGAAGTCGTGGACGCTCTGGCATCATAAGCAATTTTCTCGCATGTTTTTAGTCGATCGTTTTTCAAAATGTCATTAAGAATAAATTGACAGGTATAGTCTGTTGCATTTGATAGCCTTCCACTTCTTGGGTTGTCCTCAGTGCTTGGGTTGGTTGGTTGATTTGGGGGAAGGGACCAAACAGCAAGGTCCAATCGGAATAGGGAAGGAAGTCGGCCGTGCCCTTTCAAAGGAATCATCCCGGCATTTTCCTGATGCGATTTAGGGAAATCACGGAAAACCTAAATAAGGATAGCCGGACGCGGGTTTGAACCGTCGTCCTCCCAAATACGAGTCCAGTGTGCTAACCACTGCGCCACATCGTTCGGTCTCAGTGCTTACCCGCCTTCACGGAAACGAGCAGACCACCGTGATAATGTGTTATGATCCACTACAGTACTCTCATACAACTCTCTCAGATTGGTGTAAATTTCCGGTGATTTCTTTCAACGTCCAGCTGAAGAAGGTAGTGCAGATAATCTCTAGAATGCTCCGGAACACTGGCTGCCTGTCCTAACAAACGTAAGAGTCCCTTCAAATTAGCCGATCACAGTTAGCCACAAGATCGTATAGAAAAATCCCAGATACCCCAGAACTCCCTATACACCAAGATCAAACACTTTTAAACAGACTTAAAACCAGATCACCTATATAGAAAATCGGCGAAGAACTGCAAGGCTTCAGTTCTAAGACAGCTAGGAAAGAATTACGGGCAGTAAGTCGACATAAGAACCGAAACTTGATGGACGACCCCAACAAGAAGATCGATGGAGTCAACATCTTGATGAAATTGAGGGCAAGTCTGAACTGTGTTAGGTTGAGTGTTGGTAGGTGTAATCAACCGACGGACAAATACGGCCTATCGGACGTTCCTCAATGTGAGTGCGGGGAAATTCAGTCAATGCGCCATTTACTTGTGTGTGAAGCGCATGGTTATCAGGGTGATCTGAAGGACATATACGGACTCTCCGACTTAGCCAGAAAGTGGTTCAAGAACATTTCTAAGATAGTATAGCACTATAAAAAGATACGTAAGTAATATCTAATTCAGTATAGAGCTATGAGAATATTTTAGTTAATACATTGTGTGATGGATGCCTTTGTAAACGCCGAACCAGTAAATAAACAAAACTTGGAGATCCGATTTTGATGTAGGAACGCTGGTCACTGCGTATAATCCTGCCTGACTCGCTTTCAGCTTCTATTTTAAAACTGAATTATTCATGTCACAACAAACACATATAGAATGTCTCGCTCAGAATTGGCATGGATTTCTAGTTGATGCTGAGGAAATTAGATTAGGAAATAAGACACTTAAAGTAATAAAGGAGTTTTATTATTTAGGGAGCAAAATAACTCATGATGGTCGAAGTAGAAAGGATATAAAATGTTGACTGGCAATGGCAAGGAAAGCGTTTCTGAAGAAGAGAAGTTTGTTAACATCGAGTATAGATTTAAATGTCAGGAAGTCGTTTCTGAAAGTAGCCATGTACAGAGGTGAAACGTGGACTAAAGACAAAAAGAGAATAGAAGATTTCGAAATGTGGTGCTACAGAAAAATGTTGAAGATAAGGTGGGTAGATCACGTAACTAATGAGGAGGTATTGAAAAGAATTGGGGAGAAGAAAAATCTGTGGCACAACTTGACTAGAAGAAGGGATGGGTTGGTAGGACATGTTCTGAGGCATCAAGGGATCACCAGTTAGTATTGGAGGGCAGCGTGGAGGGTAAAAACCGTAGAGGGAGACCAAAAGATGAATACACTAAGCAGATTCAGAAGGATGTAGATTGCAGTAGGTACTGGGAGATGAAGAAGCTTGCACAGGATAGAGTAGTATGGAGAGCTGTATCAAACCAGTCTCTGGACAGAAGACCACAACAACAACAAAATATTAAGTTTACACTGTGTCACTTTGTAAATCTCTTCTGTACAACCATCGTTACACACGAAATCAGAATCTTTCGAAGAACTCGATTTTGAAAGTGATGGTGCAGCACTGGTTTCACTATCGCCCTCACCACTTCGCAATCAGGTGGGACAGGAACAGGCAGTCTGTCACCGTGAGGCACTGGTCGCATTGCCGACGGTATGTCGATAAAGACTTTTTCTTCTTGGAAATACCGTGTGTTAATGGTGCTGGCATGCAAAAGTAACAATCATTCACATGGTTTGATAGTTCTCACCAGATCGTGGGTGTAGCAAATCCCGTGGAAGATATTTTACGATTCAAGAACGAGTGAAGACTCGAGACACAAGATTTGCAACTTACGTGAGAAGCCCAGGGTGTGTCTTGGTCCCTGATTTCACTGCCAAAGTACAGACTGTGCGTCTTCCTAATATATGGTGTTAATGGTCTCCTTTGCGATTTCGGTATTTAACACTAAATTCTTCGAGAATCTTCATATATAAATGATGCTCTAAGCCCCCCCTATTCTAATTCAGACTTTTGCTGTTGCACATGGATTAAAAAGAAACGCGAACTGACTGTAATCGACCCTGCAAGTGGAGTAGAAAAGAGTTTGGCACCTGCAATAATTTAGTTTGATAGACATTAATTAAATAAAGGAAAGTTTCAGTAACGTAGTGAGAAATGAAAGGGTTGCTCTACCAATTAACAGAATGAAAGTTCTGTCCAAAATAACAATATGATTTATTATGACTAAACTCAAAATAATCAACAATACACATGAAACATTTACAATACATCAAATTGGCTCAAATTGGATACTCAAATAAATGCTGTGAAGGTGAAGTTGTCCCTAAACTAGATTGTGACATTTATGACAAAGTGGTATGTGGAGCCAATTCCTTGCAACTCAAATCTTAAGAGAAAACACACAGCCAACCCAACATTAATTGCTGCTACCCAAGACAGAACAAAGTTAGAAAAAGACGAACAGGCGCGCTCTGCTGAGCTCTGATTATCACCTAGGAAAATCCCTATCTGCCGGTGCTGCGGACATACATTACCAAACTGTCTTCTTAACTGCCAGAACACGATCTGGCGTACCGGAGGCGATGGCTGGTTGCTTCGACGTCCCGTCGTGGTGATGATAATGTCGCGAGTATAGCCCGAAACAAATTATCCTGGTTTGGTTGTTCCAGACTAAAGACTTCCTAGCAATACAAATGCGCCTCTGACGGAGACGAAGAAGGCTCGCCACACAATCACTGACGGTACAGTGATTGATTTTAACAAGCGAAGTCACACTGTAACTCCGATACAGTCAACTTTAGCCAAAACTGCTCAAGACAGACAACATAGGCTGCTTGTACGCAGAACACTCAATTGCCAACTGTACTCGGAAAGTCGAAACTTCAGCAACTTCGTCAAACAGTTACAATTAAATAAAAGTATATTAGACAGCCAACGGAAGGCAGGCTGTCCAGAGCAGCAAGAGCTCAGTCTTGTAACCTACTCTGACCGAAAGGCGAGAGCCGACCACCACCAGAGCACCCGTACAAACCGAACACAGAACATTCCCGCCCCCACGACAGTGGCCGGGGTTAAACGTTCCAATCAGCAACTCGAAAACCGGCGGAAAATTCCACTCTATTGCCAAAGCACTACCATTCCACCAATGGAGATTCTTGGCGCCAATTTCTGCGCCGATTTTGCTACGTCACGGAGCTATGCCCTGATCAAGCCAATCACAGTTATGATATGGCAGAAAACGCTGGAATTTGCGCGCCAAGGCTGCTTGGGAACACAAGTCATTCCCACGCCTCGCTGGTAGCCCGCCAGAAAGTGTTTTCGCTAAGTTTCTGTGAAGTAACGGAACCTCTAGCCCAGCCGCTACTTCAGGCCCCTGCAAGCGTGTCTCCGCCGCTATTCTACAATGTCGGCGTCTGGAAAGCATTCACTCGACTCCCTCACACCCGTTGGCTTACCCTTTCAAAATCAGCATTGGCCGCCTGTCACCGGACCACCCGGGTGACGAGAGACACTGCGTGGGAAGTCTGCATGTGAAGGAATAGCAACTTTTCACCGCATGCAATTAGAGAGGAAAATCGTAAGATAGAAATATGAGACGGGGCTCATGCCACCTCTCATAGTCCCTACGCCATTTTAGATTGTAATTGGTGAGCGGTTGGCTCGCTTAGGAGCAAGGTAGTAAGTCAATCGCCCAAGAACTATCTTGCAAACTGACTCCACATGCCGCACTCTATAAAAAAAAATCACTGCAACTGAAAAATGCAGCTCATAGAGGGAGGATTATTTATGATGTAGCCAACTTCACCTTCTTAATATGGAACTGTAACACTCACATCACACATCCATACCCAGGGAGCCCCTTCCTAACACCGATTCACACAGACATTCATGCTCTAAATATGTCCCGGGCACGTGAGCCATATATGGAGCAGTTTATTCTTTACAATCAGAGTTGGAGTGCTCCGCAATTAAATGCCCAAGATGTTACAACAATTTGAATCATTAAACTAACCTGAACTCACTCACACATGATACTATTTAAGTTAACAACCTCTTTGTGAGCTTTCAGAATCTAATTACAACCTCCGATTCATTCTGTCTGCCTGCAGCAAGAATAACCTTTACAAAATGTTCCCTTAACTGATGGTCCATTCACAATGACAGTGGTGGTATCTGCTTCAGTTTATGGGGACTTCAGGCACACTGTTTGCATACACACAACAATAAATACAAAATACAAACAAAAAACATGGTGTGGAGAACAATACAGTAATTTGTAATTTGTGTGCCCTACACTATCACTTACATAAGAATTACAGTGTAAAACACAAACACATACAAGGTATAACATACATTACAAAAACAACACTAGGGAAAGAAATTTAAGAAAAAAAAAAAAGGTTCATGGGGTGTCAAGTTGTGCTTACACATTGCACAATGTTCACGACTGTGCTGAGAATGAGGCACTAAATCACATTGCTGGAAATATTCGAAGCTCTTCACAAATTCATTAGTTTCTCTGGGGCGTTTGGTATGTTGAGTCATATGCATTGATGCACGTGGTTCCATGTCTTGAGCATCGGAGGGGGGCTTTTGGGATGGGGCCACAGTACTGACATCACATAGGGCCAAACGTTGGGTGTTGTTGCTATGTTGTTGCAACAGCAATAGGGTGTGCTGGAGCATCTGCAGTACCCCGTTGAGATTGCAGCAAGACCCACGCATATGATCACGGCAGTACGGTAGGAAGACATAGGCTCTACTCATGTCGATTAAATGTCTCTGAGGTCTACTAGTTGGGATGCATAACTAGTCCAGGTCTCTTCTCTCCCTGGACAGTACTTTACGTTTCTCAATATTGCAGTTCGACGAGGGATGAGGGCACTTGGAGTGACTCCACAAGTGTGTGAGGTGATCCAGACAGGATCGAACTAGGAGCGACGATTGCTACAACTGCTCTCTAAGTGAGAGGAGAAGTTAAAAATGAGACAGTTCATTTGTTAGAGTTTGTGGCACGATACTGGTTTGTGTATGCAGATTGCCAATGCTAGTGAGTTGTAAACACTCAAATAGGTGATTATGTGGCGTCCCTTTCTGTCCTGAGGCACATGAGGTGCAGGTTCTGACACCTTATGTGATCTTCGTGTACTCACGACAACGTGGTCTGCCGCAGGGAATCCCTCCAAACGGCTGCCGCGTCCGGAGAGCTAGCTGGCTGTTGCATGCTGGTCGCGTGTCAGTGTCAACGGCCAGCCAGACTTTCGCTTGTGGCCTGGCGAGGGCTGTCAGCCGCCTAATCCCTCAGGTATACGGCCCGGTGACTGACAGCTTGTAGGACTGGATGCTCCCGCGCCCTTCTCGTCAGGTGGCGCGCTGACGCTCCCCTTCTTGTAGGAAGTGATTGTGATCAAAATCCTGTCCGATCCTTGCACTGGTGTTGTCACTCGTTTCCGATACTTGCACGTCTGCTGAGTGTCCTGATCTATCTTGCTGATAACTGTGATGTGCTACATCTGTATCACAGTGGAAGTGGCACTCCGGATTCACTCTCCTAAGTGGGCTACAATTATTGGAGCTATTACTAGGTGTTTCTGCGTGTGCCTTGTTAGTTCTGCACTCTGTCACTGGGCTAGACCACGGCGGGCTTTTCCTCGGAGACACAATTCTGGGTACTCCATCATTGGTATCCGAACGCGCAGTGCTTGTGTGCCCGTTTTGCTCTAGTTTTGCTATCCGACTCTCTACTTCTTTCATTCGTTTCGTGATATTCGTAACCGCAATATTACCTTGAGTTTTTAAGAACGCTAGGGATTTTGCGTGGGCTTGTGTCGCACGTCGCAAGCGACCTGCAAGTTGAGAAGTTACTTTTGAGATGACCTCTTGTTTTTGCTCCGCCTGGCCTCTGCATTGCCACGATTCCCGTCATCTGCACAGTTCTGACAAAAATCTCATGCCTAACTTTTTCCCATGACCTTCTATGTTATAATAAATTTACATAACAATACATTGATGGTCTGTCATTTCAGACACTCTTATTTTAATTTTATAGTTATTAATCTATGGCTATCACTATAACAAAATCTTGGTGTATCTAATCAAGAAATGGAAATAATGTATCTATATATTTGTGTAAAGGACGATCTCCATACTGTACATGATGTGTGACAACTGATGCTATGTATTGGATGAACAACAAAATTTGCGGGCCCGCACTAATATTACTATTAATTATATAGATCGACAGTAGACATGCTCAAGAATTAACTACCATTTGCCAACGACCTACATTCTATGTCTTTTGATTAAATTATGTTGTTATGCTGGTCGAAGTTTTACTGTGCTATAACGAACATGCAAATATTCTACTTTCGCTCGCCTGTCGTTCCTCCATCTCGGGTCTGTGATTTGATGACCTGAAAAATAACATCCCAACAGGCGCGCGCCAAACATTCCTACTTGTGGTAGAAAACCACAATAATATTAATCTAGTTATTGTTAAATCCTACGGTTTAACTTATCCTAGTATATCGTACCTTTTTTTTCTTTTTTTTTACGTTATACAATACTCTTACATAATTCCTGTTACGCTGAGATGTCTCGCTGCTCGCCGCTATTGACGACGACAGTGATGTGCGCGCCGCACGACATGGCCTCCGAGTTCTCACTATGCCTCACTGAAACTCCAGAGATTGGGTTAGCCATAGCTATACAAGACAATAACTTTATAGTTGCAACTTTCTTCTCTATGTGATGCGGTTTTCGCGATCAAAGCACACCTTTCCAGAGGCAATGTAATATGACCAAGCCGGGACTGGTTCCTGTTGCGGATTCAGTCGCCCAACACACGCCAGCTACACAGTATGTCACGAATCTCCAAGTATAATTCCTGGGTTATTCATCTGTGACAGTCACGAGCAGCACGCTAAATCCCCAACCAGCACATTGGCATGGTAGGCTTTATGCGCGCCTTTCTACCGTCTAGGGCACCATTGGAGTCAAACGCTCACAGGTTCACCCCGACTTGCAAGACAACGATGCTGGCGCATCACTGTAAAAACTATACTGCCCATATTCATCCTCGAAATCACGCAATATACCACAATCTTGCAGTGCACTGACGCGTGCCTACAAGCATTGGTATGAACGTCTCACGAACTGGTTGTGGCCGCTATGGAACGTATCACGACTTCTCAGAACGATTCTAAGAGCACGTTCTTGTATGCGCCCGTTTGTGCGACATCTCGTCACTCATCACTATCACTTACCATGGACACCAGATAGGAAAGGACAAAAACATTGCTCATGGAAAGGTAGTGCCTCTTATCGCATCGACAGTGGAGTTCGCGAACATAAACAAAAAAAGTTAGCAGCAGTAAATTCTTATGCGAGAAAACGCAGCGTTTAATACTTTAACAATCTTAATCTATTAATGCAACGATTATTGTTCCCCGTGGAAAGGTTCCTATATTTGCCTATTCTACTATGTACACCACTTAAACTACTATTATTCCACGAACTTCTTTGTGTGAGAGATGTGGTGGAGTTCTATCGACTAGCGCCAATCCCTTGTCAGACTCCCCCTCCTCTGACGTGCATTAGGATTTGCAGGTCTAATTTGAATCTCCAGGTTATCCTGTTGTCCTTGGTTTCGCTCTCTCCAATTACGGTCGCTTTGCCGTTCGTTGTTCCTCCTATCCCAGATTCCTTGTCTAGATTGACCCTGTTTCCTGACGTTCTGGTTTCCGTGTCTCTGGTTTCCATAACCTTGAATAGCGTAACCTTGATTTCCGTAACCCTGGTTTCCTACCTGATCAGTGCGATTATGCGATCTCTTGTCGTCTTCCCTTGCCGGCCCGTGGTATTTGTTATTTTGCGCCTTCTTCCTGTCCTTTCTGTCTTGTTTATCAAAGACTACTTTGAGTTCGCGCAATAGACTCTTGAATGCTTCTATGTCAAATCCACACTTCCCGACAAATGTCTGTTGATACCTAACTGGCAATTTGGAAAAGCAAAATCTGATGATTTCTCCATTGCTATATGGACTATCTAAAAACTGATTCTTCTTGAGTAAATCATCAAATAATTTGGTTGCGCTCCTATGCCCGGACACTTCCAGTTCAGGACAAAATATTATTTCCTCTTTAATCCTGTCTTGCGTTTCCTTTGACCAGTAGGTCCGCAGGAATGCACCAACAAATTCCTCATAAGTACTACACGTCGCTGCCACACCCCGCATCTTTTCCGCGGCTTGGCCTTCGATGTGTCCACACATGAATTCTAATTTTGCCTGGGTTGGCCATGACGACGGTAATGAATTTGTAAACTGCATCACCCAGCTCTTCGGATGCATCGACCCTCCATTATCTTTGAACTTCTGGAATTTTAGTATCGACAGGAAGTGATTCTGATCAAAATCCTGTCCGATCCTCGCAGTGGTGTTGTCACTCGTTTCCGATACTTGCACGTCTGCTGAGTGTCCTGATCTATCTTGCTGATAACTGTGATGTGCTACATCTGTATCACAGTGGAAGTGGCACTCCGGATTCACTCTCCTAAGTGGGCTACAATTATTGGAGCTATTACTAGGTGTTTCTGCGTGTGCCTTGTCAGTTCTGCACTCTGTCACTGGGCTAGACCACGGCGGGCTTTTCCTCGGAGACACAATTCTGGGTACTCCATCATTGGTATCCGAACGCGCAGTGCTCGTGTGCCCGTTTCGCTCTAGTTTTGCTATCCGACTCTCTACTTCTTTCATTCGTTTCATGATGTTCGTAACCGCAATATTACCTTGAGTTTTTAAGAACGCTAGGGATTTTGCGTGGGCTTGTGTCGCACGTCGCAAGCGACCTGCAAGTTGAGAAGTTACTTTTGCGATTTTCATTGCCCCTGTTGCTGCCGTTTTGGCTAGGCCTGCTACTTTTTGTGCTACCATTGACATTTGTTTCGCTTCTCCACATTCTTTCTTTATTGTTAGTAATTTCCCACGAATTTCCCCTATATGCGAAATTATTGCCTCTGTGTCCTTCTTACGCTGTTTCTCATCTTCTTCCTTCTCCTTCTTACGTTGTTTCTCATCTTCTTCCTTCTCCTTCTTACGTAGTTCGTCAGCTTCTTCTTTCATTGATCGTAGGAAGCTCAGTATTGGGTTTACGTCATCTTTTTGATCCTCTTCAAACATGGGCGATGTAACTCTGGACACCTGGACGCTAGAGCTCTGACGTGGCCGAGCTGGCCCCAGTCTGCTCTCGTTCGTTTGATTATAAACTTCTGCTACCATCTCGACCTGTGTGCCTGTATCCGTTTCATCCTCTACCTCACTGTCATAATCACGGCGGCGACGTTGCTCTAAGATCGCGTCCAAAACACCTTCCTCATCAATGACCCTGTCGTCCTGTCCTGCTAAAAATGTGCCCATCTCATCTCCGAACCTATCCCCGTCAGTAAACTGCCCCTTATCCATTATGCAATCCTCTTTTGTTTTGACTTCGCTTGTTAATAGTCGTGCCTTACTTCTCGTGATCATTTATGAAAACCAATTTTATCTAAAATGCACATTAAAAATAATCTACTTCATATATTTTTCGACATAGACACAAAATTTCAACAACGCCATTCCAACGCTGTAATTACATGCACAGAAACTGCATACAAACCCAACAAAGTGTGAAGTGGTATGGACACCACATCAAAGAAACATATAAAACAATGAACAAACAAACAAATATATACGCTGAAAACAAAATCAGTAATCATGCGCAGCTACTTAAAACAAATCACGGAACTACAAGAAATACAAGTTGGGTATTAATCATTAAAAAAATGTAGAGAACAAAAATTTGAATGTTCCTACTAAGAATACTGTTTGCTTATCAGTGATTCACAGGAAAGATCCGAGGCTAAGGGTCGCCATTTTATGCGAGGTGCCGGGACTAGCAGTGTATTTAACACTAAATTCTTCGAGAATCTTCATATATAAATGATGCTCTAAGCCCCCCCTATTCTAATTCAGACTTTTGCTGTTGCACATGGATTAAAAAGAAACGCGAACTGACTGTAATCGACCCTGCAAGTGGAGTAGAAAAGAGTTTGGCACCTGCAATAATTTAGTTTGATAGACATTAATTAAATAAAGGAAAGTTTCAGTAACGTAGTGAGAAATGAAAGGGTTGCTCTACCAATTAACAGAATGAAAGTTCTGTCCAAAATAACAATATGATTTATTATGACTAAACTCAAAATAATCAACAATACACATGAAACATTTACAATACATCAAATTGGCTCAAATTGGATACTCAAATAAATGCTGTGAAGGTGAAGTTGTCCCTAAACTAGATTGTGACATTTATGACAAAGTGGTATGTGGAGCCAATTCCTTGCAACTCAAATCTTAAGAGAAAACACACAGCCAACCCAACATTAATTGCTGCTACCCAAGACAGAACAAAGTTAGAAAAAGACGAACAGGCGCGCTCTGCTGAGCTCTGATTATCACCTAGGAAAATCCCTATCTGCCGGTGCTGCGGACATACATTACCAAACTGTCTTCTTAACTGCCAGAACACGATCTGGCGTACCGGAGGCGATGGCTGGTTGCTTCGACGTCCCGTCGTGGTGATGATAATGTCGCGAGTATAGCCCGAAACAAATTATCCTGGTTTGGTTGTTCCAGACTAAAGACTTCCTAGCAATACAAATGCGCCTCTGACGGAGACGAAGAAGGCTCGCCACACAATCACTGACGGTACAGTGATTGATTTTAACAAGCGAAGTCACACTGTAACTCCGATACAGTCAACTTTAGCCAAAACTGCTCAAGACAGACAACATAGGCTGCTTGTACGCAGAACACTCAATTGCCAACTGTACTCGGAAAGTCGAAACTTCAGCAACTTCGTCAAACAGTTACAATTAAATAAAAGTATATTAGACAGCCAACGGAAGGCAGGCTGTCCAGAGCAGCAAGAGCTCAGTCTTGTAACCTACTCTGACCGAAAGGCGAGAGCCGACCACCACCAGAGCACCCGTACAAACCGAACACAGAACATTCCCGCCCCCACGACAGTGGCCGGGGTTAAACGTTCCAATCAGCAACTCGAAAACCGGCGGAAAATTCCACTCTATTGCCAAAGCACTACCATTCCACCAATGGAGATTCTGCGCCGATTTTGCTACGTCACGGAGCTATGCCCTGATCAAGCCAATCACAGTTACGATACGGCAGAAAACGCTGGAATTTGCGCGCCAAGGCTGCTTGGGAACACAAGTCATTCCCACGCCTCGCTGGTAGCCCGCCAGAAAGTGTTTTCGCTAAGTTTCTGCGAAGTAACGGAACCTCTAGCCCAGCCGCTACTTCAGGCCCCTGCAAGCGTGTCTCTGCCGCTATTCTACAATGTCGGCGTCTGGAAAGCATTCACTCGACTCCCTCACACCTGTCGGCTTACCCTTTCAAGATCAGCATTGGCCGCCTGTCACCGGACCCCCCGGGTGACGAGAGACGCTACGTGGGAAGTCCGCGTGTGTAGGAATAGCAACTTTTCACCGCATGCAACTAGAGAGGAAAATCGTAAGATAGAAATATGAGAGGGGGCTCGTGCCACCTCTCAGCCTCTCCGCAAATATAGCAAAAATTTTCATCATTGTTTACAAATTTGGGAGGCATGTTGAATCATATGAATTGCAATGACCACATGCACTAACTACACTTCAGTAACACGTTCCTCCAGCACAGCTTGTAACAGACTGACACTACGCTTAAGTTAAACACTCTCCGCTCCTCCTTTCCTCTTCCCCTTGCCCGTGTTGCTGCGAGCCCGGGATAAACTAGCGACAAAATGCACACAGCTATTGTTGCCTAAAACTTCATCACTCTGTCTACTGCCAGCGGGATTTCGCAGCCTATATGGGAAGAGATTAACAATGAATTTAAATATTATATTTAAACTTGCCCCCTGTAACTTGGAAACAAGAGTTAATTTCACTGTAGTTTTCGTTATCAGCCCAGTCGATATAGTTAATAAACGTTTATTTCATCACAGTCACGTTTACACTATTGGCTGGTGTTAGCGACATGCTTCATGGCGCTGGCAGAGGTCTAGCGCAGGAGAAGAATAAAGGTAACAGCAGTTGGAAATGGATAATGGAAAGCAGGCTACTCAAGAGAGGGTGGGGGATAGGAATGCCAGTGAGAAGCGCCAAATACTAGCTTTGGCGAGTATACAAAGAGTAGCTTTGGCCAGTCTAACACACTAGCGCGAGGATGTGGCACCTGTCTTGGACAAGACTCGAATGAGCTCCCGAGCTGAAGTGGCTCTTTATACAAGCGAGCGTTGCCTATTGCAGGAATGGTTACCAGTACTTAGTCCAGTCGAATCCTCCGTGTGCGGAGGCGCTGGCGACTCAGGACTGGTCTGCAGCTTCCTCTCATCAAAAGAATAGCTTATTCATGCACCGCATTGCAGCAGCACTATCAAGCAAGTGCCTCGCGCACATACTGCATTCAAAGGAATTGTATTTTTCACTGCTGACCTTTTAAAAAGTGTGTATATGTTCATCTTTTCAGAGATGGTTGCAGGACCTCGGCTGAGCAGTACAGAAAGTCAAATCAAACACCTCTCAACCGTCTAATTTCCAGATTGTTATTTTATTAGGCTACGAGTTTCGGCGATATATGACGCCACCTTCAGGCCCCTGCGTCAATAAGGAAACTCGAGGATGTTAATGTCCCAGCCCGTCGGAGACTGGGAAAGAAGTGTGGACACTGCCTGTAACACCTGTGTTCAATAACGTCTGGGAAGCACGTGCATTTCTACAGTGCAAATGCTGTTATATTACAGTGCAGGTGCGCTGTGTATTATATTTGAGACTGTACGTAGGATGCCGCGCATCTGGCTGTGGATATAATACCTCCAACGGTAGCACAGCTAGCGATAGAAAATATACTCCAGTCGTCGGCAAGCAACGCCACCAGTGGTGACGGTCAGTAGCTATCGCTGATACCTGGAGCGCCCTACCCACCCAAGTAGGTAAGTTCAATGAGCTACGACCTGCTGAAATCCACGTCCTAGTGTGACAGAGCCGGCCATCAGCGAGAATCCGTTAAATGCCGGCGGCAGCCGCCTGGCTCTTCCACAGCGGCATCAGACAGTTTGCCGATGATGCAGTAGTCTACAGGAAAGTAGTATCACACCAAAGTTGTGAACAAATCAATGAGGATTTGCAGAAAATAAATGCGTGGTGTAATGACTAACAGTTATTTCTCAATATTAGTAAGTGTAACCTATTGCGTATAACAAGGCGAAAATCCCCATTAACGTACGAGTACAAAATAAATGCCCAGTCTTTGGAACCGGTTGAAGAGGAATGGACATGTCTAAAAAGGGCCATCACAGAAGTTGGGAAGGAAAACATAGGTACAAAGAAGGTAGCTGCGAAGAAACCATGGGTAACAGAAGAAATACTTCAGTTGATTGATGAAAGGAGGAAGTACAAACATGTTCCGCGAAAATCAGGAATACAGAAATACAAGTCGCTGAGGAATGAAATAAATAGGAAGTGCAGGGAAGCTAAGACGAAATGGCTGCAGGAAAAATGTGAAGACATCGAAAAAGATATGATTATCGGAAGGACAGACTCAGCATACAGGAAAGTCAAAACAACCTTTGGTGACATTAAAAGCAACGGTGGTAACATTAAGAGTGCAACGGGAATTCCACTGTTAAATGCAGAGGGGAGAGCAGATAGGTGGAAAGAATACATTGAAAGCCTCTATGAGGGTGAAGATTTGTCTGATGTGATAGAAGAAGAAACAGGAGTCGATTTAGAAGAGATAGGGGATCCAGTATTAGAATCGGATTTTAAAAGAGCTTTGGAGGACTTACGGTCAAATAAGGCAGAAGGGATAGATAACATTCCACCAGAATTTCTAAAACCATTGGGGGAAGTGGCAACAAAACGACTATTCACGTTGGTGTGTAGAATATATGAGTCTGGCGATATACCATCTGACTTTCGGAAAAGCATCATCCACACAATTCCGAAGACGGCAAGAGCTGACAAGTGCGAGAATTATCGCACAATCAGCTTAACAACTCATGCATCGAAGCTGCTTACAAGAATAATATACAAAAGAATGGAAAAGAAAATTGGGAATGCGCTAGGTGACGATCAGTTTGGCTTTAGGAAAAGTAAAGGGACGAGAGAGGCAATTCTGACGTTACGGCTAATAATGGAAGCAAGACTAAAGAAAAATCAAGACACTTTCATAGGATTTGTCGACCTGGAAAAAGCGTTCGACAATATAAAATGGTGCAAGCTGTTCGAGATTCTGAAAAAAGTAGGGGTAAGCTATAAGGAGAGACGGGTCATATACAATATGTACAACAACCAAGAGGGAATAATAAGAGTGGACGATCAAGAATGAAGTGCTCGTATTAAGAAGGGTGTAAGACAAGGCTGTAGCCTTTCGCCCCTACTCTTCAATCTGTACATCGAGGAAGCAATGATGGAAATAAAAGAAAGGTTCAGAAGTGGAATTAAAATACAAGGTGAAAGGATATCAATGATACGATTCGCTGATGACATTGCTATCCTGAGTGAAAGTGAAGAAGAATTAAATGATCTGCTGAACGGAATGAACAGTCTAATGAGTACACAGTATGGTTTGAGAGTAAATCGGAGAAAGACGAAGGTAATGAGAAGTAGTAGAAATGAAAACAGTGAGAAACTTAACATCAGGATTGATGGTCACGAAGTCAATGAAGTTAAGGAATTCTGCTACCTAGGCAGTAAAATAACCAATGACGGACAGAGCAAAGACGACATCAAAAGCAGACTCGCTATGTCAAAAAATGCATTTCTGGCCAAGAGAAGTCTACTAATGTCAAATACCGGCCTTAATTTGAAGAAGAAATTTCTGAGGATGTACGTCTGGAGTACAGCATTGTATGGTAGTGAAACATGGACTGTGGGAAAACCGGAACAGAAGAGAATCGAAGCATTTGAGATGTGGTGCTATAGACGAATGTTGAAAATTAGGTGGACTGATAAGGTAAGGAATGAGGAGGTTTTACGCAGAATCGGAGAGGAAGGGAATATGTGGAAAACACTGATAAGGAGAAGGGACAGGATGATAGGACATCTGCTAAGACATGAGGGAATGACTTCCATGGTACTAGAGGGAGCTGTAGAGGGCAAAAACTCTGTAGAGGAATACAGAGATTGGAATACGTCAAGCAAATAATTGAGGACGTAGGTTGCAAGTGCTACTCTGAGATGAAGAGGTTAGCACAGGAAAGGAATTCGTGGCGGGCCGCATCAAACCAGTCAGTAGACTGATGACAAAAAAAAAAAAAAAAAAAAAAAAAAAAAAAAAAATCCGCCAAATATCTGGGTTTGACTATTCGAAATGATCTGAAATGGTATGATCAGATTACACAAGTAACGGGCAAGGCGAACTCTAGATTGCGGTTTACTGGTAGAATCCTGAACCGATGCAGTCCAACAAAGGAAATTGCTTACAATGCGTTAGTTCGTCCAGTCTTAGAGTATTGTTCGTCTGTATGTGGCCCTTACCAGTTGGGTCTCATTCAAGAGATTGAAAAGGTCCAAAGAAGAGCTGCAAGACTCGTGACTGGTACATTTAACCATCGCAAGAGAGTTACAAATCTCATAGAAAGTTTGAAATGGGACACACTTGCAGACAGACGATGCGCTAAACAGAAGGTGTTGCTCACTAAATTCCGAAATCCGATCTTCGCCAAGGATGGAGAGAATATATTATTACTACCAACTTTCAAATCACGCAATGATCAACATTCAAAGATAACGGAAATTAGAGCTCGTACGAGGCGTTCAGTCGCTTTTCCCTTGCGCGATCCGCGAATGGAACAGAGGGGAGGAAATCTGACTTTGGCGCGAATAGTGCCCTCCGCCACACACCACTTGGTGGCTAGCGGAGTATATATATAGATGTAGATGTAGACCCACCTCAGACTGCTTATAGTGCTCACATGAAACGACATCTGGGAAAACATGCATTTCCAACAAAAGGTTTGCACTGCAGTTCACGTATTAGACAGCTGGCCACTTACCATATACAGAGAAGGTTATGTGCGTCCCTGGGAGCAGGTTGCTGTTGAAAGGTGGCGCTCTCAGAAACATACTAAGGACATTTCCTGAACTGTAATTGCAGTACTCAGCGAACCGCACAGACAGAACATTGTCAATACCTAACTGGACCCTGTAAGAGGAGGAGGAGGAGGAGGTGATGGGGGAGGAGAATTAGAATAAACACAACGAAGCCTTTTTTTTAAAGGGAAGTATGTACGTACAGTGTTTAATTTACAATATTGATGGCCCCTTATATCAGAAACTTTGATAGATAGTCACTTTTGGGAAGTATAGTTTCACACCTTTTCTGATTAATGAACCAGAATCGTAATATACAGACAAATGATTAGTTAATTAAGATTTCTTAAAAATTTATGTTCTTTTTTTAAGCTATTTTTGCTTCTTTAAGTAAAAAACCATTATAGGTAGAAATGATTTTGTGGTTCAGCAGCAGCAGTATACTAAGAGATAACACAGTGTAGAATTAGAGATATGTATCTGCAATAGTTCCTGAGATAATGGGTCAAATATTTCACAAAAAGTCATTTTCAGGGAATCAAGTTTAAAACTTTCATTTGATATTAACCCACGTATGGACGCATGCTAGCGCCTAGAAACTGTCAGCCCATAATTAGCAGTATTTGGATCTTGTTCTTGATCATCCTACAAACCTAAGAGCTTTTTTCTTTTCCTGCCTCTTGCTTCTTTAGTCATTTCAATTCCTCTGCTGCACGCTGGGCTTTCATGATCCTAAGTCGATCCATTCGCTGGAAGGCCTGCAATGTAGTGGTTCCTGGAGTTATACCAAGTTCCTCTAGTACCCTAATTCTTCCCTGATTACCATCACTAAACATTATCACAGCGTTACAAACAACCAAGCATACATTGTGAGAAAATGAAACGTCTACAGCCGACCTTATGATCTTATTTATTGTTTAGCTACCAGTTTCGCCGCTTCAGTCAGCGATATTTAGGCCGTAATTGATGCTGAAGGGGTTATCACGATCCATATATACTCTGCATAAGCAGCCAACAGGTTTGCGTAGACTACCTGAACGGTTGTGTCAACACTTCAACTTAAAAGTACTTGTACATTTTCTGAAGCACAAATTTAATCACTTATGCGTCGATACTTTTTCCCCAATTTCCGAAGAGCAGGGTAATTAAGATCATCAAGTTTCCTTATTGATGCACGTATGAAAATTTCACAAAACCACGCTACTTTTTCACGACCTCTGAAGTAAGAAATGTTGTCTTTATGACCGTAGATTCGAAGCGTTGTCACCATTTCATCATTCTGTAAATTGTTGTCATCCCACCAACTCCGGTGATGACTGAAGGATAACCAGGCTGCTATACAACGAATCTTGACACTATGCACTGTTATAAATGGTTTGGTGAAGTGAATATTGTTGAGAACATTGTCAATACTCACCCAGAGTTTTCAGTTGCAAGGAATGCCACATCTTTCAACACTAGTTTTCCATACTCATGGCGAAATCCCTGTGCATTGGCAATGATAATTAAACTTTGAAGGGTCAAGAAGAAGTACCACCACATTTACACATTGTACAATTCCTGTGAGAGACGAGTAATTAATAGTATGATCTTGCAGCAAAAACGCTTATGCCACCATGTTTGGTGGGAAATTGGTTGATGATTTAAATTCGTTACAGATGTCTATAAGACCTGTCTTGATACTTCAGCCATAACAAAAGGGGCTAATTCTTTAAACTTCTGCAGGCTGAGCATACATCCCAACTTGTCACCCTCAGTAGTAGGGCAACAGGGGCATGAGCAGAATTTGTTAGTGCAGGTTGCGTACATTTGGGGGCAAGCATACATTCAGGGGCAAACCTATTGTTCCCTTTTAATTGGCAGGCCCTTAACATATTGTTCTGCTAAGTGGAATATGACACCCTGGGGATAGTCTGTCCTTAATGTACTATTTGGTTAAATGGTTTTCTATGTCACCCCTACCCCTTTCACCTTGTCAGATACCTGGCATCACTTCTGACATCAAATTAGTTGAGAAATATATTAAACTGATTGAAAAAAATTGGCGAAAAATAGCGCAGTTGTGTCACTTTCGGTATTCATGAGCTGCTTCAGGTTATTCGAATAGCCCCCCCCCCTCCATTGTATCAATTTGATTGACTAATTAATTAAACCGATAGCCCTCAGTTTTCTTTGCCTTCCTCCCCCTTCTGGAAATATTGATTGATCGATTGCATTGTATGGAATACTGTTTAAACAATCTAGACAATGTGTGGTTCAAATGGCTCTGAGCACTATGCGACTTAACTTCTGAGGTCATCAGTCGCCTAGAACTTAGAACTAATTAAACCTAACTAACCTAAGGACATTACACACATCCATGCCCGAGGCAGGATTCGAACCTGCGACCGTAGCGATCGCTCGGCTCCAGACTGTAGCGCCTAGAACCGCACGGCCACTCCGGCCGGCAGACAATGTGTGGAATATTGTTTATTTAAACTATTTACGGGATACACGGTGGTGTTTGGAATATGATTTATTTAAAGAATTTGCCAGGAAGTCGATTGCAGTGCGTGGATTACTTAAACAATTACGGAGCTTTTTTTCATTCCGATCGCGTAAGGAAACGCATAATTACACCACTTAAACATATCTGAAAAACGTTCTCGTGTTTCGCCAATCGCACAGGCTGCTCCGGCCGCGCACCCTAAAACCCGCGTCGGCTGCCGAGCTGCGCCACACCGGTGAATGCCTGAGAAGTAGCGGCGCGCTCGGGCATGCGCTAGTCCTAAGCACGCTTCCTGTCGGCGTCCACAGCCATCTCAAGCGCTCTGTATGCATGAACCAACACGTCGAGTAACAGCGCATGCGAGACACCTTCCTTCCAGGGCAAATACCAGCCAGAGAATCGATCCAGAAATACTGCTGAAGTTAATAAATAATTAATTTCCCGTCACACGATCGTGATTTAGGGGACTATAAGGCGAACACAGTAGTTATTTCACACACACAAAATGGTGATGTCACAAAACTAGTCCAGGCTGACCCGAAATATACTTAAAAAAAGACAGTTTTATACAAAGAGAGAGAAAGAAAGTTGTGCTTTGCTTGGCAGATGACATAGAAACTAGCATGATATATTTCATTCCGCCATGGCCTCTAAACTGCCCCAGCCTTCCTTGTGCAATTTTCTTGCGGTACACTTCACGAACTGCTCCGAGAGTTATTAAATCCGATGTGGAATTTCATGTCTTGAAGATGTCACAAATGCTGATTAAGAAATGTGCCACAAGAAATATTAAATAAATCGTTAATATAGGCATTTAAACAATTTGCTTCACACAGTTTCAAACTACCCAAAATAAAAAAAAAAGATCGGTACTGCACAGTAGTTTGCGCACATAGACAACAGTGTTATTTTTGATGAGAAATTTAATTTTAAAATCCAAACTTATTATTATTTGACGTCACGATTGGAAGCAGTGATGTACGAAATGATAGGTGGAGTTTCAAATTTTGACGTGAATTTATACCATCACGGTTATATAGTTCCCGACCACCACAGGTCTGCTAAGTGTATTTTCTGTTTTAAAAGCACTGTAGAATTCCTAAGTTGACCGGTTCTCTCAGCTACACCAGGACGAAGAAGGAAGGACAAAAGCGTCTGCTTCTTGATAGGATAGTAACAACAACAAATAAATACCGCTGAGATGTATCGACAAACACGATCCATTCACAGCTAGATGACTGCGATCGTTCATAACGCTCTTACATCCCACTTGCCTACCTTCTCGACACCCACAAGTACCATGCCGCAGTACAGCGCCAACACCTAGCGACCGGAGGTAACTACCGCCATTAACGTAGCCCATGTGACCCACCGCCGGAGGAGCTGAGCTGTAGGAGTTCAAATTATCTCAATACTACATTCGTCGTGTTGAATCTTCTCAAATTACCATGGAGTATACACGCGAGACAAGCAGTCCAGAGGCTACTCAACGCAAACTGGGTATTAGTTCACTATTCACCCACCCAGGGGGAGCCGCGAGCCAATTCGTCATAAGACGCGGCAGATTGGAATCTTTGTCGGACTCTCCAAACTGGTGTACAAAGGATGGGCTAGCCCCAGCCCAAAACAAAGGCATCTGCTGAGATACTGTTTCTGGCCCCTACCTGCTTGCTTGCTGCTATGCTTTCTACGGCTCTCTCCGGACTCACAAGAATGTTGGGGACCAGGCATATATTTATCAGTGTAGCTATAGTTAAATAAAACGATAGATGCTGCAGTCTGACGCCAATCGATGTACTAGAAATGTCTCCTCTTGACGGATGTGGTTCTGGAAATTTGTGGTAGGTTCTTATGAGACCAGACTGCTGAGGTCATCGGTCCCTAAGCTTACACACTACTTAATCTAACTTAAACGAACTTACGCTAAGGACAACACACACACCCATGCCCGAGGGAGGACTCGAACCTCCGACGGGGGGAGCCGCGCGAACCGTGACAAGCCGCCACAGACTGCGCGGCTGGTTCTGAAGGAATTTCAATATCTATAGTGGGCATAATTTTCCGTGTAAAAACTCTCCTATACCCTTACAGCTATCTATGTGTTGAATCGATACCTCCCTCATGATAGGACACAGTCATTTTCTCTGCACAAGCGGAATATAAACCACAGTAACTTTACACTGCAGCATATACACATTTCAGAGAAGCACTGCAGTTATCGTGTACAGCACCCGAAAAAATTATGATATACCCACACTCACACCAGCCAGGTGTCTTGATTCTCCTCAGTTCTACGAAATTATTTGACGTTTAAATCTTCCAGTCAGCCCTTCTGGAGGATGCTGCATCTTGCCGAGGCTCCCTCAAACAATTGTTGCAAAGCAAAGGCCTCCAGCACTATGTGATAATCAACAGCGCTCTCGCGGATGAAGGGGTTGGAAAGACATCAAATGTTCAAATGTGTGTCAGTTCCCAAGGGACCAAACTGCTGAGATCATCGGTCCCTAAACTTACACACTACTTAAACTAACTGAAACCAACTTATGCGACGAACAACACACACACACCCAAGCCCGAGGGAGAACTCGAACCTCCGGCGGGAGTAGCCGCGCAGTCAGTGACATGGCGCCCTAGACCACGCGGCCACCTCTCGCTGCCTGAAAGACATCACCGATACGGGTTGTACGGGTTGGTGTACTGTTATCAACATCGCAGTCGATAGTACAACGAAGAAAACGTGAGGATCTGCTTAGGGGAGTCGATGAGGGGACGTTCTGTGTATCCGTTTTGTTACAGCCGTACTGTCCACCCTGTTTGTACATTATATTTAGACCCAGTTGAAGCCTTGCATTGCTATATTGTGCAGCTGTTTACGAAATGAATCTATCACCCCTTACATTCGGATGAACTTCTCAATGTGCTGAAATCACTATTCACTACGTCAAATCTATCCTTCCCTTGCGACTAGACATACGGATTTTTTTTTTTTTTTTTACGAATAGTAGTCTGATTGCTTCCCACAGACATTTGGTGATAAGTCGCAACCGTCGCCACAGTAGCTTTACGTTGAAGCAGCGGAATAACATTTCTGCCTGTCATTTATAGGTGTATAAAAAAAATGATACGTCCATACTCGCATCAGCTGGGTGTCGTTTTCGCACTACCCAGTAGCAAAAAAGCCTCCCGTCATCACATATCTGTCGAAGAATGAAGGACGTAATTACAATTTAAAAGAGCCTGACGTCTTTGTTTATTTTATCGATTTCATCACTTCCACAAAACCTTTTCGTATTTTTGATATTTGTAAATCCAGCCAACACACAGAATGCCAAGTCGGGGTTTGTGCCAGTGCATTCCATGCATAGCTACCGTAGACCTACCTACCACCACGCAGATTATACAAATTTCCTCTGACTAAGAAGCCTTTGAGAGTGAAATATATACTAGAGTACGTCCATTCGGAGATAATTTACAGGTGCCAAGCAGATGGCTGGAGAAGCCGCAAAATATATATGTATCGAGTGTAAGCACATTTTAAGTTTCTGTTGCTAAGAACCGTACCGGTTTAACACTTTGGAGCAGGAGGAGGATCACCGCAAGGCGGATCTGTTGCAACTGGCAAAATTGAGTTTGTTACTAAAAAAAAGTGTGTTAGGGCGTCATACAAAGATTTTGTTTGTTACATGTGCGAGAAACGGCATCTTAATTATGTATGCCCGATTAGATCCTATAACATGTGTGTGAGGGAGCTGAATTTTCAAAAAGGAGTACCATGTCATGCAGAAACCTCCTATAGCTTTAATATAAAGAATGCCTTATTGCAAGTGAACAATATACTTCTGTTTGTTCCTTTCAGCGCACCAGGTGTATGTAACTGAATAATCACTGTGAATCCATCGCCATTCAGTTATTCAACTTCAGGTGCGTGCAGGATGGCTGTGAATAAGGTAATGCCATAATTCTAATAGTGAATTTGAGGAGTGGTAGCAAGTATATTGTGCAAACAATGGTCATGCTTTAGTTATCGCTTTCAAAAAGGGGTAGTGACTACACAACTCCGCTTATTCGAGAACAAAGCTATAGCCACACATTAGAAAAAGTATTCTAGAGCTCTTATTTCATCAGTATTTTATAACAATTAGCCTTCAGGACTAGAGATACGCTGGGGAAAGAGAATGTTACTGCTTACAACGTGTTTGAGTGGGTGAAATCAAGAAATGTGTGTAATGTGCTCTCGGATATTTATATCAAACTGATTGAGAGTCGTTGCCATGTTTCGATTTCTATATGTTCCCTACACTACTTGTACAATTACTATGTGATATATATCGCACAGATTTTATTTACTACTTAACATGTTTAAAAGAGATGAATTGATTTCAAAGTATGAGCCCTGCTTTAAGCACTACGACTCGAATGTGCGATGCCAGATTGATGGGTCACCATCAATTAAAATATACTGTATTCGATGTATAGCTGAAAAAATCAATAATAATAATAACAATAATTAAGTCTGTGTCGTAGCCAAGTAAGACGCTACTACTTTATTAATGATCAATTTCTTTACTTCGTGGTTTTTATCATGAGTGTAGGCAGTTCATGCTTGAAGAAGTTGCAATCGTAGCGTACACAGAAGACGCAGGAATAATAGAGACATTGTCAGCAAACACTACATCAGCGAGGTCGTTCAAGGATGTGAAGTGCGCTAAAACATGGAAGAGTGCAAAGTCATTAACACATTTCTACCAAGGAATTCACTGGGATGATCGTGGCATACCCTATAAAGATATGGCAACGTAGCTTCGATTATTCGAGCATCATCTACGTGAAGAGGAAGGAGAATATCTCATGGATGCGTCGAATCTTCAGGTTAGCTGCTATTCAAGACCTGGAACTCTACGGGTGCCCTGCTCTCCATCACTGGAGGGAAAATAGCGGTGTTGTGTCTGCTGATGAAAATGTAAAATTATGTTGAGAAATTAATGACATTTTACCTCGTAATATGTGTATGAGTTTTCTTCACCCTGTTTCCTCTTTGACAGTATACAGTTTTGTCCAGATGCTATGTCTGTGGTTCTCCAACATATAATCTTAGACATGTTCGCTATTTGTCTTTGGAAGTGGACGCGGTCATGTGCCTCCTGTACCCATTAGTCAATACGTGCTGCACGATAGGCATAGTCCTATGCAACCATTTTATATATTTTGTTACCTTCCATCGTAAACTTCACCTCCTTAATAGCACTCATCTTCAGAAAAATTATTGCCATTTGTATCATGCATAGCCTTTAGATATACCGGGTGATCAAAAAGTCAGTATAAATTTGAAAACTGAATAAATCACGGAATAATGTAGATAGAGATGTACAAATTGACACACATGCTTGGAATGACATGGGGTTTTATTAGAACCAAAAAAATACAGAAGTTCAAAAAATGTCCGACAGATGGCGCTTCATCTGATCAGATTAGTAATAATTAGCATAACAAAGTAAGACAAAGCAAAGATGATGTCCATCATCATTCCTCAACAATAGCTGTAGTCGAGGAATAATGTTGTGAACAGCTCTGTAAAGCACGTCC
Organism: Schistocerca nitens; assembly: GCF_023898315.1. Taxonomy (NCBI): domain Eukaryota; kingdom Metazoa; phylum Arthropoda; class Insecta; order Orthoptera; family Acrididae; genus Schistocerca; species Schistocerca nitens. The sequence goes on along the minus strand of NC_064618.1, from coordinate 636,669,977 downwards.
GGAGTTATGGTGAGGCATTGGCGTCGGATGTTGTCTTTCAGCATCCCTAGAGATGTCGGTCGATCACGATACACTTGCGACTTCATGTAACCCCAAAGCCAATAATCGCACGGACGGATCTTTCACGAGTCTAGCAATATGGGGTGGACCGCCATCCTGCATAAACATCGTACGTTCCAGCAGGTGTTCATCAGCCAGGCTGGGGATGATGCGATTCTGTAACATATCGGCGTACCTCTCACCCGTCACGGTAGCAGTACTGACGTTTTGCTGTCCAGCGCCATCTGTCGGACATTTTGTGAAATTTTTTTTAATAACAACAACAAAGACGTATGGTAACGAATTTTTTCGCTTATTCAGTTCACACAGAAACAGTTGAGTTCTTGAGATTACAATAAAGTTATTGAGCTACAATTTGACTTTGCTATTCCAATGCACACGCTACAACAGTAAACAGGCCGAAAATATTTTTTACAATTTTTTTCTAGTAGCACTGGATGGGAATGTTTTTACAATATTTTTATATATCTACGCTAAAAAGTAATGCGGTGGTACCTTTACTGCAACTAAATTCACAGTCCCAGTAGCATAGCATTTACAATAAATGGACTGTGTACGCTTAGGAACTAATAACCACAGCCCCAATAGCAAAAGTTTTTACAATTATTATTCTAATGGACTGTGAGGTATATGGATATATACACTAAAAACTAATCAGACTTGGATGGCTAGCGGCTGGTGAAAGCTTACTTCTTTATCCTTATTTAACTTTTTTCACGTATATCCTATAACAATATATTTACTTTTGTGGGTTAACATACAGCTATAATTGGCAGTGGAAATATATTTGCAGAGAAAAGCACATAATGATATATATTGTATTTTAGGCCAATAGACATAACTAGTTATTGTAGTGGTATTAGTGGTATTGAATACCTTTACTGGTCAGGGCTAAATGACTATTGAAAATATGATTGTTTTTGGATGAGCTACTCGACCGAATAGTAGCGGCTTCGGTCAAGAACACCATCATAACGACCGGGAGAGCGGTGTGCTGATCCCACGGCCCTCCTATCCGCATCCTCCACTGAGGATGACGCGGCGGCCGGATGGTCCCGGTAGGCCACTCGTGGCCTGAAGACGAAGTGCTTTTTTTGGATAGCTCAACATGAATTTCCTAAGGGATCGACGTTTATCGTGCATTTACCAGTAGAATAAGGTGCGGAGAAACTATTTCGCCGTATGCAACTTCCGTCCGATTTCGACGAAACAATTTGTGACTGTGAACCATCAAAATTTGCAGAAACATAAAAGAAAAAATTAAATACGTATGGTCATGAAGTAGTGATACATAGGTTCTATACTAAATAATTAGTCCATACACAAGTTCCATTTAACTTTGAATTTATGGCAGTCGATATACTATAACGAACTTGCATCTTTTAACATTTCCAGATACACGCCGCACAGTATAGCTTCTCACATGAATCTACTGCTATGCAGTATGGCACTTTCACATTACACTAAAATAATATTTTTTAAACAGTAATAATACGATGGCAAGACATGCGAGTCCGACACAAATTACGAGAGACAGAAGAATGAGTAACTGTTGATCGAGAATATCTCGTACATCAAAAGAATGTGTAAAAATGACCTTCTTTTGTCCGCCTTTCGCGCAGCGGCTTTCAAAGTGTATCTCTGTATGAACACGTCACGTCACAGGACGTTATTTGCTAACTGTAGCTGTTGACGAGCGATTGCTCGGTTAGTGAATGATTTAAAATGGTAGGGCAATCACATAATGTTACAATCCACACATGCTGTGTGTGTGTGTGTGTGTGTGTGTGTGTGTGTGTGTGTATACACATGTGCATAGTACACATAAATATATAAATATTTACATCACACACACACAAAGTTACTCACACTGTGATAAAAGGGTCATACTACTACTTACAGATTCTCTCTCCCTTTCTCTCTCTCTCTCTCTCTCTCTCTCTCTCTCTCTCTCTCTCTCTCCGAGTCCCCCACCGCTTCTTTCGCTACAAGTGAGTAGTGTGTGTACGGGAGAGTTTCAATTCCGTCATCACAAATGTCTGCGTGCACTGCCAATGTCCTGCTGGTTGTATGGTTTCTGCTATTCGACAAAACCAAACATAAGATTAAATGTAGGTAATGCTCGCCCCCATTTCGAGATGACTCTGTGTTCAGCTTTCTGTGTATCTAGGGTTGCCATAATTTCTGTCTGACAAACGTGGACATTTCTCTCGAACTGACTGCAGATGGACGTAATTCGGTAAGGAGAAATCGGGGCAAAGCTGGCTACTTCCCTTAAGCTTAAAAACGTGAAAGATTGGAGTAAATGCTTCTTTTAGTTGCGAACAGCAGCAGCTGTGCCAAAAATAACAGAACTTTGAAAGGTCACTATATATTTGTTTCACAGTGTCGGGCGCTAACAATGATTTCACAATTGCTGTAATCTTATTATGCCCAACGTCACATTCCTTTCGGCTTCGGAAATATTAAAAAGTTTGGAGCTTAGCGTGAAAGTATAGTTCACTGATTTCAAAGGCATGATGATGTTTAACGGTATGGCGGCACATTGCTAATTTCGCTGCTGTTACTAACTGACCCTGTCTGAATGAATTAGAAACAAAGTAACTGTCCATTTCTTTAAGTCCTTCCATATTGTTCATCTGGTTTGTGCTTTACGTCAGCTAAATGGTACTTAATATCCGCTCTAAACCCTTCTGTAATAATATCATTACAAATTACACATTCTGCTTCATTGTCACGTCTTCCTCCTTTTATGAAAAACCATTCAGCTGAACGTTTTCCTTGGAATGAAAACTTCCTCTTCGTCAGTTTGAGTACACTTGAAGCAATCAAACACTTTAGTAAGAAATTAACCGCGAAACGACTCAGCGAAACAGAGAATCACATTGCTGTAAAGCTTAAAATAAAGTGACATAATGGAAACCGTTGGTGGTCCATCAACCTGGCATCGCACATTCGCGTCAGAGTGCTTAAAGCAGGGCTCATACTTTGAAATCAATTCATCTGTTTTAGACACGTTAGGTAGTAAATAAAATCTGTGCGATATATATCACATAGTAATTGTACAAGTTGTGTAGAGAACATATAGAAATTGAAACGTGGCAACGACTCTCAATCAGTTTGATATAAATATCCGAGAGCACATTACACACATTTCTTGATTTCACCCACTCAAAAACGTTGTAAGCAGTAACATTCTCTTTCCCCAGCGAATCTGTGGTCCTCAAGGCTAATTGTTGTAACATACTGAGGAAGTAAGAGCTCTAGAATACTTTTTCTAATGTGTGGCTATAGCTTTGTTCTCGAATAAGTGGAGTTGTGTAGTCACTACCCCTCTTTGATAGTGATAACTAAAGCATTACCATACTTTGCAGCCGGCCGGGATGGCCGAGCGGTTCTCGGCGCTACAGTCTGGAACCGCTCCACCGCTACGGTCGCAGGTCCGAATCCTGCCTCGGTCATGGATGTGTGTGATGTTCTTAGGTTAGTTAGGTTTAAGTAGTTCTAAGTTCTAGGGGACTGATGACCTCAGAAGTTAAGTCCCATAGTGCTCAGAGCCATTTGAACCATACTTTGCGCAATATACTCACTACCACTCCTCAAATTCTCTATTAGAATTACGTCATTACCTTATTCACAGACATCCTGCACGCACTTGAAGTTGAATAACTGAATGACATTGGATTCAGTTACATACACCTGGTGCGCTGAAAGGGACTAACAGAAGTCTATTGTACGCTTGAAATAAAGCATATTCAAGCCTATAGGAGGTTTCTACATAACACGGTATACCTTTTTGAAAATTCAGCTCCCGCAAACACATGTTATAAGGTCTAATTAGGTATGTATCATTAGGTCACCGTTTCTTGCAAATGTAACAAACGAAATCTTTGCATAACGCCCTAACAGGCTCTTTTGTTTTTTCGTAACAAACTAAATTTTGCCAGCTGCGTCTCTATTTAGTGACTGCACAAGAAGAGAATCTAGGCGTTCTCGAATATGTTACGACGATTCAGCTGAATGATTATGGCTTCCACAAGGATGACAGTGACCTACGACCCTCTATTCAATGTTCGAGTGGCTGAAATTAAGAAATATTTGTAAAATGCTAATGGGCGTTTATACGAAACTTACTCAAAGCCTTAGCAGTTTAAATCCAACTGACTATTACATTTTTCCCACACAGCTTATATCTCGGCTATGTGACATTTCACACAGATTTAAGTGGGGACAGTCATGAGAAACATGCATCATTTAAAAGATGCACAAAATCCACAATTTTGAAGATACAGCAATGAAATTTTGTACCATGCTTAACATGAAATTAACGTATATACTGTTAAGTTCCTTGTATGATATATATTTAACTTTTTAAATTTTAAAATTTAAAAATGTTGTTTTCAAAAATAGTATATTTACCTTTTCCTCGCAAACTATTCAGGTGATTTCTATAAAATTGTCTTTCTTTAATTTCTTTGCATACAGTAAGCTTCTCTCATGAGGTTGTATTGAATATATCGAATAAGAGAATTTTAATTATTTGTTAATTATAATTCTGTGAGTACAAAATTCATGAAAAGTCGAAGCACCTTGCCCTGTAGCTCAACTTACACTCAGAATTTCAAAATTTAGTCTTGAGACAACATTAACTGGATTTATAGAAATAACTGTAGAATGATGCATAATTCTAACCGTTAAAAATTCTGAGAAAAAGTGCATAAACTTTAAAGAAACGTAATTTTCAAACTTCTTAAGTTTATTTCCTTATATCACCTCTTCAGAAGGCCACAGATTTGTACTCAGGGTCCTCTTTTCCTTCAAGGCTTCTCTTTTGGTTTCTTATTTCCTGCCTTCTTTCACTTACCAGGTCTTCAGCTGACTCCACAGATGCAAGAGCCGCTGTAAGTCCATTTTTATCAACATGCCTTGAGTGAAATTTCCCATACTAGAGCTCATTCTCTCTAATACCTTCATCCGCTGTATGTCCCCAACATTAAGTACAGGAAATGCGTCATAAGCTGTAATTCCGAGAATTGTAGCAGATGAAAATGTGTTCCTAGGCCATCGTTTCCATTTGAGTGAATTTACACTCCTGGAAATTGAAATAAGAACACCGTGAATTCATTGTCCCAGGAAGGGGAAACTTTATTGACACATTCCTGGGGTCAGATACATCACATGATCACACTGACAGAACCACAGGCACATAGACACAGGCAACAGAGCATGCACAATGTCGGCACTAGTACAGTGTATATCCACCTTTCGCAGCAATGCAGGCTGCTATTCTCCCATGGAGACGATCGTAGAGATGCTGGATGTAGTCCTGTGGAACGGCTTGCCATGCCATTTCCACCTGGCGCCTCAGTTGGACCAGCGTTCGTGCTGGACGTGCAGACCGCGTGAGACGACGCTTCATCCAGTCCCAAACATGCTCAATGGGGGACAGATCCGGAGATCTTGCTGGCCAGGGTAGTTGACTTACACCTTCTAGAGCACGTTGGGTGGCACGGGATACATGCGGACGTGCATTGTCCTGTTGGAACAGCAAGTTCCCTTGCCGGTCTAGGAATGGTAGAACGATGGGTTCGATGACGGTTTGGATGTACCGTGCACTATTCAGTGTCCCCTCGACGATCACCAGTGGTGTACGGCCAGTGTAGGAGATCGCTCCCCACACCATGATCCCGGGTGTTGGCCCTGTGTGCCTCGGTCGTATGCAGTCCTGATTGAGGCGCTCACCTGCACGGCGCCAAACACGCATACGACCATCATTGGCACCAAGGCAGAAGCGACTCTCATCGCTGAAGACGACACGTCTCCATTCGTCCCTCCATTCACGCCTGTCGCGACACCACTGGAGGCGGGCTGCACGATGTTGGGGCGTGAGCGGAAGACGGCCTAACGGTGTGCGGGACCGTAGCCCAGCTTCATGGAGACGGTTGCGAATGGTCCTGGCCGATACCCCAGGAGCAACAGTGTCCCTAATTTGCTGGGAAGTGGCGGTGCGGTCCCCTACGGCACTGCGTAGGATCCTACGGTCTTGGCGTGCATCCGTGCGTCGCTGCGGTCCGGTCCCAAGTCGACGGGCACGTGCACCTTCCGCCGACCACTGGCGACAACATCGATGTACTGTGGAGACCTCACGCCCCACGTGTTGAGCAATTCGGCGGTACGTCCACCCGGCCTCCCGCATGTCCACTATACGCCCTCGCTCAAAGTCCGTCAACTGCACATACGGTTCACGTCCACGCTGTCGCGGCATGCTACCAGTGTTAAAGACTGCGATGGAGCTCCGTATGCCACGGCAAACTGGCTGACACTGACGGCGGCGGTGCACAAATGCTGCGCAGCTAGCGCCATTCGACGGCCAACACCGCGGTTCCTGGTGTGTCCGCTGTGCCGTGCGTGTGATCATTGCTTCTACAGCCCTCTCGCAGTGTCCGGAGCAAGTATGGTGGGTCTGACACACCGGTGTCAATGTGTTCTTTTTTCCATTTCCAGGAGTGTATTTGTTTGTTACTGTTTCTAAGATATTGTTATTGCTTCTAAGATATTGTTATTGCTTCTAAGATACGGAGCAGAGTCGCAGATAAAACCAAGGAACGTTGTTCACTGAGCTGGTGTTGAAGTGTTGCTCCAAAAAGTGGGCGTGGCAGGAAGGTTGCGTCACACATTACATTAATTTTCAGGCACTTCGGATGCGATTTCACCATTGAGACTTCAGGAACTCACTGTCCATGAGTTCTACTAATAAATAGAAAAAAATTGGTAGTTAACATATTCGGCCAATTCCATGAACGTTCCAACTTAAGTTATAGTCTGAGAGGTTTCAAAATGACGAACTTTCTCAGTTCGAAACATCGTATATGCATTATGATGTGAAAGCTCGATGCCAGATAGATGGGCCTCCATCCATTAAACTGTACTATGTTGGTTTTTAATGGAGAACAACAAACTCAGTGTTGTGTCTATTTTTGTACACGTTTACCAGGCCACAGACCGGTGTCCCTCGCTCGATCGCTCCGATCGTTTCGAGCGTCACTCGATCCTCAAGGAGTGTGGATAGTTTGTTGGAGTATGGATAACAGCTTGCCTGCGGCTGTATCAACGGGCGCTTCATAACTAACACTGATTCAGTGGCCATCGACTCGGGTGGTGATACCTACATCTACAGAGGGGCGGTACTTACATCTCCAGCGGCGGCGGCGGTGGGGGCCAGGAGGTGGTGCACAGACTCCTAGTTTGAGGAAGCTATGTATTCTTTTAGTAGGTTGCTGGAAAGGGCAGGAGAAGATTGAAACAACAACAACAGTTCCTTACGCGTACATTATTATTTACTCATATTTAGTTTATAACAGTGACAAAGTCACGCAGGAAGAAAGTGACAATATTGCAAATCAGTAGGAGTACTGCACAACTGCTGTATTGCTCACGGGATAAGAAGCCACCAGCTGATAAACTAATGACTATTTGACGCCTTTCAGGTATACCCACCAGCTTGCAAACCAAAAATACAATTTAAATGAAAGAAAATTCAGTTGTGCAAAGAATATACAGGGTGTTACAAAAAGGTACGGCCAAACTTTCAGGAAACATTCCTCACACACAAAGAAAGAAAATATGTTATGTGGACTTGTGTCCGGAAACGCTTACTTTCCATCTTAGAGCTCATTTTATTACTTCTCTTCAAATCACATTAATCATGGAATGGAAACACACAGCAACAGAACGTACCAGCGTGACTTCAAACACTTTGTTACAGGAAATGTTCAAAATGTCCTCCGTTAGCGAGGATACATGCATCCAACCTCCGTCGCATGGGATCCCTGATGCGCTGATGCAGCACTGGAGAATGGCGTATTGTATCACAGCCGTCCACAATACGAGCACGAAGAGTCTCTACATTTGGTACCGGGGTTGCGTGGACAAGAGCTTTCAAATGCCCCCATAAATGAAAGTCAAGAGGGTTGAGGTCAGGAGGGCGTGGAGGCCATGGAATTGGTCCGCCTCTACCAATCCATCGGTCACCGAATCTGTTGTTGAGAAGCATACGAACACTTCGACTGAAATGTGCAGGAGCTCCATCGCGCATGAACCACATGTTGTGTCGTACTTGTAAAGGCACATGTTCTAGCAGCACCGGTAGAGTATCCCGTATGAAATCATGATAACGTGCTCCACTGAGCGTAGCTGGACGAAACTAAAATGAGCTCTAACATGGAAATCAAACGTTTCCGGACACATGTCCACATAACATCTTTTCTTTATTTGTGTGTCAGGAATGTTTCCTGAAAGTTTGGCCGTACCTTTTTGTAACACCCTGTATAATAGCATGAAACTAGAAGAATCCTCTAAATTAAACAGCTAAAATACACACCATGAACGTCTTGGTGTTCAGATTTATGAATACAGAAAGTAACAAACAAAGCTGTTATCGCAGATTGACAAGCTACAATACCATATGCTGGTAGACATTTTGAACCACCAGGGGTCAGTGATGAATACAAAAGTGACATTTCTTGACAACAAAAGTACAACAAATTATTCTTTTCGCTTTTTAATAAGAAATGTAGTAACAAAATTAAACATTTACGAAGTGCGAACAATAAAATGAACAGTTACAGAAAAAATTACCATCCACAGGAAAGACATTTGCGTAGACTGATATAAATAGAATTAAAATTCGAGAACAGTTATATCAATTCAAACCTCCACACAAAATTATGCAATGAAACAAATGACGGAAAACAGTTTAAAATGTGCAAGAACATAGAAATAACAGCACTCATAAGATAGGCAAGAACTCAAACGCTCGCCAGATTAGGTGGAGGAGATTATGCATGTAAAATTCATTAAAAGATAAAGTACATAATGTTAGTTATTATAATACACACATAAAATGAGTTTTGCATCACCTCGGTACCTAGAGTTCCGGAACCTGTACAGAAAATTGGAACAGAGATCAAGATAAACATCATTTCTGTCCTTTTTATTGCTCTAGAAAACCACACATTGCATGTTGTACCACCATACAGAGAGACCTTCAGAGGTGGTGGTCCAGATTCCTGTACACACCGTTACCTCTAATACCCAGTAGCACGTCCTCTTGCACTGATGCATGCCTGTATTCGTTGTCGCATACTATCCACAAATTCAAGGCACTGTAAGTCCAGATTGTCCCACTCCTCAACGGCGATACGGTGTAGATCCCTCAGAGTGGTTGGTGGGTCACGTGGTCCATAAACAGCCCTTTTCAATCTATCCCAGGCATGTTCAATAGGGTTCATGTCTGGAGAACATGCTGGTCACTCTAGTCGAGCGATGTCGTTATCCTGAAGGAAGTGATTCACAAGGTGTGGGTGATGGGGGCGCGAATTGTCGTCCATGAAGACGAATGCCTCGCCAATATGCTGCCAATATGGTTGCACTGTCGGTCGGAGGATGACATTCACATACCGTGTAGTCGTTACGGCGCCTTCCATGACCACCAGCGGCGTACGTCGGCCCCACTTAACGCCACCCCAAAACAGCAGGGAACCTCCACCTTGCTGCACTCGCTGGACGGTGTGTCTAAGGCGTTCAGCCTGACCGGGTTGGCTCCAAACATGTCTTCGACGACTGTCTGCGTGAAGGCATATGCGGCAGTCATCGGTGAAGAGAAAGTGATGCCAATCCTGAGCGGTCCATTCGGCATGTTGTTGGGCCCATCTGTACCGCACTGCATGGTGTCGTCGGGAGTGAAGTGGCGCGTCATGCAGCCTATTGCGCACAGTTTGAGTCGTAACATGACGTCCTGTGGCTGTACGAAGAGCATTATTCAACATGGTGGTGTTGCTGCCAGGGTTCCTCCGAGCCATAATCCGTAAGCGATCATCCACAGCAGTAGCAGCCCTTGGGCAGCCTGAGCGAGGCATGTCATCGACAGTTCCTGTCTCTCTGTATCTCCTCCATGTCCGAACAACATCGGTTTGGTTCACTCCAAGACGGCTGGACACTTCCATTGTTAAGAGCCCTTCCTGACACAAAGTAACAATGCGGAAGCGATCGAAGCGCTGTATTGATCGTCTAGGCATGGCTGAACTATAGACAACACGAACCGTGTACTTTCTTCCTTGTGGAATGACTGGAACTGACTGGCTGTCGGACCCGCTCTGTCTAATAGGCGCTGCTCAAGTATGATGGTTTACATCTTTGCGTGGGTTTAGTAACATCTCTGAACAATGAAAGGGACTGTGTCTGTGATACAATATCCGCAGTCAACGTCTATCTTCAGGAGTTCTGGGAACTGAGGTGATGCTAACCTTTTTTTGATGTATGTATTTGAAGTCATGAATGGAGGTACTTGGATCCTCAGTGGGTGTTTTCTGTGGGTGATGCTGATCGATTCCCAGTGATTCAGTGGGGAGAGGGCGGTGGGGAGGATGGCATAAGAATATACACTGAAACACCAAAGAACCTGGTATAGGCATGCGTATTCAAATACAGAGATATGCAGACAGGCAGAATCCGGCGCTGCGGTCGGCATCGCCTATAAAAGACAAGTGCCTGGCACAGTTGTTAGATCGGTTACTGCTGCTACAATGGCAGAATATCAAGATTTCAGTGAGTTTTAACTTGGTGTTATAGTCTGTGCAATAGCGGTGGGACACAGCATCTCCCAGGTAGCGATGAAGTGGGAATTTTTCCGTAGGATCATTTCACGAGTGTATATTGAATATCAAGAAGCCGGTAAATCATCAAATCACCAACATCGCTGCAACCGGAAAAAGAACCTGCAAGAACGGGAGCAACGACGAGTGAAGAGAATAGTTCAGCGTGACAGAAGAGCAATCCTTCCGCAAATTGCTGCAGATTTCAGTGCTGAGCCATCAACAAGTGTCAGCGTCCGAACCAGTCAACGAAATATCATCGATATGGGCTTTCGGAGCCGAAGGCCCACTCGTGTACCCTTGATGACTGCACGACACAAAGCCTTACACCTCGCCTGGGCCAGTCAACACTGATATTGGACTGTTGATGACTGGAAACATGTACCCTGGTCGAACGAGTATCGTTTCAAATTGTATCGAGCGGATGGACGTGTACAGGTATGGAGACAACATCAAATGGCTCTGAGCACTATGGGACTTAACATCTGAGGTCATCAGTCCCCTAGAACTTAGATCTACTTAAACCTAACTAACCTAAGGACATCACACACATCCATGCCCGAGGCAGGATTCGAACCTGCGACCGTAGTGGTCGCGCGGTTCCAGACTGAAGCGCCTAGAACCGCTCGCCCACATTGGCCGGCTACGACTCTCTGACAGGCGACACGTACATAAGCATCCTTTCTGATTACCTGCATCCATTCATGTCCATTGTGCAGTTCGACGGACTTGGGAAAATGCAGCAGTAGAGTGCGACACCCCAAACGTCCAGAACTGCTACAGAGTGGCTCCAGGAACACTGTTCTGAGTTTAAACACTTCCGCTGGCCACCATACTCCCCAGACATAAACATTATTGAACATATATGGGATGCCTTACAACGTGCTGTTCAGAAGAGATCTCCACCCCCTCGTACTCTTACCGATTCATGGAAAGCCCTGCATCATTCATCGTGTGAATTCCTTGCAGCGCTACTTCAGACGTCAGTTTAGTCTGTGCCAACGTCGTGTTGCGGCACTTCTGCGTGGTCGCGGGGGCCCCACGCGGTATTAGGCAGGTGTACCAGTTTCTTTGGCTCTTCAGTGAAAGTTGGCAACATGTTTAATCTGACACTAGATGCGAAACATGGCACCGGATGTATTAACATCGTTATCTGTTTTTGAACCCTCCCTGCTATACTACTCTCGTCCATTACAACGAACTGTGTCCTTTCTGACAGGAAATTAACTAACAATGTTTGGATACCCGCAGAGTGATGATAGATACTTCGTTTCGAATTGATTTCAACGCATTAAACTGTTTTGCGCTTTTTGATAGGCCTCAAAACTCATTCAGGCGGCGGTTATTAAGTTTTCGTCCGGCAGACGTCTGCGCCACGCCACTTTCACGCGTAATGCTCCTCTTAACGCTGTGCTGCGCGGCAGTACACGGATAGCCGAACAGCCACACTAGGCGGCGACCAGCAGACCGCAGAGCGGCTTGTCCGCGTCGGCTAAACAGCTGGCGGCGCCTGTACTGCGTGTCCTGTGTGTGGACAGCTGTGGGCGGACGTGTGGCGCCAGCAGCCACTGCGCGGCGGTACAGCACTCGCCACGAGTACAGCGACCACAGGCGGCGGCGGTCCCGCGTCCCTCGTGGAGTGTAAACTCTAAACACGACGCCGCCTGTCCAGCCTGTGTGTGCTTCACTTACACCTCGTAGAACATTCTAGTACGACACAGAGCAGCTTGCTACCGCAAGTACGGTATTCCGAACTACGGTGCAAAGGCACTGCGGCGACTACAGCCGTTACGAAATACATTAGATGTATTTGTAGTTGCGAATATTGCGAATGTGTACAACCGTCAGTTGTATAATGGAATGAAGTCAATGAAAATTTATGCCGGATAGGGACTCGAACCCGGATTTCTCGCTTACCATTTGGCTATCCGTGCACGACTCACGGCCAGACCGAAACTTCCATATATCGTCAACGATGTGTCTACAGCCTGTACTTGTACCTCCATTATGCATATTGCCGTACAGATTTTACATGAAATTCGCTTGCCCGGTGACGACAGATAAATTCGTCCGAAGGAACTTTGCATCGTAATTCGGGATATTCATTTACTTCTACTTCAATCTTCATTTTTTTTCATTTCTACATTTTTCTTATAATTAGATAAGATTCAGTTTTCATTCCACAGACCCAAAAAACCAGATGATTGTCGTGAGTGTGGAACAAGTCAGAAAGTACAATATAAAAAACCATGAAACATTTGATCATTGGTCTGGAGATTGTAAAAATAGGTGAATACACTACGGTAAACTGGAACTGCTAATATTTACCAAATCAACACACTGTCCGAAAGAAACAGTATGCAAAAAAAAAAAAAAAAACAAAAAAAAAATGGTTCAGATGGCTCTGAGCACTGTGGGACTTAACTTCTGAGGTCATCAGTCCCCTAGAACATAGAACTACTTAAACCTAACTAACCTAAGGACATCACACACATCCATGCCTGAGGCAGGATTCGAACCTGCGACCGTAGCGGTCGCGCGGTTCCAGAAAACAGTATGCACTTTTAATACATTTATCATACATGAAATACCTTATCTTGATTGTTCTGACCACGTGCTGTCAAAAATGAAATTTAACAGACAATTTTACTTTAGCTGGTCTAACAGTCCCTATTAAGATAAATGGTTCAAACGGCTATGAGCACTAACTTCTGAGGTCATCAGTCCCCTAGAACTTAGAACTGCTTAAACCTAACTGACCTAAGGACATCACACACATCCATGCCCGAGGCAGGATTCGAACCTGCGACCGTAGCGGTCGCGTAGCTCCAGACTGTAGCGCCTAGAACCTCTCGGCCACCCCGGTCGGCCCCTATTAAGATATTCATCTATATTGTAGAAGGAGTTGCCTATAAAAAGTCATTAAAACCCTTTAAATCGTTTGCCGGCCGCGGTGGTCTAGCGGTTCTGGCGCTGCAGTCCGGAACCGCGGGACTGCTACGGTCGCAGGTTCGAATCCTGCCTCGGGCATGGGTGTGTGTGATGTCCTTAGGTTAGTTAGGTTTAAGTAGTTCTAAGTTCGAGGGGACTTATGACCTAAGATGTTGAGTCCCATAGTGCTCAGAGCCATTTTTGAAACCCTTTAAATTGCGCTTTATCTGAAACCAAGTTTTTAATGGTTGCTGGCAATTTATTGAAAATGTGTATTCCTGAATGTTGGACTCCTTTTTGGACCAAGGAAAGTGATTTTAGGTCTTTATGTAGATTGTTCTTATTCCTAGTATTGGTATACCTAGTAATAAAGCTGTGGAAATTAACTGTAGATGTTTAACATTGTACATTGAATATCACATAGAAAGAAAATATAGAGCGGCAGCCTTAGAATCTCGTGATGACAGAATTAGTTATAACAGCGACAAGTAAATTAAAAAAAATAGTATTCGTCATTAGTAATCGGACACGGACTGCTGAACCTCCACGTCTCCTTTAGACTCTTCCACATATTACGGCTTCAATTACAGTGTGGACACACAAACGAGTATTTTTAATGGCGCAGGGGTGAATCTGTGTAGGTAAACGAGATCCGCCTTCCTCATGCAGAGCTAGTAATCTACACTCGCGGTTTGTGCTTCCGCGAAAGCAGAACTGATGCACGGTCAAACGGTTTTTCGATCTCTGTCTTGGGAGAAGTGTTCACACTCCATGGTGGACCAGGATTGGTCTTAGTACAAAACTACGAGCAACACACACAGAGCATTCGGGAATGGCTATCACAAATGCTTCTTAAGATCGGCAGTACAATAATGAAGTACAAAAGGCCCGATCTCTACCGGTATCTTACTCATCCCTTTCCTCAAGCTGCCATGTTAAGGTCTCCACGCAATTTACGCACAGATCTTGTTCCTGCTCTTTCTCTAATTTCATTTTCCATTAGGCTGTCGTCTGAGCCTTTTTTCGTCTCTTGAAGCCGAGCACAGGACTTTCTTATACATCTACAGTCCATTTGGACGACTGTACGTCCCACTCATCTCCATTTCATTAACATTACCATTGCAATTATGTCTCCCTCTCCATTCTCTTTTCTTTTTCAGTTTCTTATTTTGTTGCCTCTGCTATTAATTGCCAACTCACTTCTCTGCATTTTTTACTAAACAACCTTCAGTTTGTGAGTCTCCTATTTTTTTAAGTACATGAAAACATGTTATTTGCGTAAAACGGCGTGAACATGTGCCCATTTTATGCCAAATTTTGGTCAAAGGAGTAACCTATAGCGGTATCTGACCACATAACCATATTGAGAGTAGGGAGTCCTTAGAATGAGCAATGAGAATAAATGGGTGTCCCGGATGGATATTTGAAACACAAACCATTTTGCATTCTGGCCATCCGCAGCTGTTGAAAGGCATGATGTTAACATCACGATATTTGAATGAATTTAAGATCACAATTACTTCTATAAGTTCCGTAAGCTGCTCAGTGAACTTGTAATAGACCTTGCTTGTAGGTAGGCCACGTGGTATAAGGAGTGAGCTTTATTCTGATGGCCTTACACCGGACAACGCCACAACATGAAATATAACAATCACGTCAGTTATAATCTGATTGCAGCAAGTAGTCTTGGAATGTCTGCAGCACTGCTTACCTTTGAGCTATACGGGTATGCAAAGAATTCTATAAAAGCTGCTGGTGATTGCAGATTGGCTTCTCTTCCGCTGAAGGCAGTTTTCACAATAAAGCTGGTGCTCAAATACAAATTAGAGATAAAATTTTTAGCAAGGGGTTCAATTAGTGTGTGGGTAAGGTAAATAGGTCATAGATATACCAGCTAAAATTCTGGCTTCTGAGGCTAATTTCAAAAGCAATAACAAATGTAAGATTACACGTATCCTTTGATGGACCACGTGGTATACAAGGCCACAGTACGTGAAAATCTGATGAAAGAAAAATCATAGACACATCAGAAATGCTGAAGACATTTAAATGTGATATAGCCAATGCATCATACATATAGATGCACGAGTGAAAAACCGATACTGTACCACGTGCATGCACCAGAACCTATCTCTCTGAATAACGGAAGTTAAGTTTGAACACAAGTGAGAACACATTTAAAGACTCGAAAATGCTGCAAATAAAATATTACGCCCAGCTGCAATTGTAAGCCGTCACCTCACCGTAATTCTGTTAGTGTAAGCAAGCTGTCACACCAGACGTCTGTAAGAAAACGTGGAAGTGACGAGACCAGCAAAAGCCAAGAACAGGCTCAGAACGCCTCCTCCACCGTTCTTTGGGGCACACATACTCGCGACAGGACCCCCGCAGGCCTGTGTTCACTGCCGCTAGATTATTTACTAGCAGACATGCCTTCACTCGACTAATGAAACACTATAGCACATAAGCAATCGATAACCTAGCACGGAATATCTTTGTATCAGACTTGTGACTCAGAACTCGTGTTGAGATTTAACGAGCGACTGTCAAGATTATAACAAAATTTTTAGACAAAAATTTCACATGTCACTGCCACATTTCGAGACATGTGACACATACTAACTGTAAACTTTTCTCTTCAGATTCATATGAAACTTTTATTAATTCATCAAAAGCACTCCAGGCCATTTCTGCTCTTCAGTTTATTTCTTCTTCTGTTCATCCAGTCTCTGTCTTCATATTTTATAAATGCAAAAACTCATTAACTATTCATATGATTTGTTGTCAGTACGAACTATTTTCTTTAGGTATGCAGGCTATACATTACTTTAGTTTTACTTTAATTGAGTTTCAGGTCTATTTTCAATCAAGATCTGCTGATCAGAAACAGGCTTTCCAGAAAAATCTACAGTGAGTATAAGAAGTAAGTAGAGTTTTTCGACAAACAGTAAGGACAACGATGAAAAACGACGGAAGAACACAGTTTCTGTCCCTTTTATTAAAATCGTAACTGATCGCTTCATTATGATTTTGCACAAACGTAAAGTCAAACGGATTTTTTGACCAACAACGAAAACATGTCGAGAACTCAGATCTGTAAAGGATAGGTACGCATCTCGATCAGTACTCGGGATATACAGGTTGGCCCATTGATAGTGACCGGGCCAAATATCTCACGAAATAAGCATCAATCGAAAAAACTACAAAGAAGGAAACTCGTCTAGCTTGAAGGTGAAAACCAAACGGCGCTATGGTTGTCCCGCTAGATGGCGCTGCCATAGGTCAAACGGATATCAACTGCGTTTTTAAAAATAGGAACCCCCATTTTATATATATATATATATATATATATATATATATATATATATATATATATATATATTCGTGTAGTACGTAAAGAAATATGAATGTTTTAATGGGCCACTTTTTTCGCTTTGTGATAGATTGCGCTGTAATAGTCACAAACGTATAAGTACGTGGTATCACGTAACATTCCGCCAATGCGGACGGTATTTGCTTCGTTATATATTACCTGTGTTAAAATGGACCGTTTACCAACATCAGAAAAGGTCGATATCGTGTTGATGTGTGGCTATTGTGATCAAAATGCCCAACGGGCGTGCGCTACGTATGCTGCTCGGTATCCTGGACGACATCATCCAAGTGTCCGGACCTTTCGCCGGAAAGTTATGTTATTTATGGAAACAGGAAGTGGTGTTTTAGCTGCTGTCGCGGCTAATCCGCACATAGTAGCAGACAAATTGCACGAGAATCGGTAATCTCAAAAACGTCAGTGTTGAGAACGCTACATCAACATCGACTGCACCCGTACCATATTTCTATGCACCAGGAATTGCATGGCGACGACTTTGAACGTCGTGTAGAGTTCTGCTACTGGGCACAAGGGAAATTGCGGGTCGATGACAGATTTTTTGCACGCGTTCTATTTAGCAACGAAGCGTCATTCACCAACAGCGTAACGTAAACCGGCATAATATGCACTATTGGGCAAAGGAAAATCCACGATGGCTGCGACAAGTGGAACATCAACGACCTTGTCGGGTTAATGTACGGTGCGGCATTATGGGAGGAAGGATAATTATCCCCCATTTTATCTATGGCAATCTAAATGGTGCAATGTATGCTGATTTCCTACGTAATGATCTACCGATGTTACTACAAGATGTTTCACTGCATGACAGAATGGCGATGTACTTCCAACATGATGGATGTCCGGCATATAGCTCGCGTGCGGTAGAAGCGGTATTGAATAGCATATTTCATGACAGGTGGATTGGTCGCCGAAGCACCATACCATGGCCCGCACGTTCACCGGATCTGACGTCCCCGGATTTCTTTCTGTGGGGAAAGTTGAAGGACATTTGCTATCGTGATCCACCGACAACGCCTGACAACATGCGTCAGCGCATTGTCAATGCATGTGCGAACATTACGGAAGGCGAACTACTAGCTGTTCAGAGGAATGTCGTTACACGTATTGCCAAACGCATTGAGGTTGACGGACATCATTTTGAGCATTTATTGCATTAATGTGGTATTTACAGGTAATGACGCTGCAACAGCATGCGTTCTCAGATATGACAAATTCAAAAAAGTACATGTATCACATTGGAACAACCGAAATAAAATGTTCAAAAGTACCTACGTTCTGTATTTTAATTTAAAAAACCTACCTGTTACCAACTGTTCGTGTAAAATTGTGAGCCACATGTTTGTGACTATTACAGCGCCATCTATCACAAGGTGAAAAAAGTGGTCCAACTAAGACATTCATATTTCTTTACGTACTACAAGAATATGTAATAAAAAACGCAGTTGATATCCGTTTGACCTATTGTAGCGCCATCTAGCGGGCCAACCATAGCGCCATCTGGTTTCTCCCTTCAAGCTAGACAAGTTTCGTTCTTTGTAGTTTTTTCGTTTGACGACTATTTCGTGAGATATTTGGCCCGGTCACGATCAATGGACTACCCTGTATAAGATTCAGATACGTGAGCTACTGAAGCTACAAAGAGAATCCTGAATACACGTCTGAAGGAATACTAGGGAAGCAGAAAAATCAGTTGTAGCAGGGCATACTCTTCCGTTGGGAAACCATGAAGTGAAGCTTTCCGAATCCAAAATTAATTCAACAATGACAAGCAGTTATCCTCGGCTGTATAGACAAGCCATCGAAGTATACACAGACAGAAAAAATCGCAACACCAAAAAATAGTTAAATTAGAGTAATGAATTTCGGGAATACATTTATCTTGGTAAGACATTTAAGTGATTGAGTTAAAGTAAGCGTGAGATAAGCCATTGCAAATACGAAATGCTGGTACATTAATAAACTGTGTAACCGCCATAGTGTTGAATACAAGCGTGAAAACGTGATTGCATTGTGTCGTACAGGTGCCGGAGGTCAGTTTGTAGGGTGGAGCTGCGTGCCTGTTGCACGTGGTCGGTCAATATTGGGACGGTTGATTCTGCTTGTGTACGATGCTGGAGTTGTCGTCCGACGAACGTAATTACGTCGGTGCTTGAGAATGAGCCTGCTGTAATCGAGTTTCGATTTAGAAGACTTCGTTCACACATGGAGCAGCCTCTCCTTCAACTTGACAATGCCGGACAACATACGAGCGCTGCGACTTCTGTAACAATCTGACGGCTTGGGTTCACTGTCATCGATCATACTCCCTGTAGTCCCGGCTTGCCCCATCCAATTTTCATCTGTTTCCAAAACTTAAAGAACATCTTCGCGGACTACACTGTGATACTGATTAAGCGATGCAAACAGAGGCGAGGCTGTGGCTTCGTCGAGGAAGTCAAACATTCTATAGTGACGGGACAAATCACGTGGTTTTGAGGCGAAGAACTTGTCGAGCCACGTTCGCTGCGCGTTTTCATCCAGGAAGGAAGTTCCTCGAAGGCTGTTCGATAGAGGAATGAAAAGGTGAAAATCTGAGGGCGGAAGATCAGGTCAATGAAGTGGGTGCTGAATGACTTCCCAACCTAACTACTGTCTAGTGCTTTTATCAACATGCTTTTATCAGCATGCGGTCGAGCGTTGTTGTGGAGTTGTTGTTGTTGTGGTCTTCAGTCCAGAGACTGGTTTGATGCAGCTCTCCGTGCTACTCTATCCAGTGCAAGCTTCTTCATCTCCCACTACCTACTGCAACCTACATCATCCTGAATATCTTTAGTCTATTCATCTCTTGGTCTCCCTCTACGATTTTAATTCTCCACGCTGCCCTCCAATACTAAATTGGTGATCCCTTGATGCCTTTTAACATGTCCTACCAACCGATCCCTTCTTCTACTCAAGTTGTGCCACAAATTTCTCTTCTCTCCAATTCTATTCAAAACTCCTCATTAGTTATGTGATCTACCCATCTAATCTTCAGCATTCTTCTGTAGCACCACATTTCGAAAGCTTCTATTCTCTTCTTGTCTAAATTATTTTTGAGACGCTTGTATCCCTTTTTGCTTGCTTCATTTACTAAATTTTTATATTTTCTCCTTTCAGCAGTTAAATTCAGTATCTCTTCTCTTACCCAAGGATTTCCACTAGCCCTCGTCTTTTTACCTACTTGATCCTCTGCTGTCTTCACTACTTCATCTCTCAAAGCTACCCATTCTTCTTCTACTGTATTTCTTTCCCCCATTCTTGTCAATCGTTCCCTAATACTCTCCCTGAAATTCTCAACAACCTCTGGTTCTGTCAGTTTATACAGGTCCCATCTCCTTGAATTCCCACCTTTTTGCAGTTTATTCAGTTTTAATCTGCAGTTCATAACCAATAGCTTGTGATCAGAGTTCCCATCTGCCCCTGGAAATGTCAAACAATTTAAAACATGGTTCCTAATCTCTGTCTTACCATTATATAGTCTAATGTACCTGAAACCTTCCAGTATCTCCAGGTCCCTTCCACGTATACAACCTTCCATCATAATTCTTGAACCAAGTGTTAGCTATGATTAAGTTATGCTCTGTGCAAAATTCTACCAGGCGGCTTCCTCTTACATTCCTTACCACCATTCCATATTCACCTACTACGTTTCCTTCTCTTCCTTTCCCTACTATCGAATTCCAGTCCCCCATGGCTATTAAATTTTCGTTTCCCCTCACTATTAGAATAATTTCTTTCATCTCATCATACATTTCATCAGTCTCTTCGTCAACTGCGAAGCTAGTTGGCATATAAACTTGTACTACTGTGGTAGGTGTGTGCTTCGTATCTATCTTGGCCACAATAATACGTTCACTATGATGTTTGTAGTAGCTGGCCCGCATTAATATTCTTTTTATTCATTATTAAACCTACTCCTGCATTACCCCTATTTGATTTTGTATTTATAACCCTGTATTCACCTGACCAAAAGTCTTGTTCCTCCTGCCACCGAACTTCACTAATTCCCACTATATCTAACTTTAACCTTTCCATTTCCCTTTTTAAATTTTCTAACCTACCTGCCCGATTAAGGGATCTGACATTCCACGCTACGACCCGTAGAACGCCACTTTTCTTTCTCCTGATAACAACGGCCTCCTATTTAGTCCCCACCCAGAGATCCGAATGTGGGACTATTTTACCTCCGGAATATTTTACCCAAGAGGACGCCATCATCATTTAACCATACAGTAAAGCTCCATGCCCTCGGGAAAAATTACGGCTGTAGCTTCCCTTTGCTTTCAGCCGTTCGCAGTACCAGCACAGCAAGGCCATTTTGGTTAGTGTTACAAGGCCAGATCAGTCAATCATCCAGGCTGTTGCCCCTGCAACTACTGAAAAGGCTGCTGCCTCTCTTCAGAAACGACACGTTTGTCTAGCCTCTCAACAGCTACCCCTCCGTTGTGGTTGCAACTGCGGCATGGCTATCTGTATCCCTGAGACACGCTAGCCTCCCCACCAATGACTAGGTCCATGGTGCATCGTGGAGTAGCATCACTTTAAGCAGTCTTTCTGGTCGTTGTTCTGGGACTGCGTCGGGAAGACGTCTCAGTTGTTGATCATAAACGACAGTAGCCATGTTTACATCTTGGGGAAGTAATTTGTAGTACACCACACTGCCGCTGTTCCTCCAGATGCATAATATTATCTTCTGGGGATGCGCACAGTGTAAGATGGCGTGGTCTCCTGACCTTCATTGCTTACATATTCCGCCCTTACAATCATATTCCGCACATCAAGATGCTTCATTCGAACCCAAACTCGATAAGATAAGGTCAATGTTGTATGAATTCATGTAAACGATATGCAAATAACTAGTAAAACGCCAATGCGCACCGAGATTGAAATACTCGAGGCTGGCGTACACACATACAGTCCAGACATGATGGTCACAGGAGCTTTTAGTTTGGGAGACGCAAACCGCACGCCAGGGGGGCCGGTCCCTTCAGAGGACGACTCAGCCTATCTATGTCGGCTGGTGACCGCCCATAGAGCAGACAGCATTTGCCCGAGTGAAAGGAAGAATGACCCTATGTTCGGTTTAAAAGCAAATTCCGCTACATTGTGTGGGAGCGCCCAGCCTACGCATTCTTTACAAATATAGCACACAGTTTCAGAGATTTTCACAGGGAGACAGCAAACGCCAAATGCTGATGCTACAGATTTCCGGATTGGTCGCCTTAAACGAAATGTCATTCTCCCATTTTAGAAGAGGAATGCTGATTGGCAGACGATATTTATGACACCTTGAGCTCAAGGAGTAATGGAAGAGACCGAAAGATATACCCCTTCACATCTGGCGTGGGGAAGGGCCGTTCCGTTGTCGCTCTTGGTGTGCTCGTACGTGTACTCAAAGAGCAAGGAAAAAGTCTCTCCTCAGTACTTCACTGGGAGAGCACCTCTGTTGAGAGTGAATCGGAGTGCGACTCTATATTGAGTCCTTGCGATTAAGCGTTGTTCACTGTGTTGGCCACCACACTTATTGTGCGGTGTGAATGGACAGAGTAATAGTTAAACGCCTGCGAGCGAATTTTTGAGTGGCATCGCGGTGGACTGGTTATCTGACCGGTGTACCACGCCAATAGTTAGACTAGTGGCGAATAGGAGTCCTTGACTTCATCAAGGCGTAGGGAGAGTTTGATTGGCGAAGGTCAATCCAGATAGAACGAGAATTATCTTATTTGTCAGCAGCGAGCGGCGCAGACAGCAGTGATCCCAGCTTATGGTATTGTGCGTTACAGCTCTTGCGAGCCCCATATTTCCTCCACAACAGTACACTTCACTGAATTTCACACGCGAACAGCCTCGACCATACCTAGCAACATTCTAACGAATAATTATTCAAGTTGAGTAATCGCAGCTCTCAGCCATTCTGCCAAGTCAATAACTATCTTAAACTGTGTAGAAATTTCATTAGCGAATCCTATCCTTGAGAGGTAACTTCACATTCCGAAAAGAACCCGGAAATAACTTGTTCAGTTCATAACTAAAGATGCCATTGTGATTTCTCAGAATTTTAGCAAAATAAATAATAATTTTCGTTAGTTTCATGTTTTTCTTACACTAACTAGCACTACTCCAGTACCCAAGTATCCCACTAGTTATGCAAGATATTTTGTGAATTTTTGTGTCATTTCCTTGCAGCAGACGACTCCAGAAGATATTTATTGCTGAAAGTTTTTCAGGCATTTCTCTTTAGAACGTTAGGAGCGTCTGTCTGACTTCTGTAGTAGTGTGGGCGTGGAAATTGCATCTTGAATGAGCCACAGGGTAAAGGGTACATCTCAGATTAATGCGTTGCGCAGAACGATAGATTAGCGCCCCGCCGCTCACAAAAGGTCTTTCTCGTTGCTTTATTTGGGCTTAATCATTCCTTTATTTTCTTTATGTGAGCATATGACACTATTTCTCGTCACAAGTAACAATGAAGGACAGGAATGATCGATGTTTTTCACGAGCCGACCGATGACGAGCAAGTAGACATGCACATATGACCACCTGCTCATTTTTGTGATTTTGGCTTAGAGCATTCGGCACCCATACAACCGATTTTTTAACTTTTCCTGCAACTTGCAAATGTCGCACGATAGTGGAATGATCATAGTTCATTACATCTGCCATCTCGAGTACATTGATGTGGGTCACTGTGGATTAATGCATTCAAACGATCTTCATCAGTCCTGGAAGGTCTTCCTGACGTGGAGAGTCACTGATATCAAAATGTTCCCCTTACGATGAGAAAATCATTTCCTTGCCGTGCTCCGTCCTAAGGCATTATCTGCATACACAGTGCAGAAGTTCCTGCCTGCCTCTGCTGCTGTCACCCCTCTACTGAAATCAAACAGAAGAATATGTCGGAAATGTTCCGATTTTTCCACTTAGCACTCCATCTTCTAGCGTCCATAGCTCCACTCACTACCTCCAAATGACAAAATGACAATATGTAAACTCAAACTGAACTGCAAATAAAAAATGACAATTGATAAGTAAACCACTAGCAACCACAATGCCAACATGATAAACAAAAACACTACGAACTTATGCACCAATGAATGTAATTACTTCCTTTGTTAATTATAAGTATTTCTTAGTCACATCTCCCATTATTTTTTAAAGAAAGTTTTGTGTGTAACTGGAGGCTGAAGACGAGGACACTGCAGCACAAACTATGAGTCGGGAAGGACGGGCAAGGAAATCGGCCGTGCCAGCTGAGCATCTTAGGCTGTAACAATTCTACAGACATAAACGAAAGGGACATATATTTTTGGGCGTACTCTGTATTATCATATCTTGGTCGTCATTTGACGTTGTGGTACAGTGTCAAATGCCTTTCGGTTGTCTAGGCAGAGGGAATCAATCTGTATACGTACAGCTGCGATTTAAGAGAAATTGTTTGCGTAAAACGCGAGTTGTGTTTTACATGAAATTTTTGGCCCGCGCAAGTTCTTTGAAAGAAATTCCTTTTCTTATGGGCATGTGTTATAGAAATGTCATAATGATCGAGCTTAAGATATGCTCTAGCATTCTGCAGCAATTAGACTCTCATAATACCGGTGGGTAATTGTCTGCAGTCGATCTTTCATCCTTCAAGTAAACACGAGTGACCTATGCCCTTTGTCCGTTCCCTTTGCAGTCACTCGGGGCCGTTCTCTACTCGGAAGATTCTGGATAAATATGAACAGCATACTCGAAGCTTAATCTAACAGGAATTTTGTCCGGGCCTGGTGCCCGGTTTGCTTTTAGCAGTCTTTATTGTTTAGAGGCCTGTATTGCAGTCAACAAACGATTTGGTACTTCGATCAGAAGAGCATCCACATATTCTGTAGCAGGTGTTCTCTGGAAACAAAACCGTAAAATACAAAAAAACCAACTCAACAGAAGAAAATGGTTTATGAAAAAATCAAACAGCCTGAACTGAGAAGTGAAATGGACATGGATGTCAAGAGTAAAATAGGGACAACAATGACACCTTTGACTGATCAAGAAAACTGTACCAAAGTACGGGAAGAGATAATGAACATCATGATAACTACTGCTTAAGATAAACTAGTATGTAAAACAAGGGATTGAAGAAAGAAATTGATGACATGAAATTATTTCACATGATGACTTTAACTTACATAAAAAGCTGAAACTGCTGGCGTATACTGAAGAAAAGGCGTCCCCTTGATAGACAACAGAAATAAAAAAAATAGTTCTCACGAAGAAGCAAGATATATGGAAAGACAGTATCGAGAAACTGTTTGCAGATGATCTATTCTACATCTACATCTAAATCTACACACATGCTGCGCAAGCCACCACACAGTGCGTGACAGAGGGTACCCTATACTACCACTTAGCCATCTGCTTTCCTGCTCCCCTCGCAAATAGAGCGAGGGAAAAATGACTGTCTGTAGGCCTCCATATGAGCCCTAATTTCTCGCCGGCCGGTGTGGCCGAGCGGTTCTAGGCGCTCCAGTCTGGAGCAGGTTCGAATCCTGCCTCGGGCAAGGATGTGTGTGATGTTCTTAGGTTAGTTAGGTTTAAGTAGTTCTAATTTCTAGGGACTGATGGCCTCAGATGTTGGGTTCCATAGTGCTCAGAGCCATTTGAACCCTAATTTCTCCTATCTTATATTCGTGGTCGTTGTTACGCGCAATGTATGTTGGCAGCGGTAGAATCGTCCTGCAGTCCGCCTTAAATGTCAGTTCTCTAACTTTTTCAGTAGTACTCCTAGAAAAGAACGTCGTGTTCCCTCCAGTAATTCCCATTCGAGTTCCCAAAGCATCTCCATAATACTTGCGTGTTGTTCGGATCTATCGATAACAAATTAAGCAGCCCCCTCCGAATTCCTATGATGTCTTCCTTTAATCCGATCTGGTGCGGATTCCAAACACTTGAACAGTACTCAACAATGGGTCGCACTAGTGTCCCATATGGGGCTTCCTCTACAGATGAAACACACTCCCTAAAATTCTCCCAACAAACCGAAGTCGAGCATTCGCCTTCCCTACTACAAACCTTACATGCTAATTCCATTTCATACTGTTTTGCAATGTTACGCCTAGATATTTAATCTAGGCAACTGTGTCAAGCAGCACACTGCTAACGCTCTTCTCGAACCTCATGAATTTGTTTTTCCTACTCATCTGCATTAACATACATTCTTCTGCCTTTAGAGTTAGCTCCCATTCATCATACAACTAGAAATTTTATCTAAGTCATCTTGTATCCTCCCACAGTCATTCAACGACGTCCTTCCCATAGTCCACAGCATCATCAGCGAACAACTGCAGAATGCTGGTTACCCTGTCCGCCACATCATTTGTGTATGTGGAAAATAACAGCGGTGCTGTCACATTTTCCTGGAGGACTCGTGACGATACCCTTCTCTCTGATGAACACTTGCCGTAGAGGAAAACGTACTGGGTTCTGTTATTGAGAGGTCCACGAGCCACCCACATACCTGGGAACCTATTTCGTATGCTTGCCCTTTCGTTAATAGTCGGCAGTATGGCAGCGTGTCAAGCACGTCATGGAAATCTAGGAATATAGAATCTGCCTATTGCCCTTCATTCACACTTTGCAGTATCTCATGTGAGACAAGGGTAAGCTGAGTTTCGCACGAGCGATGCTTTCTAAAACCGTACTGATTTGTGGACAGGATCTTTTCCCTCTCAAGGAAATTTGTTATATTCGAACTGAGAATACGTGATGGGATATTGCAGCAAACCGATGTTAAAGATATTGGTCTATAATTGTGCGGGTCCGTTCTTTTACCCTTTTTACATACAGGAGTGGCACGCGCTTTCTTCCAGTCGCTTGGGACTTTGCCCTAGGCGAGAGATTCATGATAAATGGGCCAGTGCTCTGTAGAGTTCTCTTTGTGAAATCGAGCTCGAACCTCATCCAGACCTGGTGACTTATTTGCTTTCAATTCATTCACAAGGATGCTTATTACTACGTCCTCCGTATAGGAGTTTTTTCGATGGTCAAGCGATGGTATATTTGTTCGATACCCCTGGTGAACAAATTCTTAAACGAGAAATTTGAAACTTCGGCTTTACTTCTGCTATCTTCTACTGCCACACTAGACTGGTCAATGAGTGACTGGATAGAAGCTTAGTGGTTTTACATAGGACCAGAATTGCGCGGCTTCTCGGCAGCGTCTGTTGCTAAGATATGACAGTTCTAGCTGTAAGCTTCGCGAATCGGTCTTTTTACGGAAGCAAAATTTCTATTAAATTTTGCTCGTCATCATTTGCCCACATTCTTTCGCTTCCTCAGCATTTTTCGAATTTCGTTTTTAACCACGTTGAGTCTTTTCCTTCCTTAATTCACATACTAGGCATATTATTCTCCAGGGTACGATTTACAATCCTTTTAAACTTTGCCCACAGTTTCTCTACATCCATCATGGAAATGGAAATGAAGTCCCACGTTTCTTGACATAGCGTAGGGGAACGATGCGGGAGACCCGCACCGCCGTACTAGGCAAGGTCCTAACGGAGGTGGTTTGCCGTTGCCTTCCTCCGACCGTAATGGGGATGAATGATGATGAAGACGACACAATAGCACCCAGTCATCTAGGGGCAGGTGACAACCTCTGACCTGGCCGGGAATCGAACCCGAGACCCGGTGCTCGGGAGGCGAGAACGCTACCGCGTGACCACGAGTTGCGGACATATCCATCATACTGGAACTAAATTATGTCAGTTCAGTGTCTAAGTGGGATGCTAACAACTGTCTATCTGCTCTTTCTATCAGAAATATACTCTCTTAGCCTTCTTGATTGATTGATTGACTTCAGTAACCAAAGTCGCTACGGTGACATCATGGTGACAGATACCTGTCTCTATACGCAATCGATTAGGTCATTACGTTAGACCAAATACTGAGATTTCTAGGAACGACAATCTAACATGACCTCCTATAATGAAAGAAGAAATCGGGAAAGCTACAGGACCTGAAGAAATTGCGGCGGAACGCATTAAACTTCTTGAAGAACAAAGTATCACAGTCAAAAACAAAAATTTTTTGTTTAATTGTGATACAGGTCACTATTCTGCCCAATGACTATTATCAACTTCTATTCGCTCACCAAAGAAAAGATCATATACTCATTAGTTTAATGAGCCATTCCTTGAAAATGTTTCTGAAAGTCATTCAAAACTTACATGAAAAATTTGAGAGACTCATTGGTGAGACACAATTTGGAGAAATAGCTGCATTACAAGGTTTAGTGCAAAACTACTGCGATCAGAATAAAAATGTAGGCCTTTTTTATCGATTATCACGAAGCCTTCGATAGAGAACATCATAAATTTAAGTAAAATGGCTCTGAGCACTATGGGAATTAACTTCTGAGGTCATCAGTCTCTTAGAACTTAGAACTACTTAAACCTAACTAACTTAAGGACATCACACACATCCATGCCCGAGGCAGGATTCGAACCTGCGACGGTAGCGGTCGCGTGGTTCCATACTGTAGCGCCTAGAACCGCTCGGCCACCCCGGCCGGCATAAATTTAAGGAATTTATCAAATTAATGGATATACACCGACGGGAAGAAAACCACAACACAAAAAAATTAATGCAGAGTAAGGAAATTTCGGGAATATATTTGTCTAGGTGACATCATTGCAAGATCCCCTCCAAGAACCATGGACCTTGGCGTTGGTGGGGAGGCTTGCGTGCCTCAACGATACAGATAGCCGTACCGTAGGTGCAACCACAACGGAGGGGTATCTGTTGAGAGGCCAGACAAACGTGTGGTTCCTGAAGAGGGGCAGCAGCCTTTTCAGTAGTTGCAGGGGCAACAGCCTGGATGATTGACTGATCTGGCCTTGTAACACTAACCAAAACGGCCTTGCTGTGCTGGTACTGCGAACGGCTGAAAGCAAAGGGAAGCTACAGCCGTAATTTTTCCCGAGGGCATGGAGCTTTACTGTATGGTTAAATGATGATGGCGTCCTCTTGGGTAAAATATTCCGGAGGTAAAATAGTCCCCCATTCGGATCTGCGGGCGGGGACTAAATAGGAGGACGTTGTTATCAGGAGAAAGAAAAGTGTCGTTCTACGGGTCGTAGCGTGGAATGTCAGATCCCTTAATCGGGCAGGTAGGTTAGAAAATTTAAAAAGGGAAATGGAAAGGTTAAAGTTAGATATAGTGGGAATTAGTGAAGTTCGGTGGCGGGAGGAACAAGACTTTTGGTCAGGTGAATACAGGGCTATAAATACAAAATCAAATAGGGGTAATGCAGGAGTAGGCTTAATAATGAATAAAAAATAGGAATGCGGGTAAGCTACTACAAACAGCATAGTGAACGCATTATTGTGGCCAAGATAGATACGAAGCACACACCTACCACAGTAGTACAAGTTTATATGCCAACTAGCTCCGCAGGTGACGAATGGGTAGATCACATAACTAATGAGGAGGTACTGAATAGAACTGGGGAGAAGAGAAATTTGTGGCATAACTTAACTAGAAGAAGGGATCGATTGGTAGGACATATTCTGAGGCATCAAGGGATCACCAATTTAGTATTGGAGGGCAGCGCGGAGGGTAAAAATCGTAGAGGGAGTCCAAGAGATGAATACATTAAACAGATTCAGAAGGATGTAGCTTGCAGTAGGTACTGAAAGATGAAGAAGCTTGCACAGGATAGAGTAGCATGGAGAGCTGCATCAAACCAGTCTCTGGACTGAAGACCACAACAACAACAACAACAACAACAACATTGCAAGATCGCAAGATAATGTAAGTGCGAGATAAGCGATTCCTAATGGGGAATGTTGGTGCATTAATAGCCCGTGTAGCCGCCAAAATGTTGAATGCAAGCATGCAAACGTTCATGCATTGCGTTGAACAGGTGCCAGTTGTCAGTCTGTGGGATGGAGTTCCCTGCCGGTTGCACTTGGTCGGTCGGTAATGCTGTTTGTGGACGACGCTGGAGTTGTCATCCGATGATGTCCCATACGTGTTCGTTTGCAGACAAATCTGGTGAACGTGCAGGCCAAGGCAACGTCTCGACAGAGTGTTTAATATTTTTGGTTAGAACAATATTATGTGTTATCCTCTTGGAGAACAACCCCGGAATGCTGTTCATGAATGGCAGCACAAATCGAATCACCTGACTGACGTACAAATTTGCACTCAGCTTGTGTGGGGTAACCACTAGAGTGCTCCAGCTGGCATGCGAAATCTCACCCCAGACCATAACTCTGGAGTTAACAGAGCGTGTTAGCGATTTTTAACAGTTCGCCGTGCCACTGAGGTGACAACTGCTGCCCAAATTGCTGCTGCAGATGCAGTACTGTGCTCCAGAGCCACAGGCCGGACACGACGGTCTTCCTTCTCATTAGTGCGACGTGGCCGTCTGTAGCCCAATCTTCTTGCGACTGTACATTCTCATGATCACCGCTTCCAGCAATCATGTATAGTGGTTACATTCCTGCCAACCCTTTCTGCATTGACGCAGAAGAAACATCCAGCTTCTCTTAGCCGAATTACATAATCTCGTTCAAACACAGTGAGGTGTTGATAATGGCATCTTTGTCGCCCTAAAGGTATTCTTGACTAATATCAACTCACCACGTCGACTATCAAAGGTAAGTAACGCTGATGACCGTTACAGCGTGTAAATAAAGCAAACCCGATTTTGCGTCCTTATGTGGCGTTCTAGCGCCACTCTTATGCTACTGGCGCGAACTGTGAATAGACATCGTGTTTCAGATGTAGACACACGCCTACTAACTGTCGTTTATGTCGCACATCTCCTTCTTGGCGCTGCGATTTTTTTCCGTCAGTGAAGATCAGGAACACATCCGCTTAATAGAGAAATCAGAGAGCAAAGGTTAAATTTGATAATGGGGTCACCGACTTCGTTAATATCAGTAGGAGAGTCTGACAAGGATGCCTTCTGTCACTCCACTCATTCCATTTGTACTCAGAGACTATATTTCAGGAAGCACTTGGCGATATTGAAAATTGCGTAAAGGTCCATGAGCCTGCATCAACAACATTCGCTATGCTAATGATAGAGTACTGATCATTCGGATTATCTTCGACAACTCGTCGAAATAGGAAATAACAGCAGCAATATACACTGAAGCGCCATAGAAACCGTTATAGGCGTGCATATTCAAATGAAGAGATAGGTAAACAGTCAGAATACGGCGATGCGGTCGGCAATGCCTATATAAGACAACAAGTGTCTGGCGCAGTTGTTAGCTCGTTTACTGCTGCTACAACTGCAGTTTATCAAGATTTAAGTGAATCTGAACGTGGTGTTACAGTCGGCGTACGAGCGATGGGACACAGCATCTCCCAGGTAGCGATGAAGTGGGATTTTCCCGTACGATCAATTCATGAGTATACCGCGAATATCAGGAACTCGGTAAAATATCAAATTTCCGACATCACCGCGGCCGGAAGATACTACGAGAATGGGACCAACGACGACTGAAGAGATTCGTTCAATGCAATTTTGCCTAAAACTGACATGGAGAGACCGTGGCTGTGTACAATTAATGTAAATTGATTCTTACAAAGAAGAAGCCAGCAATCAGCCACTATTAATACTCCTGCTTATTTAAGTAAATAGCGCCGTAACCGGTTGCAATCTTTGTGTCTGCTTCACATGTGGCAAATGCCTTTTTGGTGTGTATGTGTGTGTGTGGTGCTTTGCACAATATGGTGAAGTGCAAATCATATACATGGTGTTTCAAAAATGACCGGTATATTTGAAACGGCAATAAAAACTAAACGAGCAGCGATAGAAATACACCGTTTGTTGCAATATGCTTGGGACAACAGTACATTTTCAGGCAGACAAACTTTCGAAATTACAGTAGTTACAATTTTCAACAACAGATGGCGCTGCGGTCTGGGAAACTCTATAGTACGATATTTTCCACATATCCACCATGCGTAGCAATAATATGGCGTAGTCTCTGAGTGAAATTACCCGAAACCTTTGACAACGTGTCTGGCGGAATGGCTTCACATGCAGATGAGATGTACTGCTTCAGCTGTTCAATTGTTTCTGGATTCTGGCGGTACACCTGGTCTTTCAAGTGTCCCCACAGAAAGAAGTCACAGGGGTTCATGTCTGGCGAATAGGGAGGCCAATCCACGCCGCCTCCTGTATGTTTCGGATAGCCCAAAGCAATCACACGACCATCGAAATATTCATTCAGGAAATTAAAGACGTCGGCCGTGCGATGTGGCCGGGCACCATCTTGCATAAACCACGAGGTGTTCGCAGTGTCGTCTAAGGCGGTTTGTACCGCCACAAATTCACGAAGAATGTCCAGATAGCGTGATGCAGTAATCGTTTCGGATCTGAAATATGGGCCAATGATTCCTTTGGAAGAAATGGCGGCCCAGACCAGTACTTTTTGAGATGCAGGGACGATGGGACTGCAACATGGGGCGTTTCGGTTCCCCATATGCGCCAGTTCTGTTTATTGACGAAGCCGTCCAGGTAAAAATAAGCTTCGTCAGTAAACCAAATGCTGCCCACATGCATATCGCCATCATCAATCCTGTGCACTATATCGTTAGCGAATGTCTCTCGTGCAGCAATGGTAGCGGCGCTGAGGGGTTGCCGCGTTTGAATTTTGTATGGATAGAGGTGTGAACTCTGGCGCATGAGACGATACGTGGACGTTGGCGTCATTTGGACCGCAGCTGCAACACGGCGAACGGAAACCCGAGGCCGCTGTTGGATCACCTGCTGCACTAGCTGCGCGTTGCCCTCTGTGGTTGCCGTACGCGGTCGCCCTACCTTTCCAGCACGTTCATCCGTCACGTTCCCAGTCCGTTGAAATTTTTCAAACAGATCCTTTATTGTATCGCTTTTCGGTCCTTTGGTTACATTAAACCTCCGTTGAAAACTTCGTCTTGTTGCAACAACACTGTGTTCTAGGCGGTGGAATTCCAACACCAGAAAATTCCTCTGTTCTAAGGAATAAACCATGTTGTCTACAGCACACTTGCACGTTGTGAACAGCACACGCTTACAGCAGAATGACGACGTACAGAATGGCGCACCCACAGACTGCGTTGTCTTCTATATCTTTCACATCACTTGCAGCGCCATCTGTTGTTGAAAATTGTAACTACTGTAATTTCGAAAGTTTGTCTGCCTGAAAATGTACTGTTGTCCCAAGCATATTGCAACAAACGGTGTATTTCTATCGCTGCTCGTTTAGTTTTTATTGCCGTTTCAAATATACCGGTCATTTTTGAAGCACCCTGTATGTGCTGCATATATTTTGGAATATTTGAAAAATACATTCCTGTAACTTCGCAACAAAATCGTGCGGACTTTCAATGGCACGAACACACCAAGAAAAATGGATCAAATGGCTGTGAGCACTATGGGACTTAACATCTGTGATCATCAGTCCCCTAGAACTTAGAACTAGTTAAACCTAACTAACCTAAGGACATCACACACATCCATGCCCGAGGCAGGATTCGAACCTGCGACCGTAGCGGTCGGACGGTTCCGGACTGAGCGCCTAGAACCGCTAGACCACCGCGGCTGGCACACCAAGAATATTTCGCCATAGTGGAAGAGTAAAAATCAAAAACTTACGATTATGTAAAGTGTATCTTGCAAATCTCGAAACAGCCGTCTGATGATGAACTTCTCAGTTCGAAACCGGTTACAGCGCTATTTGCTTAAATAAATAGCAGTATTAATAGTGGCTGGTTGCTGTCTTCTTCTTTGTAAGAATCAGCCTACAAGAATCGTTCAACGAGACGCAAAGAGGAACCCTTCCGCAAATTACTGCAGATTTCAATGCTGGGCCATCAATAAGTGTCAGTGTGAGAAGCACTCAACGAAGCATCATCGATATGGGCTTTGGGAACCGAAGGCCCACTCGTGTACCCTTCATGATTGCACGACACAAAGCTTTATGCCTCGCCTGAGCCCGTCAACACCGACATTGGACTGTTGATGACTGGAAACATGTTGCCCGGTCGGACGAGCCTCGTTTCAAATTGTATCTAGCGGACGGACGTGTGCGGGTATGGAGACAACCTCATCAGTCCATGGACCCTGCATGTTAGCAAGGGACTGTTCAAGTTGGTGGAGGCTCTGTAATGGTGTAAGGCGTGTGTAGTTAGTTGGAGTGATATGGGAGCCCTGATACGTCTAGATACGACTCTGACAGGGACACGTACGTGAGCATCCCGACTGATCACCTGCATCCATTTACATCCATTGTGCATTCCGACGGACTCGGGCAATTCCAGCAGGACAATGTTAGACCCCACGTCCAGAATTGTTACAGAGTGGCTCCAGCAACACTCTTCTGAGTTTAAACACTTCCGCTGGCCACCAAACTCCCCAGACATAAACATTATTGAGCGTATCTGGAATGCCTTACTAAGCCATGTTCAGAAGAGATCTCCATCCCCTCGTACTCATACTGATTTATAGACAGCCCTGCGGGATTCATGGTGTCCATTCCCTCCAGTAGTACTTCAGACATTAGTCGAGTCCATGACACGTCGTGTTGCGACACGTCTGCGTGCTCACTGGGGGCCTACATGATGTTAGGCAGGTGTATCAGTATCTTTGGCTCTTAAGTGTAGGTTTGAATATCAACAAAAAAACACGAATTTCCTTATTGTCGGACGATATCTCGATTCCTTTACAAATTCAAATCTACTCTCAGTGGCTTCTTAATACAAAGAGTAGACAAGTACTTCTTGGAACTTAGCTGTGTGAAGATTGAAGGCCATACAAGGAAATGAA
The DNA here is from genome assembly GCF_023898315.1 of Schistocerca nitens. NCBI lineage: Eukaryota > Metazoa > Arthropoda > Insecta > Orthoptera > Acrididae > Schistocerca > Schistocerca nitens. The sequence continues at coordinate 636,635,118 of NC_064618.1, read as the reverse complement.
ACGTCGCATGGAGAACGTCCGTAACAGTTTCATAAAGCGTAAGGTCTAATAAAGTTAGAAAAGCAACACTAATTAAAACACAAATAACTAATAAAAGAAAATTTAAAATAAACATAAATAAATCATAAAGTATCAATACTATTTGTAGAAAAAATCTCTCACAGGCAAAATCCTAGACCTAAACTTCATTGTTCGACTTGTAAGACGCTACATCTGCTCAAATGGTTCAAATGGCTCTGAGCACTATGGGACTTAACTTCTGATGTCATCAGTCGCCTAGAACTTAGAACTTCTTAAACCTAACTAACCTAAGGACATCACACACATCCATTCCCGAGGCAGGATTCGTACCTGCTACCGTAGCGGTCGCGCGGTTCCATACTGTAGCGCCCATAACCGCTCGGCCACTCCGGCCGGCTACATCTGCTCTACATTTCTATATGGTTCTGAAGGATGGAGACTAAATATGCCAACAGCGGGCAAGATCAAGGCCTTTGAAATATGGATTTACGGCATATTGCTTAAAACGGCAGGGACAGCAAGATTAACAGTCACTGAAGTGTTTCAGAATAATTCACAAACAGTAAGCAATAGTGACAATGCCGTAAAGACGAAAAACTGCATACCTAGGACATACACACTGCCAGAAAAATTACTGCACCCTTTTAGGGGTTTCCAATTCACTCGACGTTTATTGTCGCAACAGTGCATATGGAGTATATGAAATAATTACATTCATAGATCAATAGCACGAACGGTTCTGCGGTAGTAGGTAGCGACCCATGCTGAAACAGCTACATTACCCTCCACAGGCAGCAATGCAGGCGCTGACTCTAGTTTCCAGTCGATCGTACCATGACGAATATTGTCCTGCGCTACATCATGGCACGCCTGCTCGACCTGTTCATACAGTTCTGCAACAGTTGTTGGCTGACGAGTCACTTCTCGTTCCATCGCGTGGATGTGTTAGATTGGAGACAAGTGCTGACCAGGGAAGTTTCTGCAATGCCTGCAGAGCACATTGAGCTTCGCGGGTAGTGTGTGGGTGAGCATTATTCTGTTGGAACGACACATCTCCTTCCTGTTTCAAGAACAGCAGAGGAACGGGTTCAACAACAATTTGCACGTACCAAGTGCTGATTAGCGTCGCCTCCAGAAAAACCAAAGATGAACGAGAGTTGTACCTTATTGCACCGCAGACCATAAGGCCTTGAGAGGAGCCAGTGTGTCTTGGACGAATGCACTCTACGATAGAGTGCTCACCAGGTCTACATCGTACGCGCAGACGACCATCTCCTGCTAACAGGCAGAATCTGCTTTCATTGCTGAAGACCACGGCGCCAATCGATCCTCTAAGTGATCCTCTACCGGCACCAGTCGAGCTGTGCACGACGATACTGTGACTTAAGTGGTAGACTGGTTAGATGTGTGCCTGCCTGTTGTCCCACCACTAATAACCAGCTCGCTACAGTTCGCGTTGTCTCGTCTGGGTTCACAAGACCTCTTATGTGTGCCGAGCCGTGCCGGCTCCTATCGATTGATCGATCGGGTCGGCACGGTATGATCTTTGGGCTCGGTCGTTTGACGTGACTTTTGGCCGCGACGGGCGTGGGGGCTAGAAAGGGAACAGTCGGAGAGCCGCGCGGCGTTTGAGAATCGGAGGCGAGCGTGGTTGAGCAGGCCGGGGCACGACGCAGAGGTTGTGGTGTGTTTGACACGTTTGCAAGACCGAACCTGGCTTGTAGTGTGGGAACTGGACTCGGCCACATTACCCGAATCGAGTCGTGCGGCCCTGATTTGGATCTGTAAAGGATTTTATAAAGGATTTGAGGAGAACTGCTTGTCAGGTTTTTGGTGCGCATATTGTCCTGATCCTTGCTTCCCAAGTATCGGCACCATGACTGCAAACTGTTGTCTTGCCAACCATAACGTCCCCTCTGTTTAGTGCTGTTTAAGTAAGCACGTGTTATTGTGTTTGGTTAAAGGTTTATCTGGATTTTGTGACGTGATACAGTCCATGTAAGCGAGGTTTATTAATTGCTACTATTGCTGTTCGGAGTGACGGACAGCATAAGCCAGTATGGTGAAACTGTAATGTTTTTCCTGGTACAGTGAGCCGTGTGGACGTTGTTATAGTTGGTTCAAAGCACAGGCTTAACATTGAATCTGTTTCTTCTGTGTTATCTAATTGCATTACTTGCTCACTCGTAAACTGTGAAATGAAAGCCTTACTTCACTGTTTAAGTTTATCAGTATCCTGTTAAGGGGTAATTTAAATGAGCTCCCCAGTTTCAGTGAGCATATGTTAACCTACTAGTGTAGTTTAAATTTCTAAGCTGACTTGGTATCATGCTATTCGCCCTCGTCCTTTAAGGTTACGTCAAGGGCATTAGTTATTGATTCACCCTTGACTATTTTATTTCAGTGTTCGTGAAATAGGCTGTTATTTTATTTATGTTTGCCGATATCTCCCTCCCCCCCCCCCTCCCCATTTTCTCTGAAAATGTGTAGTAGCAGGGGCTCTAAGACCTTTTTTCCAGTGTGTTATGGTGTACTGTGTGCGGCACCCTGTCCAGCTCGCCCGCTTGCTGTGGGTTCTGGGTCTAGCCGTCTCTGGTCTGGGTCCAGTGGGCCCCCCTTCTGCTACTTGAATTAGCCCGTGCCTATGTGACGTTACCTGTTTTGAAAATGTGTCACGAAGGGGTGTATCTGTTGGTATTTTCTTTTGTACTACTACTACTACTACTACGTGATCAGGCCCAGTGGACCGCACGCATCTACAAGTTTCCTCCTCCACTGTATTCTGTCCATTGCTGCTATCCGCCATTCGTCCACATCTATTGACATTTGTTTTAAATCTTCATGGTGTCCATCCCTCCAACGCTTCTTGGGTCTCCCTGGCGGTCTCTTTCCTGTAGGTGTGAAATCCAGGAGCTTCCGAGGCCATCTGTGATCCTCCATCCGGGCCACATGGCCGGTCCACTGCATTCGTTTGGCTTTGACAGCTCCTGCTATGTTGGGCTGCTGGTATAGTTCCTCAAGCTCTTGGTTGTATCTGATCCTCCATTCCCCTGTATCTGCATCCAGAACCGGACCGAAGATCTTCCGAAGCACTTTTCTCTCAAAGACAAGGAGCTTATGGAAGTCCTGTTTCCGGATACTCCATGTCTCACAGCCATATAGAACAACAGGCTGGATCAGGGTTTTGTACAGTCGAATCTTGAACTGTCTGGAGAGAGATTTGGACCGAAGCAGTTGTGCTAGGCTGTGGTAAGATCGGTTTCCTGCTTGTATTCCGGCATTGATCTCTGCTGCACATGACGAGTTCTCAGTGAAAAGTGCCCCTAGGTATTTGAATTCTTGCACTCTCCTGTAGGAATGGTCCCCAACACGCAGTGATTGTAGATGATCAGCAGTCTGACAATGACCACGCGTCATAACGAGGTACTCTGTCTTAGCTTCGTTTATGTTTAGCCCAAATTTGCTGGCAGCCTCCTTTAGTGCTTTGGTCATTTGCTCCAACTCCTCTTCCGACCTAGAGAGTAGTGTTAAAACAAATTTGTGATATCCATTATTGGGTAAACTTTATCTCATTATTGTACTCTCCTTTTGGGAGCATTACTGTATATAGAATTTAATTCAATTGCAAGTCACTTAATGCTTGGTTAAAGATTAATGTTGTTTGAATAAGGCGGTTGCCTGTGCTTGTAATAATTTTGAATTTTAAAGATAAAATTTTATCTGGCCAAAGAAAAGTTAATAAAAGTGTTGTTGTCATAAACTGCGAATGTTGCTTATGTGGCCCGGCCCTCCCGCTCTTCAGCAATTGGCTGATTAGGGTGGAGTAACCACCACATGTGCTGTGGCAGCTGTACGACCTGCCACTGCTGCCCTCACAATACGACGATCCTGGTGGTCCTCTCTGGTGGTTGGACGTCCAGAACCTCGTCTACGGGTGTCAGAACCTTCACGTAACCACTGACACCAGCATCGTTTCACAACAGCCGCTGCAGACCAGCTTTCGTGGCAATTCTCCAAAATGACCATCCCACCAGTCGGAAGGCCACAGTTTGACACCTTTCAGACTCGCTCAGTTGGCTGTAGGAAGCACGAGTGCATCCTCATGGCATGGTCGCCGACTTGCTTCACACATCTGCACCACGCTGAGCCTTCTGGCTGTGAGCGTTCCCCGTTAAAGGGTGGACACAGATTGCGCTCTCTTGGCTATACCGCTACGCTATCTGTTCGCGGACGACATTGAAACCATTATCAGCACATCTGCTCACCCCGAGGTGCCATATGCCGCTATCAGATTAATATCGACGTCGTTGTTTCAGGTGTACTAACTTCTTGCCAGCAATGTATTATGGAACACTAGAGATATACTTCTACAGTTGATCATAGAAGGAAAGATGGAAGGTGAAATAAGAAAAAAGCGAGGAAAATATCTTGATTAGCTAACAAAGTAGTAGACAGGATTTAAAAATGCAGATGAACTACTACACACTCCGTTTCATAGAATAAACATGCACCGCATCGTCGCCAACGTCCATTAATGGATAGGCAGAAGAAGAAGGTTGTTTCTAAATGCCAGGGTGTTTATATCAGTATCATTCATACATTTGTGTACTTTTGTGTGCGCACATACGTGTGTGTGTTTTACGTAGAAAATATTTCACCAGCTGCGACATAGTGGCGTACACGAACAGTGATCCAATACTGTCAAATGCTTTTTATTCCAGTCTTTGAACACAATATCAATTCTTTTGACGATGACCGGTTTCAGTCAGTAATAATCATCCCCAGATCTTTTCTACAACATTTTCTAAAGTGATAGGGTCGTAATGGTATCGTTAAAACATATAAATGTACTCAGCACAGCATCTTCACATACATCTAAGATAAGGTGTAGAATAGGCAACATCGTCCACACTGTCATTTTTGCAGAGAAAATGTTTCTCTGGAGTACGATATATTTTGCTTTTGAACTTAACTATCATCTCGCCGCAGTTTGTCGCATATGAATGCTTCTAACTTAGCGTTTCAAGTGAGACATTGCTGACTGCGTCAGCTATTAGATACACAAATACTCCCTAGTTTTCTTAATGAACTTTTTTACCTTTGGTGACGATTATCACTGTATATTACCTATATACGTGTGAAAATAAAGGTACAGAAATTCTATTATTTATGTGGATCAAGAAAACGGCATTTTAAAAGTAGCAGAAAGAGTACATTGCTTAAACTATATTAAGTAATAGCAATACTAACGTTGCTGTGTGCATGTAGATGTTCGACACTTACTACACGGCAGATGAAAAGCACAGGAAGTTCAGAGACGAGATTTCTGACAGCATTAGTTACACATTATTTGAAAGGAAAGAGAGCTCAAGATGTCAGGAAAGAATTAAGCATACTTAAACTGAACGAACAAATAGTGAAGTCCAGGAACAAATGGGAAGAGCATGTAACAAGAGGACAAGAAACAAGAATACCCCAACGATTAATAATGTAGAAAGATCGTTTGACCAAAGAACTGATGGTGAGGACGAACGCGTGTGACTCTTCTCTGTATGAAGGCGACACCATTTGATTTTCAAAAGATAGGCTGAGCCAGAAACGCGCCAACATAATAAAGATCTTTGAAAAAGTGACCATTTCATTTCTAGCTACTTATTCAGCATTGATATACTCCTTTCAGCAAGGTGAAACTATATCTATTTCACAACCCCTTTTGCTCCATAGAATAATTTATGAACGCATAATATTCTAACGTGTTTGTGGTTGTTTCTGTGTTTAGGTTTTAAATAGAAATTCACTATACGAAAAAATCGAATGTAGCTTATGATTGATATAAGAGACAATCATGCGATTGTTCACCGTGTTGCTGTAGTTTTCAGAGTGAAAGGATATTAAATTTGTAAATTAATTGGTACCTTCGATATTGTAGTAAGAGATTGGCATTATGATTCAAAAGTCATGCAGGTAACTGAGTAATTTGTTAAAACATTGAACCAAAACTCTAGCTTTCTGTATATGTTTTTAGCCTAGGTTGAGACTTTTATCTGCAAAACAGAAAAAAAGATGATAAATTTACGTGCTTCTAATTTCACACAGCTGCTCTGCACCTCTGATTTCGAGGTACGTACTTTTGCATATTTTTCTCTCAAGACCACACGTTTTTAATCCATTGTTTTTCTTTCCCTGCGTTGGCTTTTCCATAACGCTCACATACCTGTAGCATGCTCCATTAGCTTCTATTCTTATAACACTGATCATATGAGCGCTTTCAAATACATCGTGCATTGTGTACGAGATTGTTACGCTGCGTCCGAGTAGCAGGCGCTCCGATGTTCAAAGGCAGTATCTCGTGCGGCGAAACCGCATATTGCTCGCAGCTGAGTAAAGGGTCCTATTCGATTGCACACACGTCGAGCTACCGTCGCCCTGTATCGACAAGTTGGCGTCCTTTAAACAAAGCCCTCGCTGACAATTGATCCGCCAGAGCGTATCGTCCACAAATGAGTTGAAACCCAAAAAACGCCAGTTTAGAGTTGCCGCACGGACCAATGGCGCAATTCGCTCGCCAACGGCAGACGTTTCCAGTCGGATATCGGCCAATAGCGACGCGACACAGCGGGAAGAACGCAGAGCAGCGAGCACGGATAACGGTGTATGAGAAGTGCGGATGAAATAACACGACGGAGCCGTGTTTTTGTTACTCCATTTTTAGCCGACGCCGAGTTAACATTTGCCAGCTAGTCTGTATTTGACACTTTTACTTGCAAAAGGTAACTACATCGCAAAAACCTGTTTGATGCTACTCATGGCCTAACTTCACACTCAGGTGTGACAGTACTATGCCCACAGCCTTGATGTAACATCTACAGTATTCCCACATATTTTTAAGCAAAGTCAGGATATTTTCAAAATATCACTAAAACCCAGGACATAATAGCATTTTCACTCAAAAACATTACTGATTCGTTTGCCAAAATGAGCGTCAAGTGACTCACTTCCTTCAATTCGAAATGGCACTTTTCGATAGTTCTGGTCAGGTGTGTGCAGCGTAATCTCTTAATAACTTCTTTCAACCGCCGTACATGTTCCTCGACGTCTTCTTCAAATACAGTAATATCGTCACGGTACACCTACCATTGTCTCAGCTTTAGCCACCTTAACACTACATCCAGCAACTACTGAAACGTGGACAGTGCATTTTTTTTAAATAAACGGCATTCTCCGATACTGTTAACGACCCAAAAGGAAATGCAAGCGGCGTCCTTGACCGGTCCTGTGGTTCTAATTCTACTTGATAATATTCAATTTTCAGGTCTGTTGTGGGCAAGTAACTACACTATCCCAAGTCATGCGGGATTTCCGTGATGTATGGTGTTGGAATGCATCTGCCATCGCGCTGCTGTTCAAAGATCGGCAGTCATAACAGAACCTATGTTTCTTTGTACTGTCTAAATGATTTTTGGGACTATAATGACAGCTGCACCACACAGGCTGTTACTTTTCCCTCTGATGCTATCGCCCAATTTCTGGTTGATAAACTCTTTCATTATTGACTCTAAGTGATGGAATCCATAAGGCTTTCAGTAGACTGGTGATTTATCTCCAATTGGAATCCAGCGCTGCATCATCAGGTTGCAGGAAATGGGCCACCAGGATTAAATAGATCCTCGAGTTCAAACAATAGTTTTTCTGTTGGTACTCTCTCCACTCCTTACAAATGTTCCATTTTCGCATGTAATGCAGTTACATGGTACTTTGCTTATGGCTAGTGTACGAACTTGACCTGTGTACATCATCCTTGTCTAGAGCATCCAAATTGGCAACTAACAGTCCTTTTGACAAAACTATATCATGCACACCGAAATTATACACACTGATGGATACCACTAGTCCGTCATCTATTTCCTGTACACATACAACACTCTGTGCATCTACCACACATAATATGTTTATAGGTAGTTCCGTTCCTATACTCACCCAAGGTAATTTCCTTGTGTCATGCTGCACTTTATTGTGCAGATTTTGCCTTACTGACTCTGCGTGAAATTTGATTGGTTTGTCTTTTGTGACAGATGAACCTTGGAACAGTACGTCATTGGCAAGTTTCCTCCAATTGGACCAGTGTTCCCCCAAGTTCCACTGTGCACTACTAATTTTAGCGAGATGCTTATATGGGAAATGGAACCCTATGATATTGCAGTACCCTTCAGAGCAAAACTTCCATACTTTCCCAGAATCATTTAGCTCCAACCTTGAAACTTGGCATCGCTGCAGCTACCGACCGTACATCTTTACCCCCCATCCCATTTAGCTTATAAATTGGAGGGTTTAACTGCCTCTTCCCCAAGAGGTCCGGACTAGCAAAACACACGTGAGTCCCTGTGTCTAATATACGTCTACGCTCTCTACCATCTACTCCAGCTCCGCAAACATCTTCGTAGCATCGAAACTTAATGGGTACGCCATCTTGCTGCCCTCACTTCCGAAATCCTGCTCCTGGTGCCAACTATTTCATATCTTTTACATTGTGGTTGGCGACACTCCCTCTGAATGTGACCTGAATATCCACGTCGATAACACCTCCCTGAGTAGAATAGACGTATCATCTGTCTCGCACTTTCGTTGCCCTGCAGTGCTGTCGCCAAACTGACGGCGCCGGCCAAGTTCTTCGGGAATTCTGCCTGAAACCTTCTTGACGCATCAGGCCACAGTTCTCTTAGGAATGCATCTAAGGCCCTATGTTCTGCTGCATGCAGACTAATTCTGTTTGCTTCATCACCCACCATCAGTTCATATGTACTGACATTAATCTTTCCTGTTCTATCTACAAAATTTTTTACAGACTCATTTTGTTTCTGCAATACCATATTTAACTATTCACGAAAGAATCTGGGGCTGTTGTGCTTCTTATAATGTTATGCTCAGATCCTTTATGAGTTGCACGAATGTCAACGCATACCTCAGACTCTTATGGTACGTTACATACGGTTTTGCTTCCCCCAACAAGCGCATCTTGGTCATCTCTACCAAGTACTTTTTCGTCCAGAAACCCAGCTTCATAGTTGACAATAGGTCATTCACAGATGCTATTACAGCCTGTGTTGCTCTATCCAAAAAGAGACTAACCAAGCTAGTGCAGCTGAATCTAACGAAATAGAGGTCAAACTGGACGAAACCTGTCCTCTCTTACAGCATTCAATCGTCTACGCAATTCCGTTTTGTCTGCCTCTTGACTGAGCTGCCTGTTGTAACAAGATACTGAACTGCCTCCTGAGTGGAAACAGGGTTCCTGGCTCAGCCATCACGGAATCGGCATCCAATACACAAAAATACATCAAACTCACAATATAGGTTGATGAGAAAAACACTTACGTGTAACACTACCATAACAGTCCTCACTACGACTCAGTTTCTCCACCTGAGCGGCAACTCATGACTGTATACATTTCAGAATAATGAACCATATCCCTTCTCACAATAAACTACATTGCCTACACAAAATGAGTAGTCGATCACTTGCTTAGCAGTTCTGGAGGCCTTTGGCAGGAGTGTGAGCAGGTTAAGCAGCAGGCTGCTGTTCCTGCATTTGATTTCATAAAGGAATCAGGGCCTCTCTGACTGGATCGGCCTCTGCGAACAGGATCCGACTTTTCTGTCTGTAGCCTCAGCATGTCAGGCAAGTAAGTAGACTGCCTGCGGTAGGCCTGGTGGCCAGCCTCGGTTATCAGACGGTGGCCAGAGTGTTCTGCCTTTGCGTGGAACACCATGGTTGTCTCCCAGAAGCGGTCCTGCAAGAGCAGCAGTCAAGTACCGGCCGGACAATGGCCAACAAACTGAGCGCAAATTAACATACATCTTTATTCATCGTCATGCAACCCTATGACGAGAGGAACATGGCAAGTGTCTTAACCTGATTTTTCAGAAATTTTACTCAGTGGAAGAGGGGTTACAATAAGTGAGCATGCAACCACCTTAGTCCTACATACTATACCGTTACTGAGTAAACTACATTCAAAGTTTTCGAGGTACTTTAGAGGCCTTTTAGCACGTGATAATGTCGACCGAAATGTTTGTGCAGTAAAACCGCAACACAATCCACTGCACCACCATTTCGGTCGAACTCGTCATGCGCTAAAAGGCCTCTTAAGTAGCTCGAGACATTTGACCATAATTTTCTCAGAATGGCTGGTTATCTACAGATAAGCTGAGACACATATTCACTTATTTTGACATCTTCCTGTAGCCGTGCGGTGTAGGAATGTAGGGCGTGGATGGAAACTGTCAGTATGTGCCATACTAAAACACGGCCGTGATCTTCAAGTGTTCTATTATTCCCAGCTACAGTGCCGGATTCCTCACTGTTTACGTCACAGGGTCCCACAAAGCCGAGGTCACCAATTCGCCGTCTGCAAAACAGCCTGGCGTGGAAGGGCTACCTCAGTGACCTGTGCAACGTACTGCCAGCTGTGTACAGCCACAGAGCTTTGATGATATCAGGAAACACCGGCAGCTGACTCAGCGGCCTACATCCCCGTCGCCTCAGCACTGCTCGCTGGGAGCTGCAGGGTAGCCCACTGCATGCTTCTTCACCGTCGGGGTTAAGATCGTGGGTGACGACAAGCACCTGCGATCCGACAGCCAAATCTGCGGCCCTCGCCTTGGGATGCCGCCAGCGCGTGTTGGGAGCCAACAAGGCTGCCTACGGTAGCGAGCCGTCGAGTGGCCCGCTGCTGGCTGGCTACTGACCCCACGGTGGCCTCAGAGGGCCGAACCAGCGACTCGCCGTGGACTGGAACGCTGGCGCCTCATCTGCTGCTGCATGTAGCCAGTGATGTGACATGCCCCGCTGTCCAGGAGAGCTGCCACACTCGAATCCCCTTCGTTAGAAAACCGGCACCTATTTATACGTGGCTGTGTGCCTCTGTTTTGCTAACGTGCCGCTCTGAGTCACGTACTCATAACACCTAGGTTGCGCCAGTGGGCCTCTTCTGCCTGTAACATGTGCCATGCAAACTGCTGCATTTACTCTTTTCAGCAGTTCGATGGCCCTGTAACCTCCATTCTACGTCGCAACCGATGGTCAGAGTAACGTACTGTCAACAGGCCCACGCCTGGCTGTAACTTGTGCACTCAGAAATATTGCACCGAATCTAACTTTCCTATCAAACGGTGGTGCCGCTACATTCCACTTACATGACCACTATGTTGGCACAAACCACACATGTAACAGAACAGAAAATCTGGTAAAAGACCAAATAACTTGCAATCACACGTGCTGTGTTATTAACGTTGCATGTCGTGTCAGTCAACGTTGCCAACAATACAGCTGGCAACTTCTGTCGCCAAATGCAGAGCTCTAGCGTTTGCATTCTAGCCTACACAGAGGTAGAACACAGTTTATGATCACTCGCATTCACAGTTACATAAAGACTGGTGGAACAACCATCGGTTCCTAAGACTCATGATAGAAAAGTTCACGAAGTGACCAGTTAGACATGAACAGAAATTTCATAACGTCACAAAAGTCGTAAGTATACACAAACAATCCAGGGAGCAATGGAAAAGAAAACGTAAAACAGGCAAGGTCAAACGCTCTACTAATCAATGGCGTGTATCTAAGGCTTCAGTGAATTTGCTATACTGACTGGCAAGTGTCAGACCAAGGTTTTCACCGGCGCACTCTCGTCGCTGTACAGGCCAGAGTGAAATGTCTGCTGCTGCAGTGGCACCCCGCACAGGAGCACGCTGCAGCCGAAATATGAAGCCCGAATATCTCTCACCTGTCCTCTGTATTCAAAATAATTGAACTACATCTACATCTACACGACTTCTCAGAAATTCACACTTTAGTGCCTGGCAAAAAGGTTCACTGAATCGCTTTCACGCTGTTTCTCTACTTTTCTATCCTCGAATAGTGTATGGCAAAAACGAACACTTAAATTTTTCCGCATGAGCTCTAATTTCTCTTATCTTATTTAGTTGATGATTTCTCCTTACACAGCCTGGCGTCAACAAAATATTTTCGCATTCATACGAGAAAGTTGGAGATTGAAATTTCGTGAAAACTTGTCGCAACGAAAAACGCATTTGTTTCAGTGATTCCCACCGTAGCTTATGTTCCATATCTGTGACACGCTCTCTTACCGCCTCTTTCCTCCCGAGGTGGCGCAATGGTTAACACACTGGACTCGCATTTGGGAGGACGATCATTCAAACCCACGTCCGGCCATCTTGGTGTAGGTCTTCCGTGATTTCCCTAAATTGTTTCGGGAAAATGCCGGGATGGTCAATGTGAAAGGTCACGGCTGACTTCCCTTCTCACCCTTCCCTAATCCGATGGGACTGATGAACTCGCTGTTTGGAAAATTTAGAAATTTGTTGTAAGTTCCATGGGACCAAACTGCTGAGGTCATCGGTCACTAAGCTTACACACTGCTTAATCTAACTTAAACTAACTTACGCTAAAGACAACACACACACCCATGCCCGAGGAAGGACTCGAACTTCCGACGGGGGGAGCCGCACGAACTGTCACAAGACACCCAAGATCACGCGGCGACCCAGCGCGGCTCGCTGTTTGCTCCCCTCCCCTGAATCAGACGACTAACCGACAAGATTTCTTCTATTTTGCGATGTTACAAAACGAGCTGCTTTTCTTTGTACTTTTTCGATGTCCTCTGTCAATCCTATCTGGTACAGATCCCATACAGCGCAGGAGTGCTGCCGAAAATGACGAACAAGCGGAGTGTAGGCAGTCACTTTAGAAGACCTGCTGCATCTTCTAAATATTCTGCCAATAAAACGCACTCTTTGCTCCGCCTTTCCTTAGTAATTTCTATGTGATTGTTGGAATTTAAATTGTTCACAGTTCTAATACCTAGGTATTTAGTTGAATTGACAGCGTTGAGATATGTGTGATTTATCGCGGAAGCGAAATTTAGTGGATTCGTTTTAGTACTCGTATGGATGATCTCACTCTTTTTATCAGCTAAAGTCAATTACCATTTTTCGCAGTTTACGGTTACCTTATCTAAATCATGTCCGCCTCGATAGCTGAGTGGTCAGCGCGGCGGTCCTTCACGCCAAGGGGCCCCGGTTCGGTTCTCGGCTGGGTCGGAGATTTTCTCCGCTCAGGGACTGGGCGTTGTATTGTCCTCATTATCATTTAATCATCATCAGTGGAAGGCAACGGGAAACCATCACTGGAATCACTTCCCTAGACGCTCATGCGGTGGACCTCTCTGGCGAGGCTTCCCCTATGACAAGACCTAAATCATTTTCTAATTGGTTGTGGTCTTCTGACGAATTTGATAGGCGGTAATGACAGCATGACCTGGAAACAATCTAAGAGGGCGATTCAGGTTGTCTGCTGAATCGTTTATGTACAATGCGCAACATAATTAAAGGATCACGTTTCCGAAAAAGCTGGAATGTGCTAAAAGATCCCTACAAAATTCCTCTGCAGCGGTACAAAAGCTTGGCGTCCTGCAACGTCACCCTCGGGCGCGGCGACGCTTCACAGAGCAACGTCTCGACACATGCTAGAAAAAGGCCACCCCTTCCTTTGGGGCGTTGCTTCCCAGAAATTTCGCGGTCGAAAACGACAGTTCGCAATGCGATGAGTAACAGGACGACGTTCTTGACAACCTTTGACACTTCTGACACTCCCATATGATTCAACCCTTCACTAAGGACACAGAGGACCACACCCCAAATGAACGTGATCGTATCCTTTGGAGTGCAGTGTGACTGAAATTTTTGCTCTGGTGTACAAGACGGAATCACTAGGGACCGTTGAGAGCCATTCCACGAAATTTGAACGTGCGAAACAGGAGGGCTGGAAAAGAGGAAGCACCCTTTGCTGCCTCGGACGCCGTGGCACCGAGGGTACTGTCGAACTGTGAGGTCTTACAGGGACCCTTTGCCTGCGGACCTCATAATCAGTAATGTAAGCATTTCAGGAATGTTATCTAACCCAGCGGAGCGTGGAATGTCAGATCCCTTAGTCGGGCAGGTAGGTTAGAAAATTTAAAAAGGGAAATGGATAGGTTAAAGTTAGATATAGTGGGAATTAGTGAAGTTCGGTGGCAGGAGGAACAAGACTTTTGGTCAGGTGAATACAGGGTTATAAATACAAAATCAAATAGGGGTAATGCAGGAGTAGGTTTAATAATGAATAAAAAAGTAGGAGTGCTGGTAAGCTACTACAAACAGCACAGTGAACGTATTATAGTGGCCAAGATAGACACGAAGACCATGCCTAATACAGTAGTACAAGTTTATATGCCAACTAGCTCTGCAGATGACGAAGAAATTGAAGAAATGTATGATGAGATAAAAGAAATTATTCAGGTGGTGAAGGGAGACGAAAATTTAATAGTCATGGGTGACTGGAATTCGACAGTAGGAAAAGGGAGAGAAGGAAACATAGTAGGTGAATATGGATTGGAGGTAAGAAATGAAACAGGAAGCCGTCTGGTAGAATTTTGCACAGAGCATAACTTAATCATAGCTAACACTTGGTTAGAATCATAAAAGAAGGTTGTATACATGGAAGAATCCTGGAGATGCTAGAAGGTATCAGATAGATTATATAATGGTAAGACACAGATTTAGGAACCAGGTTTTAAATTGTAAGACATTTCCAGGAGCAGATGTGGACTCTGACCACAATCTATTGGTTATGAACTGTAGATTAAAACTGAAGAAATTGCAAAAAGGTGGGAATTTAAGGAGATGGGACCTGGATAAACTGACTAAACCAGAGGTTGTACAGAGTTTCAGGGACAGCATAAGGGAACAATTGACAGGAATGGGAGAAAGAAATACAGTAGAAGAAGAATGGGTAGCTCTGAGGGATGAAGTAGTGAAGGCAGCAGACGATCAAGTAGGTAAAAAGACGAGGGCTAGTAGAAATCCTTGGGTAACAGAAGAAATATTGAAATTAATTGATGAAAGGAGAAAATATAAAAATGCAGTGAATGAAGCAGGCAAAAAGGAATACAAACGTCTCAAAAATGATATAGACAGGAAGTGCAAAATGGCTAAGCAGGCATGGCTAGAGGACAAATGTAAGGATGTAGAGGCTTATCTCACTAGGGGTAAGGTAGATACAGCCTACAGGAAAATTAAAGAGACCTTTGGAGAAAAGAGAGCCACTTGTATAAATATCAAGAGTTCAGATGAAAACCCAGTTCTAAGCAAAGAGGGAAAAGCAGAAAAGTGGAAGGAGTATATAGAGGGTCTATACAAGGGCGATGAACTTGAGGACAATATTATGGAAATGGAAGAGGATGTAGGTGAAGATGAAATGGGAGATACGATACTGCGTGAAGAGTTTGACAGAGCACGGAAAGACCTGAGTCGAAAACGGCCCCGGGAGTAGACAACATTCCATTAGAACTACTGACGGCCTAGGGAGAGCCAGTCCTGACAAAACTCTACCATCTGGTGAGCAAGATGTACGAGACAGGCGAAATACCCTCAAACTTCAAGAAGAATATAATAATTCCAATCCCAAAGAAAGCAGGTGTTGACAGATGTGAAAATTACCGAACTATCGGTTAAATATATGCTCGAATAAGCGGACAATGTACATGAGGTGTAGAATGTTGACGATATGTGCTTAACAAGTGAAAGTGATATTAAAACAGGTGTCGAGTCATGTAGTATCCCGGGCAGACAGCCACAAATCCCGTCTCCAGTGAAACACAGTAAAGGACAAAGAGCGGGCGTTAAACATAATTACATACATGGAAGAACATTCACACCATAGTAAAACAACAATTATGAACAGATTTTGAATATTTCCACTGCAGTATGACTGTGCAGAAGATAATAACTATGAATATTCAAGGGATGACGAAGCGCATTTGTTGCAAAATCTGGGCCTGCGCGTTTCAAGAATGCTCGATACAATTTGCAGGATGTGCATGATAATGACCTAGTACGTTATGCACATTGAATTGCGGGCAACATTGATTACAATGACTTCACGGGAAGTAGTGGATGGTTGGATATCTTCAAACAGTGTTACAGAATAGGAAGACATAGGATAAAGATAGTTCAAACAAAGCACCAACTTGACGATGCACAGCATACTGTGGAATCAGCCAGAAAATTTGTAGGTGAGATAAACAAACTTATTCCATTGTTCAGTAAGGAAACAGTTTTCAGCGCTTGATACAGAATTTGGTCTGGAAACAATTAAAAGAAAGGCGTTTTTCGTTGCGACGGAATCTTCTCAAAAAATTCCGGTCACCAACTTTCTCCTCCGAATGCGAAAATATTTTGTTGACATAGACCTACATAGAGCGGAACGATCACCACGATAAAATAATGGAAATCAGAGCTCGTACGGAAAGATATAGGTGTTCATTCTTCCCGCGCGCTATACGAGATTGGAATAATAGAGAACTGTGAAGGTGTTTCGATGAACCCTCTGCCAGGCACTTACATGTGATTTGCAGAGTATCCACGCAGATGTAGATGTAGAAGAGAAAATGCATATGAAAGGAACCGTGGAAATTAGAGGTACAAAGAATGTCATATCAATATCAACTAACATAATATGTAATTATACTGACTGTTAATCTGGATGGTAAACTGGCTGGAAATTATTTATTGTGCTGCAAGAAGTTGGAGGTGCTCTCCCCCTATGATCTCTCTCGTATGCCTGACCTGACAAGGGCAGTAGGGAATATTTACGTCACAGCAAGCAAGAATGGGGAAAATGGGTGTATGAGCACTGTTTTTGGCCAATAGCTGGTCAAAACAATTTGCTGTTACTACATTCCTGGTCTGCTTATAAAAATCATACTGCTTTAGAGCAAACTACCCCTCCTGAAAAGTATGTGACGTTCCACTTCATACCACCTGGAACCACTGGACAAATTCAGGCTTTGTGTTTTCCTTACCTATAAAACATATTATCACAATATCGCAGCTGTGCCTTAAAAATAGACAGTTCCACGATAAGCTCGACGTCAGACTGTTTCGCATTTAGTCGCATGCCCTCACACCCCATCAACTGTCGTCACCCCATTAAATCAATATGATTCTACGTGCATTCTTTAAGAGTAGATACCGAGCTGAACGTTCTGCACAGTTTCTAATTCCCAAGGAGTTCTACATCTACATCTACATGACTACTCTGCAAGTCACATTTAAGTGCTTGGCAGAGGGTTCGTCGAACCACAATCATACTATCTCTCTACCATTCCACTCCCGAACAGCGCGCGAGAAAAACGAACACCTAAACCTTTCTGTTCGAGCTCTGATTTCTCTTATTTTATTTTGATGATCATTCCTACCTATGTAGGTTGTGCTCAACAAAATATTTTCGCATTCGGAAGAGAAAGTTGGTGACTGAAATTTCGTAAATAGATCTCGCCGCGACGAAAAACGTCGTTGCTGTAATGACTTCCATCCCAATTCGCGTATCATATCTGCCACACTCTCTCCCCTACTACGTGATAATACAAAACGAACTGCCCTTTTTTGCACCCTTTCGATACCCTCCGTCAATCCCACCTGGTAAGGATCCCACACCGCGCAGCAATATTCTAACAGAGGACGAACGAGTGTAGTGTAATCTGTCTCTTTAGTGGACTTGTTGCATCTTCTAAGTGTCCTGCCAATGCAACGCAACCTTTGGCAAGCCTTCCCCACAATATTATCTATGTGGTCTTTCCAACTGAAGTTGTTCGTAATTTTAACACCCAGGTACTTAGTTGAATTGAAAGCCTTGAGAATTGTACTATTTATCGAGTAATCGAATTCCAACGGATTTCTTTTGGAACTCATGTGGATCACCTCACACTTTTCGTTATTTAGCGTCAACTGCCACCTGCCACACCATACAGCAATCTTTTCTAAATCGCTTTGCAACTGATACTGGTCTTCGGATGACCTTATTAGACGGTGAATTACAGCATCATCTGCGAACAACCTAAGAGAACTGCTCAGATTGTCACCCAGGTCATTTATATACACTCCTGGAAATGGAAAAAAGAACACATTGACACCGGTGTGTCAGACCCACCATACTTGCTCCGGACACTGCGAGAGGGCTGTACAAGCAATGATCACACGCGCGGCACAGCGGACACACCAGGAACCGCGGTGTTGGCCGTCGAATGGCGCTAGCTGCGCAGCATTTGTGCACCGCCGCCGTCAGTGTCAGCCAGTTTGCCGTGGCATACGGAGCTCCATCGCAGTCTTTAACACTGGTAGCATGCCGCGACAGCGTGGACGTGAACCGTATGTGCAGTTGACGGACTTTGAGCGAGGGCGTATAGTGGGCATGCGGGAGGCCGGGTGGACGTACCGCCGAATTGCTCAACACGTGGGGCGTGAGGTCTCCACAGTACATCGATGTTGTCGCCAGTGGTCGGCGGAAGGTGCACGTGCCCGTCGACCTGGGACCGGACCGCAGCGACGCACGGATGCACGCCAAGACCGGAGGATCCTACGCAGTGCCGTAGGGGACCGCACCGCCACTTCCCAGCAAATTAGGGACACTGTTGCTCCTGGGGTATCGGCGAGGACCATTCGCAACCGTCTCCATGAAGCTGGGCTACGGTCCCGCACACCGTTAGGCCGTCTTCCGCTCACGCCCCAACATCGTGCAGCCCGCCTCCAGTGGTGTCGCGACAGGCGTGAATGGAGGGACGAATGGAGACGTGTCGTCTTCAGCGATGAGAGTCGCTTCTGCCTTGGTGCCAATGATGGTCGTATGCGTGTTTGGCGCCGTGCAGGTGAGCGCCACAATCAGGACTGCATACGACCGAGGCACACAGGGCCAACACCCGGCATCATGGTGTGGGGAGCGATCTCCTACACTGGCCGTACACCACTGGTGATCGTCGAGGGGACACTGAATAGTGCACGGTACATCCAAACCGTCATCGAACCCATCGTTCTACCATTCCTAGACCGGCAAGGGAACTTGCTGTTCCAACAGGACAATGCACGTCCGCATGTATCCCGTGCCACCCAACGTGCTCTAGAAGGTGTAAGTCAACTACCCTGGCCAGCAAGATCTCCGGATCTGTCCCCCATTGAGCATGTTTGGGACTGGATGAAGCGTCGTCTCACGCGGTCTGCACGTCCAGCACGAACGCTGGTCCAACTGAGGCGCCAGGTGGAAATGGCATGGCAAGCCGTTCCACAGGACTACATCCAGCATCTCTACGATCGTCTCCATGGGAGAATAGCAGCCTGCATTGCTGCGAAAGGTGGATATACACTGTACTAGTGCCGACATTGTGCATGCTCTGTTGCCTGTGTCTATGTGCCTGTGGTTCTGTCAGTGTGATCATGTGATGTATCTGACCCCAGGAATGTGTCAATAAAGTTTCCCCTTCCTGGGACAATGAATTCACGGTGTTCTTATTTCAATTTCCAGGAGTGTAGATCAGGAACAGCAGAGGTCCCAGGACGCTTCCCTGGGGAACACCTGATATCACTTCAGTTTTACTCGATGATTTACCGTCTATTACTACGAACTGCGGGTTTCCTGACAGCTTCGAGCTTGATGGTTGAACCTTTTTGGTCACTGTGGGGCGCCATTTTTCATTCGTTTTGAACATTTGTTGAATGTGGTCGACGTTCATTTTGTGAAACGTAGTACATGCATCCCATAGAAAGTTGATCTCTGCTCCTCCCAGACCCTCATTTTCTGTCGCCCTCCTAATGCATATGTTGAGTGATTAGCAGCTAATATTTTTTCGGTCATAATTGTTAACACTGCACTTTTAAATGAGCGTTACTGAAGACTGAACTTACGACAATCAAGGGGTTAGTTGTTAGTAAAGCAGAGAGGGATACTTCAACTATTGAGAAAGAAATCCTAGTACTAATATAGGGAGTAACGTATCTCCGAGGTGATTTATACAGATGATGCTTGAAAGTAATAACCTATCATGCAGCACTCAAATGGTTATTTGAACTTGTGAAGTGTAGTAGATTGATTAGTAGTCGTTATGTCTGAGTGAGGTCGACTTCCAGGTAGATCACACGCATACGCAGTTGGTGTAAGTCACAAAATACGCGCCGTGGAATGTGCCAGTGTGGATGCAGTGGGTTGAAAGGCAGTGCAAATCAATGACTTAGACTGCCAGCAGTTCGCCAGGTAATAACAACACATCATGGAAGATGGAGGTATAGAAAGACGAGATGTGGGCTGTGCACAGCACAGGCAGCAAAATTATGAAACAAGTTGCTGAGGCAGGCCCACGATTTAATTCTAGCCAGACATACTGGTCGCAGAGCAACGAATGCAAATTGGCGCAAAATTACTGGTGAATGACATGCAGACAACTCGTCAAAATTTACGTCAAGACTTGTGTTTCATAGGCATAAAGAGTGAAACTCAGTCAGCAAGAGATTATGTTGCAAAGTTTCCAGAGGCAGATAAACTGTTTCAAATGATTGCCATAGATGTACTTGGACCATGTGCTCAAGTTTCCCGTTGCTAATACACCTCACTTCTCCCATTGTTCCCCATCATTCCCTTCAAAAATTGTCTCCCTTGCGCCTTGCCCAAACAGAGAAATATCATTACAATAATTACTCTCAGCCAGATGTCTTCATCTAAACTGTCCATTACTCCTCTAACTAGCACTGACACGTCCTCTATCACTTTAACTTCGACCTTATACATCTACAGTATTCCCATTGTAGTTTCCACGGTCTCCCGTATCCCCCCTTAATAAAACATCTTACTGTCCCTACACATCCCATTTAATCGAACAAGTCCTACAGTACTTCCATAGAATTCCATTAAATCTCTCTATACAGTACCAGCAATCCCCTCTCTTTTGCTGTATGATACGCTCAGTTTTATCACGTCTGTTGTTTCCCGTTCCTTAATAGGGCTGTCCATATATAATTTATTGACCATTTCCTCACAGAATCCTTTCACCCTCGTTCTGTCACTGTTTGAGCTTGGCCCATTCCTTAACTCGATATTTGCTCTCCATTGGTTATCTTTACACCAGTACTTATCGCGGAAGGCCTCAATGAATTCCTTAAATGTTTTATTCTCCTATACCCTTTCAATTCCCCAAAAAAATATTCCCTCCCCCCTCTAACGATAATTTCATATTAATAATTTTCTCCTTCTCTGACCAGCATGAAGTCAAGTCCTTGAGAGCTTTCACAAAAATGATTGGGTACACATCCCCATGTGGTTTAACCTTATGAGATCTTACCTCTCACCCAAACTGTCAATCATCGCACTCTCTACTATTCTTTGGATGACTTCTCTTAACTTCTGCTTACTTAAACTCTTCTCCCCCATACCTTTAGTGGCACTGTTATCTTATCTTTATAGCCACTCATTTCATCCTTGGTACATCTCGTTTCCCTTTCCTCCTGAAGTACACAAAACTGCATTAATTTCTTTCCCAGCTACTGCCATACTTTTATTATTGTCAATCAATATTGAAAGCACATTTTTCAGGTCTCTTTGTAATGATTGTTTATTGTCTATCACTTTCTGCACTAGCCCAACTTCCTCCATAACCCAAAACAGATTCAGTTGAAATAATCTTGCCTTTTCCACTTTGACAACTTTATAGTCTATTTCCATCTTAAATCACTCTCTTTTATCATTCATATCACTTTTATTCGTCTGTTACAGTTCTCTTTTCAATTCATCCTGACTGATATTTCATTTCTCTTCCAGCTTCCACAGCGTCTTTTGTAAAGTGCAGTATTTCGTGTCACTCCCAACATTCAACTTTTAACTCCTCGTGTGTAACTTCCCACTCAATTCGTCAAAGAGCTCCTCACTCCTCTTACCAAATTCTTCTCATGGTTTTCCAACGTTATCATTCAATATCTTCTCCATATTCATTAGAAATGGCACAATCTCTTGGTTTCCCATCCCCATTACATTTCCACCTTCTGGGAAATCTCCTCTGTTCTGTACCATTTTTTCAAGAAAAATTTCATTTTACTCAATACGCAGATCAGAAAGATAATTTTCTTGGCTTAAATGTGGAATTTTCCCTACCACATCCATTCTTTACATCATTACAATGTCCTCAAAATTTATACCAACTCGAGGTGAAATAGTCCGCATCAAATCATAAACAATAAACTCACATAAAATACAGACACAAATTGAACACATAAATTACACATAACATCGCTCAGTTGTAAATCGAACCTAAAAATAGGCACAAAATTAACCATCGCAATGGAAATGTTTTCATGTATGTTGACACTAACAAACATGACATGGACAAGAATTAAAAATGTCACAACAAAAATAATTCACTTCTCCTACCTTCACCGAATTTCATTCTCCTAAAACCACGTGCTTGCCATTTTCCCATAAGGTTTTGTTGCAGTTTCCGCATTATCAGACTTTTTCCCCGCAGAAGTCAAACAACAAAGGAGTAGAAGAATGGGATTTTCACTCTGCAGCGGAGGGTGTGCTGATATGAAACTTCCTGGCAGACTAAAATTGTGTGCCGGACCGACACTCGAACTCGGGACCTTTGCCTTTCGCGGGCAAGTGCTCTACCAACTGAGCTACCGAAGCACGACTTACGCCCGGTACTCACAGCTTTACTTCTGCTAGTACCTCGTCTCCAATCTTCCAAACTTTACAGAAGCTCTCCTGCGAACCTTGCAGAACTAGCACTCCTGAAAGAAAGGATATTGCGGAGACATGGCTTAGCCACAGCCTGAAGGATGGTAGAGCACTTGCCTGCGAAAGGCAAAGATCCCGAGTACTAGTCTCGGTCCGGCACACAGTTTTAATCTGCCAGGAAGTTTCATATCAGCGCACACTCCGCTGCAGAGTGCAAATCTCATTCTGGAAACATCCCCCCAGGCTGTGGCTAAGACATGTCTCCGCAAAATCCTTTCTTTCAGGAGTGCTACTTCTGCAAGGTTCGCAGGAAAGCTTCTGTAAAGTTTGGAAGGTAGGAGACGAGGTACTGGCAAAAGTAAAGCTGTGAGGACGGGGCGTGAGTCGTGCTTGGGTAGCTTAGTTAGTAGAGCACTTGCCTGCGAAAGGCAAAGATCCCGAGTTCGAGTCTCGGTCCGGCACACAGTTTTAATCTGCCAGGAAGTTTCATATCAGCGCGCACTCCGCTGCAGAGTGAAAATCTCATTCTGGAGACATCCCCCAGGCTGTGGCTAAGCCATGTCTCCGCAATATCCTTTCTTTCAGGAGTGCTAGTTCTGCAAGGTTCGCAGGAGAGGTTCTGTAAAGTTTGGAAGGTAGGAGACGAGGTACTGGCAGAAGTAAAGCTGTGAGGACGGGGCGTGAGTCGTGCTTGGGTAGCTCAGTTGGTAGAGCACTTGCCTGCGAAAGGCAAAGCTCCCGAGTTCGAGTCTCGGTCCGGCACACAGCTTTAATCTGCCAGGAAGTTTCAACACAGGAGTAGTCTTGCTGTGGCATTCTCAAACTTAAATCGAAATATCAAGAATAGTTAATTTTTACATTACAAAACAAACTCTGATGCTCCTTTCTCTGAAGAAGCATATAAACGCAGTTGAATTATCATTGATAAAAGTTTACTAATAATTCCAAAGAAGCGGTAAATTTTATATTTTCGCAGAATGCAACTGTGACCATATTTAACACAATAACTAAAACACCTACGAAAACTTTTAAGCACCTCTTCTGATTCAAGGATGTGTAGACTCAAATTCTAACTGATAGTAACGCCCAGGGAGTACCATATACGGTGTCTTGTAACTTCTTCCGCCTTGTTCACCACTCCCGTTGCGTATTTGCACCTCTCACTCGGCTTAGTCGATCTTAGAACGCACCACACCTGCGGCTTGCATTTCTTGCCAGTATTTATTCTTGATGCCAATTCGACACTTACTCACTGCAAACCTTCTCAGAGTTTAGTATTAATGTTCCAGTTACACAGCAAGTATTGTTTGCGTGATAACACCTTTATTCAGCACACGTTATTAAACAGTATACTGAAATGATCGTTCCCATTGACCACATGCTATGCCATACCCTACATAAGTGGCCACCAGAGAACTCGTGCACCAGGGATTTTATTTGCACTGCTATTTTCACAGTCTCAGTGTCGACCGTCACAGATATCGCTGTACAGCATAAAATGCTCTTGAAGCTACATGTTTAAATACTTCAAGCTTTTAAACGACCAAATTATTGTATAACTATTTTGAACGATTGGTAACGGTCAAGAGGTCAAGACGTCACACATGACACAGTGTTTATCTTACAACTTACAACGACTACTCACTTTGGGGAGCTCAGAGCATAGTGACACAGTGAGATATTACCAGTCACGTAGACAGGTCGCTTAATATTTGATTTATTTGAGTAGTTTCGCTCAGTGGACACGAGCGTTCTCAGGTATTCATTGCCCTGGTGGCAACTTTATGTTGACGATAGTGCGGAGCGGTGCTCAGATCCTCTAACTTGTTGCCACTGGAGCAATGAATATCTGAGGACGTCCGCGTGTGATGAGCGAAACTACTCAGATAAATCAAATCATATACGACGTGTGGCTGTTTGTCTGTAAGTAATTGCAACGTTCACTCTGTCCTTGCATACAGTGCCTGCATTCGCTACTTCACTAACTACATTTTTAGCTTCACAGTCTCTCCGCGATCATTGTTTACTAAGAAGTACTATGCCATGGGCATTCTGGTTCACTATGCACTTAAATGACTTTGAAAATTGTAAGCGCTAGTGTTGGTTGCTTACATGCCAGGGGCAAAGACGAAACCAATGTGGTGGTGGTGGTTACCACCAAGAATGTGTTGGTAGGAAATTTGAAAATTCAAGATGGCGATGGTAGGAATTTTTAAAAACTGCGAGAAGATCCTGGTGGGAAATTACAAAAATAGTTTTACCGTTCATTAAATTGAAACAGCCAATCACAGTGAAACACTTACTGGAGCCATTAAAACGAAACAAACGATCAGTATGTAACCCAGCATTTCAAAAGTATCTAATTATTTATCAAAGATGTTCACATACTTTACTATTTCCTAAAAAAAAAAAAGATATAATGATAACCTGAATTGGCGCCATGTTCAAAATATTCGATTATTTATCAAAAATTACACATGTGCATGCACTCGCATGTGCGCGAGCGCGCGCGCGCGCACACACACACACACACACACACACACACACTTTGGGTAAAGTTCCACCTCTATGTTTCACTATCTCTCTCCCTCTATCTGTCTATTTTATGTCAAATACTGTACTGTAATGTCTCGTCAGTAAATTTCGTGTCACATGTGCACACACAACATCAAAATATGTGAAGGACATACAATAATTTTACATCTCTCTCTTCACTAAAAATGTTTATGTGCAATATTGTAATGCGTCGTCATAATTTTCATCTCTCTGCTTTATACATCACATTTACCATACAGCCTCTGTTACATTCTTCTGAAGACGTTTGTGTCAGATATTGTACTGCCTCATCAATAAATTTCAGCTCTCTCTTTCTAATGATTACTTGAATGAGGCGTTAACAATGAAAGATATTATAGAGGAGCAAAAGGAGAGAAACCAAAGAAAACAAATAACAAAAAATACTTTGGATGAAAATTTGTTATAAACATGTTACACTTATTTCTCTGTTCATCAAACAAGCAAATATATTTATTCATCATAAACACTTTTTTGAATATCATCTACTGCAAACAGTAGGTAGTTATAATTCGATAAATATGTGAAACACCTCTATCAGTCAACCAAGTTTTAATAGCTCTACATCCGCATACATAATCTGCAAACCAGTGTATGGTGCATGGTGGTAAGATACCATTTACCACTACTAGTCACTTACTTTCCTGTTCCGCTAGCAAACAGAGCGAGGATATAGGACTGCTGTACACTTCCGTACGAGCCATAATTTCTCTTATCTTATCCTCGCGGACGTTAGCAAAATGTACGATGGCGGCGGCAAAATCGTTCTAAAGTCAGCAGTACATGCCAGTCCTCTAAATTTTCCCAATAATGCTTTACGAAAAGAACGTCATCTTCTGTCCACGGATTCCCACCTGACTTCACAAAGCATCTCCGTAATACTTGCTTGCTGATCGAACCTATCGGTAAAAAATCTAGCACCCTGCCTCTGAATTGCTTCGATGTGTTCCTTTAATACGTAGTACTCAAGAATATGTCCATCTCCTTTACAAATGATCCAAAATTTAAACGCTTCATCCGATTTCGTCGATCGACTTGCCTTTAGAAAGCTATTAGTGCATACCTAAACTAGTATGAATTACAGGCATGTAACTTGAACAGTAGATAAGTTATTGGAGGTCAAAGCGGCCGATTACTATCGATGGCGTCAGGCCTTAAGTACTCCACAGTTACACGAAAAAAAACAACGGTAGCAGCATGCTTACAAATACATTTATTCATCTATGTCTTTGTTTATATCCGATATATACTATTCATGAAGAAATTGGTTAAATATTTACTGTGTTTTAGAAAGCACAGAGACATTAGGCTATTGGCCTACGTTTTGTTCTGTTCCTTTGATATATGTTTATTTAATTTGTTTATGTATCTAATAATGTGTGTTAGAGCGTGTTTATGGTCCAGCCGTAGGAATATTTATTTAATTTCAAGTATTTAAATGTAAGTTCGGTATTTCGAATATGTTTCATTATGTTTGTGAGTGTGGATTGGCTTGAAGACAGGGCGTGAGCACTCTAGCCAGTCACAGCGATCGTTGCAAAAAGGACACGTGGAGAGACTGTACGGAAGTGGGGAGGAGCATCGTTTCCGGAGAGGACACGAGGCAGTTCTGGACGGTACGTCACAGGACACGGGAAGTGCCTAGACGATACGGCGCGGGGGACGCACGAGAGATACTTGGGGTCTGGAGCGGTTTGCACGTGGTCGCGAGAGATAGAAATACTTCGGAATGCAGACTTGTGAACTTGTGAGATTTCCGTGGCTTCTACAGTGAAGACGTAGTGTGCGTTTAGAAGAGAGTATCTCGCGAGCTATGTTGTTGTTCATAACTAATTACGTGCAGTAGGAATCTATTGTTTCTCTGTTACTCAACTTATAATTTATGTAATTGCTGGACCATCGACACCAATAAGTGTTTTGCAGAAATATACCGCATTCTCAAAAGTACTTCTACTATCACACTCATCTTTTAAAGTCGTTAAGATAGTACCGGCAGATTTTATTTAATTGCAATCTTTCATTTATAAATTTATATGTTACTTTCATAATTCGCAATTTCTGAGTGACAGAAACCTTCGACCATTCGATTCATGTGTGTATTCTTATCGTATACTGTAGACTCAGTAGTATTTGGCTTGTAATGCGGCAACTACGTATCCCAGGCCCCAGACAGTGAAACCAGGCAAAACTTTTAATATTTCAACGCTGAGTCTGAGGATACGTAGTTGAGAGCCACACCATCCCATCATTTCATGCTGTTTGAAAGCCCACATCGTCAGTCGATACAGGAACGGTTAATGCTGTTTGTGGATGACGCCGAAGTTGTCGTCCGATGATGTCCCATAAGTGGTCGATTGGAGACAGGTCTGGTGATTGAGCAGGCCAAGGCAACATGCCGACATTCTTTAGAGCATGTTGGCTTACAACGGCGGTATGTGGGCGAGAGTTATCCTGATGGAAAACACCCCTTGGATTGCTGTTCATAAATGGCAACACGACAGGTCGAATCACCAGATTGACGCACAGATTTGCATTCAAGGTCCGTGGTATAACTACTTGGGTGCTCCTACTGTCATACAAAATGGCACCCCAGACCACAACTCCAGGTGTAGGTCCAGTGTGTCTGGTAAACAGACAGGTTGGTTGCAGGCCTTCAACTGGTCTCCTTCTAGCCAGCATGCGGTCATCACTGTCACCGAGTTAAACCAGCTTTCATCAGAAAACACAACAGATCTTCATCCTATCCTCCAATGAGCACTCGCTTGACACCACTGAAGATGCAAATGGTCGTTGTTTGGGGTCAGTGGAAAGCATGCTAGAGGGCGTCTGGCTCGGAGCTGTCCATGAAGTAACCAACCGATTTGTAACAGTCCGTTGTGTCACTTTGGTGCCAAACTGCTTCTCAGATTGCTGCTACAGACGCAGTACGATGCACCAAAACCATGCGCCGAACGCAATGGTCTTCCCCCTCGTAGTGCCCTGTGGCCATCTGGAACCCGGTCTTCTTGGGCCCGTAAATTCATGTGATCACTGGTGCCATCAATCATGTACAGCTGTTATATTCCTGCCAAGTCTGTCTGCAGTTTCGCAGAAGGAATATCCAGCTACTCGTAGCCCTACTATACCATTCGGGAGGACGACGGTTCAATCCCGCGTCCGGCCATCCTGATTTAGGTTTTCCGTGATTTCCCTAAATCGCTCCACGGTTCCTTTCAAAGGGCACGGCCGACTTCCTTCCCCGTCATTCCTTAATCCGATGAGACCGATGACCTCGCTGTCTGGTCTCCTTCCCCGAAAACAAACAACCAACCCTACTATACGACCTCGTTCAAACTCAGTGAGGTGTTGATGATGGCGTCTTTGTCGCCTTAAAGGCATTCTTGACTAACATCAGCTCACCACGTCCAACCTCAGAGGTAAGTAATGCTCATAACTGTTACAGTGTGTATTTAAAGCAAACCTGATTTCCATTCTCATTGTGGCGCCTACCAACTTTCGTTTATGTCACACAACTCGTTCTTACTGTTGCGATTTTTTTTTCTATCGGTGTATTGTAATCGAACTGGTAATATGTTTAAGAATCGTCGTTAAATCTGCGTTAATAAGCTGAACAGACACTGAATTGTATTTCGTAGCAAAAAGTATACAATGTGAACAATCGTTCCTCTGCTAAGCTCTCACCTTCCATGATGACCAACTTGTAATATTGGCTAGAACTCAACATTTTTAATTGTCCTCTGAAATCGAATATGATCTCTAGCTGTACATTCCCAAGATCCAGTGCTTTCTGTTTTATACGCAAAATCTCAAACAACAGTTACGTGAGCCGTATGCAGATCTTCAAAAAGCACCTTCTGTGGGTTGCTTTCAACTGGTCGAATGCAGTCACTTTATTATTTCCAACAGCCACCGTAAACTTCACGCAGTAATCGATACTTGCTGAAGTCTCTAATCTACCGTGGAGTGAACTCCTGGAGAAAAAAGAAGTGCCATTGTACCGGAAATATAGAAAGCTTGCCGTTTCCCCAGAAAGCACTAAAAGCTAAAGATAAACATCTCAACGATGGATGGGGATCACACACACTCCTTGACCTCTGAAAACGTGGGACACCACCAAGCATTTTGACTCCGCAAAGAAACCAATGTTTATGCAATGTGAGACCCACCAGCTCTAGCTCACTTAAATAGCTATAAGTTACAAAGATACACGAGGCAGTAACGATACAGAGCACGCATTCGTCAAAGAAAGAGACAGAGAGACAGTGACGCGACTTTTTCTGGAGAGGATGGTAGGACACAAGCTATTGGTTCACCAGCTAGAGGAAGGGGACTAGTATTTCGTAGGAGACATTTTTATCGTTTGGTACTCAGAAGATCTGGAGCCGAATCAATAGAATATCAATGGAAGACACAAGACACAAGACTTCATCAGAAATCAGACTTGGACTTCATCTCCAACCTTCATGACAATCTTCAGGAGACTCTTCCACGAGACGTATACGCTGAGAGCCACCGCCAGCAGCCTAGCCGATTGAGCTGATACATTGGGGACTTAGAAACTGACTCTTGAACCCTTCTGAAAGTGCACATCATTTCTCCTTCTTAACCTTCGGCATGATTTCGTTATGAAAAATCCGTTCTGGTAAAACATTAACACGGCCAATCGATATACAAAAACTGTTAAATTCATGCCAGCACTAACTGAATTTAGGCTTCAGCTATTGCAACATTATTGTTTAAATTTTACTTGATTTCACAGCTGCAGATTGTTACTTAGATTGACTATTGTTGCTGTGGTTGGTCATTTTCGCTGGGAGTAAGAATAATTATCGGTGTTTTCCATAACTGTATTTTAATATGTATTGCCCTTTGTTGACTTCGGATTAAACAAAATCTTAAAATCCTGTTTAAGAAGTGAACAAAGTTCTTTATAACCTGTTAAAAACTCAGATAAAAGAAGGTGAAGTTACTTAAACATGGAATAGAAAGGAAAACGTGTAAAACGATGAAATATCATAAAATGATGCAACAAACTGTGCTTATTTTGCTTCATTTCATGTCTCCAAATGTATATAGCGACCTTTATGTGTGAAAATAGCTTTTCTTCAGTAATTATAATTCATGTCTCATTTAGTAGTCATAAGTTTGCTCATTCATTATTTTAGATGGTATCCTTACATATTTAATCGACACTACCCAGGATTGAATCCACTAACCTGGAGAATCAACCCACGATTTATATAAACAAAACCAAATCGATAGCGAGCACCATTCGTTACAGCAAGTAAATTTTTAATTCAAGAGGGAGACCGACTGGAATGGCTGTGACATCGATGTCTGGTTCCTTTCAGAAGTAAATGGATATTACTGAATGGTGTTTATACCGCGACCGTAACCCAACCGGGTATCACGTGAGTTTGTATAGCCCCAAATATTTCCGGATGAAAATGAATTATTACCGTTCGATGTGCGCCTCGTATAGGACGCTCGTGTAACATTTAAGTATCAATGGACAGGAAAATCCAAGTGTCTATGAGATTTTTCCTCGGTGATGACCTGTACAATAATGTGCTATACCTTTACATTAAATCACAGTTCACACTAAAGAAGTTGCCCAATTAATTATTTTCCATATGCTGGTATTAAGTGGAAAGTATATTCCGTATCTGAAACCAAAAGTGGAGAATATTTAATCAATAAATTCCAGTATGCCGAGAGTCTACCGTGACTGGAGTACAATAAGTGTTTGCGACATTCAGCTTATTCATTTCTTCACTGTTTGTCGTTAAAACTGCATCATGAAGGCGACAAGCAATCAGTGTCAAATTGCCATGAAGTGTCTGTGGCATCATAGACAGAGCCGACAATGGGGATTCGGAACAGAGCTGAGTGTAAGGTGCGAATCAAGGCTCAGAAGGATGAAACTTCCGCTGCTGATTATCTCTCGGTAAAAATCTTCATATTAGCTCCTAATTTTCTCACTGCAGTCACTTCGCGAGACGAATGTGAGAGGTTGTAGTATGTTTGCCAATAACCCTCAGAAGAAGCGGTACAGAGCTCGCCTCTCTACTCCCCTTCCATCAGAATATCGCTTATCTACCGTAGTCTCCAGTCTTCGATGTATAGCTTGTGAAACCACATCATTTCCACGAGTGAGAGATAATCTCTGCCTAGTCACAGACCCCTGCTATTTCTCTCGAAATCCCGTAAGATCGCGACAGCACTCTTCCGTTAGTTAGAAGGCTGACAGGTAGAAAGTTATCACAACAAGGAAAATAGCACACTAACGCACAGGAGGAAATTCACAATCATGTAGAGTATACATGGACTGTACAAAGAAAGTCAGAAGCACAACACCTACAATTCATCGATATCGAATGACGGTCTGTAAATATCGCTCTGCGCATGTACGAATCTCCTTTATCGTGTTCCTGTGATTATCACGCTAGAAATTCGACAGGTAATGGTATCTGAATCTTCGTTGACAGCACAATGTCTCACTCACTCTCTCTCTCCTCGTTATTTTTGCAACATCAACGGAGTAAAAAAACAAACTATGAAACTTTGCTAACGCCACCTGGTAGAGTACTCAATAAGATTCTACCCTGTCTCTCTTTTCTGATATACCGAGGAACAAATATTGTCCGTGTGTTGAGGTCGAACATATTGATGATCCAGTTGAATATACATGTCGCCTGTGCTGGACGAAGACCATATCAAGTATCAGTCAGAAGGAGACGATTCTCGTGTTGTTGTTTCATAAGCATTTTGATACATTGTTTTTGCTGTAACACATTGAAGCACTGTGTCACTATGGCTGTGTACATAGACATACATTGTTTTTTTACATCATGAGTACGAGGTCTGTGGCAGGTCCTAAACCAGTATTAACATGTTTTGATTCATTGGCTCTCACGGGAAGCTGGATATTGCATGGTGTAAACTATTCTGTTCCTACAACACACAGGATGGTTGAAATAAAAGACAGAGGCGGTGGTTCTTATTGACAAAAATGTGGAAGACATTGCAACATATCGAAACAGGAAGAGTCTGCGACATTGTGGACTCATCTAAAAAAACCTGTGGCCTTACGATAAACGATGCCATCAACCCACACCACCGAGCGAGGTGGCGCAGTGGTTAGACACTGGACTCGCATTCGGGAGGACGACGGTTCAATCCCGCGTCCGGCCATCCTGATTTAGGTTTTCCGTGATTTCCCTAAATCGCTCCAGGCAAATGCCGGGATGGTTCCTTTCAAAGGGCACGGCCGACTTCCTTCCCCATCCTTCCCTAATCCGATGAGACCGATGACCTCGCTGTCTGGTCTCCTTCCCCAAACCAATCAACCAACCAACCAACCCACACCATTTAGTGACCCTCACAGAATGTCGTGGTACCGGTTGATGCCGCCCCACAACTGGGTGTTTGTGTTGTCCTCATCATTTCATCATCCGTACTGTTCAATGTGCATGACTGCACAAGTTCGGCAGTCAACAGTTGTGGCATTGGTAGTCAGATAAGGCTATCTGCCACGGCAAGGTCGTACCGAATCGGATGGGAAAAATCGGTTTCCGTCTGTCCTGAGCCTGGAAACCTCATAAAAAGCAAAATAACACCGGTTTGTAATTGTCGTGAGACTTGCGCAAGACGTGTTCAATATGCTATCCACCGTTTTGTGCTACAAGTTGAAATCAAGAAACAGCACGTTCCATAAGAGATCAGAGCACCTCGGGGATTACATTCTGAATGCAACATATTTTAGGTAACTCCACTACCACAAATCAAATGGTTTAAGATTAGGTGATCTGGATGTCCAGGCTGTGGGGAAATGACGGCTGCTAAATATAACATTTCCTAAATGCCTCTGCAACGGTGTCGCTTCATGGCGTGCAATGTGCGGAGGAGTGCCATCCTGCATAAAAATGATCCTACCAACACATCGACGCTGTTGAAGGGTTGATATGATGTTGGTGCACAAAAGATTCTCATAGCGTTTTACCAGTGACGGTTCAGGTAACAGCACCCACAAGACTCATCTAAAAAACCTGTGGCCTTACGATAAACGATGCCATCAACCCACACCACTCAGTGACACTCACAGAATGTCGTGGTACCGGTTGACGTGCGTGCGGATTTTCCGTTGCTCCTTATTTACAATTTTGTATTATTGACATGTCCTTGGAGAGGGAAATAGGATTCATCTGTTCCATGCCCGCAGCTTGTGGTCTCACGGCTGCGTTCTCGCTTCCCGAGCATGGGTTCACCAGGGATAATCACCTGCCTCGAGATGACTGTGTAGGGAAGCAGCCTACTCACGCTGTATAGAACTCATATGCTTTCCATTGTGTGCCAGCCTAGTCCGCTCTAATTAGCTATGACATCACAAACAGTGCGCAATACCTTAAAAATAAAGTAAATAAGCTTAAAAGTTAATAGCATGTCAGGAATGATGCTAAAATAATAATGTGTTAAGTTTCAGTTTAGTAACTTTAACAGTTTTCGAAATTTGGATATTTTACGTAAAAATCATCGGCGCAACAGTAAGGAGCTAGAAACTTCAAGATTTATATTCATATTTCTTTTCATTATAATTTAATGGAAACTGTGGTGCCACTGCCAGACACCACACTTGCTAGGTGGTAGCTTAAATCGGCCGCGGTCCATTAGTACATGTCGGACCCGCGTGTCGCCACTGTGTGATCGCAGACCGAGCGCCACCACACGGCAGGTCTCGAGAGACGTACGAGAACTCGCCCCAGTTGTACGACGACGTTGCTAGCGACTATACGGACGAAGCCATTTCTCTCATTTGCCGAGAGACAGTTAGAATAGCCTTCAGCTAAGTTAATGGCTACGACTTAGCAAGGCGCCATTAGCCTTAAATAGCTTGTATATAAAGAGTCACTTGTATCGCCACAATCTCCAGATGTCTCATCAAGAACGATGTATACAAGGATGTATTAAAAGTTAAGTATATTCCAAAGATACGTATTTTCTTTATCACATTCATTAAGTCTCCTGTTTCAGACCTCACTCCATCCTTCGTGAGTTAGAGTGTGCATCTTGGCCGCCTCTTTCAATTAGTGTGCGTAGTGTTGGCAAGTCTGCCGACACTACAGAAACAAAGTAATATTTCGGTTGAAATTCATTATTTTCTGTTTTTGTGTCCTAAAAGTACGGAAGCAAGATAGAT
This sequence comes from Schistocerca nitens, assembly GCF_023898315.1. Lineage (NCBI taxonomy): Eukaryota > Metazoa > Arthropoda > Insecta > Orthoptera > Acrididae > Schistocerca > Schistocerca nitens. Next base: position 636,600,721 of record NC_064618.1, on the reverse strand, counting down.
TAAGTAAGTGATTAGATAAAGCTAGGATGTTTAGATTTAGGTAGAATGGAGATACGCTATAATAATAAAGATGTGAGAAGTTTCCAGTAGCTATAAAACTATAGCTGTAGCGTCTCTTCAAAGGGCAAGTTCAGAGCTCATCTATTGTGGGCAGTGCAACTAAAATAATTACCTCGCCAAAAGTATTTAACCTAGCCACATCAGAATTTTATTACAGATACTTACGCGTGTGCTGATTGCCTTCAGCGAATGAAACAATTAATTATTTAGTAACTTGGAGTGGTGCTCTACTATCCCCAATGGCTAGTCAGGAAGGTAAATGTTGTCGGCTGCGCCTTCGGTAGTCCGTCCACGGCTATATAAATAAGAGCGCTGCGAGCTAGAGTCAGGCCCCAGTTCTCTTCTAGATTCATATCAGCGCGCACTGCCTGTCGGAAGCCGCGTCGCATTTGTTCAGTTGCAAGGAACAGCCTTGGATGCCGTATTACGTAACCTGGTATGCACATAACAATGAGTTCGCATTGCGGTGAAGTGTTAATTAGGGAACGACTCCAGTGATTTATTCTCAAATTTGCGTATGTCGTATTTTCACATGTCGCCGCAGGACAGAACTTCTATCATTACTAGCGTGGCGTTTGATGAGCATTAACATCAAATTTTGGCGAGCACTCACTAGAACATTTACATCAATAACGGTTATTGAACAGTTTCGTTATCTAGGGATAATAGGGACAATAGACTCTGAACAGCTCTGATAGTACAACAGCTGATAGTAGTATTGCTTGGTTAAATATTTATTTGAAACTTTGTGATTTATCGTTTTCAGGATATAGTGAAAATTGTTATAGTAAACTATTTTCTATGAATCCCAGACATAATCCTAAATCCTTAGAGTAATGAACTTCGGTGATTGTTATTATTATTGTGTGTGAAATCTTATGGGACTTAACAGCTAATGTCATCAGTCCCTAAGCTTACACACTACTTAACCTAAATTATCCTAAGGACTAACACACACCCATGCCCGAGGGAGGACTCGAACCTCCGCCGGGACCAGACGCACAGTCTACGACTGCAGTGCCTTAGACTGCTCGGCTAATCCCGCGCGGTGAACTTCAATGATCAACAACTTTATTTCTCCATCAGAGTGGGCACAGTGTACTTTAATTGCAGGCATCACCTTTTTGCTAATCACTTTCTGGTTGCCAACATTGTAGTTAGAGAGCCTGTGTTGAGAACGGCAACAAATAATAGAAAATAATATTTTCCACCTGCCGCCCCACAACAGGGTGTTTGTGTTGTCCTCATCATTTCATCATCATTCATGAAAGTTGCGAGATTGGACTGAGCAAAGGCTGGGAATTTGTATGAGCGCTGATAACTGCGCAGTTGAGCGCCCCACAAACCAAACATCATCATCATCATCATCATCTGGATCACAGAGTCCCGGGTTCGATTTCCGGCTGCGTTGGAGATTTTCTCTGTCCAGGGACTGGGTGTTTGTGTTGTCCTCATCATTTCATCATCACCATCAGCATTAGTGACAGCGGCTGGATTGAACTTTGTAAAAATTGGACTGTGTAAAAATTGGGACTTTGTACGAGCGCTGATGACCACGTAGTTGAGCACCCCACAAACCAAATATCATTATCATCTGTTCCATGCTCCATGGCTATTCATTGTCCACTCCACGAAAGCAAGAAATTCCAGAGTGAACATTTGTCTTGCTGGCAGATCTGCAGGAAGCAACTCTTGAACAAGGGTGATTTTGTGTGGATAGCAATGCAGGATGTTTCGTAGGATTTTATGCACCGTGCTCGAAGGCATGTCCAATGTTCGAGCAATTCCCCATGCGCTGCATATTTGCACAACACCGCTCGACCCCTCCAGCAGTGCTGTGGTCAAATCTTCTAGAGACGTTGGATCAATTGCTTCCCTCCCTGCGCGACACTGCACGTCAAAAGATTTCGAATTTTGTAATCATTTTCTCCAGACCCTTGGCAGACATCGGACCAATTTCTTTTCTCACACCCTTGAGTGTCCGATCTTCTGCAGAGCCGCTGGCGCACGGTCACCGTCCTTGTAAAAGAGCTTTGCCAGCAGCGCGCGATCCTTCACAGAGACAATCGTATCGGCGTCTCGGATGCAAACTGAGGAACAACCCTGTGCCGTTCGTCTGTTAGTGCGCATGTGCTCCAGAGAGCATTTTTCTGCCAAACTGCGGGCGGGACTTTTGAATGGCCAATAGTGGAGTAGTGGAGTACACACTCACCGAATCAAAAGCACAAGACAGTATGGCGAAATCATTCGTTAAATGCCTTTCTTTACAATTATAAGATACTCATAGTAGCCTATTATGCACAACACAGGAAAATTTGATACAGTGGCTGTAAAAATTATTCGTTACTTGCATTTATCTCCTTTAAAGTTCGTTTACTAGAAATATTGCAATGAAAGTAACGTAAATAAAAAATATAGTGTATAGCATTTGTTTTGTATCGGAAGTGCATAACGCTAGAGATTTAACGTACCTGTATTACGTCAGATGAATGAAAGTCGTAAGCAGTTGTTTACAACCAAATGCAGCACAACCTGGCATCGTTTACGAACGTCTGCAGAACGAATTACAGATGTCAAAAACAATACTGTACAATTACTAACGTGTTTACTTCAAACATGTAGTCCTACAGACTTCATCACAAAACGCTTCATTATTTCAACTCGTATTTAGGGTCGCAAACGCTAATTACGTACTAAAAACGATATACAACTAAATCGAACATTCAAGTCTCTCAATAATTCCTATACCTTTTAATCGTTTCCAAAAGTCTTCTGAACTTCAATTCAACTCAAAAGCACGGCGAACATAGGAAGTGCGAGAGACGTTTGGCAGAAAAATGGCGCCAAAGCTAATCAACCAATCACCTTCACCTATGGCCACTCTCTCTCTGTATACAGGATCTCTAATATGCTTACAATTACAGAGCCATCTATTGGTGAAATTTTCGATATTTTTCCCCATGACGTTTTCCTCTGCCGGATGATGTCATTTACCGTCTTGTTAAGTCATGAGATAACCAAAATCAGTTACGAAATGACTTACACAAAATATCTGTATGGTGCGAGAAGTGGCTATTGAAAAATGTGAAGTCATTCACATGAATACTAAAAGGAATCTACTAAATTTCGGTCACGATACATCACACAAATCATAAAGGCTGTGACTTCAGCTATGTGCTTAAGAGTTACAATTACGAATAACTTAAACTGGAACGATCACAGAGATAATGTTGTGCGAGAAAGCAAAGAAAAGACTGAGATTTATTCACAGAACACTTAGAAAGCGCAACAAGGCAGGAGACTGCTTACACTACGCTTTTCTGCCCTCTTCTGGAGGATTGATGGAGGACTTCGAAAAAGTTGGAAGAAGGGCAGCCCGTTTTCAATTACAGCGAAATAGGGGAGAGAGGCCACGCATGTGATACGCAAATTGGGGTGGCAATAATTAAATCAAAGGCGTTTTTCATTCCGTCGGGATCTTCTCATGAAATTTCAGTCATCAACTTTCTCCTCGGAGAGTGAAAATATTTTGTTGACGACACCTACTTAGGGGGGAATGATTATAATAAAAAAAATAAGAGAAATCAGAGCTCGCACGGAATGATTTAAGTGTTCGTTTTTTTTTCCGCGTGCTGTTCGAAAGTGGAAAGGTAGAGAAATAGCTTGAAGGGGGGTCGATGAATCCTCCGCCAGCCACTTAATTGTGGATTGCCGAATAATCATGTAGATGTAAATGTAAACACACTACCACGTCTTACACGGAGTAGCAGATTCGCTGGCATTCAAAACAGCTTCCAGTTGTCTCTCAGTGGAAAAATACAAGTCCTATATGGTTTTCAAAGAAATCTTATACCGTTCTTTCAGAAAAATAGTGGGAAGTTGGATAACTGTGATGAATGTGGGTAGCGATCACGTAGCCTTCTCCGAAAATAGACCACAAAGATTCAATAATAATACCCCCAGAGAAGATCTTCGTACTCACAAAACCAGCTCTGACACATGCGAGCTATGTCAACTGTTGTCTTGGAACACAGCATCACAATTGGGGAACAAACTCTGTATCGTGGGATGGACCTGGTCAGCCGAAACTGTCACATACACATTTGCCATTAACATGACCTTTCATAATAACAATGGAACATTGGGAATACCACGATATGGCTGCCCAAATCCGAACCGAAACACCGCCATGTTTCACGCTTGGGAGGTAAACGCGATCAGAAGTTGTAAACAAGACTCCTCCTACCAAGCGACATTCTTCTATTGCTCCATAGTCCAGGTTTTATGGCTTCGGCACGACGTTTTCCTGTTATGGTTTTACATTACTGATGTGTAGTTTTGCAATTACAGATCGCCTTGCAATTCCCTGCTTACGGAACTCCCTCCATGTTGTTTTGGTGCTGACAGGGTTCGAGAGTGCGATATTCAGTTCCGCAATGACTTTCTCACCTGTAGTCCTTTTATTTTTCGTCACAATGGTTTTCAATGATCGCCTTCACGATCACTCAGCATACACTTTCGTCCACGTTGTGACGTAGCGAAGGCGATTTTCCGCTTCCTCTGAATGTGGTATAAATTCTATGCGGTTACTCTCGAAAAACCAAACACTACTGCTAACTTGGATATGGAAGCACCCACCATACGAGTACCAAGAATTTGCCCACGTTCGAATTCACTTAGCTCAGACATAATGCACTCACAGCTACACAGAGCGCTGATCTGACCACGGTGTGACACTTGCAATGTACTGAGGACATTCCACAAGGGCCGTTCGTGGTCAGTTACAACACAGGCTTAGCATCTACATTTATGTTGTCAGTTTGTGGGTGTTATGTTGACGAGTTGAGCAACGGACTGATCTGACTAGTACCCTTTGGCTCCTGCAAGAAGCAATTTCCACCCTACATTACTACAGAAGTCAGTCAGACGCTCCTAACGTACCAAAAATGCATGAAAAACTTTCAGCAATAAATATCTTCTGGAGTCTTATGCTGTAAGGAAAAGACACAAAAATATTCTATTTTCTTACGTAACTAGTGGGATACTTGGGTACTGGAGTATTGCTAGTTAGTGTGAGAAAAACATTAAATGAACGGAAAATATTATTTATTGAAAAATCTGAGGAAATCAAGTGAAACCTTTATTTGTAAACTGATACACAAATTTCCGGGTTCTTTTCGGAATAGGGGGTTACCTCTTTTGGATAGGAATCCTGTTAATGAAATTTATATACAAAGTGTGGGAAAGCTCTTTTATCCCTTTTCATTAAGAATGATATTTACTTGGTAAAATGGCTGAGAGTGTGCTTGAATAACTATCCAAATCATTTTTTCTAAGTACAGTCGAAGCTGTCGCGTGGGAAATGTAATGGAGTGACGTGAATGAAGTATGTTATTTATACTGGAGGAAAGGTGGGGCTCGCCTACGCTGTAGGGCACAATACCGTGAGCTGCGACGACTGCTGTGTGTGTCGTTCGCTGCTGAAAAATAGTAAAACTATCTCTTTCTATCTGGATTGACCTTCGCCAGTCGAACTCTCACTACGCCTTGATGAAGTCAAGGACTCCTATCTGCCCCTAGTCTAACTATTGGCGTGGTACACCAGTCAGATAACCAGTCCACCGCGATGCCACTCAATGTTCGCTCACAGGAGTTAACTAATACTCCGTCTGTATTCACACCACACATTAAATGTCGCAGCCGACACAGTGAACAAACACTTAATCGCGAGTGACTCAATATAGAGTATCACTCTGATTCACTAGCGACAGAGGTGCTCTCCCAGTGCAGTACTGAGTAGAGACTTTGTTCCTCGTTCTCTGAGTACACGCACGAGCGCACTCTCTCCCGCTACGTGTTCCTACTTCAAGAGCATCACCTGAACAACACCTCTCCACGCAAAAAGCAAAAGGGTATATCATCCGCTGTCTTTCCCTCACTCCTCCAGCTCATTGCATCAGAAATAGTCCGCCAATCAGCGTTACTCTTACAAACGGGAGAATGGCGCTCCGTTTAAGCCGACCAATCTGGAACTATATAGCATCTGCGTTAGGTGTTTACTGTCCACCTGTCAGAACCATGTAGGTATCAAAAAATGTGTATGCAGGGGCTCTCCCAAACAATACAACGGGTTTTGCTTTTAAGGTGAACATGTAGGCCATTATCCCTTTTCTCTGGCAAAAACAGTTTTGGTCTCTGGGCGGTCGGTTGGCCGGTGCAGCTGCATGCTAATTCACCCTCCTATGGACTTTCCAGCGGGCTGGTTGCCTCCACCGAACAAAAACTCCTGTGGTCATCGTGTCTTGAATGTTTGTGTACGCCAGCCTCGAATTTTTAATCCCGGTGCGCATTTGCGATTTATTTATTAATTTGCATATCGGTTAAATGGAAATATGTAAAATTGACTCTACTCTATCGAGTTTGGGCTCGAATGAAACGTCTTGATACGCAGAATACGATGGTGAGGTCGGTATATGTAAGAAATGAAGGTCAGGAGACCACGCCACCTTACAATGTTTAAGATCGCTTTTCTCACGGTGTTACATATCTGAAATGTCAAGACCAGTGGCCGTGACATCTCTTTGAGTTCTCCATGACGTTGTGTTTCAAAAAGATAACACGTGAACGTATGTTGTCCATGTTGTTCAAACCTACCTGGCCAGTACGTTTACACATTCACTTCATGGGTTGCCTAGGCACTGGCATGTCATCACGCACTAGCTATTATAGTTGATGAACTCTGGGGTATAGTTGAGGCAACATGGAATGACACATTCATAACTGCCACCCAGTCTCCCATGTCATCACGCGCTACCTGTTATAGTTGATGAACTCTGGGGTATAGTTGAGGCAACCTGGAATGACACATCCATAACTGCCACCCAGTCTCCCATGTCATCACGCACTGGCTATTATAGTTGATGAACTCTGGGGTATAGTTGAGGCAACATGGAATGACACATTCATAACTGCCACCCAGTCTCCGCTCAATTCGACCTCCTGCCGGCTTACTGCCGTTGTTGCTGACGTAATTCGGTAGTTACATGTCGCTAAGCAACCATAAATAAATACTGAGTTGAGAAAAGCCTTGGTATAGCGATTAGCACATATACAGCTGACAGTAGTGTCATGTACACAATTTATAAAAGGACAGTGCACTGGCAAAGTTGTCAATTGTAAGGTTTCAGACGCGATTATGGCCGCACGACAGGACCTAAGAGGTTTTGAACACGGATTGGTAGATGAAGCTAGACACATGGGACATTCCGTTTCGGAAATCTTTAGGGAATTCAATAGTCCGAGATCCACAGTATCGAGAATGTACCGAGAATACTAAATTTCAGGCACTAACTCTTACCACAGATAACACAGTGGCCTACAGACTTCATGTAACGACCGAGAGCAGCGGCGTTTGCGTAGAGTTGTCAGTGCTAACCGACAGTCAAAACTGCGAGAAATACTCGCATACACTCCTGGAAATGGAAAAAAGAACACATTGACACCGGTGTGTCAGACCCACCATACTTGCTCCGGACACTGCGAGAGGGCTGTACAAGCAATGATCACACGCACGGCACAGCGGACACACCAGGAACCGCGGTGTTGGCCGTCGAATGGCGCTAGCTGCGCAGCATTTGTGCACCGCCGCCGTCAGTGTCAGCCAGTTTGCCGTGGCATACGGAGCTCCATCGCAGTCTTTAACACTGGTAGCATGCCGCGATAGCGTGGACGTGAACCGTATGTGCAATTGACGGACTTTGAGCGAGGGCGTATAGTGGGCATGCGGGAGGCTGGGTGGACGTACCGCCGAATTGCTCAACACGTGGGGCGTGAGGTCTCCACAGTACATCGATGTTGTCGCCAGTGGTCGGCGGAAGGTGCACGTGCCCGTCGACCTGGGACCGGACCGCAGCGACGCACGGATGCACGCCAAGACCGTAGGATCCTACGCAGTGCCGTAGGGGACCGCACCGCCACTTCCCAGCAAATTAGGGACACTGTTGCTCCTGGGGTATCGGCGAGGACCATTCGCAACCGTCTCCATGAAGCTGGGCTACGGTCCCGCACACCGTTAGGCCGTCTTCCGCTCACGCCCCAACATCGTGCAGCCCGCCTCCAGTGGTGTCGCGACAGGCGTGAATGGAGGGACGAATGGAGACGTGTCGTCTTCAGCGATGAGAGTCGCTTCTGCCTTGGTGCCAATGATGGTCGTATGCGTGTTTGGCGCCGTGCAGGTGAGCGCCACAATCAGGACTGCATACGACCGAGGCACACAGGGCCAACACCCGGCATCATGGTGTGGGGAGCGATCTCCTACACTGGCCGTACACCACTGGTGATCGTCGAGGGGACACTGAATAGCGCACGGTACATCCAAACCGTCATCGAACCCATCGTTCTACCATTCCTAGACCGGCAAGGGAACTTGCTGTTCCAACAGGACAATGCACGTCCGCATGTATCCCGTGCCACCCAACGTGCTCTAGAAGGTGTAAGTCAACTACCCTGGCCAGCAAGATCTCCGGATCTGTCCCCCATTGAGCATGTTTGGGACTGGATGAAGCGTCGTCTCACGCGGTCTGCACGTCCAGCACGAACGCTGGTCCAACTGAGGCGCCAGGTGGAAATGGCATGGCAAGCCGTTCCACAGGACTACATCCAGCATCTCTACGATCGTCTCCATGGGAGAATAGCAGCCTGCATTGCTGCGAAAGGTGGATATACACTGTACTAGTGCCGACATTGTGCATGCTCTGTTGCCTGTGTCTATGTGCCTGTGGTTCTGTCAGTGTGATCATGTGATGTATCTGACCCCAGGAATGTGTCAATAAAGTTTCCCCTTCCTGGGACAATGAATTCACGGTGTTCTTATTTCAATTTCCAGGAGTGTATATCAATGTGGGAGGTACGACGATCGTATCCGTTAGGGCAGTGTGGCGAAATTTGGCGTTAATGGGCTATGGCTGCAGACGACTGACACAACTGCCGTTGCTAACACCACGACATCACCTGCACCTCCTCTCCTGGACTCGTGACGTCATCGGTTGGACTCTAGACGACTGGAAAACCGTGGCCTGGTCAGATGAGTCCCTATTTCAGTTGGTAAGAGCTGACAGTAGGGTTCGATTGTAGCGCAGACCCCACGAAGCCATGACCGCAGGCTGTCAAAAAGGCACTATGCAAGCTGTTGGAGTCTCCATAGTAATGTGGACTTCCTTTACATTGAATCTCCATAATAATGTGGACTGCCTTTACATGGAATAGACTGGGGCCTCTGGTCCGATTGAACCGATGACTGGAAATGGTTATGTTCGGCTACTTGGACACCATTTGCAGCCATGTTGCCAAACAACGATGTCATGTCACCAGGCCACAGTTGTTCGGGATTGGTTTGAAGAGCATTCTGGACAATTCGAGTGGAAGATTTGGCCATCCAAATCGTCCGACATGAATCCCATCGAACATTTATGAGACATAATCGAGAGGTCAGTTCGTGCACGAAATCCTGCACCAGCAACACTTCAGCAATTATGGACGGCTATAGAGGCAGCATGGCCAAATATTTCTGCAGGGGGCTTCCAGCGACTTGTTGAGTCCATGCAACGTCCAATTGCAGCACTACACCGGGAAAAAGGGGGGTATCCAACGACTTCAGTCACCTGAGTGTAGTTGTTGCTATCCGAAATTTTCTCGGCTGAGAAACAGGGCTTGTGGAGACTGGAGTATTGAGCACATTAAATTCCCCATTGCTGGAAATTGGGGAGAAAGGCCAACTACAACCTTAGGACGTTGGGGGATTGAGGTGCGATTTTTGAGATGTTTCCCTGAATTTCTCCAAGGACATTAGAACCGCGTCAGAAGGCTGGCGGAGGTAACGGAGTTCCAAGGCCGGGTCACGGTATGGCGCTTTCTCAGAGCTGTGTGACAGATAAGTGGTCAGTTGGGGGGGGGGGGGGGGGGTAACCAGAAACACCATCGGCCTTCCCTAGAAGCATATGCAGAAAAAGAGCGACCGCCACATTACCGTACACAGAGTGAGAACAACGTATTTTTGCACCCAGACGAATCTTCTGCCAAACGAGGTGAAAGCCTGCAAAATACCAACTTCTACTCATTTTACAGAAATATTAAAAGCACTTTTGGAGTAAAATTTGCGGGGTTCCTCTGCAATTTGAATGTGAGGAGAAATTCTCGGTTGTCACGGTGGCAAAACTACGGATTCCACCAGTAGCGCACAGGAGTGTGCTATTACATAGGAGAGGACAGTCAGATGAAATCGTGTTCGAGGATATGTTCACCGTTCGGTCAACGTGTCGTCGCAGGGATATCGCGACTGCGTCCAGCCCAACGTGGCACTTCTTTCACTGTTCTTTTTGAGTAAGTGTCGCGGTTAGAATTTGCGCTACTTTTCCTCTGAGCAGCTGAGTTTTCTTTTATAAAGGTCACTGGCTTGCTGATTATCAGTCTTCCACAAAGTATTCAGGTGCCTTCAGCATTTATTAAGTGTAGTCAATATAGACAGGAATTTAATCTCATAACTGGGTAATTTCTTTCAGTTTTTAATACCGTGCACAGTAATTTCCTTATCCATGATATGGTGACTTGTCACTATAGTTTCCCTTGATATTATTTTTCAATCAATAAATCATGAAAGATTAACTTTAACAAATGTAATCATTTTTTCTGTCCCACAAACATTTCGTAAGGTGACCAATTTCTCTAAATAAATATCATCATATGGCTACATACGTGTGAATTGTGAACTCGCAATGTCAGTGTTCCGGCGTAAAACAGGTGCCACTATCTGGAACATTTTTTGATTAACCAGAAAATTTAGTTGTTTCATTCCTTTTGTTTATGAATTTTTGGGGGTTCTTTTTTGGCAGTTAAACTTTGCCTGCATCTGCACTGAGCACCGTGAGTGGCCATAATTGACAGTGTCGTTATGCGGTGTTGTAAACGTACAAGTATTGTATTGTGTTGTATGTTAACCGGGGGCCTAGAAACGACGGAGAGGCTCCGTCCCAGCTGCAGCCGCAGTGGTCCACAACCCCACGACGACTACCGCAGTCCACTTCACCCCTCCGCCGCCCCACACCGAACCTCTCTTTCAGGGTTACTGTGCAGTTCGGCCCCCGGTGGACCCCCCCCCCCTCCTCCCCCCAAACAGAGAACGTCTCACACCAGACGAGTGTAACCCCTATGTTTGCGTGGTAGAACAATGTTGGTTTACGCGCACATGGCGATCTTGTTTGCGCAGCAATCGCCGATATAGCGGAATAAGGGGAACCAGCCCGCATTCGCCGAGACAGATGGAAAACCGCCTAAAAACCATCCATAGACTGGCCAGCTCACCGGACCTCGACACAAGTCCGCCGGGCGGATTCGTGCCGGGGACCAGGTGCTCATTCCCAATCCGGAAAGCCGTGCGTTAGACCGCACGGCTAACCGGGCGGACAAACATACAAGTTGTTGAATATCTGATATAATTAATCGTTTTTTGAGTCCACATGTGTGGCAGACAGCTTGCACTAACTGCTGCCTAGCCCCACGTAAACTTAGAGAGGTGTCGCAAAGTTCTGATTATCACCCTTAGGAAAATATAATTAGACAGTTTGTGTTGATCTGAAGATTTATACATTTTTCCAGCTTTTCTTGACTTTCAGAATACCTTGATCGTAGAAGTTCGTAAATTTTGCCGTAAACCTATCTTCCACTTCTTCAACGACGTCATCTGTGTCGTCATATCGTCGACAACGTGACGGATTCTTCATTTCTGGAAGCAAGAAAACTTACCTGGTGCGAGATCGGGAGAATAAGGCGGATGACGCAAGATTTCGAAACCACACGCCCACGTTTTGTGAACTGAAACTTGAGACGAATGAGACGGTGCAGTGTCAGCCAGAAGACGAACGCCTCTGTAGAACACGCCGAGGCGTTTCTTAATGAGAGCTCCACGTAACTTGTCCAGGAGTCTGCTGTAATATCTGCCATTGATGGTTTGACTCTTAGCAAGGTCATCTGTGAGCATAACCTTCCTAGCTCGTTTTAGCACTTGTCTCGTCCGTCAGAGACATGTGACCAGTTCGGAAATTTCTTTTCCAAATAACAATAGTGTCATAAAATAAGCAATCACTTCCACGAGCAGCCGACATCTCGTTATAGATTTCCCTGCCAAGTTTACCCTTGAAATGCAGGAAATTTATGACACTACCAGCCTCAGTTTTCTCCATCTTACACGTCAACCACTTCTGGATCTCCCTGAACAAAAAATAACGAACACAACTAACAGAATTTTTCAATGTCATGTGTTGAGCGACCAATGACAACACTGATAAAATTTCTTCAATGTAGCATAATAATTCCCTGCTGATAATTAGACCTATCTGATACTCCCTCGTATGTTAACGGTCACCTGCCAATCTTCTCAGCAGCTGCTGATCATCTGTAAGCCTCTCTGCGTGTCGTAGCAAATTCCTAACGATGCCACCTTCCTATATACAGGGCGGTCAGGACAGTTCGAAAAGTTTGAAAGGCTGTGCAGGGTAGGTTGTGCAGAAAAACGATTGTTAAAAAAATCGATACGTTGCGCCGTTTTCGATTTAATTAGTACTGAAGGTAGCTAATCAGGCCGTCCTGCGCGCACGTTCAAGCAGTCTGCCAGAGGCCGTTCTGCCAATCGTATTCTTCATTTGGTATCCTCAAACCGAACAAATGGAGCTTAAATTTATCACTTCCGAAAAAGGCATATTTGAACTGGTAATGAGCATTTGTACAAGTGGTAATGAGCATTTGTACAAGTGGTAACTCACTGAGCCACGATGTCTGTGAGTTACCACACTGTAGCGCATGGAAGTGCTTGAATTTGCCAGCGCAACGATATCATTGGCCAGTGTCAATGCTAACTAAATCGGAAACGGCGCCACACGCCGAATTTTTTCTTAATAATTATCTCTCAGCACAACCTATACTGCAACATCCTTGCGAGCTTTTCAGACTGTTGCTGACCACCCTGTGTGACTGCATAATCTGCAAATACATGTTCTTTTTGCTAAGGAGTCAGTCTCATATCTGTTCCCGTGTGCGCGTGTTTTGTTTACTAGGGGATGAATCGGAACTATATCGAAGGCGCTCAGGACGTCATCAAACACAGCATCAACGTGAGCTTCGTTACCTACTGACATCTGGATCTCAACAACGAACAAAGCGAGCTGAATTCCACACTATCGGTGCTTGCAGAAACTATTTTGATTACTACCTCGGAGATTTCCGGTCTCCAGAAAAGTCATCAAATGCCAGCACCGTATATCTTCCATATTCCTTCGAGAAACAGCTTTAATTTTCTGTAGCCGGCCGATGTGGCCGAGCGGTTCTAGGCGCTTCAGTCTGGAACCGCGCGACCGCTACGGTCGCAGGTTCGAATCCTGCCTCGGGCATGGATATGTGTGATGTCCTTAGGTTAGTTAGGTTTAAGTAGTTCTAAGTTCTAGGGGACTGATGAGCTTAGATGTTAAGTCCCATAGTGCTCAGAGCGATTTGAACCATTTTTTTTTTAATTTTCTGTCAAATTGTTTCAGCATGTCATAAAATGAAACGAGTGAATAACTTCACGTGTAAAGCACGCATATCAGGAGGACCCTAATTACTACGCACAGGCTGTGTTTGGTCTGCAAGTGAACGCACAGACACGCGTACGTGCGACCATCCGTTTCAATCACAATAAATACGTATACAGATCATTTTACCTCTACTAATGAAACACCAAGCCGGAGCTAATGCCAGCGACTCCTTAACCCGTCTTGTTTGATCAACATTAAACCCCTCAGAAAGTCCTACGAGGAATAAATGCAAGCGGCTGACTTCTTCCGAAAGTGAGAAAAACAAAAAATAAAATCAACAACGGCAAATTTCCAACGATTACCTACCTCTTCGAAAGAAGCTCCACTTGCCGGCAGTACCGAAACCTAAAACTTTATTCTCATCTCCATCCTCGCCTTCGGCGCGGAGGGAAACTTTTCGAAGCGAATCTCTCACCTCGCCGATTTCAACTCCGAGAGCGATTGTTTCTTCAGATCCTTCTTCCGCGTCGGCGCAATAAATATTTATAAGAACATTATTATTCAGCCAGTACTAACGCAGGAAAATCCTAACGCCGGTACTCGAATCAAATCAGCAGTGAGAAAGTGAAATCTGAAAGTAATCCAAATTCTCGAATAAATGCTTCAGGGAATTCTTGCAGCGTCAGAACTCCGTAAAGCATTTATGCAAGAATGTCACGTGAAAAACAACGTTGTCAAATCCAAATTCTTGTACTTCTCGTGAGTGATAATGCATTATTGTCAAGCCAAGCAAAGAAGCATCAGTAAGAAAAATACTATATAATGTTTTTGTTAAAGCTATTGATTTCTGCACGAATGCACTAGTTTTTAACTTTAAAAAGAAACGTCTCATTCAGATGAGTACCCTGAACCTCCCGCCCTCCAACTCACGTAATGAACCTACAAATAATAATAAACAGAGCAGAAAGTCGCAAGTACTTGGGTGTGCTTAGGCAATTGATCAAACCCTTAAAGGAGGTGGCTTACAAAACACTCGTTCGGCCTATACTTGAGTATTGCTCAACGGTGTGTGATCCGTACCAGGTCGGGTTGACAGAGGAGATAGAGAAGATCCAAAGAAGAGCGGCGCGTTCCGTCACAGGGTTATTTGGTAAGCGTGATAGCGTTACGGAGATGTTTAGCAAACTCAAGTGGCAGACTCTGCAAGAGAGGCGATCTGCATCGCGGTGTAGCTTGCTGTCCAGGTTTCCAGAGGGTGCGTTTCTGGATGAGGTATCGAATATATTGCTTCCCCCTACTTAAACCTCCCGAGGAGATCACGAATGTAAAATTAGAGAGATTCGAGCGAGAACGAAGGTTTTTCGGCAGTCGTTATTCCCGCGAACCATACGCGAGTGGCACAGGAAAGGGAGGTAATGACAGTGGCACGTAAAGTGCCCTCCGCCACACACCGTTGGGTGGCTTGCGGAGTATAAATGTAGATGTAGATGAAACAGTATAAATCATGTAGTGGGTCTGCTAAAAATTTAGATTCAGTTATTTTTGGCGCAAAGATTATCGTAAACTACGGGGACACGCAAACTACTTCTTTAAACATATTTTTCATTCACTTAGACGACACGGGATGATATGCTGGAGTAATCGCTAACTTAGGCAAAAAGTAGTCATTGCACAAAACGAAGTAACTAGAATTATTTGTGGATTCCGGGCATGTACCTCTTGCAGATATCTGTTAAAGAAATTAGTAATATTAACCAGTCTCGAAGTAAATTCAATCATAGACTAAATTTGTTGTCAAAAATCCATTGCACTTTCTGATTAATAGAGATATTCGCAAATACAATAACAGAAGCAAAATGATTTGCTGTTTCCTATAATCAATCTAACTTTGTCACAGAATATAGTCAAAAACACAGTTATAAGAAGCTTTGCTAATCTGCACGCGGAAAAAGCAAATGTGTGACAGAAACCAAAGTTCTCAAGTGCAGATTACATTGGTTTCCCATAACAACTCCTTCTACAGCGGAGAGGAATTCTTGAAAAAAAAAAAAGTCAGCTACAAACCCCTAAATGTTTTGCTTGCATCCATCAAATGCACTATGTGATCAAAAGTATCCGGAAACCCCCAAAAACATATGTTTTTCATATTTGGTTCATTGTGCTGCCACCTACTGCCAGGTACTCTGTATCAGCGACCTGAGTAGTCATTAGACATCGTGAGAGAGCAGAATGGGGCGCTCCGCGGAACTCATGGACTTCGAAAGTGGTCAGGTTGGTCAGATGAATGGGTGTCACTTGTGTCATACGTTTGCACGAGAGATTTCCACACTTCTAAACATCCCTAGGTCCACTGTTTCCGATGTGATAGTGAAGTGGAAACGTGAAGGAACACGTACAGCACAAAAGCGTAAAGGCCGACCTCGCCTGTTGACTCACAGAGACCGCCGACAGTTGAAGACGGCCGTAATGTGTAATAGGCAGACATGTATCCAGACCATGACATACCATTCCAAACTGCATCATGATCCACTGCAAGTACTATGACAGTTAGGCGGGAGGTGAGAAAACTTGGATTTCATGGTCGAGCGGCTGCTCATAAGCTACACATCACGCCGGTAAATGCCAAACGACGTCTCGCTTGGTGTAACGAGCGTAAACACTGGACGATTGAACAGTGGAAAAACGTTGTGTGGACTGACGAATCACGGTGCACAATGTGGCGATCCGATGGCAAGGTGTGAGTATGGCGAATGCCCGGTGAACGTCATCTGCCAGCGTTTGAAGTGCCAACAGTAAAATTCGGAGGCGGTGATGTTGTGGTATGGTCGTGTTTTTCATGGAGAGTAGAGGGCTTGCACCCCTTGTTGTTTTGCGTGGCAGTATCACAGCACAAGACCTACATTGATGTTTTAAACATCTTCTTGCTTCCCACTGTTGTAGGGCAATTCGGGGATGGTGACTGAGCACCTGTTCATGATGCACGGCTTGTGGCGGAGTGGTTACACGACAATAACATCCCTGTATTGGACTCCCCTGCGCAGAGTCTTTACCTGAATACTATAGAACACCTTTGGAATGTTTTGGGCTGCCATTCTTCAAGAAACCTTCCACCACCTTACTGAACCTATGCCTGCGAGAGTGGAAGCTGTCATCAAGGCTAAGGGTAGCCTAACACCATATTGAATTCCAGCATTACCGATGGAGGGCGCCACGAACTTGTAAGTCATTTTCAGCCAGATGGCCGGATACTTTTGATCTCATAGTGTATTTTTTAATTGCCTGTGTAACACTTAAGTAACTTTGAATTATTAAAAACTTTATTTCCCTCCAGAAGGTGTACATTAAGCACAGCTTTCACGCATTGTAGAAAATCTTGTACAGATGCAGATAAAACCGTATTATTCGTAAGGCGCTTATCGTGATTAATAGGCTCTTTACTATTTAACAGCAATCTTGCAGTTTACTCACATTTTGTGACAATCATTTTACGGTTGTATACTACGTTTCTATCGAATGGTTGGTTTCACACAATGAAGTAGCAATCCATAAAAACGCAAAGCGT
The DNA here is from genome assembly GCF_023898315.1 of Schistocerca nitens. NCBI lineage: Eukaryota > Metazoa > Arthropoda > Insecta > Orthoptera > Acrididae > Schistocerca > Schistocerca nitens. The sequence goes on along the minus strand of NC_064618.1, from coordinate 636,583,540 downwards.
AGTTTAAAGTAGATTGGTAGGGAAGTGGTATACATTTTTACATGGGAAAGGTTCCACACTTTCAGCCGGGACGTGTTTTCTTAGGTATTTCGAAATGTATAGCCAACCCTTAAAATCTCTACACCAAAAACTTTACATTTTGTTGAGTCTATGCGTTCTTGTGTGCATTTTAAAATTTTCGTAATGACCTGACTACTCAAAGAAGTTACGCATTATCAGCCGGTCATTGTTTATTACATTGCACGACATTTCGACTTGGAACCTGCCTGTCGTCTTCAGGTGACCCATCGAAGATTGAAGAATGTTTTTCCTGTTCCACAATGTATTTGCGCGCACAGAGGAGTAACACCACTGTCTAACTTACAATCATTTTTTATTCTCTTAAAACATGCTTTGAACCTTCTAAAATATGAGGCAAAAAGCCTAAGCCCTGGAAAAATTATTCTATGGAATTCAGAGCTTCCTCGGATGACCCGAAACGGTCTACCTGCTCAAAATCGATACCCCTGTAGTGTCGGAGTATAATTAGAAGCATTTCAAAATAATAATACGTTAACATGGCGTTAGTAAGCACCAGTACGTGTATGGAAGATACAAATCTTTCTACGTATTTTGATTTTTGTCTGCAGTATTGACTTTTGACAGTTTATTTGTGATCTTACAGTAAACAGATTTGTCTCTCAGGTAAGAACGAGTGGTAAGAAAGTGTACAGTAAACAGATTTGTCTCTCAGGTAAGAACGAGTGGTAAGAAAGTGTACTCGGCAGAAAAGATACCAAAACATAGTATCCAACGCGACTTCGAAGCAGTATGTCATCAAAGCGTCCAAAGAATAGATATGGAGTTGCGAGCATTTCTGAAAGGAGTCAGTGCCTCTTCTAAGAAACAAAGCCAGTGACCAGAATTTTGATGGGAACTACGGATTGAACTATAGGATTATAAATGTTCTTGCCGTTTTCTCTGACATTTCTCAACACGTGGAATGTAAAATGTGCAGTGCAAACATCACTTAGCAAGAGCGAAGTCATCGAGGCTTAGGCTTCACATTAATGGTTGATTGTCGAAATTGCCCAGAAGTTGTTATACCAGGTAGTGAGTCTACACGGAACGTGTATGAAATCAGCTGTCGAGTCGTTCTAGCAATACAGCCTGCTCGGAGTAAAGCTAAAAGGAATTGTAAAGTTTCATGCGTTCATAGAGTTGTCACGACCGATATTTCAGTCGTTCTGTGATAAACTAGTGGATATGATTTCTATCGCAACAGTAAAAGTGCGACAGGTCAGTTCGGGGATAGCAAATTGATGATAAACGTGTTCTAAAAGCAGAATTTTTTCGTTTCTTCATATCTATAATGCATTTTAAAACAATATTTCTCGGAATATGATTTTTCAAACAAACACACAGCATAACTCCAACAATTTCAAATCTTTTTATTTGGAAATTTAACTACAACTTTGAAACAACATTTCGAAGTGAACAACGTAGGGGATTTTTGATTGGTTGTTTTAAACAATATTAATTAACAAACGACTGTCCTTTTTTGGTGAAAACAGAACGACTTTATTCAGACACACCAATTACACAAAAATCAATATTTCTAAAATCCCCTACAAGGTTCACTAGCTACACTGATATAGAGCACATAGACTTTTTTTATCTTTTTTCCAGATTCAGACCGACACCAGTTGTAGTGCGCGCCGCAGATCGCCTCAAATTCAGTATGCCTCGGGGAAATTGCTGCAGTGTAGCCATTTTGTGATTTTTTTCGACAAAAATTTATCGCAATTTACTTAAATATATGCCCAAGTATTATTTCTCTATCGCCTTTTTTTGGCCAAAAAATTGTCAAGAAAACAGCAATTTTTGAGAGCATATCTCGTGGAGAACATCGGTTTTTCTTAGTACTTCAAAATCTACATAAACAGTCTCGACCTTTACCAGTCGACGTTCGTAACGCGTGCTCTGGTCTCTGCCATCGCCTGCCATCATGGTATGAGATCTTAAGATCGCCAGTAACTGACCGAAACCGTCAACCACAGAAATAAAGGTGGTCGAGACTGTTTATGCTCGTTTTAAAGTGTCAAGAAAACGCCTTTTTTTAGACCTTCACAGTGGCATTACCCCTTAAGACGGTTGTGACAACAGAGCACACTCCCGGCGGCAGTGACGTCGCTGCTGGAATTGCAGAACTCAGTTCTCCTAAGAGCTGTCCCTTGCTGCAGCCATCGGCGTTCTCTGTCGTCTTCGATTGCAGCGAATCGTGTAGATTATAGGATTCTGCGCACTGTCCAGCTGGTAGCCGCTGTCACGTTTCATCAGATTTTTCACCCAAGCATCTTTCCACGGCGACTTTAATAACGGAGTTTCAAAAAGATGTTCCTGAGGCCAAAATTATTATTTTCTCATATTCGATTGAATGTCCGGTGTAGATTCAATGTTAAGCAATAGCAGACCCTGGCTTAGATGCAAAAGGCGAGTGCTGCGTCGATTTTCATTGTAACTTTCTTCCGCGGGGCGTGTAGTCTGGCCTATGTAAGCCTTACATAAGTTCCCAGAATGAGATTTTCACTCTGCAGCGGAGTGTGTGCTGATATGAAACTTCCTGGCAGATTAAAACTTTGTGGCGGGCCGAGACTCGAACTCGGGACCTTTGCCTTTCGCGGGCAAGTGCTCTACCAACTGAGCTACCCAAGCACGACTCAGGCCCCGTCCTCACAGCTTTACTTCTGCCAGTACCTCGTCTCCTACCTTCCAAACTTCACAGAAGCTCTGCTGCGAACCTTGCAGAAGTAGCACTCCTGAAAGAAAGGATATTGCGGAGACATGGCTTAGCCACAGCCTGGGGGATGTTTCCAGAATGAGATTTTCACTCTGCAGCGGAGTCTGCGCTGATATGAAACTTCCTGGCAGATTCAAACTGTGTCTCGGACCGGCACTCAGTTTTAATCTGCCAGGAAGTTTCCTACGTAAGTTATTTTGATAATTCCAGCTCTACGCAATAACAAATCATCCTTCACTAGCTTCAACCTGTTAATCTGCTCGGTAGAATACCCACTTTCTCTGAATACCGTAATTAGATTGTCGAGGTCTTTTGGGAAACTATCTGCATTCGCGACTGTGTTTTAAGCACACTCGTATTTGGCGACAGGTGATGATAACTCTAATGTTGTAAATAAAAATCGATATGAGTCAGCTTCCGATAACCCAAATGTCCCAGAAAGCCACCATTCTTCCATTTAATCAAAATACCCAGGAAAGGCAGAAAACCACCTTTTTCTATTTACAGAATGAATTAAATGTTGTTATGAATGGAGCTGAGGTGACGTAAAAACTCTATTAAGTTACCCTCTGGTGAGGCCAAATTCTGATAGTATCGTCCACATACTTCCAAAATACAGATGGTTTAAACGCCGCTGATCCAAGCGTTCTCTCTTCAAAGTCTTCTACGAAACAGTTGACCACAAAGTGTGAAAGAGGTGTAGCTACCCACGGTGACCCCATCAGTCAGCTCAAAAAATTCTTGGTTGAACATTGTAGTAAATTTGGTTTTTTGGTAGGTAGTTTATTTTTTTAAGTTTAGGGGGATAGGAACTCGTGAATGAGACTATCCCTGATTTTCGATCCGAAGTAAAATTGCCAAAAGAAAATTTATTTCTATGTGAACAAATTTCTATTAAAGTTTTCTAAGTCGCCAAAAGAAAGTGTTTTTAATGCAGTATTGAGAATGTAACTTTTCACGACCGTATCGGACAATATGGGTCAATTTACTACAGAAATAACAACCTTGGATAATTTTTGAGATTTAACAGAGTGAATTTGCTTTTAGAATCCCTTTTTACCTAATTTTACAGTAGGCTGTGTACATCTTCGTTTTCTCTTGATAGCTGCTGGTCAGGCTATTGTCTCCGTTGATTTTCTCCCTCCGATTCTTGAAGTAGGTAGGTATGGAAACTCTAACTCTTGATCTTGCTGTTTTTCATATTCATTTATTGCTTGTACTTATTTACGACCATACGAAATTGAGTTGCAATGAAATCTGACATTATCGAATCTTCAAACTGGCCAATATCATTTACAAGAATACATCAGTCACTTGCACTGTTCCTATGAACTGCTCTACGTGTTATCACAGTAAGAGATCTTAATTGCAATTGCTGCCGCTCTCGACTGGTGTACGTCTAACAACGCTACCGCACCTCTTTGGTCAGAGATAGCAATGCCTTGTCTTCGCTGCTTCCGACCAAAGAGCGCGTTTACAAGAAAATTTATTTATTTATTTTAATATTAATTTCCAAAAATTATAATTTAAATAATTAATTGCGTAATTCCATTTGAATAAAAAAAACATTTTCCTTTTTCGTCATTTGCGCCAATGGGGAGGGGTCTGTTTCACTACAACATCAAAGAGATTGAAGAAGCATTACGTTGAATAAAACAGCGATGTTACCTGAAATTTATTACCGATTAATGCCAAAGACTCTGCAAGACGGACGTTTGTGAAACGTTATACTACACTAAACTTAAGAGGCCCAACTCCTTTTACCAAGAGCTCCCAGTGTGTTGATAAAACCGGCCGAGTTGCGTATATGGTGTGAACGTTTGCCAAGAAATGGTCTACGCAAGAAAGGAAAATGTTCGGCTAAATCATGTGTACGAGTATCAGTGTTACTATTGGTCGCAAAGGTAGACCCACTTTACGAATTTTATGAATGCAGACACTACCACAGGCGATAACTGCACAACATTCCATGATCAAATTCACATAAATAAATGGACGATGCGACGTTAGTCTGCCTCACGTGAATGGTCACATCACATACGCAATGTGGCCAAATTGTTACAATCAAAGACGACAGAGTACGTCAATGGCCATGACGAGCGACAACACTTAGGACTTTTTGAGTTCCACAGTTCCTCCAGTGACGCGCTGTTCGTCAGATACTGTGATCAGTCTCTCTCCATTATGTTAACGCAAGTGTGGAGTGCACAAAGCACGATTCTAAATAGCATGACAGGGTAAGTCTTCTTCGGCCTTACATGGCTCACATACAGATAACTGTCAGGTACCAAGTCGAGGGGCAGTCAAATGACTAACTTTATTTTATATGCTGAAGTGACCAGGAACATTCTCATAGCACAGTGTAATAATTAAGGGAGATTTAACATAAGTTAAACTACGATAAATTTAAGCCGTAATATTTAAAACAGAACTTACGTAACCATTCCCCGTCCGAGTTTCCTTATAGGGGTGACTCGTGCAATGCAAATGGACTTGCACATTGTATCCTACAACACCAAAAAAAAAAAAAACTGAGTTAACCAAGTGCCTTGAATCTCCACTACGACACGCACTTACCTTGCTAGCTGAAAATTTTGTCTAAAGGTAAGAAAGTACTATCATTGCTGAAGGCTGTTCATTCCCTCTCGACTTTAAATATGGATATGGGTTTGCATACATAGGATGAAAGGTGTCTACAACAGTCGGATTTCTAGGAAAATACACAGTTCGGGCGCTGAGGCGTGTGGAAGTTTGAGAACCGTTGTGTCGAAGTTTCTTCGGACTTTGTTTGAAATCCTATCGAGTTACGCAACCTCTTAGCCATCAGTATAAGGTGAATGCACGAGTTGCGATAGTAACCTTCCAGTACATATGGTTCAAATGGCTCTGAGCACTATGGGACTTAACTTCTGAGGTCATCAGTCCCCGAGAACTTAGAACCACTTAAACCTAACTGACCTAAGGACATCACACACATCCATGCCAGAGGCAGGATTCGAACCTGCGACCGTGGCGGTCGCGCGGTTCCAGACTATAGCGCCTAGAACCGCTCGGCCACCCCCGCCGGCTCCAGTACATATTCTGCACCTTTACATAGTCCTTATCTATGTAACCGCGTAGTTGTGATGTGTACCACCGCAGTAATGTTGTTCCCAACATTACGACCTGTTCCAGTACCTAAATACCGAAACGAAACTGCCAATACACCAAAGAGACTAAAGTCACGGAATTACTGCTAATATCGTGTTGGACCTCCTTTTGCCCAGCGTACTGCTGCAGTTCGACGTGGCATGTGCTCATCAAGTCTTTGGAAATCCCGTGGAGAAACACCGAGCCATGCTACTCCCATAGCCGTCTAGAACTACGACAGTGTTTGTGGCGCAGGATGTTTTACACGAACTGTTCTCTCGTTTACGTCCCATAAATGTTCGATGGGTTTCATGTCGGACGATCTGACTGGCCTGATTATTTGCCCAAATTGTCCAGAAGGTTGTTCAAACCCATCGCGATCAATTGTGGCTCGGTGACATGACGCATTGTCATCCGTAGACATTCCATCTTTGTTTGAGAACATGAAGTCCATGAATGGTTGCAAATAGTATCCAGTTAGCCGAACATAGCCATTTCAAGTCAATCATCAATTCAGATGGACTAAAGGCCCGAGTCCATTCCATGTAAAGACAGTCCACATTATTATGAATACACCGACAGCTTGGGCAGTGCCATCCTGGGCTCATCGCTTCGTGGGATCTGCGCCACTATCGAACTCTACCGTTAGCTCTTATTAAATGAAAGCGGGACCCATCTGACCAGGCCACAGTTTTACAGTTCTCTAGAGCCCAATCGATATGGTCACGAGCCTACGAGAGGCGCTACAGGCGATGTCAAGTTGTTAGCAAGAGACTCGCGTCTCTCTTCTGTTGCCACAGCCCATTAACGCCAAACTTCACTCCATTGTCCTAACGGACACGTTAGTCGTACGTCCCACATTAGTTTCTGTGATTACTTCACGCAGTGTTGCTTATCTGTTAGCACTGAATACTCTACGCAAGCGCAGCTGCTGTCGGTTGTGAAGGCCGTCGGCCACTGTGCTGTCCATGGTGAGAGGTAATGCCTGAAATTTGGCATTCTCGGTACACTCTTGACACTGTGGATCTCGGAAAACTGAATTCCTTTACGATTTCCGAAATGTAATATCCCATGCGTCTAGCTCCAATTACCATTCCGTGTTCAAAGTCTGTTAATTCCCATCGCGTAGCCCTTATCGCATCGAAAACCTTTTCACATAATCACCTGAGTACAAATGCTGCCAATGTACTGCAATTTTACACATTGTGTAAGCGATACTACCGCCATCAGTATATGTGCGTATCGATATCCCATGACTTGTCACCTTAGTGTATACTCCTCGTAAGCATCAGAGTTGATGGCGACAACGGAGCTGCTCCACAATTCTGTGCCGAAACGTTTCCAAACGGAAATACTGTCATTCCTCTTTCAGAAAAACTGAGAGTAGTTTAAAAACTAGAAAGTTGCAAGTTTGCAAGTAGGTGCAGTATATTCCGCCTAGAGTGTTCCCTAAATCGTTCCCTAAATCGTGGCAAACAAAGTGCATTTTTTGTCCTAGATACATTTTATAATATTATTCTTTTTTTCATGACCGTTATGATGAGTCGAAAATGAACTCCGGCCGTCCACGATCGGTCGGAACAGCTGCCTTTTAAGAGGAAGCTCTGAAACATGTCCGCTAGTACTCGGAAAGTGGTGCAAGCATTTGATACATTGTCGTGTCGTGTCCTGTCATAGGTGGGAGAGGGAGAAAAGGGGTTACTGGTCAGTCTGCGCTCCCGAGCGGTACAGAGCAGAAGGCAGAAGGACAATTCACGGTGAAGGCATTTGATTGTTTTCTTCTATCTAAGCCAACACTGGTACAGGCATTTACTATAAATGCAGGTGGTGAGACTCGGTAGGGAACTCGTTGTGGAGACTCTTGGTTAAAAAGGGTTTGATATAATTGTTTATTCCATACAGGACTAAATAATACACTGGAGGCTAGTTCTAGGGCTAGAAAAATCATGAATAACACTGTTACAACAAAAGCCGGTGCAGAAGTCCCAGGAGTGGATGCTAACCACAGTAGCAAACACTCGCAGGATCTTAAGGCAACAACTTAGTTGCAAAACAAAGCATACTGAATGTGACACTGTTCACTGAGGCACTCCAAGTGAGAGAGCAGACTTACGCGGAGCTGGACTGAGGCTGGAGTCGACGGACGCGGATTCGGCGCCCAGATCGTCTGACTGAGAACTCCGCCAAAATTCGAAATCTAGGGGTTTTAAAGAGTCGCGTGAGGGCTCTGTTTTTCCCACTTAAAGCCACCCAGCCAATCCCGTAGGTCTCTTGCAGCCGCCTGCCAAACACGGTTTAGTTAGGTTCCCTCTACTGCTCCTAAGGCCGGTATGTTAATGCAGATGCAATAAGTCCGTATTTTGAATCAACATTGTTCAGCTGAAAGCTAAACGTAACTGCTCTGCCAAATAAGGCTGGCAACATTATTGTTATACGTCATTTAGCCCCGCCCCTCGGGCTCTCCGGAGTAGGGACTGCTAGGCCAACAGTTTTCTAGTGTTGTCGCTCTCTTTCTAACCCTTGTGAGCCTACTGACGTTGCTGTTCTCAGGGCAGGTATCAAACTGGCTTTATACGCTAGTACGTGCCTGTTGGTTACAAACTTCTACGGTGGCATCTACCACAGCGTCTAGGCGACATATGAAGTTACATTTTAATTCCTTAAAGAGTAACTAACGCCCTGGGACCGCGTCTGGGGGCGTCTGCATTTTAGCAAGGTTCTCCGTTTACGGTTTACTTCATGTAACAATATCTCTCCTTGTTTCGTCTGCCCTCAGCATCGTCTCTGCTTATGCGCCTTGGAGCGTCTGTCCTCCTTTCTCACAGCTTCAAGATAACACTACAGTAGCAAAGAATAATCAATACATTACAACATATTAACGTATGAAGAGTTGTCTGCACCATCTGCAGAAAGCCCAGGCACTACTAGCGGAGAGCCACCCACGATGGCATGGTATTTACTGCGCTGATACTCGAGCCCCAAAATTCTCGACTTTGGTGCTAGTCCCCAATCGATACACGTTCAGCAGAGACGACTCGTGAACTGCCACGACGTTCGTATCTGGGGCAAACAGAACTTGCCACGACGTTCGTATCTGGGGCAAACAGAACTCCGTGTGAGGAAGTGGTAGTCAATACAGGTTCAGTGTGCTCGATAGGGGGGGGGGGGGGGGGAAATCATACAATTTTAACTATCACTTCGAAATAAATCAGGTTGCGATCTTGAAACATCGTGGTGGCGTTAGTCCTTCTTTACGTGTTCACCCATAAATGTGACACATTTTTCCAAACAATAAATGACTCGGCTGAGACCTTGGTCGCGTAAACCTGTCCGATCTCCCGCGTAACGGCCGGCTGCACACAGCTGTGACTCTGCAATGCTGGAACATGCGGACACTCTCATTCGACGTGATCGACGGGTCACAAACATCTCACTGCACAACTGGACGTCTCTGTTGGTAGTGCTGAAACACTCGTCCACCAGTTTGGGTACTCAAAGTTACGCCACCTAACAGAAGACCATAAAGATCAACCAAGGACCCTCAGCGAGGAGTTGCTAGCGCATTACGAGTCTGATCGTAACAATATTTGGTACTTAAAATCTACGAACGCTACAAATAATTCAATACCTTCTCTTGCTGACAGTACGGGTAATGTAACTGATGATGATAAGCAGAAGGCCGAAACTCTAAACCTAGCTTTCACAAACTCGTTTACGGTAGAGGACTGCAGCACCATTCCCCTTTCAATTATCGAACAAACGCAAGGATGGCTGACGTAATGTTTAGTGTATCTGGGATTGTAAAACAGTTAAGATCCTTAGACGCCCGCCAGGAAGGCATCTGGCCCAGACGGTATCCCCGTAAGATTATATGTTGACTATGCTACAAATATAGCACCATTCTTATCCGTCATCTATCAGAGATCATTGGAACAGTGGAACGTTCCACGGGACTGGAAGAAGGCCCAGGTCATAGCAATCTATAAAAGGGGTAGAAAATCAGATGCACATAATTACCAGCCAATTTCACTGGCATCGATTTGTTGTAGAATCATGGAACATATTTTGTGTTCAGACATAATGACCTTTCTAGACTCTGAGAAGCTCATCTGCAGAAACCAGCACGGTCTTAGGAAACAGCGGTCATGCGAGACACAGCTGGCCCTCTTTGTGCATGATATACAACAGGATCTAGATACCGGCTCCCAGGTTGATGGCATATTTCTCGACTTTCGAATGGCGTTCGACTCAGTTCCGCACTGTCGCTTGCTCCAAAAAGTGCGCGCTTACGGTCTATCCAGTGACATATGCGGTTGGTTAGACAGTTTTCTAACAGACAGGGAGCCGTATGTCGTCCTAAACAGGGCGACTTCAACAGAAACAAGCGTGACTTCGGGTGTGCCCCAGGGCAGCGTAGTAGATCCGCTGCTTTTTACAATTTACATAAACGATCTGGTTGATGGTATTGACAGCGGCATTAGACTGTTTGCCGATGATGATGTAGTCTACAGGAAAGTAATATCACATAAAAGTTGTGAACAAATCAATGAGGATTTGCAGAAAATAAATGTGTGGTGTAATGACTGGCAGTTATTTCTCAATATTAGTAAGTGTAACCTACTGCGTATAACAAGGCGAAAATCCCCATTAATGTACGAGTACAAAGTAAATGTCCAGTCATTGGAAGCGGTAACATTCGTCAAGTATCTGGGTGTGACAATTCGAAATGATCTCAAATGGAATGAACAGATTACACAAGTAACGGGTAGGGCAAACTCTAGATTGCGGTTTATTGGTAGAATCCTGAAGCGAAGCAGTGCTTCAACAAAGGAAATAGCTTACAATATGTTAGTTCGACCAGTCTTAGAGTATTGTTCGTCTGTATGGGACCATTCAAGAGATTGAGAAGGTCCGCCGCTACGGTCGCAGTTTCGAATCCTGCCTCGGGCATGGATGTGTGTGATGTCCTTAGGTTAGTTAGGTTTAAGTAGTTCTAAGTTCTAGGGGACTGATGACCTCAGAAGTTAAGTCCCATAGTGCTCAGAGCCATTGAGAAGGTCCAAAGAAGAGCGGCAAGATTCATGACTGGTACATTTAGCCATCGCGAGAGCGTTAAAAATTTCATAGAAAGTTTGAAGTGGGATAGACGGCGCGCTAAACGGAAGGGGGCGCTCACTAAATTCCGAAATCCGATTTTCACCAAGGATGTAGATCATATACAGGGTGATTCAAAAAGAATACCACAACTTTAGGAATTTAAAACTCTGCAACGACAAAAGGCAGAGCTAAGCACTATCTGTCGGCGAATTAAGGGAGCTATAAAGTTTCATTTAGTTGTACATTTGTTCGCTTGAGGCGCTGTTGACTAGGCGTCAGCGTCAGTTGATGCTAAGATGGCGACCGCTCAACAGAAAACTTTTTCTGTTATTGAGTACGGCAGAAGTGAATCGACGACAGTTGTTCAGCGTGCATTTCGAACGAAGTATGGTGTTAAACCTCCTGATAGGTGGTGTATTAAACGTTGGTATAAACGGTTTACAGAGAATGGGTGTTTGTGCAAAGGGAAAAGTTCTGGACGGCCGAGAACGAGTGATGAAAATGTAGCACGTTATAGAATTGGCTGTTCCCTCAGCTCGAACAAGAAGCACAACAATTCATATTTCAGCAGGATGGAGCGCCACCACATTGGCACTTATCTGTCCGTAACTACCTGAACGTCAACTACCCGAGGCGATGGATCGGCCGCCAGGCAGCCCGTGACAGAGCACTTCATCACTGGCCTCCAAGAAGCCCTGATCTTACCCCCTGCGATTTTTTCTTATGGGGGTATGTTAAGGATATGGTTTTTCGGCCACCTCTCCCAGCCACCATTGATGATTTGAAACGAGAAATAACAGCAGCTATCCAAACTGTTACGCCTGATATGCTACAGAGAGTGTGGAACGAGTTGGAGTATCGAGTTGATATTGCTCGTGTGTCTGGAGGGGGCCATATTGAACATCTCTGAACTTGTTTTTGAGTGAAAAAAAACCTTTTTAAATACTCTTTGTAATGATGTATAACAGAAGGTTATATTATGTTTCTTTCATTAAATACACATTTTTAAAGTTGTGGTATTCTTTTTGAATCACCCTGTATTATTACCACCAACTTTCAAATCGCGCAATGATCACCATTCAAACATAAGGGAAATCTGAGCTCGTACTGAGGCGTTCAGACAGTCGTTTTTCCCTCGTGCGTTCCGCGAGTGGAACAGAGGGGGGGAATATGACTTCGGCGCGAATTGTGCCCTCCGCCACACACCGCTTGGTGACTAGCTGAGTATATATGTAGATATGTAGAATATCATCACAGGCGATGAAACATGAGTTCATCACTTCGAACCGGAAACAAACCAGCAACCCATGGAGTGGCACCACATCACCTGTCCTCCAAAGAAAAAGTTCAGCCGGTAAACTCATAGCGGCGGTCTTCTGGCACGCTGAATGGGTTATTCCGTTTGATGTCCTCCCTCATAGTGCAACGATCATCTCTGAAGAGTAGTGTGGTACCCTCGGGAAATTGAAGAAACGCTTTCAGCGTGTACGTCGCCACGAAAATGCAAAAGAACTTATCCTTCCCCACGACAACTCAAGGCCTCACACGAGTTTGCGCATAAGAGAAGGAGCACACAAAACTTCATTAGACTGCTCTTCCTCATCCACTCTACAGCCCGGATCTCGCAGCTTCGGACTTCCATTTGTTTGGCCCAATGAGGAATGCAGTTCGCGGGAAGCAGTACGTGGAGGTTACGGATGCAGCAAGATGTTTGCTCCAACGTCTACCAGTAGAGTGGTACCATTCGGGCGTACAGGTCTTTCCAGTAGGGTGGCACAAGGAAGTCGCACGGAACGGAGATTACGTTGAAAAATAGAGTTTTATAACCAAAAGATTTGGAAATAATACGGTGTATTGGAATTCTGAATAAAACCAACCCATTTTCAGAAAATAAATGTATTGCATTACTCATTGAACGCCTCTCATATTTAACATTTGAAACATTTCTTTCATTCGTCTAAGTCCGTTAGAATCACTTTTGTTATGAGTTTGACAAGCAATCACACAAAATTTGCTCGCAATAAAACATATGACTTTGGATACAGTAAATAGTCCGACAGGTAAAGACAAATTTTACAGTTAGACAGTGTAACCTCGCAACAGAAAAATAATTATAAAATTCACATTTAGTGTAACCTCCCAACAGAAAAATGTGGTTTAGGTTTCTAATAAAAAATTTCTTTCCAATAATAAAATTTCAAGTTTTAATGTGACCTTCCATTAAAGACTGGCTGCATATCGAGATTAATAAGTTTTGACGTCAGCAGCGCTGCGTCATGGCCCTGTGAAATCATCCTGAATAAACTGAAAAATGTCGCCGGGTAACGCTATGTATATATCTGCTCCTGTAAGAAATTTTTGGCACAGCCCGGTGCAATGCTGGCCACTAGATTTTCATTTGTAGGAAAACAACTGATTTTCTTTTGCTTAATCAACATGAGTATGCTCAGGAAAAATTCGTAAAATCTTTAAACTCAGATAAATGACTGGCAAAAGTTTTCTTCAGAACAAAAGTTATTATTGAAACATTTCTGCAAGGAATTACGTGGGACTTTAACATTACAATTGTGGTTACAACATATGCGAGCGGCACCGAAGAACAATATATAAAACCTTATACTTTAACCTTATAATACATCGCTCAGGCACTGCCATCGTTGTGCACGACCGGCCCAACACAAGTCAATCGCTGGACTGCCGTGTCCGAAATCCATAACTCAAGTTCTCTGTGCGAGCTACAAAACATGACTGCTCTCTGCGAGGTACTAAACTCGACTTACTGCCAACACTGCTCTGACCTGCGATTCTATTCTAGCACAGATACTCCATATCGCAGGCAGCGCTTGAGAAATCCATCGAAGTTACATCTGCTGAAGTACGCTAGTGAATAATAATGAACCCCTAATGAACCCCTTACAACAGATGGACACAGATTCACTGATATAAAATCTCAAAAAATTTAACGCATGTAATACTTTTATCTTTCTTTAGTAATGTGCAGCAATTAAATAACAGCGCCGCAGACGCGTTCAGCAGCATTGTCTCCTGAGGGTTGGCCGTCGGCAGGTAGGTTTTGCGCGACCGGCGTTAATCAGACACGCCACAGAGGAAGTACGGGAGTTGCGCTGCTCTACCCTCTCTCGGTGACATGCAACTGACTAAATAAAGACAATTATGTAGTTGCTTTTACTACTTTAACAGTAATACATTACAGACATTACTTGAAAATAACATATTGTCCATAATTTTACTAGGAACGGCGTGCTAAAATGTTTGTAACACTACAACGGGACTTTGTTTCCGGATCTATCCGGTGCTGTTCACACTTACAATCAATGTGCGTCGAAACAGCGTGTTGTTTTCAGTGGCACCCCAAAAATCGCAGTCGGAGTTTTTTGGTTGTCTATGTGTGTTAGTGCCCGGTTCATTTCACAGTTGGTGAGAGGGTATCCTTCTTTCAATTATCGTTTCCTTCACTCTGCCGACGATTTTTAGGATTCTGTACCTCAGTCGGTAAAAACGGTACCCTTACATGATCGCTGTCTGTGTGTCTGTTCGACCGTTAAAAAACCCTTTTCTCATAAATGGGTAGATGTATCAAACTAAAATGTATGTCACATATTAAAGTGTACGTACCATTGACGGTGTAAGATGTGTGTTCAAATGTGTGGGAATTTCTAAGACGCCAAACTACTTAAGTGATCGGCCCCTAGACTTACACACTACTTAAACTAACTTATGCTAAGAACAACACGCACACCCATTCCTGAAGGAGGAGTCGAAACTCTGGCGGCAGGGGCCGCGAAGTCAGTGACATGGCGTCTCTAACCATGCGGCCACTTCGCGCGGCGACGTTGTAAGAAATCGAAGCTTTTAAGTCAGTGAGCTCAAAAGAAACGGCCATTTATATCACAAATTTTTATACTCACAAACTCACTCATCAAAACCTACAGGGTATTTCTCGTTGATCCAAAGCCATGAAATTAGGCAAGAGGCAATGTTTCACAGTACAACTAAAGGAAAAAATCCGAAAATCATTATTTTGCAATTATATCACACGAAAAAATTGTATGATCTGCTATCCGACTGTACGTCTGTCCGACTGTTAAACACCTTTTTCTCAGAAACGGGTCGACGCACTAAGCTCAAATTTATGTCTCGTACAAAGGTCCATGGTCCCTTGGCGGTGTATCGCCTTTAAGCTTCGAAGTCAAAGAATTCAAAAGATACGGACTTTTATGTCACAAATTTCATACACGCAAACTTTCTCATCAAAACCAGCATGGTAATTCCTGTTGACGTGGAATCAGATATTTCGAAAGAAGCAAGATTTCACATTACAAGCAAAGGAAAAAATCCGACAACTGTTAATTTGCAATTGTATCACATGAAAAAATATACGTTTTTTGACATTTGTCACACGACTGTGCCGGCCGATGTGGCCGTGAGGTTAAAGGCGCTTCAGTCTGGAACCGCGTGACCGCTGCGGTCGCAGGTTCGAATCCTGCCTCGGGCATGGATGTGTGTGATGTCCTTAGGTTAGTTAGGTTTAATTAGTTCTAAGTTCTAGGCGACTGATGACCTCAGAAGTTAAGTCGCATAGTGCTCAGAGCCATTTGAACCATTTCACACGACTGTCTGTCCTATTAGGGGCCCCTTTTTCTCAGGAAAGGGCAGATCCATATCTTGCCTGTATTGATATCGATAACAGGCTAAAATCACCGAGATTTCCGATTCCTGGGATGGCTGATTCATCCGCATACATAATTAAGTTTGTACGGAACACACGGTGCACGAGTCCTTCACGCACTTTTCCGGTTCTTTTTTATACGTAAAAAAATTGGCCATTTACCCCATTGTTCAGAGTATTTAGTTATTTAGCGTATGGCATTGCATATGAAGAGTTACTAGTAATTGTGGATTATATAGTTTTACAAAATTTTTCAAAAATACACTCCTGGAAATTGAAATAAGAACACCGTGAATTCATTGTCCCAGGAAGGGGAAACTTTATTGACACATTCCTGGGGTCAGATACATCACATGATCACACTGACAGAACCACAGGCACATAGACACAGGCAACAGAGCATGCACAATGTCGGCACTAGTACAGTGTATATCCACCTTTCGCAGCAATGCAGGCTGCTATTCTCCCATGGAGACGATCGTAGAGATGCTGGATGTAGTCCTGTGGAACGGCTTGCCATGCCATTTCCACCTGGCGCCTCCGTTGGACCAGCGTTCGTGCTGGACGTGCAGACCGCGTGAGACGACGCTTCATCCAGTCCCAAACATGCTCAATGGGGGACAGATCCGGAGATGTTGCTGGCCAGGGTAGTTGACTTACACCTTCTAGAGCACGTTGGGTGGCACGGGATACATGCGGACGTGCATTGTCCTGTTGGAACAGCAAGTTCCCTTGCCGGTCTAGGAATGGTAGAACGATGGGTTCGATGACGGTTTGGATGTACCGTGCACTATTCAGTGTCCCCTCGACGATCACCAGTGGTGTACGGCCAGTGTAGGAGATCGCTCCCCACACCATGATGCCGGGTGTTGGCCCTGTGTGCCTCGGTCGTATGCAGTCCTGATTGTGGCGCTCACCTGCACGGCGCCAAACACGCATACGACCATCATTGGCACCAAGGCAGAAGCGACTCTCATCGCTGAAGACGACACGTCTCCATTCGTCCCTCCATTCACGCCTGTCGCGACACCACTGGAGGCGGGCTGCACGATGTTGGGGCGTGAGCGGAAGACGGCCTAACGGTGTGCGGGACCGTAGCCCAGCTTCATGGAGACGGTTGCGAATGGTCCTCGCCGATACCCCAGGAGCAACAGTGTCCCTAATTTGCTGGGAAGTGGCGGTGCGGTCCCCTACGGCACTGCGTAGGGTCCTACGGTCTTGGCGTGCATCCGTGCGTCGCTGCGGTCCGGTCCCAGGTCGACGGGCACGTGCACCTTCCGCCGACCACTGGCGACAACATCGATGTACTGTGGAGACCTCACGCTCCACGTGTTGAGCAATTCGGCGGTACGTCCACCCGGCCTCCCGCATGCCCACTATACGCCCTCGCTTAAAGTCCGTCAACTGCACATACGGTTCACGTCCACGCTGTCGCGGCATGCTACCAGTGTTAAAGACTGCGATGGAGCTCCGTATGCCACGGCAAACTGGCTGACACTGACGGCGGCGGTGCACAAATGCTGCGCAGCTAGCGCCATTCGACGGCCAACACCGCGGTTCCTGGTGTGTCCGCTGTGCCGTGCGTGTGATCATTGCTTGTACAGCCCTCTCGCAGTGTCCGGAGCAAGTATGGTGGGTCTGACACACCGGTGTCAATGTGTTCTTTTTTCCATTTCCAGGAGTGTATATTAAATTCGTAATTTGTAATTAAAAAAAAATAAGTCTATAAATTAATATTTAATTTGTCGATCCATTCAAGGGCTGCCTCTGTCACTTCAAAAAAATCTTTCAGGTTCCCATGGTAGGCTCTTCTGCTACAGCTTGTTTCAGTGTGATGGATCGTCTGGTGTTCATTTCCACAGTCACACTGAGAAGATGAAGCCCTTCTCCATCGGTAGAGGTTTTCAGCACAGATACCGTGCCTGTGCGGATTCGATTAATTGTTTTCCAGGCACGTCGCGTTAGTTCCATACCTGCTGGTCTTGTGTAAGGTCTCTGGAGTGTCTGATGTTCCTCGTGGGTAAGAGTGTTCCACATTTCGAATGGTTCAAATAACTCTTAAGCACTATGGGAGGTCACCAGTCCCCTAAACTTAGAACTACTAAACCTAGCTAACCTAAGGGCATCACACACATCCATGCCCGAGGCAGTATTCGAACCTGCGACAGTACCAGCAGCGCGGTTCCAGACTGAAGCGCCTAGAACAGCTCGGCCACAGCGGCCGGCGTTCCACATTTCTGTCAACTTTTTGTTGATACTGAAAGTAGCCGCCTGTAGCGATTCTGCCAGTAGGATAGATGGATGCCTCGATTTTAATCGGTTCACTCGGAGTGCAGGAACGTCAGAGTGCATTGGAAGCTCGGGGATTTTAAGTAATTTTTGGTGTTCCCTGAGGAGGGTGTTCTATCTTCGGAGGTCTGGTGGCGCAATGTTGCTTAGAAGTGGTAGATTTTATGCAACCTGTTATTGTCAAAAATGGTTCAAATGGCTCTGAGCACTATGGGACTTAACATCTATGGTCATCAGTCCCCTAGAACTTAGAACTACTTAAACCTAACTAACCTAAGGACAGCACACAACACCCAGTCATCACGAGGCAGAGAAAATCCCTGACCGCGCCGGGAATCGAACCCGGGAACCCGGGCGTGGGAAGCGATAACGCTACCGCACGACCACGAGCTGCGGACCCTGTTATTGTCCTCATTGCTGCGCTTCGGCTCTGAGCACTATGGGACTTAACATCTGTGGTCATCAGTCCCCTAGAACTTAGAACTACTTAAACCTAACTAACCTAAGGACATCACACACATCCATGCCCGAGGCAGGATTCGAACCTGCGACCGTAGCAGTCACGCGGTTCCGGACTGAGCGCCTAGGCTGCGTTTAGCTCAACGTCAATTTTTCTCACATGTGTGCTATTGAGCCACACTGGGGGACAGTATTCGGCAACAGAATAGAGCAGCCCTAAGGCAGCGCATCGCAGAGAACGTGTAGCTGTTCAGAGTAAATTATAGGTTAGAGGAAGGCAAGGGGGCCCACTACCACCAACAGGCCTGTACTAGTCAGCTTCTGATACCTATGTAGGCAAACTTTGACTTCTTCCACAACTGTGTCGTTCGTTATTTGTTTGTTATTTTCCATTCTCCTACTCTTCGTCACCTTTGTCTTTATTCAGAGGGATGTCGCTGCCTATGTAGATGAACTCTTTCACATCTTCCACTACCGCGTCGTTCCCCGTTTCGCTGTTTCGAAGTTGGGCAGTTGTTATTCTCCATTCGCCTACTCTTCGTCACCTTGGTTTTGTTTAACCTTGAGCCATATTATGTGCATAGTACGCTCCACATTCCGCTCAATAGGTCTTCCTAGTCTTTGTTACACTCGACCACAAGGGGTTCCTATGTCATCTACTAACCAGTTTGCACTATTTCTTCACATTGGGAAATGTGTACTTTCTTCACTAGGTAAAAATTTGCGTTTATTAGGTACCGCAACTACCGTCAGATAAGGTACACAGGGGCAGTATAGAGTATGGCGCCACATAGTTATGGGATTACTCGCCACAAGATTGCACCTAACAGGGACCATATTATGCGGCAGTAACGAAGCCCTCGAGGGGAAACACAGACTGTACGTAATATTTTTTACTGATGTTTTTTCGCTTCGTTTAGTTTAACAGTAAACGGAACTAACTTTGTGTTCATTTGCCGCAGTGAAATAGCGACGACTTCCTTATTATACGGAAACGGCATTTGTTTTGGGCTGTGCCTCCAAAAAGAACACAAACAGGTGGGACTGAAAGGCAAAGAGCTAGAGACACAAAATTTTTACATAGACAAAGTAATAGTAATAACGTTGACATTGATAACGGTATTACTACTTTTGTTTTGAAAGATGCATTTAAATGTGCACTGAGCGTAATGCCAACTAATTTTAGAGTTCTAAAGAATAGTTAGAAAGAACAGTTCAGCTCACCTAAAAAAGCAATACTTCGTGTGGTGGACTGGATGGATGGTGCACTTCCACAAATTATTATATGCGTTTTTTTGGAACCAAAGTGAAATTCTTCATCATTAATTGCTACCATGAAAAGAAGCGATAAAATCTGCCACTTATACAGAACAGCTAAGGCGATTCGTTGCTGCTATTGAAAACAAATTAGTCCACGATAATTCATACCCGCCTACGACTAGAACCACCAAAGACGCTAGTGCTGAACTTGGTTGGGAACCACTTCCTTACTTTCCACGTTCAGCGGGCATAGACCTTTACGATTATCATGTTTCTGACTTCTCTTTAACAATATTCATGAAGAAGTATTTCATGACGAAGCTCTTCTTAGCAACTGCTAACAGAATTGTTCACTTCTAAACCGCAACAGTTCTACAGGAGAGGCAGAAACTCCCATCTGGATGCTGGCAGGCGGTCATAGAAAAAGATGATGATTACATCACTGATTGCGAGTAGTGTATCAATCTTATTAATGTGTATTTTCTGTTAAGTAATGCAGTGTATCCTATATTCATGAAAGAAAGTTATGGCAATGGCAAAGTGGCACGAATTAATGCACCAACCTAGTACTCTTTGTCACTGTTATATGTCTGTGGTTGTCGAGCCTTAAGTGCCAAATTGTAACGAATCTAAAGTGTCAAACTGTTAAGCGCCATTTTGCCGGAGAAATTGTATCTAGTCGTCTGTTAGGTTAGTTCTTTCATTGCTCCTCGACACACCCAGGAAGTACTAAACTGCACCCTAAAACGGCATGAAAACAAAGGCGGACGAAATTGCCCACACGAGATGGAAAAACTTCGTAGGAGCAAATAAAAGCTACGTAAAAGGAGGTGTAAACGCCTTTACGGTGGTTCTTCCTTTACTCCAGGCTGATCACCGTGACTGACGAGCCGGCTTACGTCACCTCGGGTTCCTCACGGATAAGAGGAAGATAGGACCACGGGGATCCCGAAGTCTACACACTAGTTTCCACCGTCTTCGGAAGAGCGTGGTTAAAGTGCTTGAACACATTGTTTCCACGTACTGCACTCGTCACAGAAGCAATTCATGTACAACTTGGCCGTGCGGTTAAAGGCGCTGCAGTCTGGAACCGCGAGACCGCTCCGGTCGCAGGTTCGAATCCTGCCTCGGGCATGGATGTTTGTGATGTCCTTAGGTTAGTTAGGTTTAACTAGTTCTAAGTTCTAGGGGACTAATGACCTCAGCAGTTGAGTCCCATAGTGCTCAGAGCCATTTGAACCATTTTTTGAACCATGTACAACTGGAGTCCCAATCCCTCTCAAGTTTTGATTTCTAACAGTTAGAGCTACAATGTAAGAATTATTTAAGTGCTGCCCTTAGTAGCGTGAACCCGAAATCCATTGACTACAGTTTGGAGGTATTTGCGAAATATTATCCGAGTATCACGGTCTCGGGATGTGTATTGCAGTGAAAATAACTGCACACCACTGAAAATGTCGACGAAATGCACTGTCTGTCGTGTTTCGGAATTGAGATGTTCCATTCAGTCACGATACTTATTATTGACAACAGTAGTGGCCACTTTACTCTTCGCCCTCAAGCTTGCATTCAGCACTCCCCCCCTCGCCCCCCCCCCCCTCGTCTTCCAGAGCCATGTAGATTATAAGTACGTTAAGATCACTCACGTTAAAATATGCGGTTACTAATTTAATGAATATTACATTAAATATTACCTGTTGAACGCTTACAATGACTGTCAGATTGCAAAATTTGCCAGCACCAAGAAGTGGCAAATGTCTGTTAGTTGCCGATGCTAATTTGGGCTTCGCCTCCCTACTCGTTATGGGCACAAGTTCGTAAACTTCTTATGTTTAGGACTGCTGCCAACTTCAGTGATCTAAAGTTGTGGCACTCATACCCCATCCTCCAGATGTCAAGATGTCACACACTCAGATTGGTACTGCACGTTGGTGTGTCTTTAGAGTTCAACCAGAACACCGACTTAGTTCGAGCTGTGTGCCGTTGTCACATAGAACATGCGTAAACGGTAATTACAGGTAAGATGAGAACTACGGAGCACAGCAAAAGCATGTCTGTGAGTGATTGTTTTGTAGACTTCGCGTGGGTGAGTTGGTAGAGCGTGAGGTCATCGTAGCAAAGATACCGCGTTCGAATGCCGTTGATGTCAATTTTTTTAACGTTTACGCTTGAAACTGCTATAAAGGAGAACATTTTCCTGCTTTGTAAAAGAACTTTTCGGATTTCGTAGCAATGTTCTTTTGGCAGCCTGCTTTCGCTTCGTTAATTGAAAGCAGCAAACCTACAGAGTACGTTTGTAGTGATAGGTGTGTTGTTCTCTCGGGCAGTGCGACAAAACACCACACCTATCTATACAAATGTACTCTGTAGGTTTGCTACTTTCAATTAACGAAGCGAAAGCAGGCTGCCAAAAGAACATTGCTACGAACTCCGAAAAGTCCTTTTACAAGTCAGGAAAATGTTCTCCCTTGTAACAGTTTCACGTGTAAACAGTTAAAAAAAATTGACGTCAGTGGCGTTCGAATGCAGCATCTTTGGTACGATGACCTCACGCTCTACCAACTCATCCATGCGAAGTCTACGAAACAATCAGTCACAGATACGCCTTTGCTGTTCTCCGTACTTCTAGTGTTACTTTTAGATACCATTTACGCATGTTCTACTGGACGACAGCACATAGCACAAACTAAATCGGTGTTTTGGTTGATACTCTATCGATATACAACGTCTGGTCAGATCTGAGCGTCTGACATCTGGAGTTTGGAGTGTCAATGGAGGATCATGGGCCTAAATTGCATGGAGGCCAGAAAACATAGTGGAAAATCCCCGTTCCTTCCCTTTTAATGTACACATACCTAACGAGCACAACCAGCAGCACCACTATTGCTACAAAATGCTTTATTTGTGTAGACCGATTTGTGCATCCGTTCCAGATGCTCAGTTCTAGTTTCAGCTCCGTAAAGCAATCACCTGATTTTTGATAGCGCCGTCAGTGAAGTCGTGTTTTTGGTGTGTGTTACAAAAATGGAACAGTGGAATTTAGGGCAACGTTGTGCCATCAAGTTTTGTGTTAAACTTAGGAAATTCGCGAGTGTGACCTCTGAAAAATAGAAACAGGCCTATGGGGAACATTTCTTATTAAGAGCACAAGTTTTTCGCTGGGACAGAACGTTTTCGGAAGGCCGGTAACACGATGGAGATGGACCTCGCACAAGGAGACCTTCAGCTTCACAGACGTCGAGCGTGTGCGTGCTCTTGTGGGATCAGACCGACGTTTAATAATAAGGACGATGGCTTACCTGTTAAACATTCCCACTGTACATGCACATGCATAACGTTTGTGCCAAAATGGTGTCGAAAAATCTCACAACTGAGCAGGAGGATAATCGAAGAAACATGTGCGTTGATGTCCTCTAGAGAATTGCAAATTATGACGAATGGTTCAGTCGATCCTGTGACAAAGCGACAAAGTGAGGAGTGAGACACTGAGACATCTCGACAGAAAAAAGCTCGAATGAGCAAATCAAAGAACAAAACAAGGATGATCTGATCATAAGATGATGGCTTTCACGACCGAATGACATAGCTGCTGGTGGTAAACCTTTCGGGATGTGAGGTCGTGGTCCAAGAAACTCTTCTTTTCGCGACGTTTCGTCCAGGACTGCGCTGGACATCCTCAGAGGCGCTCCTCCGCTGAGTCTTGAGTCGGCAGGCTCACGACCCCACATCCTGAAAGGTTGCCAGCAGCAATGCTGATCTGCTTTTTTGGCAGTAGGAGTATCATGTGCAAAGAATTTATTCCTCCAAGACAAACTGTCAACTAAGTATTTTACGAAGATGTGCCTGAAAGGCTCAGGTAACGGGTGTATCGAGTGAGACCAGAGATTGCAGACGAGTGGATGCTGCACTATGACAATGCCTCATGTGACACGGTTACTTCCATCACGAAATTTTTGACTTCAAAAGGCATTTCTTTCGTTCCACATACTCCCTATTCATCTTATCTGAGTCCTTGTGACTTTTTTCTTTTCCCAAAATTGAAAAAAACGTCATAAAAGGACGGCATTTTGGGACTCTGGAAAACATTCCAAAGAATGTGACCGACATTTTGTAGGCCCTACCAGTTGAAGCCTATCAGCACTGCTATCAAGACTGGGAGCAACGACTCCACCGGTGAATAGCTGCGAAGTGAACTACTTTCAAGAGGAAAATATAATTGTTTGGAAAAAAATTAAAAAATTTGATAGATGAAAAATCAGTTGGTTACTTTTCTTACAGACTTTGTAAATGACCTAGGGGGATAACATCGGAAGCTCTATGAAGCTGGTGACAGATAGTGGTGTTGAATATTGTAGAGGAATCGTAATGCTAGAAAATTGTACCGAAATGCAGGAAGACCTGTAAAGGACCGATGTTTCGTGTTGGTGTTATGAGTTGACTCTCACCTTAAGCAAACGCACCGTATTTAGTATAAACAGGCGTAATTACCCATTGTCGTACGGTTACGCTGTTCTCGAACAGTCACATTCATTAGACATCGGGAGCTTACGGAACGACTTAAAGTGGAACTATCACTTAAAACTAATCATATCAAAGGCTTATACCAGACTGAGATTCTTTGAAAGAACGCTCAAAAAGTGTAGGCGATCGAAAAAGGAGATAGTTTAAGAAACCACCGCGAAAAATACTCGAATATTGCTCGTTACTCTGGGATCCATGCCAGATAGGATTGATAAGGAAAACAGAGAAGGTCCAAGGAAGTTCAGCGCATTACGTTACAAGTTCATTTAATAAGCGCAGAAGCGTCACTGAGATGCACAGTCGACTCCCGTGGTAGACGCTGCAAGAGAGGCATTCTGCATTCTTTTTTTTTTTCCTTTGTTGGATTTCGATTCCCTCCGAAGGGGGAGAGCTGGCAGCAGCTTAATACGCCGCTCTTCAGCCTACAGAGTTTTTAAAACATAAGAAGATAAGAGACAATAAAAACAGGCGATAAAACGGTGACGTAGAATGTAAAATGGTGGAAAATTGTGGAAAGTTAAAATATAAAACTAATGCTGGGCGATGATAATAAAATACATAGGTAGCAGACAGGGAAAAGTAGACAGACAATTAAAAAAACACGGCGACAGTCTGGATTCTGTTCGCAAGAGATATAAAAAAAATCACACCCAGCGACAGCATGATGTCCGTTCGTAACACTTCAGAAAAGACACACTTAACAATCACTAGGAACACTGTACTAAAAGGTCAGCACGAAGATGACACTCCACAGGCAAGGGAAGATGGGAGGGGGGACCTGGACAGAGGAGGGGGAAGAAAAAAGGGGGGAGAGGAGAGGAAGAAACGAAAGGCAAGGGCAACGACGACGAAGGGAGAGGACTCAGAAGGGGGCAGCAGGGTAGACCCAAGAGGGAATGGGGAAAGGCAGAGGAAGGAAAACGGAAAAGGACTTGGGGGAGAGAAGGGAGGCAGAGAGAAGGTAGGTGGGGAAAAAACAGGATGGAGGGGGGAGGGGAAGAGGGAGCCCGGGAAAAGGACAAAGGAAAGGAGTGGGGGAGAGGATCAGAGTTGATGGGAGGGATAAATGGAGGGAGAGAGGGCATCTTCCAGGAGGGGGAGTTGATGGAAGCTACCTTGGGAAAGGAGATGAAGGGTGTAGAGATGTAGGGTAGGGGGGACACAACAGTGAAGGCGTGGCAGAGGGCGGGGTTGGAGAGGAGAGGAGCAACCAGGGGATGGGGGGAATCAAGGCGGTGGGAGGTGCAGAGAATGCGGATATGTGGAGGAATAGGAGCAGATGGGGGAAAGGAATGAGGTCGTAGAGGATCTGTTCTGCATTCCAGCATACTATTATTTTTAAAATTCCTAGAGCGTATGTTGCTACAAGAGTTAACTAATATAATGCTTAGTCCTGCGTATTGTGAAGCAGGATTTCGGTGGGAGTGGTGTTTGGCATACAATCAGAAAAAACTTAACCTACGAGGGACGTTCAATAAGTAGTGCAGCAATTTTTTTTCGGCCAGTTTCGCTGGAAAAATGTATTTCTTGTGGAGCATCATGGAATATTTCAGCTTCAGCCACTGTGCTTTCATGAAATTCCGATAGGTGGCGGCAATATGCGTAGCCTTGTAAGGGGTTCACCACCCTGCCGGAACAAATGTAATCTTGATGTATTGCTCACTTGCTAGGACGATAATTCACAGGCGCTGCCACATACATAAAATATCTTTGCCCCTGTCAAAAGAGAGCTGCAATAGAGTCGCAGGTCAGAGCAGTCTCTGCCACAGTCGCAGTCGCTCGCTGCTACAGTGTACTTGTAGTCTGTCGCTGGTAGAGCACAGTTTACAGTTAGTAGTTGTTAGAGTCACAGTGCAGAACAAATTGTAAAATTTTATTATATGGAACTGAATAATAATTGTGATCAGCTGCAAAGTTAAATGACACCATGGAATGAGATGATGATGAACAAATGAATAATTGTTAATATAATGAAAAATCAACAGTGTAATTAAGTCAACCATCTATTATAAGGTAAATTTTATTATTTTTATTGGCATGCGTGTAGTTAAGTCACTTGTCTGAGATGTAAATATGAATTTTTTTCAATCTTTTCTTTTGTGATTTATCAGCACCAGTTGACCCAGATTTGTAATATATTCAGTTTGCTCATGTAATGGATTGTATATCTTTATCAATAAAGTAAAATATTTTCAGAATATAATTTTTTTACCAGTCAACTATAAAAGTATAATTTCCCCTTAAGTCATTGCCAGTCCCGATCCAGTCATTTATCTAAATTAAAATATTCCAGAATTTTTGTCAGATCATAGCCATGTGTTCTTTAGTAATCAGACGACCAGTTGTGCAGCTGTGTCACTAAGTAAAGTCTGTTTTTCTCGTAAATCAGATCTCAGACACATGTGATCCAGTATTAGTAGATAGGCCAGCATTGCACTAAACTGGGCCGTTTACAAGCAGTTATATAGACAGCGTTATCCGGCGACACCATCAGGAGGTAAGATGTTTTCAGTTTATTTCTCACAGAGAGATTCAGATTGATTTCACAGGGCCATGGCGTAGTGCTGCTTATGTTAAAATTTATCAGTTTTTCATGATTTAAGATTTATCATTTTTCATACATCAGAATTTAATTATCCAAATTTAATTATTTTTATTTTTTATTTTCTGCTCGGGAAGGTTACACATCATTATTTTATATATTTTTTTTATTTATGTGAGAAAATGGCGTTGTAACGGAGGTGCGTTCCTAGCAGAAAGCTCTCATTGAGTTTCTTTTGGCAGAAAACAGAACATCGCAGATATTGATAGGCAGTTGCAGAACGTTTACGGAGATCTGACAGTGAACAAAAGCACGGTGAGTCGTTGGGCGAGACGTCTGTCACCGTCACCGGGTAAACTTGTTCGATCTCCCACGTGCCGGCCGGCCGCACGCAGCTGTCTCTCCTGCAATGTTGGAAAGTGTGGACACTGTCATTCGAGGCGATCGACGGGTCACAATGAAGCACCTCGCTGCTCAACTGGACGTCTCCATTGGTAGTGCTGACTCACTCGTCCATCAGTTGGGGGACTCGAAGGTGAGTGCCCACTGGCTTCCTCCGAGCCTAACAGAAGATTATAAAGAGTGACGAGTGACCATCTGTGGCGAGTTCCTTGCCCGTTACGAGGCTGATCGTGACAATTTTTTGTCGAACTTCGTCGTAGGAGATGAAACATGGGATCATCATTTCGAACCAGAAACACTCCTTCCGAAAAAGAAGTTCAAAGCCACACCCTCAGTCTGCAAAGTTATGGTGACAGTCTTCGGGAATTTTGAAGGGGTTATTCTGTTTGATGACCTCCCTGAAGGTGCAACGATCAACTCGGAAGTGTATTGTGCTACCCTCAGGAAATTGAAAAATGACTTCTGCGTGTTGGTAGCCACAAAAATGCAGTCGAACTTCTCCATGGCAACTCAAGGCCTCATATAGATCAGCGCATCCGAGAGGAATTCACAAAACTTCATTGGAATGTTCTTGTTCATCTACCCCAAAGCCGGATCTCGCACCTTCGGACTTACATCTACTTGGTCCAATGAAGGATGCACTCCATAGGTAGCAGTACGTCGATGATGGGGAGATTATTGATGCAGCTGGACGTTGGCTCTGACGTCGACTAGTAGAGTGGTACCATGGGGGCAAACAGGCCCTCCCAGTAAGGTGGTGTGAGGCCGTCACATTGAACGGAAAGTATGTTGAAAAACTGCAGCCAGAAGAGTGGGAAATAACATGGTGTACTGGAATCCTGAATAAAACTAACCTTCTTTCAGGAAAAAAATGTGTTGCATTAGTCATTGAGCGACTCTCATTGTACACACACCAACCAATATAGTTACTTCACCCCATTGAGACTGCTTTACAAAAGGGGCAGTCAGTATAACCTACAACAACACATGCAGGTCAACAAGGGAGCACAACGACACTCCACTATGTTCAACCCCTTAAGCAAACACGGAAGACAACACAGACAACGGACACAAACAACAGTAACATAATAACCAAACGTGCATCAATTATCAAGAGCCGCGCGGAGTGGCCGCGCGGTTTGAGGCGCTATGTCACGGACTGCGCAGCCGCTCCCGCCGGAGGTCGAGTCCTCCCTCGGGCACGGGTTTGTGTGTTGTTCTTAGCATAAGTTAGTCTGGGTAGTGTGTAAGTCTAGGGACCGATGACGTCAGCAGTTTGGTCCCTTAGGCATTCACACACATTTGAACATTTGAATTATCAAGATGCACAGAAACTCAAACTGAACCCCTAAAAGCTTATTACTAAAATACAATTCCTCAGATAATTCACTGCCTGACAATATACAGGCCCTACACACCTCACCACATCTCATCAAAATACAATCCACATATGCAATACAACACACATCAAATTACAGGCCCAATAGCATCCCCATGTTTCATTGGTTCGAAATCTTGGCAATACACTAATGCCACCACATACTCCAAGGTCAGCACAAGAAAATGGCCACAAGTCATTCTTGCGCACAACCTTCCGCTTATTGTAACGGAAATCTTCTTCCCAGAAACGCTTCCCGACTCCCATCTGCCGTATCCTCTAGCAAACGCCGTCTGCTACTCTGGCAAACAACGCTTTACTTAACAGTAGGCCACGCCCAACATTGGTGGGCCGCAAACCCACGTTTTTGCTGCATCTACGCTATTTGCTCCCGATTCCAGGTGGCACTCTCGAGCGACCTCCAGAAAGTGTTTGGTTTCACCAGTAGATTCCAGGTGCGGCTGCCTCACGCTGGCCTCTGGTCGCCTGTCCTCTGTCACACAAAGCCGTAAGGACACCGGCACGTCCTCAGCCGGTTCCGGCGATACCAAACGAGCTCTGTTGTCACGCCAGTTTTCGGCAGCCAGCGATGCACCACAGACTTGCTACACATTTCCCACGGCACACAGTGGAACAGAATCCTGAAAACCTGGGGCCAAAAATTTAGAATCTTCCCCAATATGACCAAAAATTGGTATAATGGCAGTTCTTATCCTTTTGACAATGATTTTTATACCAAAATTGAAAAAATTCAAAATTTCGAGTCCAATATGGTGAAAAGAATCTGGAGAAAGATTAACGAAGCGGACAAAACATGTTTTCGGCGAACGTCTATAATTTTAATGGTAAACTTTATCACAAAACTGCCTCTATTACTCTCTTTACTACCGAAAACATTTATTAGTACCAGAAGTTTAAAGTTTTATAAGTCTCGAACTATCAGTTTAATAAGTCACGGCTGCAAAATACTAAAACGAACTCCTTACAGACGAATGGAAAAACTGACACAAGCCGACCTCTGGGAAGATCAGTTTGGATTCCGTAGAAATTTTAGAACACGCGTGGCAGTACTGACCCTACGACTTACCTTAGAAGATAGATTGAGAAAAGGTAAACCTACGTTTCTAGCATTTGTAGACTTAGAGAAAGCTTTTGACAATGTTGACTGGAATACTCTCTTCAAAATTATGAAGGTGGTAGAGGTAAAATACAGGGAGCGAAAGGCTATTTACAATTTCTACAGAAACCAGATCGCAGTTATAAGAGTCGAGGGGCACGAAAAGGAAGCAATGGTTGAGAACGGAGTAAGACAGGGTTGTAGCCTCTCCCCGATGTTATTCAATCTGTCTATTGAGCAATCAGTAAAGGAAACAAAAGAAAAATTCGGAGTAGGGATTAAAATCCATGGAAAAGAAATAAAAACTTTGAGGTTTGCCGATGACATTGTAATTCTGTCAAAGACAGCAAAGGAACTGGGAGAGCAGTTGAACGGAATGGACGGTGTCTTTTTTAAAGGAGGATATAAGATGAACACCAATAAAAGCAAAACGAGAATAATGGAATGTAGTCTAATTAATTCAGGTGATGCTCAGGGAATTAGATTAGGAAATGAGGCACTTAAAGTAGTAGATGAGTTTTGCTATTTGGTGAGCAAAATAACTGATGATGGTCGAAGTAGAGAGGATAAAAAATGTACGCTGGCAATGGCAAGGAAAGCGTTTCTGAAGCAGAAAAATTGGTTAAACAAAGTGTATAGATCTAAGTGTCAGGAAATCTTTTCTGAAAGTATTTGTATGGAGTGTAGCCATGTATGGAGGTGAAGCATGGACGATAAATAGTTTAGACAGGGAGAGAATAGAAGCTTTCGAAATGTGGTGCTACAGATAGAAGCTGAAGATTAGATGGATAGATCACGTACTAATGAGCAGATACGGAATAGAACTAGGGAGGACTTTGTGGCACAACCTGACTAAAAGAAGGGATCGGCTGGTAGGACATGTTAGGAGGTATTAAGGGATCACTAATTTAGTATTAGAGGGAAGCGTGGAGGGTTAAAATCGTAGAGGGCGACCAAGAGATGAATACAGAAAGCAGATTCAGAAGGATGTTGGTTGCAGTAGTTACTCAAAGATGAAGAGGCTTGCACAGGATAAAGTAGGATGGAGAGCTTCATCAAACCAGTCTCTGGACTGGAGACAATAACAACAAGAAGTTCAAAAATGGTTCAAATGGCTCTGAGACTTAACATCTGTGGTCATCAGTCCCCTAGAACTTAGAACTACTTAAACCCAACTAACCTAAGGACATCACACACATCCATGCCCGAGGCAGGATTCGAACCTGCGACCGGAGCGGTCACGCGGCTCCAGACTGAAGCGCCTAGAACCGCGCGGCCACACGGGCCGGCCCAACAACAACAAGTCTTCTTAATCTTCCTCTTCTTGTGCTTCTAGTTATTCATCTTCTTTTACTTCTTGATCTCCTTCCCCACCGACATTTGTATCCTATTCATCATCCTCGGCATCTCATTCCTCGTAATCCTCTACTGCAGGTACCAGGACGGTGACAGCTTCCGACGACAAAGTGCTCACTTTCCTCGGAGATAGTTTCCGCAAAGAAGTACAGGGACCGTCTGTTGCCAGAAGTCTCCGGAATACATCCTCCACATTTTTCACGCCAGACGACTTCGCGGCAAAGCTTAGACGATAATACCTTATTAACTTGTTTGTTGATTACTCCTCATCTTCCGACCTCTGGCCGTTTGGTAAAATTGTAACAGCTATTATATCTGGCCCATGAATCAACAGTTTATCGACTCCTGTTGGCAGATTGTACCGTGAGTACTCATTGACATAATGCCTGGCTGTTGCAATGGCATCGTGAACTTTTCAGCCTCAATTTCTGTTTTCTTCGCGTACACGACGGCATTTTACGACTGTCACTTAAAAAGTGGCCTAAGGCGAAGGTGTGGCTAGTAGTTGGATTATAAAACTGATTAGCGAAGATAATATTGTAGAGGGCGTACTGAAATTCCCGTTACAAACTTGAAGGAATTAGAGACGGGAGCGAGTACATAACACGTTCAACAGGAATCCATGTCGGGAAACGTACCGTTTCCGTTCTATGACGCTTTTAGTTCAAATGTTTAACTCATCCACTTCTGCTTGAGGAACTCATTTAGGCGAGATGCAGTGCAATTATTGGGTAACAATACGAAACATAACGAAATGACCCTTTGGATCAATTAAGTGCTTAACACTTAAACATTACGAGTTTACATTGTTCCAAAACAAAAAATAACCCAGCATTCCGTACATAAAGAACACTACTGATGCATTACAACAGCGGCTCGATGTGGTGACCACCAAAGATGTTACAGACATTGTGCTTCCGAAGCAGAACGCAAATTCTCCATCCTACTTGGTGTCTCTCCAATTTCTAGTCCAACGACCAGAATTCATCCCAGCAGATCTCCTTGTGTCTCTACAAGGAGGCTCATAAATTAAGCAAAGCAGACGTTAAATGAAATCAGATGACAGCCCAACGTAATGCACGTCATCCTGTCTATTCTATCAGGACAAGTAACTGTTGAGACTGTTTTGCTCTTTCCCTCAGCAGACATGGACGCGTTACACATCTGAATTGAAACTGTCGTAGATCGGAAACGGTACGTTTCCGGACATGGGTATTCATGTTACTATGTACTCACTCCCCTCTACAAATAATACAAGTCTGTAACGGGCATTTCCGAACAAACTGTATACTTAAGGGCGGAATGTCGGGAAATATAGGACTCGTTTTTTCACTCGCATTTTACGATTTCCTTGTTGGCATTTTGGTAAAAAGTTAATTAACAAAAATCGGTTGTTAATTATGATTAAGTAATGAAATAAGTGTTCGTAATTAAGTACGTGCTTTCTAGAATAGCCTCCAACTAAAAAAATCAGTCTGATTTCGCTGAACAAAAATATTTCATCGACACGATGCAGTTCGATTTTACACAGAGAACGCGAAGGAACTTGCCCCCCTTCTTGCAGCGGTGTACCGTAGGTCTCTAGAAGAGCGTAGCGTTCCAAAGGATTGGGAAAGGGCACAAGTCATCCCCGTTTTCAAGAAGGGACGTCGAACAGATGTGCAGAACTATAGACCTATATCTATAACGTCGATTAGTTGTAGAATTTTGGAACACGTATTATGTTCGAGTATAATGACTTTTCTGGAGACTAGAAATCTACTCCGTAGGAATCAGCATGGGTTTCGAAAAAGACGATCGTGTGAGACCCAGCTCGGGCTATTCGTCCACGAGACTCAGAGGGCCATAGACACGGGTTCCCAGGTGGATGCCGTGTTTCTTGACTTCCGCAAGGCGTTCGATACAGTTCCCCACAGTCGTTTAACAAACAAAGTAAGAGCATATGGACTATCAGACCAATTGTGTGATTGGATTGAAGAGTTCCTAGATAACAGATCGCAGCATGTCATTTCAATGGAGAGAGAAGTCTTCCGAAGTAAGAGTGATTTCAAGTGTGCCGCAGGGGAGTGTCGTAGGACCGTTGCTATTCACAATATGCATAAATGACGTGTGGATGCCATCGAAAGTTCACTGAGGCTTTTTGCGGATGATGCTGTGGTATATCGAGAGGATGTAACAATGGAAAATTGTACTGGAATGCCGGCCGCAGTGACCGAGCGGTTCTAGGCGCGTCAGTCCGGAACCGCGCAACTGCTACGGTCGCAGGTTCGAATCCTGCCTCGGGCATGGATGTGTGTGATGTCCTTAGGTTAGTTAGGTTTAAGTAGTTCTAAGTTCTAGGGGACTGATGACCTAAGATGTTAAGTCCCATAGTGCTCAGAGCCATTTGAACCATTTTTGTACTGAAATGCAGGAGGATCTGCAGCGAATTGACGCATGGTGCAGGTAACGGCAATTGAATCTCAATGTAGACAAGTGTAATGTGCTGCGAATACATAGAAAGAAAGATCCCTTATCATTTAGCTACAAATAGCAGGTCAGCAACTGGAAGCAGTTAATTCCATAAATTATCTGGGAGTACGCATTAGGAGTGATTTAAAATGGAATGATCATATAAAGTTGATCGTCGGTAAAGCAGATGCCAGACTGAGATTCATTGGAAGAGTCCTAAGGAAATGCAATCCGAAAACAATGGAAGTATGTTACAGCCCACTGCTTGAATACTGCTCAGTAGAGTGGGATCCGTACCAGATAGGGTTGATAGAAGAGATAGAGAAGCTCCAACGGAGAGCAGCGCGCTTCGTTACAGCGAAAGCGTTACGGAGATGATAGATAAACTCCAGTGGAAGACTCTGCAGGAGAGATGCTCAGTAGCTCGGTACGGGCTTTTGTTGAAGTTTCGAGAACACACCTTCACCGAGGAGTCAAGCAGTATATTGCTCCCTCCTACGTATATCTCGCGAAGAGACCATGAGGATAAAATCAGAGATATTAGAGCCCACACAGAGGCACACCGACAATCCTTCTTTCCACGGACAATACGAGACTGGAATAGAAGGGAGAACCGATAGAGGTACTCAAGGTACCCTCCGCCACGCGCCGTCAGGTGGCTTGCGGAGTATGGATGTAGATGTAGATGTACTTTCCCATCCCTGCTAGGTCAGCACGCGGCTTACAGGTGAATGCCGCTATGATACTGAAACAGCAGGCCGCTTCTGTGACAGGGACTCAGTAATCCCAATACTTCTCTAGCCAATCTATTAAATTAAACTTCTTAAACTCCGCACTTTCCTTCCACATGGTCACTTTTCTCGGACTCTGACCTAATGCGCGGCGGCCGGACACTGGCTTCCAGAAGATGTGGCTGATTCCGTACCAGGTGTGCAATCCATCTGTACCGAACTGCGTTCACTGCAGCAAATCCGTGGGATAGCCACACAATGCTGAATACCTTCGGCCGGTGCACCGTGCAAGGATCGCGGCGCCACGCAGTGACTTGTCGACCGCTGCCCACAGTCGAAGTTTCCGCTCCAGTTCCAGCTGACATTAGGCATTAGGCACCCTGCACTGCCAGAACACACCTCGGAGCGGCGCTGCGTCCGACAACTAGTAGAGAGCCTGTATAGGGAGAGAGTGGCCAAATAAATAGAGATGGGGCCCCTCCACGCCCGCACCAACGTGGTGACCAAACCAAAAGTTCTACTGTCACCTCCGTAAACATGTTAGTTATCTAGTAGGTGGATCACAGGATGCTGGGCTGTGATGTAGTCCGTGCGTCTGGGTATGGCTACGCATTAACACGGTCCATCAGGTGATAGATAGTGGACGAAACGCGAGTGAGGGTAGCGATTTGAAGAGCAGAGGGAAAAAAGTGCCATGGCTCGTGCCGTGGGAAAAAAACCTCTGCGACAGTGGGATGGGTAGTGAGAGCAGTAGTGGCTTACTAGCTGCGATAGCTCATGCAAGGTTGGATTTGTTAGTATAGGTATCATGCATCATTACCGTGACAAGCGATGGCGATGTGCCCCAGTTGCTGCAGCTGCTACATTCCTGGAACAATCAAGATCGTTTTACAGTAGTGGGAGATCGGCCATAGATCATATCACTGTGTGGGGGATGTGTGGAGCTTGTTTGCATGCAGTGTACGGTACGGCTTCCCTGTGTGGTGCCAGTTACTCGGCAGTGTATTTCAGCTGGAAATCCAGTAAATGCGTCTGATTAACAGGGGCTCGCCTGTGCCGTTATGTTTGCGTATGCTTGGCCATAGATGTTATGTCCTTGCAAGTATGTCTTTTGGAGAGTGGCCAACCGGCAACCGGACGATACGGCGGTCATTTTTCTGCCAAACTGCGGGCGGGACTTTTGAATGGCCAGTAGTGGAGTGGTGGAGTACACACTCGCCGAATCAAAAGCACAAGACAATATGGCGAAATGATTCGTTAAATGCCTTTCTTTACAGCTATAATATACTCATAGTAGCCTACTACGTACAGCACAGGAAAATTTGATACAGTGGCTGTAAAAATTATTCGTTACTGGCATTTATCTCCTGCTAAAGATTTGACGTACGTGTATTACGTCACATGAATGAAAGTCGTATGCAGTTGTTTACTTGTGACATGCAAAAAGTGTGAGACGTTTTAGAACTTCTTGTCACGTCTTCAAACTTTTTGCATGCCACAAGTAAACAACTGCTTAGGATTTTATTTCATATATATACTGAATGCCTCTCGTAGATAACAAACGAAAATGATTACAAAAATCAGGTAATGTTAAATGTAGGCTACTGTAATAACGACCAAATATAACAAGAAAACTACCGTAGCCCTTCTACCCCACAGTAAGTAGGCCATTTAAAAATTGTCTTCAAGAGTACCTACAATTATTTACTACGAATAATGTTTCAGCAACCACGACAACTGCGGAAAACATGCTTACAACTTGCCTGCGTCAACAGTCAGGCACTAATACTGAAACCAAAATAATGCCTAGTGTTCTGATTCGGAACGAAATAAAGTTTGACGCTATAAAGTCGAATGAGCATGACACAATAATTACAGGAACTTCCCGTTTCCAGCAAGGACTGTCAAATAATGGCTTCAGAAAAGCTTGTGATGCTACCAGTATGCAAGAACTGTTAAAGAAATGAGAGCTTAAAAATGCAGTAAATTGGAACAACCAAATGCAGCACAACCTGGCATCGTTTACGAACGTCTGCAGAACGAATTACAGATGTCAAAAACAATACTGTACAATTACTAAAGTGTTTACCTCAAACATGTAGGCCTACCGACTTCATCACAAAACGCTTCATTATTTCAACTCGTATTTAAGATCGCAAACGCTAATTACGTACTAAAATCGATATACAACTAAATCGAACATGTATGCACAACGCATAACAAGTCTCTCAATAATTCAAATACCTTTTAATCGTTTCCAAAAGTCCTCTTAACTTCAATTCAACTCAAAAGCACGGCGAACATCGGAAGCGCGAGGAACGTTTGGCAGAAAAATGGCGCCAATCACGGGCAACTTCACCTACGGCCACTGCCTTTGTATACAGGCTCTCTACAACTAGCCGATGCCCGCACCCTCTGGTGCGACTGGCGCGAGCTGCTGGCCGGGGAGAGAATTCAAGCAGGCAGCGTGTCTCACACAGAGTCCACTGAAATAAAACAGGAATGACTCGAGCTCGGAGGCCTACCAACATTCGTTGGCCCCGTGCACCATCCCCAGGCGGTGCACGAAAAGGGGAAAGACACAGCGGTACACAAAGTGCCCTCCACCACATAGCATAACATGTCTTGCTGAGTATAGACGTAGATGCGGACGTTAAGGTATGTACCACGTTCTCTCACCCTGCACAGCACAATATTTTACAGTAGTGGTGAAAGGGAGAATGTTTACACGGATCCAGCGGTGAAATAAAGTGAAAAGTCTCTATTTATCTACACTGACGGAAAAAAATGCTAACACAAAAAAATAACTAATGTAGAGTAATGAAATTTCAGGAACACATTTCTCTAGGTAACATATTTAAGTGATTAACGTTGCGAGATTATAGATTTACGTAAGCGCGAGAAAAACCACTGCAAACATTGGCTTGGTTCAAATGGCTCTGAGAACTATGGGACTTAATTTCTGAGGTCATCAGTCGCCCAGAACTTAGAACTAATTAAACCTAACTAACCTAAGGACATGAACACATCCATGCCCGAGGCAGGATTCGAACCTGCGACCGTAGCGGTCGCTCGGTTCCAGACTGTAGCGCCTAGAACCGCACGGCCACTCCGGCCGGCTATTGCAAACATTAAATACTGGCACATTAATAACCAGTGTAACGGCCAGAATGTTGCACAGGTGCCGAATATCAGTTTGTGGAATGAGGCGCCGTGCCTGTTGCACTTGGTCGGTCAGTACAGGAACGGTTAATGATGATTGTGGATGACGCTGGAGTTGTAGTCCGATGATAGGTGGTTGACTGGAGACAGCTCTGATGATCGAGCAGGCCAAGGTTACACGTCGAAACTCTGTAGAGCATGTTGGCTTACAACAGCGGTATGTAGTCGAGATTATCCTATTGGAAAACACCCCCTGGAACGCTTTTTGCGAATAGCAGCACAACAGGACAAATCACTAGACTGTCAGACATTTTCAATTAGGGTGCATCGTATCAACATGAGAGTGGTACTGCTGTCTTGAGAAATCGCACCTCAGTCCACAACTCCGGGTGTAGGTATGGTGTGTCTAGGCAACAGACAGGTTGCTTGCAAGAGCTCACCTGGTCTCTTTCTAACCAGACACGGCCATCACTAGCACCTAGGCACAATCGGCTTTCATAAAACACACAAGAGACCTCCACTCCTCCCTGAAATGAGCTCTCGCTTGATACCACTGAAGTCGCAAACGGCGGTGATTTAGGTTCAGTGGAATGCACGCTACAATGCGTCTGGCTCGGAGCTGTGCTTGAAGTAAGCGATTTGTAACAGTTTGTTGCATCACTGTGGTGCTAAATGGTGCCCGAACTGCTGCTACAGACGCAGAGCGATGCTCCACAGCCATGCACAGAACACGACGTTCTTCCCTCTCCATAGTGCCGTGTGGCAGTCCGGTGCCCAGTCGTACTGCGACCGTATATTCCCATGCCCACGGCTGTCAGAGATCATGCAAAGTGCCGAGTTTTTCTGCAGTATCGCAGAAGGAACATGCAGCTTCTCGTAGCCCTACTAAGCGACCTCTTTCAAACTCTTTTAGCAGTTGATAATGGTCTCTTCGTCGTCTTAAAAGCATTCTTGACGGACTTCAACTCACTACGTCCAGTCTCAAAGGTAGCTAACGCTCACGGTCGCTACAGCTCGTAATTCAAGAAACCTGATTTGCATCCTCTATTGGCGCTACCAGCGCCACTACTGTGCAACTGGCGCGAAATCTGAATAGACGTCATCTTTGAGATGTACGAACACTCCTGCCAGCTATCGTTTATCTCGCACAACTCCTTCTTGGTGTTGGGCCCCAGGAAGCCGACGGTTCAAACCCGCTACGACCCTCCAGATTTTCCGTAGTTTCCTGAATAGCTTCAGGCAAATGCCGGGTTGGTTCCTTTGAAAGGGTACGGACCATTTCCTTCCCCATCCTCGACATAATCCGAGCTTGTGCTCTCCCCCTAATGACTTCGACGTCGACAGGACGTTGAAACCAATCTTCTTTCCTTTCTACTTCCTGTATGATTCGATTGCAGGTTTCTTGCCAAATAAACCTTAACATTCGATAGTTTGTAATGTAGACGTACATGTTGAATAACTAAGATGACAGGGTGACTACGACGAATTTCAGAGGATGCAGAACTAGTGATATAACTGGATGTTGACTGGGAACTCCCTCGTTAAAAAATCTGATCTCTGAACTAAATAGCTTGCTGTCGATCGATATACGTTCGATTTATAACGCCTTAGCTTCAAGAAATCGATTGTAATCAACCTAAAGGTGGACTGGAACATCTTTGATTACTGATTTCTTGGTGTACCAAATTTTCGTCGTCAATTTTGATAGACATTTTTAGTGGAAAAATGTTGTCTGTCTGCTTTTGAAACGTAAATATGAAATTTTGCTACAATGAAGTGACGGAATAATCCATTTCTATGAAAAATGTTTGCACTTGCCGTACCTTTCTGATATCAGTATCATAACGCTGATCAGTTGACAAGTATTATAATATCATCACTCCAAGTACATTTGCGATTCCAGTCGTAAACATGCATAATTAACTTCATCATCTGATCTCAGCCATTAGACTTTTTCCAGTATTGCCCTAAAACATTAGAATTATTAAGTATTCACTGATTATGAGTGAAATTTTGTCAAATGAATATGTAGACGCCATTACGTGAATATATACGCTTCACAAAACTGAATTTCCAATTACTAAAACGTTATACACGAAATAGATGGTATTTTTTATACAAAAGGAGAAACGTAGCCGCTGACAGGTGTTACAGACTTACGTCACATGTTTCATTATTTCATAAACAGTTAATGACTTCCATATTGAGATGTCTATGCATAGAAAGAAATACTGCTATATGTACTTTCTGTTCATTCATCCTCAGTGAGAAAATTCTCAAGGATGTGGAACGTACCATAAAAACAAAAATACAGATTACGTTATTTACAAACGAAGAGATATACGAATGTTTCTTCCACAAATACTAAGAGAAATTACGCTCAAGGAAATGGAATAAGTAGAACAATGATGAAATGTTATTTTTCATTTAAAGTTAATTTTCGTTGCCAAATTTATGGCTGATGGCTGGCGTTCTGGAGCCAAGAACTAACTATACATATCAAACACACTCATAAAACTAGTCTATGAATTTTTATGAGCCTCAGAATACGTATCAAGATTTATTAAAAGGCTGTCAATACTTCGTTTAGCTAACTGTCTAATTTTATGGTACGATGAGCATCATGTGACTCGTGTAACTGTTGTCAGTGTAGTCACTTGTAAAGGTGGTCAGTAGTCAATGTGGGATGCTGAGTATCAGCTGTATAGAGGTTAATGACGAACTGTTTGTAACTTAGATGTTCCGAATCGAAATGACAACACTTGATTATTCAGTAATGGAGATGTCCAATTGACAGTATATACAGCAGTGATCATTCGTCAATAAAAAACCGACTGACATCTAAAGCGTAATTTCATTTCACATAGTCGCTTCCTATAGCACAATATTTGGCAGTGCAGGTCTTCTTTAACTGGGTGCGTGATTCCCCGGACAACATGAACTGCAGAAATTACTCAGTTTTATGTGAGTGACTGAGACTGGAAACTAGATGTACAGCGTAAGGTACTAGAGGCTTTAGTCATTTTTCAACCATATAGGATAACGGTTTGATGGTTGAGAAGCATTGTGATGATGATGTTTGGTTTTTTTTGGGGGGGGGGCGGTGGGGGGGCACTCAACTGCGCGGTTATCAGCGCCCGTACAAATTCCCAACCTTTGCTTAGCCCAATCTCGCCACTTTCATAAATGAGGATGAAATGATGAGGACAACACAAACACTCAGTCATCTCGAGGCAGGTGAAAATCCCTGACCCCGCCGGGAATCGAACCCGGGAGAAGCATTGTGTGACACATGCGGTGTTCGAACAATGTACGCTGATGAAGCTGAAGAAAGCTTTCCGCTGTCTTTCACAGACGTACTTTCCAATTCCGTCCTCTGGGAGAGACAGATGACGAGTTTAACACGACGCGGGCAGATTAGCGATGTGATTGATGAGCCGTGTAGCGCGGGTGACGTAATTAGCGATGCCGCGCTCTGGGTTTTGTTCACCGAACTAGGCCCTTGATCCCGTCACTTTCATTCGCGAATAGCTGGCGTTTTCCTCCGTGCTGTTTCGGAACAAAGAACTGCGGGTTTTATCTTCGATAAGAAGTGCAATCATCGTTAATGCCTACTTTAGGGATTTACTACGCTCATAAATGTCGAAAGGTCATTATTTCGGGTCGCGAGAACGGAGCAGCCAACGTTTCTTAACTTCTCCTTTAGAGCTTACTGTAGGTGAAGGAGGTAGAAAAGATAGATTAGTGTTTAAAGTCACGTCGACGGGGCGGTGATAGGAGACAGAACACAAGCTCAGATTGGGCAGTGGTGGGAAAGGAAATCGACCGTACCCTTGCAAACGAAAACCTGTAAAGGTATAGCTCTAGGGAGCCTATAAAAAATTTTTATCCTTTTATTATTTTGTTTCATTCATTATACTCGTATTTAGTAATAAATGCCATTATATTATTTTAATACATCTATCTACACATAACTTTTGCAATCTAATTTTACATGGTATCTTTGCTGTAAGAAAGCCTGCATCAACAACTGTCGAAACTCAGTTCTAGAGTGTTAGGGTTCAGTGAGAAAAACGGTGACCGTTGGAATGACGGCATGACCGGTGGGTTGGGATTATGGATGGAAAAAACCGAATGGCTAAAACCGATACCGGTGTTTTAGTACTGAATAATTACTAGTTTTCGGGATTTGTTTGGTGTCGATTATAACAGGTTTTATTTATCTATTTTTTAACAAATAACCTATAAAATAAACTGAAATATAAATTAGCCATAACAGAAGTACAAAATTTTTTGGTTTTCCATCGATCTTTTTTAAAAAGCAGTAATTTTTATTGGTAAAATTTGCATTGGTTTGAGATATTACGGTATTATATAAAACGGGAAAAGCGATCAGCGCTCTTTTAATAACAATGCCGACCGAAATAAGCAACAAACACTTCTACATCTACATCTACAGGGTTATTCTGCAATTCACACTTAGTGCCTGGCAGACGGTTCATCGAACCATTTTCATACTACTTCTCTACCATTTCACTCTCGAATGGCGCGTGGGAAAAAGGAATACTTAAATCTTTCCGTTCGACCTCTGATTTCTCTTATTTTATTATGATGGTCATTTCTCCCTACGTAGATGGGTGTCAACAAAATATTATCGCATTCGGAAGAGAAAGTTGGTGATTGAAATTTCGTAAAAAGCTCTCGCCGCAAAGAAAACCGCCTTTGTTTCAGTGACTGCCACCCCAACTCCCGTATCATATCAGTGACACTCTCACCCCCATTGCGCGATAACACGAAACGAGCTGCCCTTCTTTGCACTTTTTCGATGTCCTCCGTCAATCCTACCTGGTAAGGATCCCATATCGCGCAGCAATATTCCAGCAGAGGACGGACAAGAGTAATGTAGGCTGTCTCTTTAGTGCGTTTGCCGCATCTTGTAAGTGTTCTGCCAAAAATGGTTCAAATGGCTCTGAGCACTATGGGACTCAACTGCTGGGGTCATTAGTCCCCTAGAACTTAGAACTAGTTAAACCTAACTAACCTAAGGACATCACACACATCCATGCCCGAGGCAGGATTCGAACCTGCGACCGTAGCGGTCTCGCGGTTCCAGACTGCAGCGCCAGAACCGCGCGGCCACTTCGGCCGGCTAAGTGTTCTGTCAACAAAGCGCAGTCTTTATTTCGCCTTCCCCACAATATTATCTATGTGGCCTTTTCAATTTAAGTTGCTCGTAATTTTAATTCCTAGGTATTTAGTCGAATTGACAGCCCTTAGATTTGTGCGATTTATCGGATACCCAAAATTTATCTGATTTCTTTTAGTACCCATGTGGATGACCTCGCACTTTTCTTTGTTTAGTGCTAATTGCCACCATTCGCACCATACAGAATTTCACTCTAGATCATTTTGTAATTGGAATTGATCGTCTGATGATTTTACTCGACGGTAAATTACTGCGTCATCTGCAAACAATCTAAGGGGGCTGCTCAGATTATCACCTAGATCATTTATATAAATCAGGAACAGCAGAGGGCCTATGACACTACCTTGCGGAACGCCAGATATCACTTCTGTTCTACTCGATGATTTACTGTTTATCACTACGATCTGTTACCTTTCTGAGAGGAAATCACGAATCCAGTCACACAACTGAGACTATACGCCATACGCACGCAATGTGGTTAATAGTCGCTTGTGAGGAACGGTATGAAAAACCTTCTGGAAATCTAGGAATATGGAATCAATCTGAGATCCCATGTCGACAGCACTCATTGCTTCATGGGAATGAAAAGCTAGCTGTGTTGCACAAGAACGATTTTTCTGAATCCGTGTTGTTTATGCATCAATAAGTCATTTTCTTCAAATGTTCGAGTACAGTGTATGCTCCAAAATCCTACTGCAAATTGAGGTCAGTGATATGGGTCTGTAATTCAATGGGTTACTCCTATTTCCCTTCTTGAATATTGACGTGATCTGTGCTACTTTCCAGTCTTTAGGAACAGACCTCTCGTCAAGTGAGCGGTTGTATATGATTGCTAAGAAAGGCGCTATTGTGTCTGCATACTCTGAAAGGAACCTGATTGGTATACCGTCTGGACCGGAAGACTTGCCTTTCTTAAGTGATTTGGTTGTTTCGCAACACCTAAGGTATCTACTTCTGTGTCACTCATGCTAACAGCTGTTCTGGTTTAGAATTCTGGAATATTTACTTCGACTTCTTTCGTAAGAATTGGTACAGCACTGCTGAAACAATAATGTCCCTGTTGCCATGTGTAGTGGCTTAAGGCCGACGTGTACGTTCAGTGTACAAGACCAGCCCCCACCTGCTC
Organism: Schistocerca nitens; assembly: GCF_023898315.1. Classification (NCBI taxonomy): domain Eukaryota; kingdom Metazoa; phylum Arthropoda; class Insecta; order Orthoptera; family Acrididae; genus Schistocerca; species Schistocerca nitens. Next base: position 636,539,845 of record NC_064618.1, on the reverse strand, counting down.
CATGCAAAACTTCTCGTTGTAGTCCCCGGAGGTCCCTTGTGTTGCAGATTGCCACCAACCCTAAACCAGAAATATTTTTGCGAACTGTCGTAGCAATGAAATATAATGCTTCATTTGCCTTAAAAAATTATAGTTTTGTCTGACATTTCTATGAAGTAATACAAGGGGAAGGAAATTATGATAACTGTAATACATTGAAATCTTAAACAACTCATTCATAGTATACAATAAAAATAGAAGGTGACTGATCTGCTGCCTGTGTCTACAGAATATCCCATTATCTGCTCGTAGCCCTTGAAAATGGAGAAATTAACACGAAAAACATTCTTCAACGTCAGTTGTCACCTTTTAGCACTGACTATTGGTAATTCCCAAACAGCGGTATGATCTCAGATTACAACTTAATTTTTGAGTAGAGTTCCCTAAAAATTATAATCAACAGGAAAATACTGGTGGTTTTGTGAAGTATTCAAACATATATCACTTTTCGAGAAAAGTTACATATGTAATGTAATATTTTAATGCTATGTATTTTGAAATTGAGAGAGTCAAAATTTTTCTATCTTTGTTTTATTTCTTTTGCTACAGCAAATAATAAAAACAAAAAATCGAAAATCGATTATTTCAGGAACCGGTTATTTTGAACAGTTTTAACAGTCAGTGGCATGGGAAAAAAACAGTATGACTGAAAACTGGTTATTCCAGCGATAACCACTATCCATAATGGGATTTCGTGTGAAGACTTGGATAAAGCATTTAAAGTAGTATATGCGCCTATCAATGTGAACTGTAGAAAGACAGTAATTACTGTTGAGTAAACTGTGGACTGTGTGCTGTGCTCTCATTCCTGGTTGAACTAAGTTTTCGCGTGTGCAAGGGATGCCTACCGGTCGACCGCTGATCAACATTACCAGGAATCTGTTTTGCTGTGAATAATCTTTGAACTGCGTCGTGTCACTCGATGAATTGAGGTTGTTTCGTAGGTGCCATGGAGTAGCATACCATATCGACAAATATACTTCGTAAACAAGTCAGAGCCACGTGTTTCAAAACTGTACAATTGCAGAACTGCAGTCTCACGACCTTAAGCTACTGGCGGCAGCTGCCACAGTACAGATGTTGTATCAATACCTGGAACAGGTATATAACAGACCTGGAGACATCATTTCAACGCGTCGTCGTCGCTGCAGTACCTCAGTGTTCTGCAATAAGGTCAGACGCAACGAAAGTGAAGATTTTTCAAACAGTCTGCTAAATACGATGAACAGGATCTCAAAAAAGCAAAAGAGGTGTACTATGTGTTTTGTCTCTAAAGTAAAATGTTGTCCCAGACGTAATACTCGTATTGTCTTAGACCGAGAGTGTTGTCACGGATTGCTGCAACAGTATCAACATCTAAATGTAGTATTTGCTTCACATCCCTCCCTATAAATTTTCTGTTTGGTTATAAAATTGAAGTCACACGTACTCCCATTCATTCAATGAATTTTTCATGTTCCATACATTCTGATTTTCAGTAATAAATACTATAGATTATGAACTAGACATATTTGCAAACCGCCACCACATGGTGTGTACGTATACGCGCTTTGCTCTGATTGGTCGAGAATCGCAGCAGGTGCTGCATTAAAATCTGATAGCGGGAGTACATGTCTTTGGTCACACTGTGTCTCCAATGTTATTGGAGGTACATGGGCTGGACGCATCAGCGTATCTCGAGTTACTGAGTGTGTTTCGTGGTGCGTGTACGCTTATTATTCAACAACGTTCGTCCAATACATTTGCGAGAGATATATTTAATGTCGCAGAATGATGTTTCATTTTCTTGACCATTCTTTCCTCATGCTTGAGTAGTGGTGCAGGGAGAGCATACGAGAACATCTTTGTTGATTTTGAGTTAGGGAGTAGATTAGTTTCATTCTTTTTTTATCTCAGAATACCACCTGTGTAATTAAACAATCTTGACTAATACCCTTTAGTTCATTCAGTGTAACGTAAGCAGATTAGGTCAACACTTAATTACACAGTCATTACATTATTTGAATTCAGGTTCACCATCTCGTTGTGTTATAAATCGATCTAGGAAGATCACGGAAAACCTAAATATGGATGGCCTAACAGAGGTTAGAACACTCCTCCTCCTCAATACGAGTCCAATGTTTTACCATTGCGCTGCCATGCTCAGCCTTAAGTGGATGAACACTGGAACGCTTGTAAATGGGCACAACACACAGCCATTTCAAACTGAGAACGCACTACAGTTTAGTTTCATAGGATCACTCTACGTGTGCTATGCAATCAAGTGATGTGTCACTTCAGTAAACGAATAACAACGAGATACACTGAATATTAATAATAATAATGTTTGTGAAAGTGGAATGTAAGCCAAAATAACTTTTTGGTAGAGAATTCACAATCGGGCAGCTAGCCAAAAGGGAAAAAAAGCAAGAAGAATAGCACCACTTGGCCTGAGGACAGGAAAAGAGCCCTTTCTGAGAGAATGAAAACAACACAATTTCAAAGAAAAGACAAAACAAAATTCTGAATTTCAGTTTGTTGAGAATTCCATGGCCCAGTAGGGCAGAAACGTGACTAACAACGATAATAATGTTTTTATTGAATTAATTTACGTTTTACACGAAAATGTCGACAGCACTGATGTGAATAACTATAAAATAACATGATTATTATTACTAATGGTCACATACAAACGTAGTTCACAATGGCTTCTTCCTCAAGGGGAAAATACAGTTTGAGCCTGTATTTAGAGAATATTGAACTGCATTTAGACCAGATATATCTTGTCGAGAGTACATTCTGAATCTATAAGAGGTATTCTGTTGTCATCTATGGGACAGCTACACAACATTTTTCAACAGTCAAAAGCTAATGAACAAAAAATATAAATAGAAATAAATTAAAGACTATTAGTCATCATATGGATAGTTGGTTCACCTTCCCTTTAAATCTGAACTTTATGAGTTTACAAAGTGAGCTGTTAATTATCTTAAAAACTTTGTCATATGAGTGGGACAGTGAATGGACACAGAACTGAATCCTCAGCAATATTTTACAAGAACTCTGTGGACTGTGCACTATTTTTTTTAAAACACTGAATTCACCCTAATAAAATAATTCTCTATGTGATGATATCTCAATAAATTTTGCATTACTAGTATTTACTTATAAAAATTCCAGCTGAAGACTATCACAGATGGAACCAAAATTTATTTCAGTATATATAATTAATTTTATGACATCAATTCATAGATGAATCAGACATTGTGAGAAACTTTTGTTAGCTATAAATAAGATGAATTTCAGTACAATATTACTTTCAAGTCGTGAGTATGTAATTATTTCCCTTTTAAAAATCCACTTAAAGAGAAAAACTAGGGACTACTAATCGACTTTCAAAACTCTCAAATTTTTTTCTGAAAACTCATAATACAACGTGTTTCTACCACGTTTGATGTTTGGATTCGAGGAAACAGCAAGATGCTGTCCAAACTCAGTGTAGAATACATCTTATTGCCAGGTTCAAGCACGTTCGCTGAGTTCACCACAGACCTCATACATAGTCTATAATATGTATTTCTCCATTTTCTTCAACAGCTCTCTGTGCAACTGTGGCATACCTGTAATTGGCTGATTTCCTTCTTGAAGTTCGAAACACCACTAACATGAATGTGCCTGGCATGATATTTTCCACAGTTGGTTCTGAGCAAGTAACTTCAAGATTGTGTCAGCAGGTCATCGAGAAATCTGCATACATGAGACAGAATGTGTTGGGTGTATGCTGAAAAACTTAATTCCAGTGTCTGGATTTTTTCCTTAAAAAATGCTTTCTTTACTGCCATGTTCACGTAACGTTTCTGCAAGCTAACTCTATTCCCAGTTGCTGATCTAGAATAGACTTGACGTCTTTATATGAGGTGTTTGCCTCCTGATTTTGTCATATGTGGAAAAGATTTGTGTCTTCCAGATTATCATGTTAAAGTTTACAAGATGAAGTTTTCTTGACCACTAAGAAAATCTGTTTTGCTACCTCTTAAGGCAGGCTTTCCCATATAAACCTTTGTATGACTGCTAATTTTTTGAGATGCTGGACAGAAACACCTTCTTTACTCAAGAAATAGCTACGTCGAGCGCCTGAAGGGATTTGTATGATCCTTTCTGGAAAGCACAGGTCTCAAACTCACCTTCAAGAGGTACAGATTTCAGTTCAATCCTTTACATTCTTTTTCTATAAGCTTCCTTCTTGCAATGTTCAGTTAATAATTTTTCATGGGAGGTTGCCTTTATCTTCATCTTCTAGCCTGCACCCTTCCCTTTTCTTTAAGCGTTTTATATATGCTGCCGTCTTTCAGCAACTTTTCTCTGAGTTTCTTGTACAATCTACTGATATCGTTTTCCCCATTTTCTGAATAAATAATAAGTCAGTATTAGTGTAAACCATTAAGGCACTAGTTATACCAACCAACATAGCGTTATAATGTCAAAAGGTGTTAAATGGTGGCAATCCAAGGAAGTGTCACAGATGGGACACAATTACTTTCAACATTTATACATGGTCATTTTCTTATTATATACTGCTTTGTGGGTCACTATACGTATTTATTGGTTTTTCTTACTCCTAACGCAATTTAACAGAATTGCTATAATTGCTGAGTCAGAGAATAAATTTTAATAAATTAAACAGTATCAGTCACAAAATATTTCATTCGTGGTAAATGGTTGAAGGTCATAATCAGACCTTTAAGTGTCTTCTATAGCGATGTGTGGAGATTGCGAGTAGAGCCAAACATATGACAAAAGCAGTCAGTGAATGTGCCTTTTGGTATATGTTTGCCTCCTCTCACTGACTCCGCAGATCGTTAATCGGGAACTTAATGGTGTGATGATAATCTTAAGAGACTGTAACCGGTTACCATGAATAAAATGATTTGCAGTCAAGGTTGATTACCTTATTAAAACTGAACTTTTATTTAAAACTGAATTTAAATTGCTGTTTTTCAAACATTTTATCAATAATCATTAGAGTACAGTTATTCATGTATTTTTAGTGATGGGTGGGACACTAAATGTATAGCTATTTTTGTAAACTCAATGAAAAATACCATTTTTTAGAAACTTAAGCTTGTCTGGAAGATAAGGACAGCTCTTAAAATTTAATGAATGATTAATGACCATGGCTGTAGCCTAAATTTAAATAGCAACGAATACAAATAAACAAAATTATTGTCCTCCACCCTCGTCTACAGAAGTTTTAACTTTTTTCAATTATTCCCTTAAGTAGTTTTATAATTCTAAAGTTTTTCAGGACAGTAAAATTTATCTTTCCTAGATTCAGAAGATTATGAGATAAATTAAACTAAAAATAAAATTATGAAAAAACTGAGGCTCATCTTCACATGGAATCACCCACACCTAATCTTCAGGCAAAAAAAATTTCTGAAAAAAACTACTATGCACATTTTCTGATATAAAAAAGCTTACGATTCAATTTGAAAGAATAAGCTTTTTCTGTTAGAGTACTCAGTCTGAAGACTGGTTTGCTATTCCTCTCCATGCTAGTGTACCCTATGCAAGCCTCTTCATCTCTTCATAGCTACTGCAGCCTATAACCACTTACATCTGCGTACTCTATTCGAGGCTTGGTCTTTCTCTACCATTTACACTCTCACATTTTCCTCTATTACCAAATCCATAATTTCTTTATGTGTCGGTAAGTTTCTATCAATTGATCTCTTCTTTTAGCCAAGTTGAACGATAAATTTCTTTTCTCTCCAGTTCGATTCAATATCTCTTCATTAGTAGGGCGATCTACACAGGTAATCTTTAGCATTCTACTGCACCATCAAATTTCAAAATATGCTATCCCCTTCTTGCCTAAACTATTTATCGTTCACTCCCATACAAGGCTACACTCCCGAAGTGTAGAAAACACTTCTTAACACAAATTTGTATTCGATGTTAGCAAATTTCTCTTTTTCAGAAACACTTTCCGTGCTCTTGTCAGTCTGCATTTTATGTCATCTCTACTTCTGCTATCGTCAGTTAGTTTGCTGACGAAGTAGCGATTCACACCTACCGTTTTCCGTGTCTCATTTCCTAATCTAATTCCCTCAGTATCGCCTGATCTGATTCGACTGCATTCTATTACGCTTGTTTTAATGTACTTTCGTTGTTATTCATCTTGCAATCTCTTTTCAAGACACTATCCGTTTTCAACTAACGTTCCAAGTCGTCATCTATGTCTGATAGAATTTTGACGTCATCGTCGAACCTCAAAGTTTTTATTTTTTCTCTCGGCATTATAATTTACTTCCCAGTTTTGTCCTTAGGTTCCTTTACTGCTTGCTGAATGGACAGATTGAATAACAAACCTTTCTCGCCCCTTCTGAATTACTGAGACCTTTTCATGTCCAAATATTCTTATGACAGCAGTCTAGTTACTGCATTAATTGAAGATAAACTTTCACGCCCTCTTTTTATCTCCTCTACCTTCAGAATTTCAAATAATGTATTCCAGTCAGCATTGTCAAACGTTTTCTCTAAATATGGAAATGCTATAAACGTAGGTTCTTGTTTCTCTGCAAGTTTAATATCTGAGATAATTGTAAAAGTCGCCTTCTAATAATAAGCAAATGCTTCAGATTATATACAGTTCTGACTCCGTTAAAGGACTATCGTACTTACGGCTTAAAGAATTCATGGCGAAGTTTCGGGAAAGAAAAAGAAATGAGGGATCGTAAAGAAGACGATCACATTTATTGTGCATGCGAAAAAAGTCTAGTTGCAGACAAGTGAAAAGTCGTCTCGTTTCTGTAACTTACAGCGAAAGAAAAGTTGGCAAAAAATACGAGGTGACGTCTGAGGGAAGAAGGCTGCATAAAAAATGTCCACTGGGACAGTCGAGCGGCAGCTGGTGCTTCCTTCTGCCCTCAGACGCTGCTGACCACCACCACCACCACAACAACACGTTTCCATGGGGAGGACCACCATACGCACTGCGCTCGCCAAAGAATGGGGTGCTGTTATAACGTCCTCAAGTCATCGGCGTGTACGTTGCTACAGGTGCACAATACGAGGGTGAGTCAATAAACAACGCCGGAATACCGCACATCTGCAATCTGGCAGGAAGCTGCTGTTGACTGGAAAGATATTGCGACACAAATTTATTAACGTATTTGTTATAAACACAAACCTATTTATTAAGAAAAAAATATTCTTTGAGGGCAACATGAAGCTAAAAAAATATTTGATAGATGCTTATCACAGAGGTCTAATCAGATCACAAGTCTATACAATTAACCTGTATATTCCACATTACAAGTTTCAAAAAGATATTGAAAAAGCTAACAAGTCATTAATATCAGCAATCCATTTGTCACTTGACTGTTTGCAGACAATTAGAAGGAAGACTTCTGGTTCCAAGAAATCGGAATAACCCGACAACATTAAATTCGAAGTATGATACAAGTGGGAGTTACAGAGCCAAGAAATTTCTCTTTCAAGCTATCATGTAACATAGGAACGACTAATTAACAGTTTTCATTTATAACACAAATAGACACTGTAAGTATACTTGAAAAAGGCGAACGTTGCTCATGAAGCACCTGGTTCCAAAATAAATAACAAATTTTAATTGCAGGTGCGGCCGAACTTAGTGAAACAGCTAGAGCACACCTAGTTGAGTCATACACGTTCACGGAAACGTAACTTGAGTGAAATCAAGTAGGTGTTATGATGAGTTTGGTAAGAATCAAGAACCAACGGATACTATTCACGGGATGCACCTGCACCCGGTTCTTGAAACTGGTTCAGATGTTCAAATGTGTGTGAAATCTTATGGGACTTAACTGCTAAGGTCATCAGTCCCTAAGCTTACACACTACTCAACCTAAATTATCCTAAGGACAAACACACACACCCATGCCCGAGGGAGGACACGAACCTCCGCCGGGACCAGCCGCACAGTCCACGACTGCAGCGCCTAAGACCGCTCGGCTAAAAACGCGCGGCTTGAAACTGGTACATAGGATCACAAGCCGGTACCACAGTCGACACAGGCTTCTTGCTAATTCAAATGCAGAGAGCAAGTCGGGTCCGTGCATCGCGCAGCGACAGCTTTCTCAACGAGCAATGTTCACGGCCCCAGGCGACACTCAATCCCTCCGAACCCACAGTGACTAAAAGCGCGACTTTAGCAGCGGGTCAAGGGTACTATCGGCCACGACTTCACAGCCTTTTCTCTAGCCACTGTCGATCACACCGTTCAACCGCCAGTCACTTCGAGAGCGCCTCGTGGCTGCGACAGCGCTTACATTCTGGCCCACACACCTGCCCTCTCCAGGTGACGTACCGCTCGAGAAGCTACTGCGGCCAGAGAGGCTAATAACGTGCGGAGATTATCGATGTCGAAACGTACTGCACGGCAGAATATCGTTTTAAATTTAGCGCCTTCAGGTATGTAGAAGGTGGCAGCACATGTCGTGTGGAAGGTAGTCGATACATAAGATTCCACGGCCAATGGTTAATGATCTGCAGTCAGATCAAGACGTCAGGTATGCCATGAGTACGTACCCGACTAGACAATACGGGGTTTTTGCGAGAGCAAAGAGCACGTCCATAGCGAAATTCATCCTGAATATGGTTACAACAGTACTTCACGTAAATTTGTGTTCGACTGGCTACAGGAATTCAGAAAATGACGAGAAACATCTCAAACAGATAGTATTCTCGCCGCACTGATTATCCAGTGGTGCCTGATTCTTACCCCATCTAGGGGTATTTCACTACACCCACGACAAATCGGTCTTGTGGGTTGCAGCAAGTTAAGGAAGCAAATAAGCTTCTTATATTCCAATAGGTCACTCGTTAAATGCGAACGCTGCCACAAGAATTCCATGTCGCAGGCTTTTAACGCCTTATCGAACCCTCCTTAAATCATCTGCATACCAATAATTTTAAATTAAATTTCTCTGTACTTCAGTTAGGAGTGAACACAACATGCTGTACATAAAGGTGCTGGTGTCACGCAGCAATAAGTTTCTTCGATGCGTTGTTTGACGTAATTTGGGATTTCCTTATATGGGTCAAGTGATTTAAATAAGTTTGCCACTTCATCTAACTGGGTGAAATTACATTAGCTGTTCCACAGGGTTCAATATGGGTCCCCTTCCGTTCTTGATATATGTGAACGACCTCCCTTCCTATCTGAAACAAGAAGCTGAACTGACACTGTTTGTTGGTGATACAAGCATAATTATTAAACCAGAAAAGAAACTACAATTAAAAATGATACAATCAAGGTCTTTGGAAATGTCATTAATTGGTTAAACTTTGAAAAAACACAGTACATCCAATTTTGTGCTGCAAAAAGTACAGTTCCTTCAATAAATATAACACATCAGCAGAAGTCAGTAGACAGGGTAAAGCATACTAAGTTTTTGGGTGTACATATAGATGAGGATCTTAATTGGAAAATTCATATTTTGGATCTTCTAAAGCGACTAGGTTCAGCAACTTTCGCAATCAGAATAATTGCCAATTTTGGGGATATAGAAATTAGTAAGCTAACATACTTTGCATACTTTCACTCTCTGATGTCATACAGAATAATATTTTTGGGTAACTCAACCTTTAGACAAAAAGTATTCACTGCTCAAAAGAAAGTGGTTAGAATAATGTGTGGGGTTCATTGTTGCACATCTTGTAGGAAGAAGAATACCAGAAAAAAGAAAGATTTACACTATCCTTTACTCAACCTATCTTTGACACAGAAAGGGGTAAAATATGCTGCTATAAAAATTTTCGACAAATTACCAGATGAAATAAAATGCCTGACAGATAGCAGTAATAGCTTCAAAAATAAATTGAAATCATGTCTCCTTGACAATTCCTTCTATACCATAGACGAATTCTTGAATAGGAATAAATATACTATATGCATTTTTTGCATATATACTATATGCATTTAGGCTAGTATGCATGCATACTATATGCATGTAGCATGATTTGTGAACATGGATTCATCGGAGAACATTATTCACGGCACATTCACAGAAAGTAACTCTCTTACTGAGATCGATCTCATGCGGTTCCTGTGTCAGTGACAGATGCTACAGAACTTGTGACCGTGTACTATTCACCTCATAGATGTAAGGCTAGTGGCCGCAGCAACGTTTCATATATATATATATATATATATATATATATATATATATATATATATATATATATGCGCATTTCTTGTGCACTTGACACGTTCCACCTCATAGATGTAAGGCTAGTGGCCGCAGCAACGTTTCATATATATATATATATATATATATATATATATATATATATATATATATGCGCATTTCTTGTGCACTTGACACGTTCCACATCTTAACGGCTACCGTACCGTGCGACTGATCAATGGAACACGCAACCAACTAACTAACTAACTAACTAACTTGGATTCGGGTACATAAACACGGTTCCTTAAATTTCCTCACCTAGACTGACATTTCCGAAGAAACTACCTAATTTTTCTACAGTAAAAGTTCGACCATGTCACCTGTCAGAGTACCTACAAAGTAATTTCGTCCCCAAGATTCCACACCACAGGTTAATAGAAAACCTCTGTTGATAATCGATATGACATACTCACCTAGGAATTTCTGTGACCCAGTAATGCTATGGCGGCACACTGTAGCATGATTTGTGAACACGGATTCATCAGAGAACATTATTCACGGCACATTCACAGGAAGTATCTTACTGAGATCGATCTCATGCGGTTCCTGTGTCAGTGACAGATGGTACAGAACTTGTGACCGTGTACTATTCACCTCATAGATGTAAGGCTAGTGGCCGCAGCAACGATTCAAACGTCGAAATGAAGATCGTGGTTTGCTGCACCTAAAACAAACGTTTGCATATGCTCACTTTTGTTGGCCTTCTCCTACCACTGCCACGTCTTCTCGAACTGCTTTTTTCTCGAAGTTGTTCTTCAGAACGTAAGAAATTTAATGTTAATGGCCGATTGATCTCTTCGTCCAGTATATGTCACGCCTAAGTCGTCGATCCCTCAGTTAAATTGTGTCGGTGTGTGTGTGTGTGTGTGTGTGTGTGTGTGTGTGTGTATGTGTTGGGACTTATGCGCTCTCAGTGTCGAGGTCATCAGCGCCCTGACACATATCAAAAGAAACGAATGTGGACAAATTTAGAAAAATGGGAGCATACACGCAAAGAAAGCGGTAAAAAATAAAAAAATGCTGTATAAGAAATAAAATTCTTTACACACGAATGGAAAAACTAGTAGAGGCCGACCTCTGGGAAGATCAGTTTGGATTCCGTAGAAATATTGCAACACGTGAGGCAATACTGATCTTACGACTTATCTTAGAAGGTAGATTAAGGAAAGGCAGACCTACGTGTCTAGCATTTGTAGACTTAGAGAAAGCTTTTGACAATGTTGACTGGAATACTCTCTTTCAAATTCTGAAGGTGGCAGGGGTAAAATACAGGGAGCGAAAGGCTATTTACAATTTGTACAGAAACCAGATGGCAGTTATAAGAGTCGAGGGGCATGAAAGGGAAGCAGAGGTTGGGAAGGGAGTGAGACAGGGTTGTAGCCTCTCCCCGATGTTATTCAATCTGTATATTGAGCAAGCAGTAAAGGAAACAAAAGAAAAATTCGGAGTAGGTATTAAAATCCACGGAGAAGAAATAAAACTTTGAAGTTCGGCGATGACATTGTAATTCTGTTAGAGACAGCAAAGGTCTTGGAAGAGCTGTTGAACGGAATGGATAGTGTCTTGAAAGGAGGATATAAGATGAACAGCAACAAAAGCAAAACGAGGATAATGGAATGTAGTCGAATTAAGTCGGGTGATGCTGAGGGAATTGGATTATGAAATGAGACACTTAAAGCAGTAAATGAGTTTTGCTATCTGGGGAGCAAAATAACTGATGATAGTCGAAGTAGAGAGGATATAAAATTTAGACTGGCAATGGCAAGGAAAGCATTTCTGAAGAAGAGAAATTTGTTAACATCGAGTAAAAATTAAGTGTCAGGAAGTCGTTTCTGAAAGTATTTGTATGGAGTGAAGCCATGTATGGAAGTGAAACATGGACGATAACTAGTTTGGACAAGAAGAGAATAGAAGCTTTCGAAATGTGGCGCTACAGAAGAATGCTGAAGATTAGATGGGTAGATCCCGTAACTAATGAGGAGGTATTGAATAGAATTTGGGAGAAGAGGAGTTTGTGGCACAACTTGACTAGAAGGGATCGGTTGGTAGGACATGTTCTGAGGCATCAAGGGATCACCAATTTAGTATTGGAGAGCAGCGTGGAGGGTAAAAATCGTAGAGGGAGACCAAGAGATGAATACACTAAACAGATTCAGAGGGATGTAGGTTGCAGTAGGTACTGGGAGATGAAGCATGGAGAGATGCATCAAACCAGTCTCAGGACTGAAGACCACAATAACAACAACAAGAAAATAAAACGTATCGACAATCGCCGAGCGTCAGCAACAAGGCAACGTAGTCATCGGATGTATATGGCATGCTTATTCCACGTCAATATCTGTGGCAGACCAAATCTCGTACGTTTGTCCAGTCCGCATTGCTTACGGAAGTTTCTATAATCTAACGGAATTACATAACATTGATATAAATTTTGTTTAAATCGATTTGAACACAGTTTCAATCCAGCAGCTAGATGAGCGAAAAAAGTTATGTTCTGTTTGGGAGATTAAGACTTGTTGCTGTAACTCTCTGGAAAATAACTAAGTACACTATGTTCATAACTCTGCAGAAGCAGTAACGTTTCTTACCTTTACCTCTCTAAATGAATATTCCTTTCACTTGTTAATTTGTACGGTGCAGAGAAAAACAACTTATCTGAAACACCATATACATATACACTCCTGGAAATTGAAATAAGAACACCGTGAATTCATTGTCCCAGGAAGGGTAAACTTTATTGACACATTCCTGGGGTCAGATACATTACATGATCACACTGACAGAACCACAGGCACATAGACACAGGCAACAGAGCATGCACAATGTCGGCACTAGTACAGTGTATATCCACCTTTCGCAGCAATGCAGGCTGCTATTCTCCCATGGAGACGATCGTAGAGATGCTGGATGTAGTCCTGTGGAACGGCTTGCCATGCCATTTCCACCTGGCGCCTCAGTTGGACCAGCGTTCGTGCTGGACGTGCAGACCGCGTGAGACGACGCTTCATCCAGTCCCAAACATGCTCAATGGGGGACAGATCCGGAGATCTTGCTGGCCAGGGTAGTTGACTTACACCTTCTAGAGCACGTTGGGTGGCACGGGATACATGCGGACGTGTATTGTCCTGTTGGAACAGCAAGTTCCCTTGCCGGTCTAGGAATGGTAGAACGATGGGTTCGATGACGGTTTGGACGTACCGTGCACTATTCAGTGTCCCCTCGACGATCACCAGTGGTGTACGGCCAGTGTAGGAGATCGCTCCCCACACCATGATGCCGGGTGTTGGCCCTGTGTGCCTCGGTCGTATGCAGTCCTGATTGTGGCGCTCACCTGCACGGCGCCAAACACGCATACGACCATCATTGGCACCAAGGCAGAAGCGACTCTCATCGCTGAAGACGACACGTCTCCATTCGTCCCTCCATTCACGCCTGTCGCGACACCACTGGAGGCGGGCTGCACGATGTTGGGGCGTGAGCGGAAGACGGCCTAACGGTGTGCGGGACCGTAGCCCAGCTTCATGGAGACGGTTGCGAATGGTCCTCGCCGATACCCCAGGAGCAACAGTGTCCCTAATTTGCTGGCAAGTGGCGGTGCGGTCCCCTACGGCACTGCGTAGGATCCTACGGTCTTGGCGTGCATCCGTGCGTCGCTGCGGTCCGGTCCCAGGTCGACGGGCACGTGCACCTTCCGCCGACCACTGGCGACAACATCGATGTACTGTGGAGACCTCACGCCCCACGTGTTGATCAATTCGGCGGTACGTCCACCCGGCCTCCCGCATGCCCACTATACGCCCTCGCTCAAAGTCCGTCAACTGCACATACGGTTCACGTCCACGCTGTCGCGGCATGCTACCAGTGTTAAAGACTGCGATGGAGCTCCGTATGCCGCGGCAAACTGGCTGACACTGACGACGGCGGTGCACAAATGCTGCGCAGCTAGTGCCATTCGACGGCCAACACCGCGGTTCCTGGTGTGTCCGCTGTGCCGTGCGTGTGATCATTGCTTGTACAGCCCTCTCGCAGTGTCCGGAGCAAGTATGGTGGGTCTGACACACCGGTGTCAATGTGTTCTTTTTTCCATTTCCAGGAGTGTACATTCGGGCCGAGTATTGTGCCATGCCCTTGTCAAGCTTAATACAGAAACTGCGAATGAATTAGCTCCATCTTTGACTGTAATATACTGCACATACCTTCAGTAGGGATGCGTTCCCCGTGACTGAAAGGCATAACGTACCCACAGAACTCACATTTATTTCCAGCTGAATACTGTACTCCATTCTGAGTGCAAAGTTTATAAACTATTTTGAAAAATAACCTTGTCCATGTAAGTGAGTAACGGGTGCTGTAAACATCGATCACGCCAAACTCAAAAAAATGGCTCTGAGCACTATGGGACTTAACTTCTAAGGTCATCAGTCCCCTAGAACTTAGAACTACTTAAACCTAACTAACCTAAGGACATCACACACATCCATGCCCGAGGCAGGATTCGAACCTGCGACCGTAGCGGCCGCGCGGTTCCAGACTGTAGCGCCTTTAACCGCTTGGCCACCACGGCCGGCACGCCAAACTCAACTCGCGCTATTCTCACACCATAGATTGTGCACTCCACCGACAAACTTTCAGAGGTCATTCAAGGATACGTTCTGAGTATTTGGTAAAAGGAACCCACAGTCTCCGGTGGATCGCTATAGATTAAAAATGTAATTACGATTTATTTTGTTTTTTACCCTCGTTTCTGTACAAATACCGCCACAATAATGAAAAAGATAGTAATATGTAATCACCAAAACGTACGAAGGGCGGTCAATAAATAATGCAATTTTTTTCTCGGCCGATTTCAATTGATCAAATGCGGAATCTGTTGTGGGCCATCGTGGAATATTCCCGCTTCAGCCCATGTAGTATCATGCTGTTTCGACAGCTATTGGTGGTATACGTAGCCTTTAAAATTGTGTCTGTAATGGAGGTCCGTTCCAAGCAGTGAGCTGTCATTGAATTTCTTTTGGCGGAAAA
This sequence comes from Schistocerca nitens, assembly GCF_023898315.1. Taxonomy (NCBI): domain Eukaryota; kingdom Metazoa; phylum Arthropoda; class Insecta; order Orthoptera; family Acrididae; genus Schistocerca; species Schistocerca nitens. Next base: position 636,524,573 of record NC_064618.1, on the reverse strand, counting down.
CGGGAGCATCGCAGATATTGATAGGCGCTTGTAGAATGTCTACAGAGGCCTGGCGGTGAACAAAAGCACGGCGAGTTGTTGGGCGATGCGTCTGTCATCATCGCAACAAGGTCGTGCAAACCTGTCCGATGTCTCGCGTGCCGGCCGGCCGCAAACAGCTGTAACTGCTACAATGTTGGAATGTGTGGACACACTCTTTCGAGGTGATCGATGGATCACAATCACAATTCTGTCTGATGTCCTCCCTGATGGAGCAACGATCAACACTGTTGTGTATTGTGACACCGTCAGGACACTGGAGAAACAACTTCATTGTTTTCGTTGCCACAAAAATACAAACGAACTTCTCCTTCTTCATGATAAACGCAAGGCATCGCACAAGTCTTCGCAGATGAGAGGAGCTCACAGAACTTCATGGTACTATTCTTTCTCATCCATCTTACAGCCTGGATCTCTCACCTTCCGATTTCCATCTGTTTGACACAATGAAGCAGTACGCAGATGACGTGGAGATTATTGATGCAGCAAACGTTGGCTCCGACGTCGGCCAATAGAGTGGCATCATGACATCATACGGGCCCTTCCAGTAAGGTGGCGTAAGGCCGTCGCATTGAACGGAGATTGTGTTGGAAAATAGAGTTTTGTAGCCAAGAGAGTGGGGAATGACACGGCCTACTGAAATCCTGAATAAAAGCAACCTGCTTTCAGAGAAATTACTTATTGAGCGTCCCTCGTACAACTCGTCCTATTCCTCACAGAAGCCTATGGAAAGATGCAAAAAAAAAAAAAAAAAAAAAAAAAAAACCGTGAGTGGTTGTCGTAACCGCGGGAAAAGCGGTCTATTGACACACAGTCAACATGGGTTTAGAAACCATCGTTACTGCGAAACACAACTAGCTCTTTATTCACATGAAGTGCTGAGTGCTATTGACAAGCGATTTCAGATCGATTCCGTATTCCTGAATTTCCGGAAGGCTTTTGACACTGTACCACACAAGCGACTCGTAGTAAAATTGCGTGCTTATGGAATATCGTCTTAGTTATGTGACTGGATTTGCGATTTCCTGTCAGAGAGGTCACAGATCCTAGTAATTGACGGAAAGTCATCGAGTAAAACAGAAGTGATTTCTGGCGTTCCGCAAGGTAGTGCTACAGGCCCTTTGCTGTTCCTTATCTATATAAACGATTTGGGAGACAACCTGAGCAGCCGTCTTCGGTTGTTTGCAGATGACACTGTCGTTTATCGACCAATAAAGTCATCAGAAGATCAAAACAAACTGCAAAACGATTTAGAAAAAATATCTGAATGATGCGAAAAGTGGCAGTTGACCCTAAATAACGAAAAGTGTCGGGTCATCCACATAAGTGCTAAAAGGAACTCGTTAAACTTCGGTTACACCATAAATTGTCTAATCTAAAAGTCGTAAATTCAACTAAATACCTAGGTATTACGAACAACTTATATTGGAAAGAACACATAGAAATTGTTGTGGGGAAGGCTAACCAAACGCTGCTTTTATTGGCAGGACACTTAGAAAATATAACAGACCTACTAAGGAGACTGCCTACACGATGCTTGTCCGTCCTCTTTTAGAATACTGCTGCGCGGTGTGGTAGGACTGACGGAGTACATCGAAAAAGTTCAAAGAAAGGCAGCACGTTTTGTATTATCGCGAAATATGGGAGAGAGTGTCACAGAAATGATACAGAATTTGGGCTGGACATCATTAAAAGAAAGGCGTTTTTCGTTGCGACGGAATCTTCTCACGAAATTCCAATCACCAACTTTCTCCTCCGAATGCGAAAATATTTTGTTGACACAGACCTACATACGGCGGAACAAACACCACGATAAAATAAGGGAAATCAGAGCTCGTACGGAAAGATATAGGTGTTCATTCTTTCCGCGCGCTATAGGAGATTGGAATAACAGATAATTGTGAAGGCGGTTCGATGAACCCTCTGCCAGGCACTTAAATGCGATTTGCAGCGTATCCACGTAGATGTAGATGTAGATGGGCGTCGTTGTGCCGGTCTTGCACTGCATTCGGTCAAACCATACACGAAACGCATACCGGCGAACCCTTCACCAGTAAACCTACCTGTACTGTTGTGTGTCACGTTAACCAGAGCGGGCGAGGGTAAAGTGGACATTATTGCTGTAAGCGACAAGTACCGTGTGTGAACGCATTAAGTCGGTTTCCAAACAAGACACTCAGCATACAGTCGACATTTACGCTGTAGAGCACTACTTTCAGTGAAATAGAAACATAAAGCTAATACTACGTGTACGTCTACAGCAACATGACTACTCTGTAATTCAAACCGAAGTGGCTGGCAGAGGGTTCTTCGAACCACCATCAGACTACTCTACCATCCTACTCTTTAACAGAGCGTGAGAAAAATGAACCCTTGAATTTTTCGCGCGAACTCTGATTTCTCTTATTTTATAATAATGATCATTTCTCACTATGTACATTGGTGTCAACGAAATATTTCAGCATTCGGAGGAGAACGCTCGGAATTGAAATTTCGTGGAAATACCTTCCCGCAACGAAAAACGTCTTTCTTTTAATGAGTGTTTCCTCAATTTGTGTATCACATCCATGATTCTCTCTCCCTGTTTTGCGACAGTACAAAACGAGCTGTCGTTCTTTGGACTTCTTCGATATCCACCGTCAATCCAGTCTGGTAAGGATCCCGTACAGCTCAGCAATTCTCTAGCAGTGTACAGAAAAGAGTAATGTAGGCAGTCTCTTTAGTGGTTGTGTTTCATCATCTACGTATTCTCCCAATAAAACGCAGCCTTTGGTTTGCCTTCCCCACAACTTAACTATGTGATCGATGCAATGTAAGCCGTTGATAATTGTAATTATTTGGTATTTAGTTGCATTGGCAGCACTTAGAATTGTGTGATTTATCATGTATTCGAAATTTAACGGATTCCTTTCAGTACTTCTGTGGATGTCCTCACACTTTTCATTATTTGGGGCCCATTGCCACTTTACCATCATATCTTGTGTAAATCATTTTGCAGTTGGTTTTGATCGTCTGATGACTTTAGTAGACAGTAAATGACAACATTATCAGCAGATTGTCTCCTAAGTCGTTTATATGGATTAGGAAGAGCAGAGGCTCTAGAATATTTCCTTGGGGCGAGCAGAGGGGTTGGGTTGTTTTGGGGAAGGAGACCAGACAGAGAGGTCATCGGTCTCATCGGATTAGGGAAGGACGGGGAAGGAAGTCGGCCGTGCCCTTTGAAAGGAACCATCCCGGCATTTGCCTGGAGCGATTTAGGGAAATCACGGAAAACCTAAATCAGGATGGCCGGACGCGGGATTGAACCGTCGTCCTCCCGAATGCGAGTCCAGTGTTTAACCACTGCTCCACCTCGCTCGGTGGGGCGAGCAGACATCACCTCTGTTGTACTGGATGACTTTCCGTCAATTACTAGAAACTGTGCCCTTTCTGATAGGAAATCAAGAGTCCAGTTGCACAACTCAAACGATACTCCGCAGGCTGGATTATAAACCGCTTTTGAGGAACGGTATCAAAACCCTTTTAGAAAACTAGAAATATGGAATCAGAATGAGATCCCCTGTCGATAGCACTCATTACTTAGTGAAAATAAAGTCTGATGACTTAAGTAGACAGTAAATGACAGCATTATCGGCAGATTGTCTCCTAAGTCGTTTATATACACTCCTGGAAATGGAAAAAAGAACACATTGACACCGGTGTGTCAGACCCACCATACTTGCTCCGGACACTGCGAGAGGGCTGTACAAGCAATGATCACACGCACGGCACAGCGGACACACCAGGAACCGCGGTGTTGGCCGTCGAATGGCACTAGCTGCGCAGCATTTGTGCACCGCCGTCGTCAGTGTCAGCCAGTTTGCCGCGGCATACGGAGCTCCATCGCAGTCTTTAACACTGGTAGCATGCCGCGACAGCGTGGACGTGAACCGTATGTGCAGTTGACGGACTTTGAGCGAGGGCGTATAGTGGGCATGCGGGAGGCCGGGTGGACGTACCGCCGAATTGCTCAACACGTGGGGCGTGAGGTCTCCACAGTACATCGATGTTGTCGCCAGTGGTCGGCGGAAGGTGCACGTGCCCGTCGATCTGGGACCGGACCGCAGCGACGCACGGATGCACGCCAAGACCGTAGGATCCTACGCAGTGCCGTAGGGGACCGCACCGCCACTTCCCAGCAAATTAGGGACACTGTTGCTCCTGGGGTATCGGCGAGGACCATTCGCAACCGTCTCCATGAAGCTGGGCTACGGTCCCGCACACCGTTAGGCCGTCTTCCGCTCACGCCCCAACATCGTGCAGCCCGCCTCCAGTGGTGTCGCGACAGGCGTGAATGGAGGGACGAATGGAGACGTGTCGTCTTCAGCGATAAGAGTCGCTTCTGCCTTGGTGCCAATGATGGTCGTATGCCTGTTTGGCGCCGTGCAGGTGAGCGCCACAATCAGGACTGCATACGACCGAGGCACACAGGGCCAACACCCGGCATCATGGTGTGGGGAGCGATCTCCTACACTGGCCGTACACCACTGGTGATCGTCGAGGGGACACTGAATAGTGCACGGTACGTCCAAACCGTCATCGAACCCATCGTTCTACCATTCCTAGACCGGCAAGGGAACTTGCTGTTCCAACAGAACAATGCACGTCCGTATGTATTCCGTGCCACCCAACGTGCTCTAGAAGCTGTAAGTCAACTACCCTGGCCAGCAAGATCTCCGGATCTGTCCCCCATTGAGCATGTTTGGGACTGGATGAAGCGTCGTCTCACGCGGTCTGCACGTCCAGCACGAACGCTGGTCCAACTGAGGCGCCAGGTGGAAATGGCATGGCAAGCCGTTCCACAGGACTACATCCAGTATCTCTACGATCGTCTCCATGAGAGAATAGCAGCCTGCATTGCTGCGAAAGGTGGATATACACTGTACTAGTGCCGACATTGTGCATGCTCTGTTGCCTGTGTCTATGTGCCTGTGGTTCTGTCAGTGTGATCATGTGATGTATCTGACCCCAGGAATGTGTCAATAAAGTTTCCCCTTCCTGGGACAATGAATTCACGGTGATCTTATTTCAATTTCCAGGAGTGTAGATTAGGAAGAGCAGAGGCTCTAGAATATTTCCTTGGGGGGACCAGACATCGCCTCTGTTTAACTGGATGACTTTCCGTCAATTACTAGAGACTGTGTCCTTTCTGATAGGAAATCAAGAACCCAGTCGCAGGCTGTGTTTCACAAGAAAGAATCTCTGTAAAAGTTCGGAAGCGAATACTACGAAGTGCTTACTATAATTTAGGAATCAAGATGAAGTGGCAACGGTTGGACACCGGGGAGCGCGGTCGGTAGTACAGCACTTCACAGCCACCATCGGTCGAATAAATCAGTCACAACTTACGCCATATGCGTGCGAGCGTTGTCCTGCAAAATGATGGACGGGTCCTGCGGAAAGTTTCGCCGCTTCTTTCTCTAAGTTGGTCGCAAACTGTATACGAAAATAGCTTAATAGACTTTGCACGCGGAATGATAATTGGGGCTAGACGCATAGGACATTTCAATTCGGGAATCGTTAGAGAATTCAGTATTCCGAAATCCGCAGTATCAACAGTGAGCCGAGAATACCAAATTTCAGGCATTACCTCTCACCACGGACAACGCAGTGGCCGATGGCCTTTGTTTAACGACCGAAGGCAGCGGCGTTTTCGTGCAGTTCGCAGTGCTAACAGACAAGCAGCACTGCGTGAAATAGCCGCAGAAATCAATGTGGACTTACAACGATAGTATCCGTTAGGACAGGCAGCGAAATTTGGTATTAACGGGCTGTGGCAGCAGACGATTGACGTGAGTGCCTTTGCTAGCAGCACGACGTCGCCTGCTGCCCCTCTCCTGGACTCGTTAACATATTAGTTGGGCCTTAGATGACTGGAAAACCGTGCCTGTTCACACGAGTCCCGATTTAAGTCGGTAAGAGCTGATGGTAGGGTTCGAGAAGGGCGCAGTCCCCACGAAGCCATGGACCCAAGTTATCAACAAAGCTCTGTGCAAACCGATGGTGGCTCCATAATGGTGTGGGCTGTGTTTACGTGGTCCAACTGCACTGATCATTGACTGGAAATGGTTATGTTCGGGTACTTGGAGACCATTTGCAGCTATTCATGGACTGCATGTTACCGAACAACGGTGGAATTTTTGTGGATAACAATGCACCATATCACTGGGCCACAAGTGTTCACAGTTGGTCTGAAGAACATCCTGGACAATTCAAGCGAATGACTTGTCCACCCAAATTGCCCGACGTGAATCCCACCGAGAGATCATTTCACGCATAAAATCCTGCTCCGGCAACGCCGTCGCAGTTATGGACGGCTACAGAGGTAGCATGGCTCATTATTTCTGCAGCGGACTTCCAAAGACTTGTTGAGTCCATCCCACGTCGAGTTGCCACACTACGCCAGAAAAAGGAGGCCCGACACGATACTGGAAGCCATTCCACGACGTTTGTCACCGCAGTGTATATCTATCCCGTATAGATCTTTCGGATAAAATTGTGCTAATGCCGGCTCGCATAAGCATTCTTCCCATACTCCATTCGTGAATGTTGCGCGGTGAAACTTTAAAGCATGCTATAATAAATTTGAAATTTGTGGTAAGGACTATGGGACCAAACTGCTGAGTTCATCGGTCCCTAGGCTTACACACTACATAAGCTAACTTAAACTAACTAACGCTAAGGGCAACACACACACCCATGCCCGAGGGAGGACTGGAACTTCCGACGGGGGGAGCCGCGCGAACCGTGACGAGGAGCCTGAGACCGTGCGGCTACCCCACGCGGCAATGCTACAATAAAAAGAGCACTCTGCCTGGTACATCACGATAATTAGTAGAGTGCAGATTTAGATAGAGAAAAAGTAAGTGCAGCACATACACTACTCGCCATTAAAATTGCTACACCACGAAGATGACGTGCTACAGACGCGAAATTTAACCGACAGGAAGAATATGCTGTGATATGCAAATGATGAGCTCTTCAGAGCATTCACAAAATGTTGGCGCCGGTGGGTTGGCGCGTTGGTCGAGATCCAATAACTGTTAGCAGAATATGGAATCGGTGGGTTCAAGAGGGTAATACGGAACGCCGTGCTGGATCCCAACGGCCTCGTATCACTAGCAGTCGAGATGACAGGCATCTTGTCCGCATGGCTGTAACGGATCGTGCAGCCACGTCTCGATCCCTGAGTCATCAGATGGGGACGTTTGCAAAACAACAACCATCTGCACGAACAGTTCGACGACGTTTGCAGCAGCATGGACTATCAACTCGGAGACCATGGCTGCGGTTACCCTTGACGCTGCATCACAGACAGGAACGCCTGCGATGGTGTACTCAACGACGAACCTGGGTGCACGAATGGCATAACGTCATTTTTTCGGATGAATCTAGGTTCTATTTACAGCATCATGATGGTCGCATCCGTGTTTGGCGACGTCACGGTGAACGCACATTGGAAGCGTGTATTCGTCATCGCCTTACTGGCGTATCACCCGGCGTGATGGTATGGGGTGCCACTGGTTACACGTCTCGGTCACCTCTTGTTCGCATTGACGGCACTTTGAACAGTGGACGTTACATTTCAGATGTGTTACGACCCGTGGCTCTACCCTTCATTCGATCCCTGCGAAACCCTACATTTCAGCAGGATAATGCACGACCGCATGTTGCAGGTCCTGTACGGGCCTTTCCGGGTGCATAAAATGTTAGACTGCTGCCCTAGCCAGCACATTCTCCAGATCTCTCACTAATTGAAAACGTCTGGTCAGTGGTGGCCGAGCAACTGGCTCGTTACAATACGCTATTCACTACTCCTGATGAACTGTGGTATCGTGTTGAAGCTGCATGGGCAGCTGTACCTGTACACGCCATCCAAACTCTGTTTGACTCAATACTCAGGCGTATCAAGGCGGTTATTACGGCCAGAGGTGATTGTTCTGGGTACTGATTTCTCAGGATCTATGCACCCAAATTGCGTGAAAATGTTATCACATGTCAGTTCCAGTATAATATATTTGATCAATGACTACCAGTTTATCATCTGCATTTCTTCTTGGTGTAGCAATTTTAATGGCCAGCAGTGTAACAGTAACCCAATATTAAACTGGTCAAGCTGAAAGGGAAACTAACTGTAAAATGCTCAAAACTAAGTTTTCGGAAATTGATGTTTTCCTTGTGACCAGAGAGCCTGTAAGCATGCATATAATTGAAGTTATTTCTGGTATACGTCAAGAACGTTGTGCCACCAACCGACAAATTGATAACACTAACATACCTGACATGGACAAGTAGCTCCGATGAACGTAAAACATGAGGCCGTAAGTCAGCAAACACAAACCAAGGAGATGTGACATTAAATCTCTTCAAATGGAAGAAGAACTCGCGTACTGAGCGAGACGTGAACTGGCACGACAGATATGACATCGACATACATCTCCCTACAACTATTGTTGCCCTTGTCTCCAAAGTGAAGTTTAACAAGAAGTATAAGATAATACTACTTTAACTGTGTAATGGCAGTTATATGCGTTGTCATTACCATAAATTGTTAATCTGTGCTGAAATAACTGACTATTAACTGTTATTTGAAGTTAACTTGGCTTTAAACTAATAAAACACAGACAGTCAGCACTCTTCATTTATGTTATTCATTCAGTTCGCTATATTTCCGAACTATTTTGCTGAATTAACTGTTTGGTTCGAACTATTTGCATGTGAATTCCATTTTCCATGCATAGTTAGAGCAGTATTATCAAACAACTGGACTGTCATCCCAATAACATGACTTAAAATAATCTGCATATAACTGAAGTATGATAGACATGGCAATAGTGAACGACTTATAACGGTGACATTAATTACAGCTTACTTTTCTACAAGTTCTTACAGTGGCAGTACATTGTATAACGAATCGCTCTAATTTTAGTCATTTGCATAGCACACTTTTTCGTGAGTGTTTGTGATTCCTATTCATAAACACGTTTGATTTTACTTTTTGTGGAAAGCTATCTTGTAACTCCTTGCAGAGTCATAATTGTAACAGAATCCAAATCTCACCACTTTTATTCAAGTTTTGTCAGTTTAAAGGTCGTTTTCATCTGTAATCAAATAAGTGAAAGATACTTAGAACTCGTGTTGCTTTTAAAGACTTTAATACGACATTTATTCCAGAATGAGATATTTCCACTGTGCAAAGGGGTTTGCGCTGATATGAAACGTCCTGGCAGATTAAAACTGTGTGCGGGACCGAGACTCGAACTCGGGACCTTCGCCTTTCGCGGGAAAGTGCTCTATCAACTAAGCTACCCGTCCTCACAGCTTTACTTCCGCCAGTAACTCGTCTCCTACCTTCCAAACTTCACAGAAGCTCTCCTCCGAGCCATGCTGTGAGGACGGGGCGTGAGTCGTGCTTGGGTAGCTCAGTTGGTAGAGCACTTGCCCGCGAAAGGCAAAGGTCCCGAGTTCGAGTCTCGGTCCGGCACACAGTTTTAATCTTCCAGGAAGTTTCATATCAGCGCACACTCCGCTGCAGAGTGAAAATCTCATTCTGGAAACATCCCCCAGGCTGTGGCTAACCATGTCTCCCCAATATCCTTTCTTCCAGGAATGCTAGTTCTGGATGGTTCTGTTAAGTTTGGAAGGCAAGAGACGAGGTACTGGCGGAAGTAAAGCTGTGAAGAGCGGCCGTGAGTCCTGCTTGGGTAGCTCAGATGGTAGAGCACTTGCGTGCGAAAGGCAAAGGTCCCGAGTTCGAGTCTAAATCCGGCACACAGTTTTAGTCTGCCGGGAAGTTTCACGACCATTATTAATTACACTGAAATGCGCTGCGTATTGACATAGGTTAGCGCCACTATGTGAACGAAGATTTGAAAATAATATAAATTTGAGTACAAACTCATTCCATGCATCGTCTACAGTTTTTTAAAGTACACACGAGAGAAGTAAATACCGAAGCATTAATAAATCGTAATATTGCGCTAGACACATTCTTTTACGCAGTCGACCTCAGTATTGTACAAGAAATCGATGAGCTCAAAAGATCAGTCTACGATATTTATACACTGCATGACAAAGCAGCCAGAAGGGCTCAAACTTCAAGAGCTGAGAGGGTAAGTGATTTTACTTCAGTCGTTATAATATCGAGTCAAATTTACAAAGAAGTTGGCAGGATGAGGCAACTCACCAGCGTCGTGAAGTTGGAGCCTCTCTGGCCTCGATGCATGCATTGATTCGGTTGGGAAGGGAGCCGCAAAGCCGTTGTATCCTCTCCTGAGGCGAGCTGGACCACAACTGGTCCTTGATATCGTGGATACTGTCCCTAGGACGGAGTTGACTTCCAACCTTGTTCCACAGTATTCTATCGGGGACACATCTGGGGATCTTGCTGGCCGTGGGACTATCTAGCGCATCGAGTCACGTGCCATCTCTGGACGAGCATTATAGTATTGAAAAATGGTACCATTATACCGTCGCTTGAGAGGTAACACATGAGGACGCAGGATGTCCACTTCGTATCCTTGTGCCGTCGTAATTCCCTCAGTCAGTAGCAGCCATGCCCTGAAGTCATACTCGATGGCTCTGCAGACCAGGACAACATATGTAACACTGCTGTTTCTTTCCAAAACACTGAAAGAGTGAGACCTCTCCCCAGGTCGCCGCTATATACGTCGATGACGGTTATCTAGAGTACTGCAGAACCGCTCTTTATCTCTGCACACAATGCGACGCCATTCATGGACAGTCCATGCTTCCCTGTTGCGGCACCACTTCAAACGCAGCCGTCTGTGTAGTGGCGTTAACTGAGCTTGCGCCGCGCGGGATTAGCCAAGCGGTCTGGGCGCTGCAGTCATGGACTTGCGGCTGGTCCCAGCGGAGGTTCGAGTCATCCCTCGGGCCTGGGTGTGTGTGTTTGTCCTTAGGATAATTTAGGTTAAGTAGTGTGTAAGCTTAGGGACTGATGACCTTTGCAGTTAAGTCCCATAAGATTTCACACACATTTGAACATTTTTTGAACTGAGCTTGCACATGGACGGTAATTGCCTAGTCCGATGGTGCAGGGATGATACAGAATTTTACAGAGAGTCCATTAACTGTTCTCAGATGGAAGGGGGTTACTACGAGGGGCGTCTGAAAAGTCCGTTCAAAGTCCGAGCGATGGCACCACCGGCGCGTATGTTTAGTTAGTAGCATCTTTGGAAAGAACGCATACCAAGTTTTAGCCATATTGGTCTAGTTCTTTGTATTTGGCATTCGTGTGAATCAAGCAAGTCGAGTGATTGTCAAAAAATGGACGAAGAAGAATTTCGTGTGGTGATTAAACATTACTTTATTAAAGGCAAACCACCAGTGACTCTGCACCTTCGATCAGAACAGTTTATAAGTGGTTTCAAAATTTTCGGAGTGGTCATATGGGCACAAGTGATGCTGAACGTACTGGACTTCCTGTGGAGGTTACGACTCCATAAATCATTGATAAAATCCATGGTATAGTGATGGATGACAGAAGAGTTAAGGTGCGTGAGATTGCTAGTACTGAGGGCATCTCTAATGAATGGGTACATAATATTTTGCACAAACATTTGGACATGAGAAAGCTATCCGCGAGATCGGTTCCGCGATTGCTCACGCTTGGCCAAAAACGGAATCGTGTGAAGCGTTGCAAGGATGGTTTGCAGCTGTTCAGGAAGAATCCGCAGGACTTTAAGTGTCGTTTCGTCACTGTGGATGAAACATGGATACATTACTATACTCCTGAGACCAAACAACAATCTAAACATTGGGTTACCAAGGGAGAATCTGCACCAAAAAAGGGGAAGACCAGTCCTTCGGCCGGAAAGGTTATGGTGACTATCTTTTGGGATTCGCAAGGGGATAATCCTCATCGACTATCTGGAAAAGGGTAAAACTATCACAGGTGCGTATGTATAATCGTTATTGGACCGTCTGAAAACCGAGCTGCAAGAAAAACGCCGGCGATTGGACCGCAAAAAGTCCTTTTTCATCACGACAATGCACCAGCATACACCTCGAAACGTCCCCTTAGAAAAATTATACATGACTGTGTTTAAACTGACACACAATATTTTTAGCGCAACGCAATCTGACTTTCAAAAATCCTTACAAAAGAAGGGCCCTGACTAACATTAACCTATACCTTTCACAAATCACTTACCTCACAAAAATCTTCGTTACTCAAGCTACAGCAATACAGCGAGCGCCACTACTGCCAGCTAAATAAAAGATTCAAACTACCGAAGGCACTAACTACTGATAGGCATAGTTAGCAAATGAAAGATTTTAATAGAGAACAAACAATGTATTTACCTTAATAGTTATAATATATATAGCAGTTCATGACATCCAGTCTTACAAATTTCAAAACTCCGCCATCTCTCTCCCCACATCCACCACTGCTGCCGGCTCACCTCCAACTGCGCAACGCTATGCGCTGTTAACAGCCAACAGCCAACAGCCCAACACTACAATGGCGAATATTACAACAATGCCACCCAGCCACAGACTGCACACAGCACAGCTAGTGATTTTCATACAGAGCGCTACGTGGCGTTACCAATAAGAAAACCTAAACAGCCTACTTACATAGCGCCCATGGTCCCCCAAAAAAAATTTTACAAATTGTTTTGGGCAGTGGTCAATAACGATTTGATAAAATTTTTCATAATTACAATAACAAAGATATCAAATGCACACACTTATTGATACAATGTTGGTCAAAAGCTAAAATTTTCTCACAGTACATAAAGACAGTCCTTATCGTTCATCACAGTAAAATAGCAGTGTTTTTCTCAAAGTCTTAGCAGTAAAAGAAAATGCACACGGAAGTAGTGGATTTCCATGCAGTCTTGAAGAAGTAGTGTTGTCCTTCCAACGGAAAGACAGTGCTGACTATTGACTTGCAGACAGGTAATGGGCCACAACAGAGCAAACCGACAGTAGAGTCATTCGAAGCTTTGAAGAATACTGGTAGGTAGGTCATCACAGAGCAGACCCACTGTAGTCCTGGTAGAGATTATGGTATTGGTGGGCCACCAGAGGTGCAGACCCACTGCAGTCCTTGTATAAATAATGGTATTGGTGGGCCATCAAAGATGCAGACCCACTGTACTCCTTGTAGAGACGGCCAGCAACCATCTCTTGCGACTGTGCAGGTGCACAATCACCATCAAAGAGTCTTGCGGACAATATAGCAAGTCCATAAACCACCACTTGTGTACTCACAAAACTTTTTGGAATGTCCTTAGAACCAGCAATGCTGTTATCCAGTCCCTTGCTGAATTATCAACACATGTGCAAACACTAACAGTCCCTACTTATCACATATTGTCCATATACTATGACCAACAGAAACGTGTGCAGTGAAATATAACTTACAAGTTACTTAATTTGATGAACTGGTGTCAATTACAATTTTATAACGTAAGAATACAATAACAAAGGTACAAAATACATCATTAAAGAACATAACAATACAGACAACATTTGTGGTAATGCAGGCTTTACAGAAGAATCGAAATAACATATATATCAGTGTTACAGGAATTATGACATAAGTAAATACATAAAAGATCAGAATAACTTTTGAAACATCAACTTTACACATGAGCATTAAAACAAAACAGAATAAATAATGTCTAAACATCTTTACAAAGTAAATAACATAGTATTTGAAAAATTCTACAAGCCTAAATCTTATTAGCTAAAGACTTAAAGACAGGAAAAAGACAAATACACAAGAGTACATATACACATATCGGAATAATACAAAAGGAAAGACAGGGTTCGTTTTCAGTGTGACATTTGGTAATGCAGTCCAACCCAAAACTTCGTTCTGTAGATCTTTCCCCTTATTTCAACATTTGTTTCCACCAAAAAAAATCCTATCCAAGCATGCTTTCTGTATTCTGTTCACATCGTCTTTCGAAATTCTTTTTTTGGCCAAACCATTTTCTTATAGCTTCCCAATGCATTTCTTCCAATTCATCACAACTCGTTCTCACATATAGCCTACCCCATCTTAAGCTAACTTAAATCTACTGAGCTCAGATGCTAAACTAAGGGATGAGGCAATGCAGCAGCACAAAACAATTAACACAAACAGCAATGACAAAAAAATGGAAATTGGCAAAGCAAGCTACAGTAAATCTAAATTACCAATCAAATGCAACATTACAACTAATATGAGCCAATGTGCAGCAACAAGAAAAATAAATCAGTAGTAAAACTAGCTTAACAGAGTAATACAAAGTGAAATTTAGTAGCACTATGCCTGGCAAACAGCAGCAGCAAATGCAATAACTTATATCTAAACATGAAAAAGCTCAAGCAGAAAAAATATTACAGTAAAAATGGCCATGTTTAATGCCTATGTCACATCTTAACACTAGAGTGATGCATCACGAGAACTTACACTAGCAGATAAGTTACCAAATCATAAAAAAATTATTTATGCAATTCCTGTTAAGGGAAATGTCTATTTATGTGCCCTCGTTTTCTTGGAAGTAGATCATAAATTTCTTATTGACTGGATCTGTAGGCATAAAATAACTATATTAGTACATCTGTTAAATTTTATTTTAACCAATGCTGCAGTGCAGCTAGAAACTGGATATTAAACAAAATGAGCAATCTCTCAACTACAAAGACAATAGATGTAAAAATGTTTCACATCATTTCATTAGGCAATTTAGTAAATATCAAATTAAGAGCTCCACAGTGTAATAATATGTTTTCAAGTTTGAGCGTGTCGTATTTGTGATGCTTTCTACAAAGGAATGTCAATAGCAAGGATAATGGTCTCTTTTTTTTCTCCACCTGTGCCCCTGAAAGGCACACACTAATGGCTTTTTTCCAGGCGATTGTCGCGCAGCTGGGTGCCCATGACGCATTATGTGAAGGTGGTCACTTAACTTTCTTACCGAAATATTTACGACAGCAGTGACAGTCTCATATAAAAATTTCACAGGTCGAGATTTTGCGTTACAAATGTGTAGAAACAAAATCCTATCAATATAACAAAGTCCAAAAAATTTTCAGGGGCATTGTGATACATTCACACATGTACACACATTTCATAATTCTAAAGTACGATTCTTGGTTTCCAACATCCTTTTCCACAAATCAGAGTCCCTAACCACTACTAATTATTCCTTATCTTATTATACATATACATATTCGTTGACACTTCTTCAATATTTCATCATAAGAAATACGCAGCATAATCAAATTCCTCATATACGGTATCATCATCTTATTGATAATAAACATACCTCAACAGCATAATACATATCGTCGTCGTAATAATATCATAACATCTCAGACAATTCTCAAAATCTTCGTAGCTTCCTCCAATACTTTCAAGTGTGAAGTTGAAAGGGTACAGTACCGCCCGACATTGAAAATAGGTACAACATACTTCATTATTTTTGTCAGAACAACACATTTTTTTTTGTAAAATAACTCAATTTCAATTAATACAGCGAAGCCGGTAGTTGCAGAGGTAGTGGGTTATGCATGTTCCTTTTGTACAATTTATTTATTTAATTGATCACATGTGCACTCCCACAAAATAAATCCCTACATCCAGTTTGGTGAGATCTGTGAAATGAATGAATGTATGTTCGTCTGCTAACCGCAGATAGTGAATGTGAATATATGATCATCTTTGAGACGATCGGCCGGCCGAAGTGGCCGTGCGGTTAAAGGCGCTGCAGTCTGGAACCGCAAGACCACTACGGTCGCAGGTTCGAATCCTGCCTCGGGCATGGATGTTTGTGATGTCCTTAGGTTAGTTAGGTTTAACTAGTTCTAAGTTCTAGGGGACTAATGACCTCAGCAGTTGAGTCCCATAGTGCTCAGAGCCATTTGAACCATTTGAGGCGATCCTTTGGCCACCTTTGGTGGGACCAAAGAGATGAAATTTACCTGAGCTTTGAGCGCCTGAAATGTGGCTGACCAATACGGTAGCAAGGTGCTCCCCCACTTCGGCAGAGGTGCGAGAGGACCTGAAGAACGGCCATGTTTCAGCACTCTGCCGCTGGATCTTGTGCTTTTAAGACCTGTCTTAGGTGTGCTCCGTAAAGATGAAAGAGTGGAGACATGGTATGCATGTGGAATATTTAAGAGTAGTTTGAAATAATAATTTCTCTATTTCAGAAACTTTTGTGGGGAGAATTAAATGTCAGGCAGGTAATATTAATGGGATCATAGTAATCTTCGGAAGTGACCAACGGTCACAATGAAACCACGTGTAGCAATAAGTTGAAATACTTCCGTGTGCTTAAGTTAAGCTGAATTACTAGCGTGTGTACAATAAGTTGAAATACTTCCGTGTGCTTAAGTTAAGCTGAATTACTAGCGCGTGTACAATAAGTTGAAATACTTCCGTGTGCTTAAGTTAAGCTGAATTACTAGCGTGTGTACTATAAGTTGAAATATGTAAGAAATGGCGTGTGCAGGACTTGAAATTAGAGACGAGTACTTCCACGTGCTGAGTACTGTGAGTCTCAATCTGTGTATGAGACAAAGGATAAAGAGAAGTACTCGTCCATGGTATCAGTTGAGGACTCGTGTGTGTGATGAATATGCTCTTAATATTACTTTGCATGTTATGTTTCCGTGTGACGCTTGATTCAAACTCTGAGAGAGAAGCAAGGTGAGTCAGCCGTCTATCCAGCAACGCCACTTGGCTTGCATTGCACAGGAAGACGTGCATATATCTCCAGAGTTCATAGTAGGAAAGTAGAATTACGAAGTGGGGCAGTGTCGTGTGAAACTGGGATAAATACTAATTGAAGTGGGAAAGCTGAAAGTGATAGTGTTATGACTATTTATTGTGTTGTATTCCATATTGTAGTGTGGTGTATGTCATGTAATTTGGGTATGTGTGGTTTGGATGGGAGAGTAGCTAGGTAGTTGCAGAGGTAGTGGGTTATGCGTGTTCCTTTTGTACCGCTTGCTCTGGAGGAAAGTTTCGTGATGATGGTTGTGAGAGTCGAAGTGTGAGATATACCAAGAAGATCCACCATCCTATCCAGAAAGTGCACTGTAGTGTTAAATAATTACGAGACCATAAGATAGAGTATCACCACTGGGCGGAATTTCTCATGTGTTATTGTTGTACGTTATAGAATTTGTGTGTTTAGGTTATAGAATTTATCGGAATAAATAAGATAGTGAAAAGAAAAAGATTGGTGGACTTTTCCTTCGAATTGTATGTTGTCATGATGTCCTGAATTTATAATGTGTGCGCCATTCATATTCAGTGCGATGGCCACGTGTTGATAAAAGCCGTTAAATAAAATAAAAAAAGAAAATGTGGTATTGCCAGTGCATAGTGAACAGTCAGAGTTCTGTAAATTACTGATAGTCAGATGTGCATTTCCGTTGCGTAATATTCATACTGAAGAATAATTTGTTACTTAATTGTGAGTACGAGAGTTCATGTTACTCGATAAATAAGAATGAATCCACTCGCTTGGCAGATCACTCATCTTGCAGGCCTGACTGCTTGATGCCATAGTATCAGCAAGGCATGTGGGTGCCTCTCATAATTTCGACCCTGCCAGGATTCTGCTGTTAGGGTTTGCTGTTAAGATTTTTTTTTGATGGAATGTATTGTGATAGCGCTAAGAAGTAAAATTTTTTGTTGTTTGCAATTTCTTTCTGGATTGGTGAGGATCTTTTATTTTTTTATGTAATCGCTTGCTACGTTGTCTAAGGCTGGAAGATCATTGTATAATTTTTTTTTGCGTAATGTCCGTAGTAACTAGGTCGCAGTCGAAAAGTGTAGTCACCATGGAGAATAGTGATTCTGGCGTGAACGTAGCAGTGCAGCAGGAAGTAGGTGTCGACCATGGGTTAATGAGCGAGAACGGCAAACACTCGGAAGGGGCTGAATTGTTCAGCGGACCGCGGCTAGGTGATCCTTTAAGCTGCGTGCTTTGTCCCCAGTCGAGGGCTTTTCCCGACGACGCGGGCGAGCTGGGACTAGGTCAGGTATGCAGTGAAAGTGCAGCTACCCTTAGCGAAGCCACGGTTTCTCTGGCGAACGAGGTGAGCGCACCGAAAGTACCAAATGACAATGTGCTACTGCAGTTTTTACAGAGGATGGATAGAGATAATAAGGAAAGATTGGAAGCAATGGATGGAGATAATAAGGAAAATTTGGAGGCAAATAAGGAAAGATTGGAAGCGATGAATAGAGATAATAAGGAAAGATTAGAGGCAAATAAGGAAAGATTGGAAGCGATGGATAGAGATAATAAGGAGAGAGATAGGGAGACTAAGGAAAGATTGGAAGCAAATAAGGAAAGATTGGAGGCAATGGATAATGGAAATAAAGAGGCAATGAGGAAGCTACACACAGTTATCAATGAGCGTCTGTCCGCGGTTAATAATCGGTTAGATGAGGGGGAGAAGAATCTGGATGCATTGAAGCAAGTATGTGATGCCGTGAAAGAAAAAGCCAATAATTTGGTGGTACAAATAAGTGCAATAGAGAGCGATATTACAGAACGTAGGGACGTGTTGCCGGATGAGCGAATCAAAGAGATAGTGGAGGACTTACTTGCAGATAAACAAGGGGCATTAGACAGTGTGGAAGCTCAAGTCGCCCGGCAGGAAGTGGCGCTAAATAAACACAGGGATGAAGTTGCGGAGGTAGTGGTCAGAATGAATACGATTAGTGCAGATGTAAAAAAGATCAGTATAAGAGGCGAAACAGGCTCTGACAGTACGCAGCGAGAGGTTTATGCCGACCAGGAGGAGATACAATCACTATTACAGTTTAAACGGGCACAATTAGAAACAAATAGGAAACGTAGGGAAGAACTAGCACAGTTGCAATTAGCGTGCAGAAGCGAAGGTGAAACACCACCAGGTAGACTGCAGAGGGAGAGTGCGATAAATTCAAAAAACGAAAATAGGCAGAAAGAGGAAGACGAACTCAGAGAGTTATAAGAAGGGTTGTGTCAGATAAAACAGGTGGCAAACCCAACTGGGTATAGTCCAAGATTGGAAAACATAAATGCGGAAGAAGAATGTAGGAGGCACTTCGTGTCGGTACAAACGTACACTTGTTTTCCAGATCCTGATAATTACCAACATTCATGCCGGTGGCTGTCTCAATTTCAAGATTCATTACCTTCATCGTGGGGACCGCTCCTCAAAATGAAGTTTGTGTGTAACCATTTGAGGTTCAAAATGGTTCAAATGGCTCTGAGCACTATGGGTCTCAACTTCTGGGGTCATTAGTCCCCTAGAACTTAGAACTAGTTAAACCTAACTAACCTAAGGACATCACAAACATCCATGCCCGAGGCAGGATTCGAACCTGCGACCGTAGTGGTCTTGCGGTTCCAGACTGCAGCGCCTTTAACCGCACGGCCACTTCGGCCGGCAACCATTTGAGGGACGAGGCTAAAGCGAAAATGCAGGAAGTTATTAAAGACTGTAGTAGCTACAAGATATTTTGTGACAAGTTTTTAAATGAATTCTGGTCGAAAAGTATGCAGGACCAGGTTAAGCAAAGCATATTGATGATGCCAAATTGTAACGAAGGTGGTATAAGAGATCCAGTGGCGTGTTATCAGTAAATGCTAAGACGAAATAGGTATTTGGATGTGCCATACGAAACTGGGGAGCTCATTAGGATCTGTATAACGAAGTTGCCAGTGAGATTGCGCAGAGATATAGTGATAGCAGGCAGAGGCTTAGACGATTCCGCGTCATTTCAGCACTCGTTACAGGAACTGGGTAATGAGAGCAATATTGTGAAAGGCGACATGACTCATAGGTCAGACAGAGTCGAGGATAGGAACGGCAGAAACTATCAGAATGACAGGAGAGCAAGGAATCAGAGGAATGACGGAAGTGGAAGATGGCGAGGAAATAGGGGGCAGAATTCATGGGGATATCGACCGGCAAACCGGGAAAATAGAAGATGGGACAGAGATGGAAGAAGAAGGGAAGACGAAAATGATGGGCGAAGAGAGGGTAGGCAGTCATTGGGTTCACGACAGGACAATCACTGTCACAATGACGGAGGGACAAGAAGGTGACTACATGATAGGCGGGTACAAACCAGGACTATTAATGATGTAAATATTAGGTATATCGATTACGGAAAACTAAGGGAGAATCTGTTAGAGGAGGTAGGAGATGTGGGGAGTGAAGTCCACCCAATAATTAGCGTAGAAATAAATAATATAATCGTACCTTGTGTCATCGACACAGGCAGTGTAATGAGTGTTTTGAGGGAAGATGTGTTTAAGTGTTGTAGTCTTACAAAACCATGGCCACCGTTGCCATTGCAAAGGACAACAGTCAGAGGGGCAGTTACAGGAAAGGGAATTGTGGTGAAGTTACAAGCGCAGGTAGACTTTGTGTGCCAGGCGAAGAGGTTTAGTACAGTGTTCATGATTGTGTCATCTCTAACTGTTGAAGGGGTATTAGGCGTTAATTTTTTGAACCAATATAAAGCAGTCGTTAACATGAGAAATGGTTCGATGGAGTTGAAACGAGATTCGGAGGAAATTACATTAAGATTCGACGATTGCTTATATGCTAAAGATAACGCACACTTAGCATTATGTCTGGCGGTAAAGTCCGGTAGACAGGCACAGAATACGGGGTTCGAATAAGAGAAGAAGGAAATTCATAAATGTTTGGAGGAGGAGATCAGGGAGAAAATCTGGCATTTACAAGGGACCACGGTCTACGGGGAATTGCAGAAAATTTTATACGAGAATAGAAAGGTATTTAAACATGCTGCGGGTACAATAAGAAATTTTGTGTATAGATTCAAGGTCAAGCCTCATAAACAGTTTAGGGCCCAAGTGTACCCGATACCTGTTGTGTACAAAGAAAGAGTGGAAGCTGAGATCGAAAGCATGCTACAACAAGGGATTATCGAACCAGCATCCAGTCCGTACAACAGCCCTTTAGTTTGTGTTGAAAAAAAGGATGCGTCAATTAGATTAGTTTTGGACGCAAGAAGGATTAATAAGATAATAGAGCCAGAGACAGATCGGCCGCTGACACTTGACGAATTGCTACAAAAGTTCCACGGGATCAGAGTTCTCAGCTCAGTTGATTTGAGAATGAGTTTCTGGCAGGTGGAGTTAGATAGTGGGTGTAGAAAATACACTGCTTTCTTGTGCTACGGGAAATCGTATCAATTCCGGAAACTACCATTTGGGTTAAATGTATCATCCGCGGCATTTATCAGAGCGCTAAATACTGTCGTTCCTAACGAAATAAAAGATAAGGTAACACAGTACGTGGATGATGTCCTGATAGCCGAAAGAAACTGGGAAGACCACAATAGAACGTTAAGCATATTGCTCGGTGCACTGGAGAGGCATGGGGTAACCGTGAATTTGGGAAAGTCAGAATTTGGACCAAAAGAAATTGAGTTTCTAGGTCACATTGTGACACCAGAGGGAATAAGACCAAATCCAGACAAACTCGAAGCAATCAGAGATTTTCCGGTGCCGAGAACAAAACGTCAGCTACGGGGTTATTTAGGATTAATCAATTTTTACAGGAGGTTCATTAAGATTGGGGGTGCAGCGACACCCAGACTATGTCAGCTGACTGGAAAGGAAACGGTATGGAATTGGGACCCTATCGCGCAGGAAGAATATGAGGCGCTAAAGAAGGCACTGCTATCGGCACCTCTTTTCGGGCATCCAGACCTAGGGAAAGAGTTTTGTATGGCCACGGACAGTTCCCGTAGTGGACTTGGGGTAACATTGTTCCAAGAGCAAGAGCAAGGAGGAGAAGTAATACAACAACCTATTGCATTTGCGAGCCGAGTGCTTAGCAAAGCTGAGAGAAATTACACGGTAACTGAGCTTGAAGCTTTGGCAGTAGTATGGGGTTTTAGTAAGTTTAGATACTATTTGTACGGGAGGCATACTAAAATCTATACAGACCACAAGTCACTACAGTTTCTGATGTCGGCCAAACTTAACCATAGACGACTCGCTAGGTGGGCATTCTATTTACAGGAGTTTCAGTTTTCGGTCATGTATATTCCTGGGCCACAGAATATAGTGGCAGATGCGTTGTCAAGGAACCCAGTAGGTCATGGTCAATGCTTTGATGAGGAGGTAAACGAGAACAGATATGACATATTGTATATGCAGGGCGTGCCGTTCGAGAAATACATAGAGGCGGTACTCATAAATATCGCGAAACAGCAGGATAAAGACGCGTCATGGAGAATGGTGAAGGACAGAGTTAGAGCGAACTTAGATGCCAATATAGCGCGTTTTTATACAATTCAGAACGGGGTCCTTTTCTACCGTAGAAATCCGAACACACAGGACTGGGTGTTGTGTATACCAAATGAAATAGTCATCAAGTTGATCTGGTACACGCACCTAAGTTACGGGCATTACGGGGCAAGGAAATGCTGTAAGAAGTTAAGGGAATCAGTTTATTTCATTAGTATGGAGAGGAGGATGAAGAACGTGCTTGGTAATTGCAAATTGTGCCAGAAGGCAAAATCGTTAACTATCTCATGCAAAGCACCGCTTTTTCCGATAGAGCCAGGTAGATTGAGGGAATTCGGAGCAACAGATTTGTTTGGCCCGCTACCTAAGTCAGTGCAGGGATATAGATATGTTTTAGTAGCAGTGGAATTGGTGTCAAAGTATGTAACTTTTACCGCATTGAAACGTGCGACGGGAAGGAGAGTGGCAGCAGCGATCGTTAAAAACTTTTTACGGGAAGTAGGAACTGTAGAAAAGTTCATAGCTGACAATGGACCACAATATAGATCCAGACAATGGCTAACCACACTGAAGAGAAGAAGGATAAAACCGGTGTTCATATCCCGATACCATGCTGCAAGTAACCCCAGTGACAGAGTGGTAAAAGAACTGGGAAAGCTGTGTAAGATCTATTGCCATAGGCAACATAGAAGTTGGAGTATTTTTCTCAAAGATTTTCAGGATATCCTCAATGAGCTACCACATGGAGCAACTGGTTTATCACCAATTACGGTACTAAAGAATGAACCACCTCCAGATCGAGTCAGGGAGCTGGTAGATTTTCCGCGATCAGGAAAGCAGAGGCACACAGAAATTGTAAGTTGCGATAGAGCGTATTAAGAAAGCAGCTAAGGATAGGCAGGAGAAGCAGAAAGGAAAGATCCGTAAGATCGAATTGGCAGTAGGAGACAAGGTTCTAATTAAAACTCATCGATTATCAAAGAAGCACAGAGTCCTAACTAGCAAATTCTTTATGGTGTATAGTGGACCATTCAGAGTGAGGCGGATTGTCCATGAAAATGCTGTACTGATTGAGACGATCAAGGGAAAACAATCTCGTGGGCTTCATCACATTTCTAACATCAAATTATGGAAAAGTTAAGGATAGATGGAAAGTAGGCAATTTATGGTAGATAGTCAGTGTATTTATTTGTGGTGTGTAACGTTGTGCAGTGTCAAATCGAACATAACAATTTTCAGGCGGGATGTCAGGAAGTATGACGGAATAGACTGGTCGAATGAGTCATGAACAGGAGTCGACAGAGTAGTGTATGTACGTATTTTTTGTCATATGAATAAAGATCAAGCAGAAACGACGTGATGATTAATGAGTGGATTAAGATGGTAGATAGAGAAGCGACGTGATAAATAGTAGTGGATAAAGGTGATATTTAAGGAGAGAAGCGACGTGAAGCAGTGTGATTAATAAAGAGAGATTCGACGTGATGAAACAGTGGTAAATAAAGGTGAGTAGAATTAATAATGTGGAGATGTCTTAGATGTATGTTACAGAGAGGCCTGTGTATGCTGCAATCGAGATTGATGCGAATGGCGAAGGAAGACCAGGAAATGATGGAGTAATGGACGGACGGAGAGCCGAAATACGAATAAAGAGATGAGGACAACTGCACAACGTGAAGGGACATAAAGGGAGTATGAGATCCAGATGGTGAACGTTGTGGAATACTGACGTAAGATGTAATATAAGTGTAAATCTAATTCTTACCATAACATTTGCAATATGAAAAAAAATATCTTTTGTTGTTGTTGTTGAAGCCGGGTACCAGTATAACTAATCAAAACGATACCAAGAATGTGTACAGTTATTTTGCAGGATGAATAATTTGTGTATTTTTTGTTCTTAGATGAAATGTCGCAATTCTAAGTTGGTATTTAGCAGGATGAATAATCGGTAAAGTGAATGCAGAGGTAAGCCGATGGAGAGAGGTGCCAGAGTGAAAGGACGAATTCGGAGACTGGAAAGCTATCTCCGAAACAGCTTCATGTGTTATGTGGTTGAGTATAAGGGAGCAAAGGTATGGTATGTTGTCGTGAGTGTGGTGGTGTTAAGGTTAGCTGACTTCTAGACCTATTCTGTTAGTGTATTAATGGATTGAATGAGAAGGAAAATGTGATGTCTGGTGAGTGAGAATCGTAGAGTAGTGTGATCAATGTGCACACTCCTGTAAAGGGAATGCTACTGATCCATAACTAAAACATTATTGTGCTTTATTGTTTGATTTGGATGAACCTCGATGGCAGGTCAGGATCTGACATCATGTGGATGGTACATACATGTCCTAGAAATGTTGTTATATATAATAAAAAGGTAAAATATATAAAAAGATACTAATTTCAGTCTGTCACAAGCACAAAGGTGCATTGTACATTGTAGATTTAGAGTCATCAGTTTCTAAAATGTTTATTGTATTAGGATGTTAAAGTAGTTTACTATTTAACAACATGTAGTAGTTAATTGTGAGCTGTGTAGATTATTTCTTATTTTTTTGTTAGATCACTTTCAAGGGGTATTAATTTCAGTCTGTCACAAGCACAAAGGTTCACTGTATATTGTAGTTTTAGAATCAATAGTTTCTAATATCTTCACTGTGATAGGATGTTAAAGTAGTCTACTATTTGATATTGTAATTATGAGCTGTATAGATTGTTTCTTATTCCTTTTTTTTAACACTTTCATGTTTTGTATGAGGGACGACAGGTACAATCAGTAGCACAAGTATGGGCTGTATATAGAAAAGGGATAAATGTTGATGTTGTATGTGTAGAAAACTAGGGTGTATGATTTTACGTTTTTTGGAACAAAGATTCTTTTATTACCAATGTATTTAATAGATCATACATGTAATCAATGAGTATTTAAATACTGTAAGAATATCCTTTTGTCTGGAATGTTGCGAGATGCGCGGAAGGGTCTGACTGATTGGGTGTCGTAGTGCTGAGGGGCTACACAGAACGCGCCCGTACCATGTAAGCCAAGCTGATGTCGGCATGGGAGAGGCGACAGAGCCGCGGCACTCCCCACTCCACTGCCGGTCGGGGTACACTCCATGTGCCCGCCACAGCAGGTCAACGGCCTGGGGCAACACGCACGTACCACTGGCCATTCATAAGTTCCACCACCCTTACGACTGGGGAAAGTATGCCACGAGGCAACAGCGGGTGGTTTCTTCCACTCAACGGTGGAGCGACGGCAGAATGAACGACGTGCGGCAGAGTCCAGCGGGCATTTTTTAACAGCAACTATTAACTAGTACTGGACTGTGGAGCTGTGAAACAAGATGACAGCTCGTATGTCTCCATAAGGTGGAAAGTGAAGGAGTGGTGTTTCCACGTTGTGAGTGGTGGAAAAGATTTTGACTTTAGCAGACAGGACGATTGTTTTGTTTTGTCTTGACCACTGAACGGTGGGATCCATAAACTTTTGGCAGTGACTTGTTAAGTGTGCTTTGTGAATTGCATGTGGGACGCTTGGTATTCTTAAAGAGGACAGTTGTCGTTTGGTGACTAATTATTGTATGAACGCAAGAAACTGAAGTGGGAAATTGACATTTGCATTTGTAGTAGGAGACATTTTTTTAATTGGTGTGGGAATAAGTGCTGTTTGTTGGAACTTACGACTTTTAATTACAGCATGAACTGAAAAGACAGAGCCGTGGGTAATAGTAGTTGTAGGGCCATTTCTGGACAACCAGATTCGTGTGGATGGTACTCTGAGAGTGACTATGACATTAGTGTTTAATGTGTTCAAAATGCCGATTTGTGTGACTTAAAGACTTTCGTCCAGGTAACCATGGGAGAGCTTTGACACCGAGACAGGGTTTCTAGGGAACCTGTCAGCAACTTTTTTGACCCCAAGAAAATCACAGAATGAAATGATTCCGTGTGACTCGCAAGATAGGGAATAATGTATTTGTACTTGTAATTGAGTAAATTTTTTTAGATGTTTCATTCCTGAAGGGACAGCCAAGAGTAATTGTATTTTATTAACATTTGTGTTTAGAATAGTTAGTGTGTTTTTTTTTTTGTTTGTTCTGGGTTATCAAGCACACGTAACATGTTTATTAGAATATTTGGTACAATGATGCTTTAATTATTAGTCAGTGGCGCAATACTAACGTAGCGGCTCTTGTTGCATTGGTCAGTAAGGTTGTCACAGGGGACAAGAGTTTGCATTGCACAACAAATATCGGAATTAACTGATGCATTTTGATGTCGTGGACATAATGATCTTGTTGGTGTGTTGACAGAAGCCACCTATTTGCATTATCACAGTGGTGATATTTCACATTAAAGTGTAACGAAGGCTAGTCAAAACACAAGTTCTTATCGTCTAAATGTGTAAGAACAGAGAAATGAGCAGTAGAGTAAGATATGAGAGCTACTGGTGGATTCAAGCACTTACTGCTAACTATTTACTGCGTGTATTGATCAAAGTTGATGGACTGGCTAGCTCAGCAGCAGGTATTTGTACTGGTGGACAAGGATAAGGTTAAACTCACAGTCGAGTAGTGGTGGCAATTGCTTAAGTGATCACAGTTAATGAGGTATGACATGATGTCTTAGATTGACTATATTATGTAACCAGTATGTAACTTGTGGTATATTTCATTGTTTTTTTGTCTCAGTTTAATTTCTCCGTAGGTTTGATGTACATTTTAGAGTAATGGTACCGTGCCTGATATTCCACATGTAACTAGTGTATGCAATTTTTTTTCTTTTGTTTATTTTGTTTTGTATTCAGACATTGCCGTGTAAAGATTATTACGGCGCAATTTATGAATGTCAGATTACTTGTTCTGTGTTTGGACGGTGAGCTATTTAAAATTTTATGAGTACAATTAGTATTTTTTTAGTTGTTTTAGAATTATTGCAGTTTGGATTACTCCTAAAAATAACGGAGATCCCGATAACTAAGCAAATTTTTATCTCACTATTATTTTTTATTTGTATGATGTAATGTTTTATTTGTCATTTGGATTGATGTAAATTTGTATGTGTACATTACTCCGGATTGTGGAGAGTACAATAATGCAACAACTGTGTCAATAATTTGGTAAAGTAACAACATTTGGTCGTATATTTGAGGTCACCAGGGGCTACGGTCTCCTCCTGGTTATTCTGATGAGTTGCTACGTTTGTTCTAATACAGCTTTCTTAAAAAAATGTTCGGAACTACCCTTGCATTGCAAGGATAGTACCATGCCATTTTTTCTGCATGGGTAGCTGGGGATGAAAGGGTACAGTTCCACCCGACATTGAAAATAGGTACAACATACTTCATTATTTTTGTCAGAACAACACATTTTTTTGTAAAATAACTCAATTTCAATTAATACAGCAAAGCCGGATACCAGTGTGGGAAAGAATGACAATTTATTTATTTAATTGATCACATGTGCACTCCCACAAAATAAATCCCTACATCCAGTTTGGTGAGATCTGTGAAATGAATGAATGTATGGTCGTCTGCTAACTGCTCTCCCACTTCGGCAGAGGTGCGAGAGGACCTAAAGAACGGCCATGTATCAGCACTCTGCCGCTGGATCTTGTGCTGTTAAGTTCTGTCTTAGGTGTGCTCCGTAAAGACGAAATAGTGGAGACATGGTATGCATGTGGAATATTTAAGAGTAGTTTCTCTATTTCAGGAACTTTTGTGGGGAGAATTAAATGTCAGGCAGGTAGTATTAATGGGATCATAGTAATCTTCGGAAGTGACCAACGGTCACAATGAAACCACGTGTAGCAATAAGTTGAAATACTTCCGTGTGCTTAAGTTAAGCTGAATTACTAGCGTGTGTATAATAAGTTGAAATACTTCCGTGTGCTTAAGTTAAGCTGAATTACTAGCGTGTGTACTATAAGTTGAAATATTTAAGAAATGGCGTGTGCAGGACTTGAAATTAGAGATGAGTACTTCCACGTGGTGAGTACTGTGTGAGTCTCAATCTGTGTATGAGACAAAGGATAAAGAGAAGTACTCGTCCATGGTATCAGTTGAGGACTCGCGTGTGTGATGAATATGCTCTTAATATTACTTTGCATGTTATGTTTCCGTGTGACGCTTGACTCAAACTCTGAGAGAGAAGCAAGGTGAGTCAGCCGTCTATCCAGCAACGCCACTTGGCTTGCATTGCACAGGAAGACGTGCATATATCTCCAGAGTTCATAGTAGGAAAGTAGAATTACGAAGTGGGGCAGTGTCGTGTGAAACTGGAATAAATACTAATTGAAGTGGGAAAGCTGAAAGTGATAGTGTTATGACTATTTATTGTGTTGTATTCCATGTTGTAGTGTGGTGTATGTCATGTAATTTGGGTATGTGTGGTTTGGATGGGAGAGTAGCTAGGTAGTTGCAGAGGTAGTGGGTTATGCGTGTTCCTTTTGTACCGCTTGGTCTGGAGGAAAGTTTCGTGATGATGGTTGTGAGAGTCGAAGTGTGAGGTATACCAAAACGATCCACCATCCTATCCAGAAAGTGCACTGTAGCGTTAAATAATTACGAGACCATAAGACAGAGAATCACCAATGTAAAGCCATGCCCACTGGGCGGAATTTCTCATGTGTTATTGTTGTACGTTATAGAATTTGTGTGTCTAGGTTATAGAATTTATCGGAATAAATAAGATAGTGAAAAGAAAAAGATTGGTGGACTTTTCCTTCGAATTGTATATTGTCATGATATCCCGAATTTATGATGTGCGCGCCATTCATATTCAGTGCGATGGCCACGTGTTGATAAAAGCCGTTAAATAAAATAAAAAAAGAAAATGTGGTATTGCCAGTGCGTAGTGAACAGTCAGAGTTCTGTAAATTACTGATAGTCAGATGTGCGTTTCCGTTGCGTAATATTCATACAGAAGAATAATTTGTAACTTAATTGTGAGTACGAGAGTTCATGTTACTCGATAAATAAGAATGAATCCACTCGCTTGGCAGATCACTCATCTTGCAGGCCTGACTGCTTGATGCCATAGTATGAGCAAGGCATGTGGGTGCCTCTCAAAGTTATCCAACTGTGTAATTGCGTAAACATGTGTCACTGATGTAGTAAAAAAAATGTTTGTCTCTCTCAGTTAAATGATCAGATAGCTGTGTAATTATGTGTTAGAGAAATATGGTACCGACGTGAAAAGTTGTATAAGCAAATACCATATTAGCTAGGGCTCCTTGTGCTTGCCAAACACATGGTACACAAAGAAAGCGTGTACCCCATCTGAGGATTAATGTAATTATACCCTCAGGTGTTACAGATTATTGCAATGGAATGAAATGTATCACGGAAAAACTTTGTATCATTGTACTTCAAATATCTTTAAAAATAAATGTTTTAAGTACAAAATTAATCACTCAAATACGTGTACTGTAGCACTAAACTGTGCGTCTTGCTGTAAGATAATCTCTGTGGAAGTGTCGTAGTTACCGTCCTCCGAAAGCTAAGTTCTGCAGAAGTCAATGCACCTACCTCATGATAAACAAAAGTGAAATGCTTTGCGTATAGATATCTTAGTTATTACGCTTATTGCCGTGATGAAGAAAGTACTCTGCTGTAACGTATTGTTGTGCTATGGAAAAGGCTGTCTCCTTGTAGCTATACCACAAAAGTTACTACTAAAACATGTTTTACTTTCCAGAAGAATTCAGAAAAACTGTGCAGATATAAAACAGATACACCGCAGAAGCAACAATGTAAATTGTGTCACATATTAGTAGCGTTGTGATATAATCGTGTAGCTGTCACATAAACTAATCACTGTGTCATCTGGTATCTCACAGAAAGTACTTTAAATCCAGAATGTATTTTCAAGTAAACCAAAATGTTGCATTAAAATCTCATTAGCAATACTGGTAAATGTTCTAAGTATGTGAGCCTTATAGTCGTTACGTAATCATGCAACTAACAAGCAAGAATGTACACACACAATAACACTGTGTCGTCTGTTCACAATAACAATGCATTCGTAATTTCTGTTTAAATATGTTCCCTAGGTTATAGACTGAATAGTTTATTTTAAAACATAGTTACATGTTAACAGTTTCTAAGTGTGACAAAGAGTACTAGTAACGTGAAGTGAAAAATTTTATAGGAAAGACTAAGTTAAAATGCGGATTATCTCTCAATAAATGGTTTTACATGTGAAATGTGGTGCAATCCTTTACTCTTCCTAGTGGACAGAGTTTAAACTTCATAGCAATTAACATGTTGTATACGTCGGTAAGGAATGCTGGAATTTATCTCAAGGTTAGCTTATGTTATTTTTCTGAAGTCCAGCTGGCGCACGTGGCTGCCTGCGGTGCGAGTCATTGTCTGTTTCTTTGTTGGCGTGCGTCGTTATTGGGATTTGGAGACCCAACTTCTACAAATTCACTTTGTCGAGAGGGCCCTGCTCTGTTTGAATCCCGCCAGTTCTGATGCAATTCAGTTCTGTCGTTTTGTCGGTAGTTTACATAGTTTCTTGTTTGTCGGTCATGTGGTGGACAATTTCTCCCGGAATCGTAACTGCGCGCTGAACTGTTGCTTCTGAAGTTATTCTGTCTCCCTTGATAATAATTGTTTTTGTTCCCATATTGTCTGTTTCTATGGTAATCTCTGTCATATTCATTACTACAGAAATGCGATCTTTCTCTGTAACTATTATTACTCTGCCAGTGGTTGTCATATGGGTGGTGTCTGCTTTGGTCACGATTTGCGTTGTAAGAATAGCCTTGTCGTGTCCAGTTATTATTTCTTTCATCGCGGAATTGCGACGGATGTGACCTGTAATTGTTGTGTTCCTGTTTTCGCGTTCCGCGATTGTCAGTGTCAATTTCCAGTTCTTGTAACAGTCCCTGAAAAGCTTCAATGTCGTCTTTGCAACGTCCTGCCAAAATAATATGTCGTAAATGTTCAGGTAATTTGATTAAGCAAATGCGGATGAGTTCTGAGGGGCTGTATGGGTTTGACAGGTACTGATTCACGTGCAACATGTCTTCAAAATATTTCACAAGACTGGAAAATTCAGATTGTTCGAAATGTTTCATCATTATGATGCTATGTTTTACTCGGTCTTGTGTAGCTTGAGACCAATATGCTGAGAGGAAGGCATGATAAAATTCTCCTTCACTGTGACAATCGTGAATGAACGATCGCATTCCTACAGCTGGTTCATTCTCCAAGTAGCCACACATAAATTCTAATCTGTGCTCTAATGACCAGTTGGGAGGAAAACAATGAGAGAATTGATGGAGCCACGCTTGTGGATGAATGTCGTTGCCAGAATTCTTAAATGTTTTGAATTTACATGGAATAATAAACAGCTTATAGTCAAAATCATCATGTCGGCGAGTCGCATATCGGTCATTGTTACGTCGTGTCGGCGGTTCCATCTCAAAATTCGGTGCACCTTGCCAATTTCTTTCATAATTTCCGTATGCTCTGTGTTATTATTTTGTGGTTGTTCCGTATTTCTATGTCCCTCTTCCCGTACTGGAGCGCGAGTGTCCTCTGAAATATGTAATTCTTGTATTACTTGTGCCAACTGATCTTGTACTTCCCGGATTTCTCTTTTGTACTGTGTATTGATTTGATTTTGTTTGTGTTTGAATTTTCTAATTTGTTCATACTCTTCAGTGTCCGTGAAGGCTACAGGTCTTGTGTCATTCAGATCATCATCTACCTTTGTAGATAAGTTAGTGAACTGATCTGAAAGTTCGGCTCCTTTATCCGTTAGTGAAATTACGAGGGCAGTTCAATAAGTAATGCAACACATTTTTTTTCTCGGCCAATTTTGGTTGAAAAAACCGGAAATTTCTTGTGGAATGTTTTCAAACATTCCCGCTTCGTCTCGTATAGTTTCATTGACTTCCGACAGGTGGCAGCGCTGTACGGAGCTGTTAAAATGGCGTCTGTAACAGATGTGCGTTGCAAACAACGGGCAGTGATCGAGTTTCTTTTGGCGGAAAACCAGGGCATCTCAGATATTCATAGGCGCTTGCAGAATGTCTATGGTGATCTGGCAGTGGACAAAAGCACGGTGAGTCGTTGGGCAAAGCGTGTGTCATCATCGCCGCAAGGTCAAGCAAGACTGTCTGATCTCCCGCGTGCGGGCCGGCCGTGCACAGCTGTGACTCCTGCAATGGCGGAGCGTGCGAATACACTCGTTCGAGATGATCGACGGATCACCATCAAACAACTCAGTGCTCAACTTGACATCTCTGTTGGTAGTGGTGTCACAATTGTTCACCAGTTGGGATATTCAAAGGTTTGTTCCCGCTGGGTCCCTCGTTGTCTAACCGAACACCATAAAGAGCAAAGGAGAACCATCTGTGCGGAATTGCTTGCTCGTCATGTGGCTGAGGGTGACAATTTCTTGTCAAAGATTGTTACAGGCGATGAAACATGGGTTCATCACTTCGAACCTGAAACAAAACGGCAATCAATGGAGTGGCGCCACACCCACTCCCCTACCAAGAAAAAGTTTAAAGCCATACCCTCAGCCGGTAAAGTCACGGTTACAGTCTTCTGGGACGCTGAAGGGGTTATTCTGTTCGATGTCCTTCCCCATGGTCAAACGATCAACTCTGAAGTGTATTGTGCTACTCTTCAGAAATTGAAGAAACGACTTCAGCGTGTTCGTAGGCACAAAAATCAGAACGAACTTCTCCTTCTTCATGACAACGCAAGACCTCACACAAGTCTTCGCACCAGAGAGGAGCTCACAAAACTTCAGTGGACTGTTCTTCCTCATGCACCCTACAGCCCCGATCTCGCACCGTCGGATTTCCATATGTTTGGCCCAATGAAGGACGCAATCCGTGGGAGGCACTACGCGGATGATGAAGAAGTTATTGATGCAGTACGACGTTGGCTCCGACATCGACTAGTGGAATGGTACCGTGCAGGCATACAGGCCCTCATTTCAAGGTGGCGTAAGGCCGTAGCATTTAATGGAGATTACGTTGAAAATTTGTGTTGTGTAGCTAAAAGATTGGGGAATAACCTGGTGTATTTCAATGCTGAATAAAACAACCCCTGTTTCAGAAAAAAAATGTGTTGCATTACTTATTGAACTGCCCTCGCATTTCCTCTGTGCGTTTTTCTGAACCAAGTTTCAGAGTGTCCATTTGTGTTGAAATCGTATCTACTGTGTCCTTAAGTTTTCCTGAGTTTTTGCAAGTTGCGTAACCGAATCGGTAGATGCAACTGAGTCAATTTTAGCTTGCAAAGTGTCGTGATTTTCATGAACAATAGTTTGCAGTTCTTTTATGGCTGCTTCGTGATTCTGTAATGCATTTTCATGACGCGAAAAAATAGGTTGGAAATGCTCACAAATTTGTGTTTTTACCTCATTACAGACTTTTTGACATTTCGATTCAATATTATGTAACTCAGTAGTTAAATCTTCACGTGTTTGTTCAAGTGTGGTGTCTAACTTCCGAAGATTTTGTTCCATTGTGTCTAACTTTTGAAGATTTTGTCCCA
Source organism: Schistocerca nitens (assembly GCF_023898315.1). Taxonomy (NCBI): domain Eukaryota; kingdom Metazoa; phylum Arthropoda; class Insecta; order Orthoptera; family Acrididae; genus Schistocerca; species Schistocerca nitens. Next base: position 636,490,715 of record NC_064618.1, on the reverse strand, counting down.
TTTGTTTCTGATTTTGTTCAAGCGTTGTGTTTAACTTTTGTAGCCTTTGTCCCATTTGTTCCATTAACTGTAATAACAGTGCACTGGTGTCTGAAACATGTTCCTCAGTCCTATTCGGCAGTGCATTTGAACCGACAATATTCGCATTTTTAAAAGCAGAAAATGTGTCTTGATTTATTTGAGAAAACGGTGAGGACGCAAAACCTGAATCTACAGTATTTGCAAGATTATGTTCTGTCATTTCAGAATCCTGAGGCGAGCTGTTGCCGACCGATCGATCGATAATGCTTCGCTGTTCACTAATTGTTTCACTGCCTACACCACTATTTGCAGCCCACTCCATTTCCCTATGCACAATTACCAAATTACTACTTTGAACATTAGTTAATTCAATACATGGTGGCGCTAACACACTGCTTTCGTCTTCACTGTCATTTCTCAGTTTACTTTGGAGCCTAGTATTACGTTTTTCACACGCCATTATTGTCACAATATATCACACGACAACACAGAAAAACACAATTTGAAGAGCAAAAATAAGAGAACACATTAACGTAGCACTGAAAATAATATCTAGTTAATTTCAAGCGCAGCTTCGAAATACTTGGTGCAAATTTATATGTGTGCCACACCTGTTTTAATGTATAACAATGAAAGACTGCAACTACAAAGGAGATTCTCTCTACAATTACGCGCTAGCAATAAACAAAATCTACACTAATTACACAAACTACAAGAAAAAAATCAGAAGATTCCAGTGAGGTATCCTCGCCTAATGGTCGACATATGAAACGTCCCCTTAGAAAAATTATACATGACTGTGTTTAAACTGACACAATATTTTTAGCGCAACGCAATCTGACTTTCAAAAATCACTACAAAAGAAGGGCCATGACTAACATTAGCCTATACCTTTCACAAATCACTTACCTCATCAAAATCTTCGTTACTCGAACTACTGCAATACAGCGAGCGCCACTACCGCCAGCTAAATGAAAGATTCAAACTACCGAAGGCACTAACTACTGATAGGCATAGTTAGCAAATGAAAGATTTTGATAGAGAACAAACAATGTATTTACCTTAATAGTCATAATATATATAGCAGTTCATGACATCCAGTCTTAAAAATTTCAAAACTCCGCCATCTCTCTCCCCACATCCACCACTGCTGGCGGCTCACCTCCAACTGCGCAACGCTATGCGCTGTTAACAGCCAACAGCCCAACACTACAATGGCGAATATTACAACAATGCCACCCAGCCACAGACTGCACATAGCACAGCCAGTGATTTTCATACAGAGCGCTACGTGGCGTTACCAATAAGAAAACCTAAACAGCCTACTTATAACCTGAGCAGTTGTGGTCGCAAGATTTATGGAAATAGGATTCCAACTGGTTTCACATCCCCCTGTTCTCCAGACTTTGCTCCCTTGGACTACTATTTGTTCACCAATTTGAATAAAAAATGACTGGCGGGACAAAGATTTTATTCAAACGAGGAGGTGATTGCAGCAACTAATAGCTATTTTGCAGACTTGGACAATTCCTATTATTCGGAAGGGGTCAACAATTAGAACAGCATTGGACGAAGTGTATAAGTTTAAAAGGAGACTATGTCGAAAACTAAAAAGGTTTACCCCAAACACGTAAGTAGTTTTTATTTTTGCACGGACTCTTGAAACGCCCCTCGTATGTGCTCCGTGCGCAACATGGCGCTCATACCTTCTCGTAGTCAGATGTGTTCGACCGGAACCTCAACAACGAGTATGCCGGCACTCACATTCTCATGGAGTCCAAACTCGGGCTGCTGGCACATCCGAATGCTCCACAAGGCTGGGTATTGCACGATTTGGCCAGTAGGACAAATGGTGACCCATGATGAGGCTCCTGGCAAACCCTGTGAAGTGCTGATAAAATTGTCTCACATGTGTAAGCGACACCTCCGTGTCCTCAGTGACCACTCACCATCTGACACCGTTGATGCCTCTTATATACCCTACCAAGCCTGGTAACAACACCGAACAAGTACAACAATAATTTACTTTGGTGGAAATTCTATCTGTTATTGAGAATTGCAATTCTAATCATTTACATAACTGCCGATGGTGTATACGTGTACGAAGTTGCATTGACGTCCTTCCATGTCCTCCGGATATTTCACTTGAAATACGCTGCTTCATATTTTGCGACTTACGCAAGTAATTGTTAACGTTTATAGTTTCCACGATGTGGCATCGACTTCGTTTTGTTTTAAACTGAAATATGTTTTTTCTGAGCCAATAGGAAGAACGTTGAAAGACGACTGCAGAAGCATGATGTATGAGCAACTTGATCAAACAGTAACAAGATAATTGCGCCACAAACTGATCTCCCGCCGTCACAAGAAGAGGTGCAGAAATCAATAAAAACTGTTTTGAATTAATTTTTGTACATTTATTTATTTTTAGGTGTTGTCTTCATTGTATTTTTTTTTGCCTGTTTTTTCCGAAGTTTCACACACACACACACTCACGCTGTATAGGTTAACTGCCGTCTTTAGTGACTGTAGTAAAAGTCTTAATAAGATCATACGCGTTTCGCTTAATTTTAAAGCGTCTTCATTCATCCGGCATTTTGTTGTTTAGTCCATTCATCTTCGCCTTCCACGTGTATGTGCTGAGTATTTGCATTTGCACATAGTACTTTCACTGCACTTAACACATTTACACCTCTGTGCGCTTTCCTCTAGTCATTTTGCGTGTTTTGTTGTGCTATCGCGAGCCATAGAACACGCAAAATGTCGAGGGGATAGTGCCCATAAGTGCAAACGTGTTAAGTGCAGTGAAAGTGCTAAGTGCAAAAAATGGTTCAAATGGCTCTGAGCACTGAGGTCATCAGTCCTCTAGAATTTAGAACTACTTAAACCTAACTAACCTAAGAACATCACACGCATTCATGCCCGACGCAGGATTCGACCCTGCGACCGTTGTGCTCGCGCGGTTCCAGACTGTAGCGCCTAGAACCTCTCGGCCACCCCGGCCGGCTGCTAAGTGCAAATGCAAATACGCAATACATGCACGTGGAAGACGAAGATGAATGGAATAAACAACAAAAAAACGTGACCACTGCAGATGCTTTAAAATAAAGAGAAACGCATCTGGTCTTAATAAGACTTTTATTATATTAGCTAAAGACGGCAATTAATCTACATAACTTGCTATATATTTGAATCGGCTTTGGTGGCACTATGTGAGCCGAAGTAAAAAGGAATTTAGGAGCGGAAAAAATTAAATAGCAACAATACAAAATATATGCGAAGCCGTATACAAAAACGTAGGGCGTTCCATTCCGGCACTAGCCCCGTTGAGAACTGCTGGGCTGCTGGGTGGTCTTTGGCGGATGTGGACTTGCTGCAATAAGTCTCTTCAAGTCGGGGAAAAGGTGGACCAGTCCAATCACCGAATATCATCTCGTTCCAAGTCTTGAAGAAGGGTGTGGTAACAAAGAAAATATCGTCAGTGTTCTGTTATATTTTTATTTGCGCACGCATGATGTCACACGTCACGGTTGTCGGTAGGTTCGTCCCGTCCCTCAGCCGTGCCCCGTGCACTGTTAGACACTACACGGACTAGTACAGTACCTTACTGCAATACTCCGATACAATTATAGACAGAACTGTGCAGTCGGGGAGCGTCGAAAAGGCCGCCCCGTGCAGAACGGTGCCGTGCGAAAAAAATTTTGATCTGGGGATGGCGATAAATAGAAGATACGGAGGAAATAACGTGTTCAGCAGCCAGTCACTACAGCAGCTAACATCGAACAGTGAGCACAAAAAGGCAGTAATAACGAAGTGGAAAACAGCGTTCAGAAGTAAATGACCTGTAAAGACAGTAATAGTACTCTTTGATTGCGCCCAATTGTTCGGTAATCAGCGCGGGCAGCAGGAGGAACGCGAATAAAACGCCTGTGTGAGTGGCAGTAGTATGGCCGGCGACCTTGCCGCTCTCATCGCGGGCTTTTTGCAGACGCGCGTCGAGCACACGCACACACAAAACACACACACACACACACACACACACACACACGCACGCACGCACGCACGGACTGGTGTTGCGGGGTCGCTGTGAACCGAACCAGGCAGACCGAACCGTAACGCTACGACGGAAACTTGTTGATGTGGAAGTGGCGGGCGCCCCAAGCAGCTGTCGAGACTGCGGTGGTGAGTGGCGGAGGATGGGGCCATGAGTGCTCGTGGAATCGGTGAGTCAAGTTGCCACGTTTCACGATTCTGGTAGGGATCCCGACCTCAGGGCACCAGGGCAGACTGTTAACTAAGGTAGGGTTCAAATGGTTCAAATGGCTCTGAGCACTATGGGACTTAACATCTGAGGTCATCAGTCCCCTAGACTTAGAACTACTTAAACCTAACTAACCTAAGGACATAACACACATCCATGGCCGAGGCACGATTCGAACCTGCGACCGTAGCAGCACCGCGGTTCCGGACTGAAGCGCCTAAGGTAGTGAATACTTTGTAGGTTCCCAGGCATGTGAGTGGCTCGGTACGTTTTCCTCCATGGCGAACGTTCATCAGAGACAGTAGTGTGGTAAGTAGTGCGCAGGGAAGTGTGATAGGACCGCTGTTATTCTGTATACAGGGCGGTCCATTGATAGTGACTGGGCCAAATATCTCACGAAATAAGCATCAAACGAAAAATCTACAAACAATGAAATTCGTCTAGCTTGAAGGGGGAAACCAGATAGCGCTATGGTTGGACCGCTAGATGGCGCTGCCATAGGTCAAAGAGATATCAACTGCGTTTTTTTAAATAGGAACCCCCATTATAATTACACATTCGTGTAGTATGTAAAGAAATACGAATGTTTTAGTTGCACCACATTTTTCGCATTGTGATAGATGACGCTGTAATAGTCACAAACGTGTAAGTACGTGGTATCACGTAACATTCCGCCAGTGCAGACGGTATTTGCTTCGTGATACGTTACCCGTCTTAAAATGGACCGTTTACCAACTGCGGAAAAGGTCGATATCGTGTTGATGTATGGCTATTGTGACCAAATTCCCTACGGGCGTGTGCTATGTATGCTGCTCGGTATCCTGGACGACATCATCCAAGTATCCGGACCGTTCGCCGGATAGTTACGTTATTTAAGGAAACAGGAAGTGTTCAACCACATGTGAAACGTCAACCACGATCTGCAACAAATGATGATGCCCAAGTAGGTGTTTTAGCTGCTGTCGCGGCTAATCCGCGCATCTGTAGCAGACAAATTGCGCGAGAATCGGGAATCTCAAAAACGTCGGTGTTGAGAATGCTACATCAACATCGATTGCACCCGTACCATATTTCTATGCACCAGGAATTGAATGGCGACGACTTTGAATGTCGTGTACAGTTCTGCTACTGGGCACAAGAGAAGTTACGGGACGATGACAGATTTTTTGCACGCGTTCCATTTAGCGACGAAGCGTCATTCACCAACAGCGGATCGTAAACCGGCATAATATGCACTATTGGGCAACGGAAAATCCACGATGGCTGCAACAAGTGGAACATCAGCGACCTTGGCGGGTTAATATATGGTGCAGCATTTTGGGAGGAAGGATAATTGGCCCCCATTTTGTCGATGGCAACCTAAATGGTGCAATGTATGCTGATTTCCTACGTAATGTTCTACCGATGTTATTACAAGATGTTTCACTGCATGACAGAATGGTGATGTACTTCCAACATGATGGATGTCCGGCACATAGTTCGCGGGCGGTTGAAGCGGTATTGAATAGCATATTTCATGACAAGTGGGTTAGTCGTCGAAGCACCATACCATGGCCAGCAAGTTCACCGGATCTGACGTCCCTGGATTTCTTTCTGTGGGGAAAGTTGAAGGATATTTCAAATCGTGATCCACCGACAACGCCTGAAAACATGCGTCAGAGCATTGTCAATGCATGTGCGAACATTACGGAGGACGAACTACTCGCTTTTGTGAGGAACGTCGTTACAGGTATTGCCAAATGCATTGAGGTTGACGGACATCATTTTGAGCATTTATTGCATTAACGTGGTATTTACAGGTAATCACGCTGTAACAGCATGCGTTCTGAGAAATGAGAAGTTCACAAAGGTACATGTATCACACTGGAACAACCGAAATAAAATGTTCAAGCCAACTTACGTTCTGTATTTTAACTTAAAAAACCTACCTGTTACCAACTGTTCGTCTAAAATTGTGAACCATATGTTTGTGACTATTACAGCGCCATCCATCACAAAGCGAAAAAAGTGGTCCAACATTCTTATTTCTTTACATACTACGCGAATATGTAATAAAAAATAGGGGTTCCTATTTGCAAAAACGCAGTTGATATCCGTTTGACCTATGGCAGCGCAATCTAGCGGGCCAAACATAGCGCCATCTGGTTTCCCCTTTCAAGCTAGACAAGTTTCGTTCTTTGTAGTTTATTCGTTTGACGCTTATTTCGTGAGATACTTGGCCCGGTCACGATCAATGGACCACCCTGTATATGTAAATGATCTGACGGAGAGGGTGGGCAGCAGTCTGCGGCTGTTTTCTGATGACGCTGTTGTGGTGTCGTCGTCGAGTGACTGCACGTAGGTAAAAGACGACTTAGATAAAATTTCTAGTTGGCTTGATCAATGGTTGCTTGCTCTAAATGTTGGAAAATGCAGATTAATGCATATGAGTATGAAAATAATCCCGTAATGTTCCAATTCAGCATTAGTAGTGTGCTACCGAACACAGTCACGTCTATTAAATATCTAGGTGCAAAGTTCCAAAGCGATACGAAATGGAACGAGCACCTAAGGACGGTAGGAGGGTGGACGAATGGTTGACTTGGATTCATAGGGAGAATTTTAGGAAAGTGTGATGCATCTGTAAAGGAGACCGCATACAGAACACTAGTGCCACCCATTCTTGAGTACTGATCGAGTGTGTCGAATTCCCACCAGGTTGGATTAAAGGAAGCAATGCAGATGTGGGCTGCAAAACATTTTACCATTATTTTCGATCAACATGCAAGAATTACAGAGATGCTTCGTGAACGCAAGTGGAAATCCCAGGAGGGAAGGCGACGTTCTTTTCGCGGAACACTGTCGAGCAAATGCAGAGAACAGGCATTTCAAGCTGAATGCAGAACGATTTTATGGCCGCTAACGTACATTTCTCATATGCACTACGAGGACAAGAGAGGCTTATAGATAGTCGCTTTTCTCTTTTTCTATTTGCCAGTGGAATACGAATGTAAATCACTAGTAGTGGTACAGGATACCCAGCGGTACGCACCATACGTTGCCTTGCCGAGTACGTACACTATTGGCCATTAAAATTGCTACACCAAGAAGAAATGCAGATGATAAACGGGTATTCATTGGACAAATATATTATACTAGAACTGACATGTGATAACATTTTCACGCAATTTGGGTGCATAGATCCTGAGAAATTAGTACCCTGCACAACCACCTCTGGCCGTAATAACGGCCTTGATACGCCTGGGCATTGAGTCAAACAGAGCTTGGATGGCGCGTACAGGTACAGCTGCCCATGCAGCTTCAACACGATACCCACAATTCATCAAGAGTAGTGACTGGCGTATTGTGACGAGCCACTTGCTCGGCCACCACTGACCAGACGTTTTCAATTGGTGAGAGATCTGGAAATATGCTGGCCAGTGCAGCAGTCGAACATTTTCTGTATCCAGAAAGGCCCATACACCACCTGCAACATGCGGTCGTCCATTATCCTGCTGAAATATAGGGTTTCGCAGGGATCGAATGAAGCGTAGAGCCACGGGTCGTAACACATCTGAAATGTAACGTCCACTGTTCAAAGTGCCGTCAGTGCAGACAAGAGGTGACCGAGACGTGTAACCAATGGCACCCCATACCAACACGCCAGATGATACGCCAGTATGGCGATGACGAATACACGCTTCCAATGTGCGTTCACCGCTTTGTCGCCAAATACAGATGCGACCATCATGATGCTGTAAATAGAACCTGGATTCATCCGAAAAAATGACGTTTTGCCATTCGTGCACCGAGGTTCGTCGTTGAGTACACCATCGCAGGCGCTCCTGTCTGTGATGCAACGTCAAGGGTAACCACAGACATGGTCTCCGAGCTGATAGTCCATGCTGCTGCAAACGTCGTCGAACTGTTCGTGCAGATGGTTGTTGTCTTGAAAACGTCCGCAACTGTTGACTCAGGGACCGAGACGTGGCTGCACGATCCGTTACAGCCATGCGGATAAGATGCCTGTCATCTCGACTCCTAGTGATACGAGGCCGTCGGAATCCAGCATGGCGTTCCGTATTACCCTCCTGAACCCACCGACTCCATCTTCTGCTAACAGTCATTTAATCTCGACCAACGCGAGCAGCAATGTCGCGATACGATAAACCGCAATCGCGATAGGCTACAATCCGACCTTTATCAAAGTCGGAAACGTGATGGTACGCATTTCTCCTCCTTACACGAGGCATCACAACAACGTTTCACCAGGCAACGCCGGTCAACTGCTGTTTGTGTATGAGAAATCGGTTGGAAACTTTCCTCATGTCAGCGCGTTGTAGGTGTCGCCACCGGCGCCAACCTTGTGTAAATGCTCTGAAAAGCTACTCATTTGCATATCACAGCATCTTCTTCCTGTCGGTTAAATTTCGCGTCTGTAGCACGTCATCTTCGTGGTGTAGCAATTTTAATGGCCAGTAGTGTATGTAGGTGAAGATGTAGAGCTGCTTGGTTATGATCGCACTTGCTTGATCTTCTTTATCCTGGCCTTATCATGTGATCGGTACGTTGATCTGGATTTAGGAGTGTTAGTGGTAGAGGGGGCCGCGTGCCCTTCCTATCGCCAGTCGACATCGCTGCCCCCTCCTTCCTTACCCCCACCCCCTACACTCCTTCTTTCCCTCTCCCCCCTCCCGAGCAGCTCCCAGGACACAAAATGTGGGAACCCCACCTGTCTTTGTCTATGTTATCCATATGAATGTGCGAGAAGGCGTTCGAAGTGTTCACGAAGCGAGTAACTGCGGCGTTATGTCGGTATCAACCGGGTTCTCACCTTGCTGGATGTGGCAAACCTCTTACAAACCTCATCCCGACGGGCCGACACACCGACCCTCATCTTCAACCCACCGTGCGGATTCTATCACGGTTCAGCAGCCACCACGAATCCCGGAAGTGGTATGATAACGCATGTGGCTATCTATGCAGTCTGCACTTTTGATCAATATGAATGCGAAATACAGCTTGTTCTATTCGTACACGACATATTGCAATCACTGTGCCACATCGGCGACTGCTGACCAAGATAAGATCATACACAGATATTGGCTCGGTGAATATTTGACAAATATAGTCCTTACGTTATACATCATGGCAAATGTACCACAGAAATGAAAGTAACTTCGCCTGTGCCCAATGAAGCTCGATAATAGCTTTTACGTTCTTATAATTGCGACAAGCTCTGCTGGTGCAATATGAAGCGGCGGTTACTGACGACGCCTGTCATGTTACAGCGTTCTAGTTCAACTCTAATACCGGCAAATATTTGTTAGTACCTGAGTGATATACTCCTTCCTGCTCTCTGTCCATATCCTCATCCCCATCTATCCTCTCCTCACCCCCCTGTAAGTCCGTTTGCGCCTCCTCCCTTTCTCTCTCCATACTCTCTTCCCACTGTCTCTCTCTCTCTCTCTCTCTCTCTCTCTCTCTCTTCCTCCCCTATCTCCGTCCATCTCCTCCACCTCCTCTCTCTATCCATCTACTCCTCCCTCCTTTCTCTGTCCATTTCCTCCTCTTTCCTTTCTTTGTCCACCTCAACCTCCCCCCTCTCTCTGGTCATCTCCCCCTCCTTTCTGTCCATATCCCCCTCTCCAACTATCTCCTCTTCCCCTCTATCTGCGTCCATCTCGTTCCTCCCTCTCTCTGTCTGTCCATCTTCTCCCCCTCCCCTTGTCAATTTATGTTAGCACCCCTCCCCCCCAAAAGGCGGCTGCGGGTTCTTACCTCCACATTATTTCTTTCCAGATATTAAGTAATATGTGTACGAAGTTCGGTTGGAATAGATCCATCAATTTACAAAGAGCTTTTTACCCATTACTTTGCCCACATATTCACAGGTCACAAATAATATTTCATATATATTTAACATACTTAAAGCATATCTGTACCCATATTTCACCTGTGTACCTGGCGAATTTCGCCCTGCAATTTCGTTTTCAGGCATCTCAATGTTTCTGACATTATGTCTCCTGAACTATGAGGTGTGCAATGATACATTTTTGCTATTACATTCAATGGTATATGCGAATATTCTCTGCAAATTTCGTTGCAAACAGAGTTAGTAATAAAGAAGCAACAAATTAAAAGTCGTGCCTGATGTCGCAATTTTACTGCATGAACAGCGAAAATGTAGAAAGCGATAAACATTTTTCCTTTCGCCATTTTGTGGATGGTTGACTAGTAATGGTTTGAAATTATGTGCAAAGCTAATTGCAGATCACTAAGTGTTCTGATTCTCGAATTCTTTATGGATATAGTCTGGCTGTTTGCACATCATGAGCTGCACTTCTTTTTCACTCCCATCTCATGGGAAGGTAAGTGGTTCATACCCAAACAGTTGTTCTTTCCAGACAGTAAGTGATATATGTACCAAGTGTGGTTGAAATTGATCCAGTGGTTTAGGAAGAGAGTGAAACATACATATATTAGCGGAAAAATGATCCTACTGGAGCACAAAAAAGGTGAAAGTGCACGTGTTTAATAGATTGACTGAAAAGTTGTGTACCAGCTGCCTCATTCTACCTACCTTAGCATATTTAAAAATACTCCCAAAATTCTGGCATGCCAACACATTCGCACCTTTTTAACATGCAGCTTACCTCTCCCTCCCACAAACATCGCGAGCTGTAACTCGTTCATATCCACTAGTCCATTGCTGTAAGTCGCTTGTACCCATACACTTCCACTTGCCAATTCTCTCTCACTCATTCAGCCAAACTCATTGTCTTGATCTCTTTGTGTCTCTGTCACTGTCTCCTGTCTCACAGCCACAGTCTTCTTCGTTCTGTCCTACTACTACTGTCTCCCTCTAGCTCTCCCTTGCTGCTACTATCTCTTTCATTTCTTCCCACTGCTGGTGTCCCTTTTCACTGTACTATCTCTCTGTTCCACGATGTCATTGTCACAGACTCTGCCTCTCATTATCACTGACTCTCACCGACTTCCATTTTCTGCTTCTCTTTATTCCTCTCCCACTGGCACTGCTTCCTTCACTCTTTTCCTTGCATTGCTCTGTCACTGTCGTCTATGTTTCACAGCCACCGTGCCCCTCTCTTTCTCTCGCATTGCCATTGTCTCCTTCGCTCTTTCCATACCACAGACTCTGTCTACTATCTTTCAGTGTTTATTACTTTTCCATCTCTTTCCCACTGCGTCTCCTTCTCTCTCGGCTTAAAAAGCATGATATGTTCGTATGCTAAGTTTTTTGGAAAAAATTTTAATGTTTCTGAGGAAGATTAAATGAGGCAGCTGGTACCCCACTTTTGAGGCAGCAGCATGTTCACCTTTTTTGTGCTCCGATAGGAGCATTTTCCCATGGTTCCCTTCTTTTTCTCGCTACGGCAGGGCACGTCACTCATATGAAAAGAATTCATGAGGCAGTGAAATTTTGTTTGATAGTTTATTTATGTGAAATTGAAATAAACCAAAACTAATTTTACACCTCAGACCGGATTTCACGAGCACAACAATTTTCCATGTGCTTCAGTACTACAACACTGGGTCCCCACAACCCTTCTGATGATAACAGATACACTTTGCAGCGTATTTCTCCATTCTATGTCAATTTATCACGCTGTTGGGCGTGGCCGGCACTTGGATGGGTGACATTCCAGCTGCCACGTGCTGTTGCCATTTTTCAGAGTGCACTCAGCCTCGTGATGCCAATTGAGGAGCTACTCGACCGAATAGTAGCGGCTTTGATCAAGAATACCATCATAACGACCGGGAGAGCGGTGTGCTGTCCCCACACCTCTCCTATCCACATCCTCCTTGAGGATGACACGGCGGTCGGATGGTCGCGGTAGGCCACTTGTGGCCTGAAGACGGAGTGCTTTATGTCAATTTATCAATTACGTTTTCGCCTCACTTCAGATTTCTCTTGCACAAGTAGAGTAACTTTGAACCTTTGTATATCGGGAGCGGATAAACATATCGAAAAAATTACAAGGTTTTTTTGCGATCGAGATCTTACGAATACAAGGTGTCTCAGACTTTTTGGGTCAAATTGAAACAGATGATAGTGGGTTCACAACCGACTATTTACAGATAGGAACCAATGGTCGTAAATGCATATTTATTGTGTTATGGACATACACAGCATACACCACATAAAAACATGGTAGCTCATAGTGTTTGTTCAAAGTAGTGACCACCAGCGTCAATGCATGCATGGCAAAGGCTCATGAATGTCTGCCACATTCTTTCAAAGATCCGTAAACTCTCTGGTGCCAGGCGACAGGCAGCTTGGCCCCCAGCAAGCAGGTTTTTATTTGTTTATACAGGCGTTTCATACACCAATTGCTCGACGTAACGACAGAGGAAAAAGTTCAGAGGCTTGAGATCTGACCTCTCCTTCCAATCTCACAACGAGAATACGTGTCGTTCAGCTACTGGTGGACATTAACATCAAAGGGGGCTGGTGCACTGTTCTGTTGAATCTACACCCAGGATCTTTGCGGAGGGCAGCAAAACCGCATGCGACGTTGCAAAACATACACTGAGACTGGCTGTCGTTGCTTTGAGCAATTACTATGAGCTACGTTGTTGTAATACAGTTTACACTATGTAAACACACCGTAACACAATAAATATGGATTTCCGACCTATGGTCCCCTATCTCGGTATAATCAGTTGTGGATCCACTATCACCTGCTTCAATTTGACCCAAAAGGTTTGAGACACCACGTATATCGTAAAAATTGCAGGAATCTGCTGTGCATAGCTGTCTTGGAATCCGAGGCTCGGTTTTGGTACCCAAAAACCAGGTTTTTGGGGTGTTTCTCGATAACAGATAAAGATTTTTGAAAACTGGAAGATGATGCTTCTAGAAAAACGCCTAGAGAATATATTGTTCAAATTTGTGCGATCTGCTCCAGCTAGTTATTTACATATCCGCTGCTGACGGCGAAAAAATATTGAAAAACGCATTTTTCCGATTTCCTCAGGTTCTGCCCATGAATCAAATGGAGCCCCATATGCTCCGTAAAGTGCACCGTAGACCACACGTAATGCAAAAAGAACCAACCAATTTGTTCGATTTACGTAAGATGGAGGAAGTCTGTAATATTTTTTAAAAAATGGCTCTGAGTACTATGGAACTTAACATCTGTTGTCATCAGTCCCCTAGAACGTAGAACTACTTAAACCTAACTAACCTAAGGACATCACTCACATCCATGCCCGAGGCAGGATTCGAACCTGCGACCGTAGCGGTCACGCAGTTCCAGACTGAAGCGCCTAGAACCGCACGGCCACACCGGCCGTCGTAATATTAAAAAATTGACCCTGTAATGTAGGATCGTTACAGTAAGACGATTCTTCTGTTGGGTATACAAATGGACCCTAGATCAACGGTTATCCGAAACACTTGGCCTTTCCTTTCTGTCATCAAGAGAATCCGAGGTATGAACACCGGAAAAATCTGTTTTATGCGCGGCGTTCTGGACCATATTGGTAATGCTTGCTGTCACATGCGTACCGATACATCGACCTTTATAATATGTATGGATTCATAATTTATCATTTCTAGAAGGTTCTCTAAATTTCTTAAGTTTGTAATGTTTGCATATTTTGGGATATTCAATGTCTGTATGAACATCAGCACTCTCCACCAAGGAGGCAGCTGTATTTTGTCTGAACTCACAACCTTGCGCTCAGCTTGTACTGTACTTCAATGTCGGCCCTGTTTTCGGATTTGGACTAGATTGTGACAATATACACAAACGATTTACCAAAAAATATTGGCAGCACAACACGATCGTTCGCTAAAGATGCTGTTGTAGATAGGACAGTATCGCCTTTCGATGACTGTAAGAAAAAGCAGGAAGACTTCGACAAAATATCCTCTTGGTGTAATGAATTGCCGCTCATATAAATGTGAATGATAGTGACAATAACAAAGATTAAGAACCTGGTAACATCCTGTCAGAACAGTAAAGGTATCATTTGAGCACATCACGTCACATAAGTATTTAGGGGTAATACTAAGAAGAAGAAATCTCAAATGGAATGCTCATGTGAAATTAGTACTGTTGTGATAGACTGAAGTCCAAAGACTGGTATGATATCGTTCTCCATGTTAGTCTATCTTGTCCACGCTTCTTCAAATCTGCATAACAGCTGCCTCCTACATCCATTTCATGACCATGGTTACTGTGTTTAAGACTTGGTCCGCCTCTACAACTTTAGCTCTCTACCTCCACTTTCACGATACCTTGATCTACATCAACATCCATACTCAACAAGTCACATTACGGATTTTGGTGGGAAGTACTTTGTGTACCAAGTCGCTTCCTCCATTTCCTGTTACAGTCACGAATACTTTGCAGCAAGAACAATTGTTGGTAAGCGTCTGTGTTATCTCGAAGCTGGTTGAGACTCTCGCTTTACGAAAGTCTTAAAAATAAGAAAGGCTGTTATATTTAAGTTTTTATTGCTTTCAATACTATTTTACTCAAGTTAGAAGAGAGCATTCAGGGAGTAGAGAAGTATGAATGTGGGAGCGAGTAGGAATTGTGGAGGGGGCAGAGTGTAAGTAGGAGATGGGGGCCCAATATTATGTACTTGGCCCAGGGGTTGAGTTGAAAATGGGGAAGAAGCAGTATAGGAGTGGGAAGGGGCTTTGCTTTATGTACTTGCCCCAGAGACAGAGTAGAGAATGAGGAAGGGGCAGAGTGTAGTAGGGATATGGGGCCCTACTTTATGTACTTCCAGAATGTGTTGAGTTGGAAATGGTCAGGGAGCAGAGTGTGGTTGGGACCCATTTTATTTACTTGTCCCAGAGGCTTATTTGATAATGGGGAGGGGGCTAAGTGTAAGAGGGGGATGGGCCTCATTTTATGTACTTGCTCTAGAGGTTGAGTTGGGAATAAGGAGCTGGCAGAGTGTAGGGGAGGGATGATGCCTCACTTTATGTACTTGCTCCAGTGAATGAGTTGCGAATAGGGAAGGGGCATAGTGTAAAAATGGAATGGGGCTCCATTTTATGTGCCTGCTCCAGGGTTTGCAGAGTAAAGGAGGAGAATGGAGCCCCACTTTATGTTGGTGCCCTGAGGTTGGGCTCGAAATGTCGAGGGGGCTCATTGTATCACAGTGATGGGGCCCATTTTACGTATTTCACACAGGGATAGAGCCAGAAATGAGGAGGAGGCAGAGTGTAGGATAGGGAAGGGGTCTCACTTCATGTACATCCCCCTAATCTAAGTGTATGAAAGGGGAAGAGGCAGAGTGCGAGTGATTGGGGCTGCACTTTATGTACACTTCCAAGGGCTGAGTTGGAATCCGGGGCCGGGGGGGGGGGGGGGGGGCAGAGTGGAAGATGGAGTGGGGTCCCATTTTCATGTACTGTACAAGGGTTTTGTTGGAAATGGGGAGGCAGCAGACTGTAGGAGAGGGATGTGGCCTCAGAGGCTGAGTTGTGAAACCAGAAAGGGCAGTGTGTAGGACTGGAATGGGGTCCCACTTTACATAAAGTGGAAAGGTTTTGAGTTGGAAATAAGGATGGAGTAGTGTGTAATAGGGAGATGGGGCTCCATTTTACATACTTTCCCCAGGGGTTGAGTTTGGATTGGGGAAGAGACAGAGTGTACAGGGGGTTGTGGTGGAAAAGGTGACAGGGCAGAATTAAGAGAGGGATGGGCTCCACTCTATGTACTTTTCCCAGGGTTTAGTTGCAAATGGGGAGAGGGCAGAGTGAGAGACAAGGATGGGACCCCACATTAAGTAGGAGATGGCTGATTTGGAAATAGGGAGGAGGCAGAGCATAAGAGGGCGGTTGGACCCCAGTTTATGTACTTGTCTAAGGGGCTGAGTTGGAAATAGGGAGGGTATACTGTAAGGGAGGAAGGGGGACCCCACTTTGTGTATGTGCCCCAGGGGCTGAGCTGGAATTGGGGGAAGGCAGAGGATAGAAGAGGGATGTGGTACCACTTTATGTAATTGCCCCAGGAATGAGCTGGAAATGATGAGGGGGCCGACTTTATGAGAGGCTGAGGCGCCACTTTACATACTTGACCCAAGGATTGAGCTAGAAATGGGGATGAGGCACAGTGTAGGATAGGGATGGAGTGGCATTTTATTTACTTGCAGCTACGCTGAGCTGGGAAAGGGGCAGAGTGCAGGAGGTGAATGAGGCCCCATTTTATGTACTTCTTCCAAGGAGTGAGTTGGAATGGGAGCAGAGTAGAAGAGAGAAATGGAGCACCAGTGGTTGTGTTGGAAATGGGGAGGAGGCAGAATGTAGGAGAGAGACAGCACCTCATTTTATGTACTTGCTCCAGAGGCTGAATTCGAAAGGGAGATTGTAGCCGCATTTTACGTAAAGTGGAACGATTCTGAGTTGGAAAATAGGAGGTGGCAGAATGTAATATAGGATGGGACCCCAGTTTCTGTACTTGCCCCAGGTGTTGAGTTGGAAATGGGGAGGTGCAGAGTGTAGGAGAGTGATGGGACCTCACTTTAGGACTGAGTTGGAAAGGGGAAAGGACAGACTGTCGGAGGGGGATTAGGTCCCATTTTATATTCTTCCTTCAGGGTTTGATTTGGCAATGGGGAGGAAGCAGAGTGTAAGAGGTGGGCAGGGTCTCACTATATGTACTTGTTGCATGGGCTGAATTGGAAATGGGGAAGGGAGGGGATGGGGCCTCACTTAAAGTACTTGTCCCTGTGATTCTGTTGGAAATGGGTATTAGGTAGAGTGTAGGAGAGGGATGGGGTCTCACTTTATGCACTTGCCCCAGAGGCTGAGTTGGAAAAGGGTAAGTGGCAGAGTGTAGAAGAGGAATGAAATCTCACTTTATGTGCTTGCCCAGGGATGGATTTGGAAATGGGAAACTGGAGAGTGTAATAGGGGAACAAGGGCCCTATTTCATGTGTGTCCCAGGAGCTGCATTGGAAATGGGGATTAGACATAGGTGAATTATAGGCCTTACTTCATTTACTTGCCCCAGAGGCTGAGATGGAAAAGTGATAGGGGCAGAGTGTGAGGAGATGAGCTTCTGCCTTCTACACTCACCCCCAGGGTTGAGTTGGAAGTGGGGAGGGAGCAGAGGGTAAGAAGGGGATTGGGCCCCACGTTATTTATTTGCCCTGGGGATTCCGTTGGAAATGAGGAAGGGGGCAGATTTTAAGAGAGGGATGAACCTCACTTTGCATACTTTCCCTGGGGCTTGAATTGAAAATGGGAAGGGGAAGATTGTAGGAGGGGGACAGTGACCCACTTTATGTACTTGCGCCAGGGTTCAAGTTGGAAATGGAGAGAGGACAGAGTGTAAAAGGGGGATGGGGTATATTATCTTCTTTTCCTTTTGCTTGAATGGAAATGAAGAGGTGCTGAGTGTAGGAGGGGACTAGGACCCACTTTAAGTGCTTGCCCCAGGGTTAATTTGGGAGTGGGGAGGGCAGAATGTAGGAGAGGGATCAGCCTCCATTTTATGTACTTGCACCAGAGTCCCCATGACCAATCACACATACTGAGTTGTGTTCCATTTGCTAGAAGCCATTCAATCCTGTCATACAGCTGGTCTGCTATTCCATATGCTCACATTTTGTTTATTAGGTGGCACTGTTGAACTGCATCAAAGTCAAGGAATGTGCAGGAACAGCCGGCCGCTGTGGCCGAGCGGTTCTAGGCGCTTCATTCCGGAACTGCGAGACTACTATGGTCGCAGGTTCGAATCCTGCCTCGGGCATGGATGTGTGTGATGTCCTTAGGTTAGTTAGGTTTAAGTAGATCTAAGTTCTAGTGGACTGATGACCTCAGATGTTAAGTCCCATATTGCTCAGAGCCATTTGAACAATTTTTGTGCAGAACCTGAGTGCTGGTACCTGGTGCTTTCCAGGTATGGTGGACGAGCAGAGTGAGTTGGACTTTATAACATCTTTGTTTTTGGATCCCATCTTGATTCTCCAGAAATGACATAGGACATGAGTATAAAACATGTCCCAAAATCTTACATCTGACTGGTATCAGAGATATAGGCTTTTAGTTTTATGCATTTGTTTAGTGGCCCTTGTTGAAAACAGAAATGACCTGCTCATTTTTTCATTCACTAGAAATGCTCCTCTCCTTCAGCAGCCTATGACACACTGCTGCTACAGGAGGGGCAAGTATGAAAGATGGAAGGTCTTTCTTGACCTGCCTTTCTTCCACTTTATGTTCTCAATCGAACTGCTGACCATGTCCTCTATGGCCAATGGGATCTTAGAGAGGGCTGACAGTGGTTGTAACATTAAATTGAATCATAGCTAGATGTCTGAGGTGGAGGACACAGGCACTTGTTTTGGTCGGGCTGCCACAGATGTGGGATGTGAGGCTTAATGGTGCTAGTTTTGAAAAGGCAGGTGGGACGGCACTTTTGCACATCAGCAGTCGCTGCAGAGGACACTGCCTGAGCCAAGTGGACTGGCCACAGGGAGCGATGAGTCAGGAGCAGGAGACCTTGGCATATTGTCCCTTTAAGCAAAAAAAAAAAAAAAATGGAGAGTGGAACTGTTCCCATATAAGGCGAAGTACAGTCCAGTTTTGGCAGGCAACCTCATATTATTTCCTGCGTCCGCTTAAAATGGTATCAGCTAGGCCAGCGAAAGGATATTGCAGAAACAATGCTGGTCGCCGGACACTAAGTAGCCAGAGAATGCTATACCTTTTTTTAGTCACATACCTGCACGTGACAGTGTAGTTTCCTGTACACACAAACAAAAAGTATGTTGATTGGACTGTGGCCCATGACGCCAGAAATCTTCACAGTGGACGTCTCTTGATGTGCTGGGATGGGAGAAACACTTTTTTCCTGTTTTATTGAGGGAGGCTGTATGGAACTTGAATTGATGTGCCATTGGTGAAGAAGTCTTATCCGAGTTTTCAATTAGTGGTTTTAGTTTGTTGGCGAAAACTCCACATCGAGCTTTTCTGCAGTCTTGCAGGTAGTGTGAGGAGCAGGGATTTCAGTGACAAATCGCAGAGGAGTGTGGACGAGATGCGGTCGCGGCCCAGGGAGGAGATCTGGTTTTTTGGACTTGCAATCTGGGCACGAATGTGCATCCCAACGAGAGGAGGTGACGGATGTCTACCCACCGACTTGACGCCTATGCACACCGGTCACTCAATCTCGCGTTTTCTGCACGTGTATGTTGAGCATTTCACAGCACTGGAATTAGCAGTCTTTAAAATGAATTCTCTGACTTGACTGTACACCCATGACAGCAGCTGGTGTTGTTGGAATCAAACGCATTGTAGTAATTTGTTTCTGGGTTCAGCTCACAGTCACTGTCATTCATACTAATCACAGGCAGATCGCGTTACCCATTGAAAATCACAAAGTCGCGTCATCTGCCTTGGACCAGCTTTGTCAACTCCCAATAAGATCACGTTAGTTTACAAATGCGAGGTAGAGTATGCTCAATGTATTATATTGACACATATTCCATTTCACTCATGTCTTTATGAACAAATCTGTCATGATATTTAACTTTATCTATCATTTAAGTTCACAAGATCCTGTGACACCTTTGACTGTTTTACTATCTTTTATTGAAGATAATAGGATTAGCCTTGGAGTAAGAAATACCTTGTGGCATTTTCAGTCTCATTACACAGGGCCACATTTTATAGCCATTTGCATTAATATTTGTTGCATTTAATTTCCATAGTAGTTGTAAGGTGGCAAGATTTGCCACCATACATTAATAATTTTGATAATTTCTATTTCATTTACTTCGTATGGGGCAACATTTTAGGTACTGTTATCGAACTGTTAATCATTTATTGGCTGATAGTGGGTAGCCTTATACTGACGTTTCTATAGAGATGCATCCTTTGAGCGTAATTTCGCGCTGGTTCTGACAGCAAGGGGGACGTGGGCTTTCGCGGTCTATGAAAGCAACATGGAACAAGGGCTACGGGCTGGGTAGTTTATGGCTATGAAAAGAGGAGGCCAGGCATTTACTATCATCGCTCCACCACCCATCAAGAATCAGGTGGAAAAGGGCTTCTCGCGGCGGCACCACGGTTGCTAAGGAGGTGGGGACGAGACGATGCTGAAAGCCTAAGACGGTGCAGATAACATCTTACAACCGCCGCACCAGTCCTTTTTGCATGGAGGAATGTACAAGGATTGCCTGCTGCAGAGAGGCACAGAAACGTATCTGGTTATATGCACTGTTGGATTCGATTAAATATGAGTTGAAAGCGCTTGTCTGACAGATTCACGACTCGTTGAGTGGGAGGTATTCCGTTTGATTGGCCGCTAGGACAGTTCACGTTAACGAGGCAGGGTTTGCTCTAAAGTGGGCACTGCGTGGCGAGAGAACTCTCGGGCAGGTCTCCATTGGACATACCTCGCCGGATAGCGTTTTGAGACAATGCTGAAAAGGTGCTGATATCGCCACTAGGAACGGCATCATTCGTTCTCTCCTCAAAGAAGCACGCGTTCGTTTCTCAGCTCAAAGAGTAACGAATCTGTGCTTCTTTGTGGAGCTTGAGGCATTATCCACATCTACATATACATCTACGTGATTACTCTGCTATTCACAATAAAGTGCCTGGCAGAGGGTTCAATGAACCACCTTCATGCTGTCTCAATACCGTTCCACCCTCGAACGGCACGCGGGAAAAACGACAACTTAAATTTTTCCGTCCGAGCCCTGATTTCTCTTATTTTATCGTGATGATCATTTCTCCCTACGTAGTTGGGTGCTAACAGAATGTTTTCGCAATCGGAGGAGAAAACTGGTGTTTGAAATTTCATGAGAAGATCCCGTCGCAACGAAAAACGCCTTTGTTTTAATGATTGCCACTCAAATTCACGTATCATGTCTGTGACACTATCTCCCCTATTTCGCGATAATATAAAACGAGCTGCCCGTCTTTGTACTTTTTCGATGTCATCCGTCAGTCCCACCTGATGCGGATTCCACACCGCACAGCAGTACTGCAGAATAGGGCGGAGAAGCGTAGTGTAAGCAGTCTCTTTGGTAGACCTGTTGCACCTTCTAAGTGTTCTGCCAATGAGTCACAGTCTTTGGTTTGCTCTACCCACAATATTATCTATGTGATCGTTCCAATTTAGGTTATTTGTAATTGTAATCCCTAAGTATTTAGTTGAATTTACAGCCCTCAGATTTGTGTGACTTATCGCGTAATCGAAATTTAGCTGATTTCTTATAGTACTCATGTGAATAACTTCGCACTTTTCTTTATTCAGGGTCAACTGCCATTTTTCGCACCATACAAATATCTTATCTAAATCATTTTGCAAGTCGTTGTACAAGACGGTAGGTGACAGCATCATCTGCAAACAATCTAAGACGGCTACTCAGATTGTCTCCTATGTCGTTAATATAGATCAGGAACAAGTGCTTCTGTACGACCGCACACTTGAGTCAACTTTCTGCTCCTATCTTATGAACAAGCAGAATTCTTAATTCGTGTCCGACCATTGTACGGGAATAGCTTTGACCCTGGGAGTTTGCGGACGCTGTTTCGCGGCCTCTGTGTAGACCGATTTTTTGACTATGCAACCCACTTCGTCAGCACAACCGCTGGTCGGCGCTGTAGAGTTTCTCTTTGTACCAATGAATATGATGGTATACGCACCACGGCTTGGCAGATAGGGAATTTTTAACAATAAATGCGTTAAGTTCCATTTGTTTTATCGCAGAGGTCTTTGCTGTCAGTGCCAGTCAGGGTGGAGGCTTTCTTAACCTTGTTGTTAGTCAGTACCAACC
This sequence comes from Schistocerca nitens, assembly GCF_023898315.1. Taxonomy (NCBI): domain Eukaryota; kingdom Metazoa; phylum Arthropoda; class Insecta; order Orthoptera; family Acrididae; genus Schistocerca; species Schistocerca nitens. Next base: position 636,468,673 of record NC_064618.1, on the reverse strand, counting down.
AATCAGTGTATCTGTCGTATAAACGAGGGCGCGATTTCGAGTCAACTCATAGAGATTTTGGTAATTTCAAATGTAGATTAATGACTATTAGTTAACGTTCTATGTCTATACTTGTTCATCTTTCATATCTTTCTTTGGGAGTTGTATTTACAATAAATATCTTATCAGTACCCAGTTCTACTTTTCCTAGGATTAGACTCCAAGTACCGATCCTGATTACGTTAGAGTAGAGTATTGTCAGAACTTGGGAAAGAAGCCACATGTTATTCCAGATTGCAGGATGTCAGTGGTAGGGCTAATTTAATTCACTTTTTAGGCGGGACCACAAAGGTGCGAACTCGACATTGATAGCAATCACACTTACACACACAATTGGTGGTAACATTGGACAGCGTAACTGAAGTGATGGTTTTTTGTCACAGAGTTAGTGAGAGAATGAGGTTCATTAGAGGTATCCACATGGCAGCACACCAGAGAGACACGTTGTACCTTCTTTTGCATAAGATTTGGAAAAAGGCATTTGATGTTACGGCTTTTCTATGTCATCCGCCGTTTCGATGCAATTGTGATCAAAGAGTATCTGACAAATGACTTCGTTCACTTACTGTTTTAACATAACACTGCAACTTTTACGATTTTCTCTCAGAGCGGTAGATAGAATTTTACTTTCTAATTCGTTTATGTTTCACACGTGGTTCTATTCACATTAACACATTCAGTTTTTGTTTGTCTGTGAGTCTTTGGCTACATTTAAATTTGCAGTGAATTATACTTTGCTCTCTTATCGACTTTCCACATGGCTGTCAAACCATGGTGGGTCTTTCTCATCCATTACAGCTTTGCTCGCCTGGTACCTCTTGTAACTTTCTTTAAAAAAAACAATTTCTGTGATTACGTTGAATCAGTTCCTGAATTGAAGAATGGATACATAACTGGAATTATCGTGTAGTATGTTGTAACTGCAAGTGGTGTGATTACTCTATGTTAATATTAGCAAAAACTTTATACAACTTGGTTGGGAATTGCAACTCTCAATACCAATAAAAATGTAAATTCCGTGTGGCTAGCGCCTCCCGTCGGGTGGACCGGTCGCCTGGTGTAAGACTTTCGAGCTGACGCCACTTCGGCGACTTGCGTGACGATAGGGATGAAATGAGGATTAGGACAACACATCACCCAGTCCCTGAGCAGAGAAAATCTCTGACCCACCGGGAATCGAACCCAGGCCGTTAGGTATGACATTCCGTCGCGCTGACCATTCAGCTACCAAGGGTGGACAATACCAATAAAGAAACACAGTAATTGCAAAAAATATTGAGCTCCTTAGGCACTGAATCCCTGACCCTGTTCAAAAATGATAACTTTGGTCGCTGTGCACATAACGAATAAATTAAATTGTCTTACCTCTAAAGCAGTGATATATTCTGTTCTCTCATAAAAAAGTGTAAATAAGCTACCTACAGCCTCAGCAGCGTGCAGTGTTGGTCATAATACTTTGAAATGCACATGAAATTCTTTAGCTGATAAATGAAGACGTATAAGAACAACCCAACTTCTTTGAAAACATATAACGTGGACAGGGAGATGGTACTGATTGTGGTGAATTACTAACACAATTTTTTTGTGAAATTACATTGCAAATTAATTCTGGCTTCTCAGAAACATTTTACAATTGAAGATGGTCAGAAAAATACATCTTATTTACTAATTGATTCACGACAATGAGATTTATACAGCAAGTATTATCTAATCTCACTAAATCAGCATAAATGCAAACCATCAAATTACATATAGCTCAGTTAACAAATCTTAGAAACATTACAAAAAAGAAATATCTAACTAGCCTTTTATCAAATCAATTTATATAAATTCTGGGGTTACTCAACAATTAAAAATTATCAGCCAACTCATCTATACTAGCGCGCTGGCAAAACGAAAATCATTATTATTTAACATCTTTACCTTGCTTGCATTAAGACTTCTGCTTCCATGTTCTCGTAATTCCTACATTAATCTAAGACTGGTGGCTTCACAAAGCACACCACAAAAACTGTCTTCTCCATCGTCTTTCGCTCACAGGCAGCTACCTACTACAGTGTGCCCAGTGCTCTCTTACTCCAACACCAATCTCAGACCAGGAACAGTATCTTTGACTCTGCAGTTGTCCACAGTCAGTGACCCACATTATAAAGCCTATCAGAGGCATACATCATCTATCATATACCAGTTTCATTTTAGTTTACATTAATATTATTATCATATTCAGATGGTACATACAAGTATGCCGAAGTAGACCCCTTTCACAACCCTCCAGCAGGGTTTAACAAAGTTGGCACACATCTGGAAGTACCTTGTACAACAAATGTGCTGTAAATTTATCTCATTACTGATAAGTAGAAATCTTGAGTAGTATAGAACTATTACAGTGTAGTCCTAAGTACCTTTATAAAGTAACATGTCATGATTTTACAAATAAAATCTAACTATATAACATAATTAACCTTGAAAGAATTGATAATGCTCAGGTGTACTAGAATGAATCATAATCTGGTTATATTATGAGTAAATTGTGCATAAACAAGGCAGCTGACAAATATATCATCTAAAGCAAAATAAGTATACAATCCTAATCGTCAAGATAATTGTATAGGATTGGGCAAGGGAGAGGAAGAATCATGGCTGAACCCTATGAGCATGTTGAAGTGACTGTATCACAAAGTACATTTATTTTTGTTTTTTGCAGGTTGAGCAACTTAGTAGTAACCAATGTGGATTGCATTCAGTCTACAAAGACATCTGAACTCTGGTATTATGTTCCTCAGTCATGTGCAGAGATACTATATGTACTCAGAAACACATTACCAACAACCATAGTTGGCGATTATCATAATGTCAGTATTTTGATGACCAGCATCAGCGCTGCTCTTCATAGTAGAGATTCTTCTAGGATCCAAAGAGATATATAGTCACTTATATTCAAGTATGAATACCAGTAACAAATTGCTCCAGCACCACGATGAGAGGTAGCAGGCCAGATAATGGAAGGTATGAAAAGGTAGCAAACGTAAGGTGGAGGAACATGACCATTTCTTCCTATGTCAACACTGAGTAATCTATCTGATCAGAAAAAGTTCAGTATCCTAATGAAACTACAAACTCGATGCTTTACATCAGAGTGAATAGGCAAAACTGAAAGTGAATTCTGAATAAGACAACATCAATAAGCGTGGAATCAGGCTGCCAATTAGAATAACCTAACATGACAGAGAACATCACTAGTTCACAACATTATACTATGACTCTCAGTGTCCTTGAATATGCAATACTCAGACATAATTATTTTAAAAAACCTAACACTAAAATCAAGAATTGAATGGCTCCAGGTGGCCTTGTACTTGGAATTCATGCAGATCTTAATAACTAAAACAATTATATAGAAAATATCAGAGGTTCCAAGTGGCCTCTCTGCATACATCAATGCTGATATTAATAGCTATAAAATGATTGAGACACTAAGTGGCCTAGTACATGAAATAAATGCTGACCTTAACAGCTAAAATGTGACCAAAATCAACTTTGTGACTCAAAACTTGCCTGGTTTTACATGAAATAAATGCTGACCTTAATAGGTAAAAAGTCACAGAAATTATATTTGTGGCTCAAAGTGGCCTAGTTTTACATGAAATAAGCATCAAATCTGACAAAGTGTCATAAAATATCATTTACTTATAACTTTATATGGCGCTCAGAAGCCTGTGCATAATTCATAATAAGAATATTTAACTCAACATGGCTTTTACAAGAACAAAGTGCTTAAATAGAAGTATTATATAAAAGTATGGCTATGTATGGCCTGTGTGATTACATATTGGACAAACAGCATCATAAAATCAATGTATGTATGTATGATACAATATTTATAGGCTGTATAGCACTTTCAGGACTTCATAAATTTCAATCTATTAAATAACTTATATTGGTAACAATGCACATATCTAGGATATGGGAAAGATTGATAAGGGCAGTCCACTTTATCTCTAAAGAAAATGATTAACAGTTAATCGTCATTTATCTTGAGTCAAGAACTGCTATGGCTAAAGCAAAGAAAAAAAATGTGATCATAGTGTATGCAAACATAAAAACAGGAGTACTAAGAGCAATATAGCTTACTGGCTATACATCACAGTAAATCATGAGAAAAATATTCAAAGATGAGGGTGAACCGCAGAAATAGTGAAACCTGGAAATGAGATTATTAACCTGAAAAAAAAGGCAGTCATGTGTGCTAAAATAAGAAGGCAGTATCATATGCAATCTCATAAGGTGAAAAATGTTATTAGGTTTGAAGCTTCTGTGACTGTCTTCCACAAACACCTCCAATCATGTGTCACAAGGTAAGACAGATTTTCCTAGAAAGGACACAACATACACAAAATACCTATTAACATCATACAATATCATTATAGAAAAATCATTAATATCTTAATACAATCGTCACTATTGGAGTACAGCTCATGGCATGATCACTCATTAAACATCAAAATTTCATCATTATTCCGTAAAATTGGTACAGCTAAGAGCATGAACACTCATTAAATATTGTAACAACACAAAATGCAGAGAAAAAATATCCTTAATCCTAAATCTTTATACATAATCTGCCTAATTTACCTAGTAAACTAACAGGAAAAGGTTTAAAAAGGCCTGCCAGGAAACAGTGTGAGAAGTGTTAATGGAGTTTAGTATTTCATATAAGTTGCTTATGCCATACTTTCTATGTGATGCATTTCCTGTACAACTCTATGGGTGGCACATTTCACACCTTCACCTGCTTCTGTTTATGAGCATAATGGCTCATTTGGATACAATGAGACTTTGGTGCATTGGTTCTGCAAAACATCCAAAATGAATAAATATATGCAATGGACATAATTTACAGGGTATATTGACTTATTAAATCTGCATAGGTGAAAGCAAGTAAACTAGTGACATCATCAACTACTAGAGATAAATAGCAAAATAGATCACAAGACTGGGCATAAATGAAACATGGCAACATTATAAAATAGAAGGAGTGACTAAACTAACAAAACATTTAAAATAATTCATCAGACAATAACATAAATGTCAGTACAGCATCATAAAAAATAGCACCTTACACGATATCAGCAAAGACAAAATAGCATCATAAATAAATGAACATAAGATATATAGAGGCTATACACCAAAAGAACACAAAATCTTATTATGAAAAAAAATGTTTGAAGTTACAGTTTGCAGTGGTCACACCACCCAAGGGATGTGATCAGATGGACACATATCAAAATAAATGGTGTCTCTTTCAGTTATGGTTTTGAAGCACATTCATACGAAAACAATAAAATATGCAAGGCCTAAACTTACAGTAAAAGATCCAACCTGCAAGATTCTCCCTACCGAGCATGTTGCAACCTAATAAAATGCGGAATAATCAAGGAAGCGTGAAAATAAGTTTCCAATACAAATTGTATAAGCTTGGGAATGGTTCAAGTAAAAGGTCTGGTGTGTTTTACAGGTATGTGGACTCACATGTAGAACCAAAATAAGCATTAGTTGAGATTTACTGGTAATGCAAGTAACGACTTCTGCAAGACAAATACCAAATATCATATTTCCTGAAAAGTAGAAAAAAATTATACAAAACTGAAAAATGTTAAGAAAATATATAAAAAGCGATATTGTAATGTCTTCAGAAGGCAAGAAAAAATTTATGTTGTCAAGATAGGTGTATATCAGTAGTGTAAATGAAGTAACTGGTTACATAAATTTCGTGGATTAAATGCCGTAAAATTTTCTTTTCAAATTCTTTCCGTTGAAATAAGAGTGCTTAGAATTTCGTTTATAGTCGCAGCCGTATTCTTGGCACTAAAACTTACCTTATTGTTATTTCAGTAATTCTCATTAGTGCTATACGATGGAAATGGAAATTCAGAACATACTCAGATGTTGCATAGCTACAAAAGACGTAAAAATGGACAAATTCAGTGTATCAGTGCCAAAATCGTGTGTAACATTGCAGTCCGGGAAGGCAAAATCGTACAAAAAGTTATTTATGTGATGGCACAATCTGCTTGTTATATTTACATAGTGCAATATAAGTGATCCAGCTCTGTGTTTAGCTTGGCATAATATTTTTGAGATGAATGTAAAGGTGAGTAGTTTTGGAAATCCATGTTTTCAAATAAATATGCTTGACAGTTTGTTGCTCATGATATTGAACTCTGGCTATTTTATTGTTGACTGATTTACTGTTGATGATTTGGCGATTAATCTCATAGAATCTGTCCACTGCTGTTAAATCAGATTGGCTTCGCGAGTAAAAGGAAGTGGCTTTGACATAAGTGGGCCTGATATACGCGGAGCCGGGTTTTGTTTTGGTCGGCTTAGAACTTCACTGCTTTGAAGTAAGCTGTAGAGTAACGTTGTGCGACCCGACAGTATTGTTGATCGCGCCACTGCTGCTTTCAAGGACGGCATGGCACTTAACCTTTTGCAGATATCACTCTGTCTGTCGGTGATCTCTGGCGTGGGAAAGTTAGCTTTGATATCAGATTTAATAGGCACAATTGGTTCATCAGTGTTTTCCGAGGTTATCAAATTGCTGATGCTGACGGTAGTGTCGGAGGAAAAACCAACAATTTCATGCTACTTAATAGAGGTCATGGTTAATTCCTCCTTAAAATTTTGCTCTGTTTTGTCGATGGGTTTTTTAATAGAATGTGAGGTTTGCCACGTGGCAACCTCTGCAACAGGCTGTACAGAATTATTTTCAGTGGCCTTAATATCTGTATTTACGTAATCGAAACGGTCATCAGTCGTTTCTGTGTACTCTTTAAGCTCGTCACGTACGCTGGAAAATTGTTCATTGAACTGAGTGGTGGTGTCATCTTGTTTTTCTCATAAGCTGGAAAATTTTTCATAATTTTTATTAGATCGTTCAATGAACTGAGCAATGATGGCATCAGTTTTGTTAATCTGTTTAACCATCAATTGCTTGAGAGTTTGAAGCATCGCTTCAATATTACTCTGAACTGGTGCGTCAGGTGTAACCTGTGTAGTGCTTTGTGCTTTGAAGACATCATCAACAACCATAGACTTCTCGTTTGTTGTATTATCTGCATAATTACTGCTAATAGAATCTAATGGGTTTTCAAAAACGGACTGAGTACATTGCACTGCTGTATCCTGTCACATACTGTTGGCAGTCTGATTAATTGTGTGAGAAGTAGGTAAATCACTGACCTCATTCGGTGAACAATCAAGATTTGAATTGTGCATGTCAGCCATGCACAGATCAGCGGCGTCCGCAATACCGAAATCGACCGTCTGATTACTAGTGTAATTAGTGGGTGAAATTAGTGTCGGAAATTTGTTCATTATTTTGATAATCGGTATGTACGTTGTCTGTAGTGCACTGCAAATTATGCACCGCAGAATTATCACTATCATTGTCAATGTTACATTCAATATTGTTATCTTTAGCCGATAAATTATTCATGGCAGTATTGTCAACAGTCAAATTGCGCGTCTGTTTCGTAATAACACTGCGCAGCATCGTAAATCGAATACGAAGTACAAATACAAAGACAAGAAATATCAATCAAATAAATGGACAACAAAGCAGAGCATAAGAATGCCGATGAACTGTGGAAAGAATTCTGTACTGTTTTAGCTGCAGAAATGTTTAGAGAACAGAATATCAGAATATATATATCTGACTATTTTAATGTCAAAGATTTCACTAAGCGTTCTTTTTAAAAAATATTTTCTTTGATTACGTTGAATGAAATCCTGAAATGAAGAATGGATACGTAACTGGAATTATCGCGTAGTGTGTTGTAACTGCAAGTGATGTGCTTACTCTGTATTACTGTCGGCAAAAACTTTATACGACTTGTTTGGGGAATGCTACTCCCAGTACCAATAAAGAAATACAGTCACTGCAAGAAACAATGAGCCTCTTAGATACTGAATCCTCTGGCCCTGTTCAAAAATTACAACTTCGGTCGCTGTGAATGTGGGGTCCTGCCCACTCGTCTCTTACAGGGTCCCTACAGGATGGTGCTTTCTCGGATAGCTATACAACAGTTCAAGCAAATCACATTAATGGCTTTTATTACAATAAAGTAGATTGAAAATACTTTACTTTGATTACAATGATTTGTCGCCAATGATGGGCGACATGCAAATAATCAGTGTCCTTCGCTATATACAATATCCATAGAAGTTATTGCCACTCGTTCATAAGTCACTGCTATCGTTAATATCACTGCTCTTTTAGTCCCCTCTGCTAGTGCCTCTGCTAGCGTCCGTCTTCTACTGTCCGAGTCTGCTATTGCCGGTCTACTACTGTAGCTGGCAGGAGCAGCGCTTATATTCTCTTCGGCTAGAGGCTGCTCCTGTCGTGGTGTGGTCCCAATCAGCGAAATATTGGCTGACGTCGTCTCACAGCCTTCTCTGCTCTTACGTTCTTCATCTTCGTGCCGGCGCTTTCGTTACTCCAGAATAGTGCAAATAACAAATGAACTAAATTGTCTTGCGTCTAAAGCAGCAAGGTGGAACGCGATTTATTCTGGTGCCTCATTAAAAATAGAAATAAACTAGCTACAACCTCAGCGGTGTGCAATATTGGCCATAATACTTTGAAATGCACATGAAATTTTTTGGCTGACAAATGAAAACATTTGAGAAAAATCCAACTTCTTTGAAAAACATATGACCTGGACAGGGAGTCGATACTGATTGTGGTGAATTACTAACAATGACTTTTTTTGTGAAATTATATTGCAAGTTTAGATTGGCTTTTCAGAAACATTTGACAGTTGAAGTTGGTCAGAAAAGTACATCATATTTACTAATTGATTCATGACAGTGAGTTTTATACACCAAGTATTATCTAATCTCACTAAACCAGCATAAACGCAAATCATCAAATTACATATAGCTCAGTTAACAAATCTTAGAAACATTACAAAAAAGAAATATCTAACTAGCCTTTTTATCAAATTAATTTACACACATTCTGGGGTTACTCAACAATTACAACTTATCAGCCAACTCATCTATTCTAGCGCACTGGCAAAACGAAAATCATAATTATTTAACATCTTTACCTTGCTTGCATGAAGGCTTCTGCTTTCATGTTCTTGTAACTCCTACATTAATCTAAGACTTGGTGGCTTCACAAAGCACACCACAAAAACTGTCTTCTCCATCGTCTTTCGCTCATAGACAGCTAGCTCCTAGTACTGAGCGTCCAGCGCTTTCTTACTCCAACACTGCAATCTCAGACCAGAAGCAGTATCTTTGACTCTGCGGTCGTGCAGTCAGCGATCTGCATTATAAAGCCTATCAGAGATATACATCGGTTATCATATACTAGTTTCATTTTAGTTTACATTAATATTATCATATTCGCGTGCCATATATAAGTGTGCCTCAGTAAACTCCTTTCACTCTCTAAGGCATTTTGTATATTTATGCCAAACATTATCGATCTTGGAGATGAATTTTTCGTATGGACCGCTCAAGTAATATTAAATGTATCGTCCTTTTTTTTCACTCTTGCTAAGAAGACATATTTTCCTTCTTTTCCACACTTTTCTATTTTTAGTCGTATTCAGTTACGTTGTAATGACCTGTTCAACGCTGAGTGACATGTTGGTTACGAAGAGATCCAATATGTTGCCTTCACGAGTCGCTTCTCTGGTTTGCAGCTCCAGATGCAATATGTCTCAGAAAATCTCTTATCATCTGATTCCCTTTTTTTTTTTTTTAAGTGACGTTCTGCCACGAATTATTTTTTTCCTTGATTAGATTCGATATCTCCTCATTAGTAATTCGATCTACTAATCTAAATTTCATCATTCTTCAGTAGCACCACAATTCAAAATGTTCTATCCTTTTCTTTTCTCACCCTGCTAATCGTCCGCGTTTCACGTTCGTACATGACTACGCTCCAGATACGACGAGGATCACGCGTCTCTTACAGCTTCCAAGACGACTGAAGACTCACCACGAGGACATCATTTCAAGGCTGTACGACAAACAGACGTCCTGCCATTACTTCTGGCACGTGGGAGGCTTCTGGCGAGGCTGCATTCGGTTGTGATCCATTAACTGGCTACCTTAATCATAAATTAGTCTTTTTAGGAAATGGATAGAAAATGGAGGCACTAGAATGCGTTGAAGTCGAAGTAAGAAACGGTGGAAGTGTTTCTCTGGTGACAAAATCTCACATCTAGTACAAGATGAGCCACAGGGATCCCTGAAAACTCTAACTATGTATGAATGTAATGGATCGAGGTAGTTTTTAAAAATATGATTAGAAAATATAAAGCATGTATTTAGATTAAAATACAGCGAAATAATATAAACACATTGATTATGTACCTACATACCGCCACTGCATAGACTTTTATACATACGTCTCTACTCCACCATATACACTGGTATTTGAAAATACGGGGTGTTCAAAAAGTCTATCCGCAATGCCGTAGGACTGTTAGCCACGCGTGCTGTATGATTGTTCGCCTGCCTGAGTTATTTCCCTTCAAGTGGACTCTCCCAACATTCCACTGTTTTGTTTATCTCAGCCAGCGTCAGTAGCATCGTTGGTGTGTGTCGTTACGTGTTGACGTGAACGTTTAAGTTTAGTTCCTTTGTTCGTTTGTTTCGTTTTTGTCACTGTTAAAATGCTAACTATTGAAGAAGGTGTGTTTTCAGTCGAACAACTGTTCAAAGCTGGCCATAAATACACAGTTTCAGTTCGTCAAACATTTAATTCAGTTTCCCAGGAGACGTACTCGCAATACTGTGCGAGAAATGATTAACAAATTTCGAAGAACGGGTTCAGTGACAAAGGCGTCGAGAAATGGTCGTCCTAGTGTTTTGTCTGAGGATAAACTACTCGATATTTCCGATAAAATGTCCATGAGTCCGAGCAAGTCAGTAAGAAAACTCGCCCACGAAATCGATGTTAGTTTCGGAACGGCCCACGCGGCTGTAAGGAAAAAATTACAACTTTTCCCTTACAAATTGACAGTCGTCCTAGAACTAAAAAATACTGATCATGGCAAGGGACTGCGTTATTGTCAATGGTTCAAAAATTTCGTTCAACAAAATGGAAGGGATGTCCTTAATGAAACGTTTTTCACTGATGAGGCGTGGTTTCATTTATCCGGGTACATGAACTCGAAAAATCCTCGTATGTGGAGTACTGCAAATCCATTGTATTCATGAGGAACCACTTCATTCTGTGAAAATAGGAGTTTGGATTGCAATTTCTAGACGTCGGATTGTGGGTCAAATATTTTTCAACGAAACAATAAACGCACAATGATACTGCAGTGATATTCTGTACCCATTCATAGGAGAACTTGTGTTAAGTGAAATACTGAACGGTTGTTTTCAACAAGATGGTGCAACCGCGCATACAGCTCGCGTGTAAATGTCACTGCTTGCTGATGTTATTGGTGATCGCATAATTTCACAGGTACTTTGGCCTTCACGATCGCCTGACCTAACACCACCTGACTTTTTCTTCTGGTTGCAGCGAAAGCAACTGTATATAAAAACCGTCCAAAATCCATCGATGAATTGAAAACTGCAATATCCACTTTCGCTGCTTCTATTACAGAAGAAACGTTACAGCCTGTGTTTGGGAACACGATTAGACGCATTGAATTGTGTATTCAACAACAGGGGGAACACTTTCAACATTTATTGTGAAAATTTGTAAGTATAAATGAATATTCAATAAATTAATAATTTGTATTTCACTGATTTTCATTTCGGTATATTCACTGCGGCATACGGCACGCGCGGCTAACAAAAAAAAAAAAAAAAAAAAATGGTTCAAATGGCTCTGAGCACTATGGGACTAAACATCTGAGGTCATCAGTCCCCTAGGACTTAGAACTACTTAAACCTAACTAACCTAAGGACATCACACACATCCATGCCCTAGGCAGGATTCGAACCTGCGACCGCAGCAGTCGCGCGGTTCCGGACTGAAGAGCCTAGAACCGCTCGGCCACCGTGGCCGGCCGCGGCTAACAATCATACGGCACTGCGGAGAGACTTTTTGAACACCCCGTATTACTACGAGTAGCTTACTTACTCACCATCACTCATCATAAAAAAACTACTGGTATGTGAGGGCAGCCGCAGATAACAGATAATTTAGAATAATCCCACAATTATTATACTCATTTTGTGCGTTATTATTAGAGAAACGATATAATATTACAAAAGTTGTTAGCAAAATCCATAAGCAAGCTTACATGCAGTCTAACAATACGAAACAATTGAAAAAATTACGTTAAAAATTCCATGCAGCAGGGTGTCAGGATGGCCAGAAAAATTCGGTATCTCGCTACGTGTGGTGGTTATGGTGTGAGTTGAAAAAATAAAATAAAATAAATAAAATCGGGCTTCGAAAGAAGGACGCAAAAGTGAGGCCTCGACGCTGCCATCAGGTGGGCTGAGCTCATGACGGGCTAAAAGACATCTAAATTACGTCGAACATGTTGACAGTCGTTTCTCAGAAACGGCTGAGTTTTTACGGACAAGTTGAGACAGGTGTTCACTTACTTTGTGTCTTCTTCCACTGAGCGAAGTTTCTGGGAAATGAGATTATGGCGCCGGCCGGTGTGGCCGAGCGGTTCTAGGCGCTACAGTCTGGAACCGCGCGACCGCTACGGTCGCAGGTTCGAATCCTGCCTGGGGCATGGATGTGTGTGATGTCCTTAGGTTAGATAGGTTTAAGTAGTTCTAAGTTCTAGGGGACTGATGACCTCAGAAGTTAAGTCCCATAGTGCTCAGAGCCATGTGAACCATGTGTGAGATTATGGCACTTTCCGTGTTCTCCTTGTGAGTGCAGAAAACTGTCGAGTGTGCAATGAAGAAACAATGACCCCACCCTAGGCAGCAGTAGCAATGGTTTCTGTAGTGGAGTGTGTCCGAACAATTGAAGCCAACAGCATCAGAATGTTCCTGACAAGGTGAGCCATGGTTTCGCAGATAGTCTGGCCCAGGCAGCAACCGTGGATCTCCGAGTAGGCATCCTGCAGCCGACACAAGTCAGGCAGCATGTGGCCACCCAGCTGGAAAGCATCAGTTCAGCTCCCAGTAATAGCTGGACATAGTTGCAGCTCATAGTTCCGCAGTGGCGAAGGCAATGTCTGCTGTAGCAGACTGGATGACCTGATTCAGGTCATGGGTGGTATAGAGTAACTCTCGCAGCTGGCTCCACGCGATGACAGACACTATATGGCTGAAATGGGCAGCATTTATGGGGGCTTCGTCCGCCACTGTTTCGCCTTGTCACGCAGGACACTGAAGGGGTTTTTGAACTTCTCTCGTTATTGGGCAGTCCTGCAAGAGGCATCGAGACATAGATGTGTAGTAAATTCGCCTACTTCCTAGACTGGCTGACGGTAGCTTGAAGCAAAAATACTCCTTGGTGGCCTCCTTGCATGTCTCTCTAATGCTTATTTAAAGGTTTTCATTGACATTAGCCGCAAACGGGAATTGAAATGAATGAATCGTAACTGGTGAAAATTTGTGTTGGACGGAGGCTCGAACTCAGAGCTCGGGCTTAACGGGAGGTGCCGCCTTAATCGCCTACGTCATTCGAGCACGCATCCCATCCGACCCAAATTCCCAACCTGTTACACACTACTAGCGTAGCATCACCTATCCATGACATGAACCCCTTATTCGCCATTTCGAATTCCCACAAGAGATCAGGCTTGGTATGCACCTGCATTGAAAGACTGTATCCTTGGTCATAGGAATTTTTTTTTTTTTTTTTTTTTTTTTTTTTGGGATGGAGGAAGGGTCATCAGTCTTCTGACTGGCTTAATGCAGCCTGCCCCAAATTCCTCTCATCTGCCAAACTCTTCATCTTAGAGTAGCATTTGGAACCTACGTCCTCAATTATTTACCGGATGTATTCCAATCTCTGTCTTCCTCTACAGTTTTTACCCTCTACAGCCCCCTTTAGTACCATGGAAGTTATTCCCTGATGTCTTAACAGATGTCCAACCATCCTGCCCGTTCTTCTTGTCAGTGTTTTCCATATATTCCTTTCCTCGCATATTCTGCGAAGAACTTCCTCATTCCTCACCTTACCAGTCCACCAAACTTTCAACGTTCTTCTGTAGCACCACAGCTCAAATGCTTCGATTCTCTTGTGTTCTGGCTTTCCCACAGTGCACGTTTCACTGCCATACAACGCCGTGCTCCAAACGTACGTTTTCAGAAATTTCTTCCTCAAATTAAAGAGTATGTTTAATACCAGCAGACATCTCTTGGCTAGGAACACCGTTTTTGCCAGTGCTAGTCTGATTTCGATGTCCTCCTCTCTCCGTCGGTCATAGGTTATTTTGTTGCCTAGATAGCAGAATTCCCTAACTTCATCTACTTCGTCATCACCAAACCCGATGTTAAGTTCCCTCTGTCGTCATTTCTGCTACTGTCATTACTTCCATCTTTCTTCGATTACTCTCAATCCATATTCCGTACTCATTAGATTGTCAATACCATTCAACAGATCCTGTAACTCTTCTTCACTTTCATTCAGGATAGCAATGTCATCAGCAAAACTTGTCATTGATACCCTTTCACCTTGAATTTTAATTCCACTCTTGAACCTTTCTTTTATTTCCTTCATTACTTCTTCGATGTATAGATTCAACAGCAAGGGTGCAAGACTACATCCGTCTCGTACACCCTTCTTAATCCGAGCAATTCGTTCTTGGTCTTCCGCTCTTAGTATTCCTTTTCGCTCTTGTACGTATTATATATTACCGGCCTTTCCCTGCAGCTTACTCCTATTTTTCTCAGTATTTGGAACATATTGGACCATGAGACATTGTCGAACGCTTTTTCCACGTTGACAAATCCCATAAACGTGTCTTCATTTTTCTTTAGTCTTGTTTCCAATATCAACCACAACGACAGAACTCTCTCTCTCTCTCTCTCTCTCTCTCTCTCTCTGGTGCCTTTACCTTTCCAAAAGCCCCCTCAATTTTGTTTCCCCATCTTTCCTGTTCTTCTGTATATTATTCTTGTCAACAACTTGGATGCATGAGCTGTTGAGCTAGTTGTGCGATAATGCTCGCATTTGTCAGCTCTTGTAATCTTCGGAATTGTGTGGATCATGTTTTGCCGAAAGTCAGGTGGTATGTCGCCGGCCTCATATATTCTTCATATCAACGTGAATAGTCGTTTTGTTGCCACTGCCATCAATGGTTTTATAAATTCTGATGGAATTTTATCTATCCCATCTGCTATATTTGATCTTAAAGTCTTCCAGAGCTCTTTTGAAATCTGATTCTAATACTGGATATTTTATCTCTTCTATATCGTCTCCTGTTTCTTCTTCTATCACGTCATCAGATAATCTTCCCTCATAGATGCATTCACTGTACTCTTTTCACCCGTTTGCTTTCTCTTTTGCATTTGACAGGGAAATTCCCATTGCACTCTTGTTACCTACCACCCTTGCCTTTAATTTCACCGAAGGTTTTGTTTTGACTTTTCTATATGCTGTGTCAGTCCTTCCGACAATCGTTTCTTTTTTCGATTTTGTCACATTTTTCATTCAGCCATTTCGCTTTACCTTCCCCGCACTTTCAGTTTTTTCATTCCTGAGTGGCTTTCATTTCTTTATTAGTGAATGTCTCTGAACATTTTTATACTTTCTTCTTTCATTGAGCATCCGGAGAGTTCTTCTATTACCCATGGTTTCTTCGCAGTAACCTTCTTTGTACCTATGTTTTTCTTTCTAACTTCTGTGTTTGCCCTTTTTTAGAAATGTCTACTCCTCTCTAACTGAACTGCCTACTGAGCTGCTCCTTGTCACAGTATCTATAGCGTTGGAAAACTTCAAGCGTCTCTCTTCTTTCCTTTGTACTTCCATATCCCAATGCTTTGTGTAACGATTTTTCCAGATTAGCCCCTTAAAGTGCAGCCTACTCTTCATCACTAATAAACTGTAGTCTGCTCCTGGCTACGCTTTACAGTCTAATATCAAATTTCGGAATCTCTGCTTGACGATGATGTAATCTAACTGAAATCTTCCTGTATTCTCCGGCCGTTTCTAAGTATACTTCCTCCTATAGTGATTCTTGAACGGAGTATTCGCTGTTATTAGTTAAAATTTATTGCAAAACTCACTTAGTCTTTCCCCTCTCTCATTCCTAGTACAAAGCCTATTTTCTCCCGTAACGCTTTCTTCTACTGCTTCTCCTACAATTGCCTTTCAGTCTCCCATGTCTATTCGATTTTCATCTCTATTTACGTGATGAACTGCCCATTCAGTAACCTCATACTTTTCCTACCTCTTCATCTTCCACTTGCGACGTCGGCATGTATACCTGAACTATCGTTGTCGGCGTTGGTTTGCTGCCAATTCTGATAAGAACACCCCTATCACTGAAGTGTTCACAGTAACTCACTCTCTGTCCTACATTCCTGTTCATAACGAATCCAACTCCCGTTATACCATTTTCTGCTGCTGTTGATATTATACCCATCTGACCAGAAATCCTTCTCTTCATTTCACTTCACTGACACACATAATATCTAGATTGAACCTTAGCATTTCCCTTTTCAGATTTTCTAGCTTTCCTAACACGTTCAAACTTGTGACATTCCACGCCTCGACATGTAGACCGTTATCCTTTCGTTAGTCATTCAGTCTTTTTCTCACGGTCACCTCCGTCTTGGCAGACTCCTCCTGGGGATCTGAATGAGGGACTATTTCGGAATCTTTTACGAGTGGATTGATCATCATGACACTTTTCAATTAAAGACCACATATCCTGTGGATACAAATTATTTATCTTCAATGCAGTGATTTTCTTTGCCTTCTGCATCCTAATGCCGTTGATCATTAGTGATTCTTCCGCTTTAGGGGCACTTTCCCACCACAAGGGCAAGAGAACGCCCTGAATTTCTGTCCGATCCTCTGCCCTATTTGACAAGACCGTTGGCAGAATGAGGGTGTCTTCTTATGCCGGAAGTCTTCGGCCGCCGTTGCTGATTATTTTTAGTCAAAATTTGAGCAGTAGCTGTAAACATCATTGGCCTTTTGAGACCTCACACTGAAGGATTTCCTTGTGAGAGTCTGACTACTCGAGCAGATAACATCATCTCTCTGATTTATAAGGCGGCACAGAATATTTCCTGTCTCTCTCTCTCTCTCTCTCTATCTCTCTCTCTCTTTCTGTAATTCTTACTTTATTAAGGCAAAAACTGTAGAATGTATGACACAGGGAATGAAAGGAATACAGTTTTCACCAGCAGCTGAATCAACTCTGTGGTTTATACACCACAGCAAATTTCCAGATAACAACATTATAATATATTAGAAGGGATTCAAAGACGGTAATGCTAACTTCAGTGAGGCAATCACGCAGTAGTGTATTACAGGGGGAATGAAATGAAAAAGTTTTCCCTTAAGTTTCCGCTGTGTAACGGCAATGATGACAATGTTCCAAAACAAGATGAAATTAATACTCTGGCATGGTGTCACTAAAACTTTTGACTGACTTTGTTATCAGACTTTTTTTGACAAAGAAATGACAATGTTTACTTCACTAGTCCTCAACAAGTGCACTTTCGACTGGTAATTAGATCAGCAGTAGTACTCATATGTGTCTTGCAGTCAGTTTTTATGTCGTTGGACGAATTTAATTCATGGTGCGAGGCGCATCCAGAAAATAAGTTTCCCTATTTTTTAAAACAAAGACAACGTAGTTACATGAAAATCTTTGTTGGCAACAGGTGCAGCAATGTCACCTAAAGAATTGAGACACTTATCATATCGTGGTATCAACTTTTGTAATCCTGTGTCATGAAGTCAGACGCCGCCTGTGAATGGAACCAGTGTGTGACAGTCGTCTTCGTCTCTTCGTCGTTGTCAAAACGCTGGCCAGAGGACAAGAAAAGATAGAAATCGCCGGGAGCAAGATCAGGACTGTATGCTGAATGATCAAACAGCTCCCAGTGGAACTTCTGCAGGACAGTTGCTGTACACCGAGCCGTATGGCGATAAGCATTGTCATGGAGCAGCACAACACCAGCAGTAAGCATCCCACGCCTCTTGTTCTGAATGGCACATCGCAGTTTCCGCATCGTTTCACAGTAACGTCAGCGTTCATTGTTTCACCTCTGGGAAGAAAGTGAATGAGCGCAATGCTCTTGCTGTCCCAGAACAAGATGCACATCACTTCCTACACCAACACAGTCTGTTTGAATTTCATCTTGACCGGAGATCCACTGTGACGCCAATGCATTGATTGCCGCTGGGCTTCTGGGGTCAAGTGAGAAATCCACGTCTCATCACCTGTGACGATCCTATCGAGGAACTCGTCGCCGTCGCTGTTCGTCACCCATCTGGCACACAACTTCTTGAACAGCAGGTGCTTGGAAACAATTTCATCCGACAAAGATCGCGATATCTGCGGAAAATGGCTGCTGAGCTCCGTAATTGTGAGGCAACGGTTCTCCGGGACGAGCTGCCGCCGCACCAGCTCAGCCAGGTGATCACTGATGAGGGAGGGTCGCCCACTGCGCTCTTCTCATCGTGAACACTTTGACGACCTTCGGAAAAAAGCCTACACCAGAGACGCATCATCTGTACGCTCATGATCTTCAGCCCGTAGACCTGACAGAGCTGACGATGAATCTCGATGGGCGCTATGTTTTGTACATTAAGGAACCTTATCAGTGACCGAACCTTGCACACAGTGGGAGAACGAATAAGAGACGCCATTTCGGGGAACTGCTGCTGCGCCACTGGCACCAAGTGCGGGACCTCTCCGGCCGGCATTTGATTATCACGTCATAGATCTGTTGCACATGCGCAGTTTTTCCGGCTAAATATGTTTAGTTTAAAGGAAACAACATCAGGAAACTATCTTTCTGGATGCGCCTCGTAAAAATGTTGAACTACCCTATAATTTATTTCAGTAGTGTCAGTAAACGATCTACATGTGTTTTAATACGTTATATATGCAATTTATATGTACAAATATTTAACTGGAGGGTCCATTTTACTTGCAAAGTATGTTCTGCTCTCGAAATCTTGCATATAATAAAAATTTATTTTGCTGCAAATTTTGAATTTTCGACGTCTGTAATAATTGGACTTTTGGGAAACTGTATGTATTTTGATAAATAATTTTATTTTCGAGATATCGACTATGTCCTGTTGCAGCATCTTCTTGGTCAACATTACATCTCTGACACCATCTTTGGTAATGTGGTGTGTAAACGAAGAAGACATTCTCCTTATGTATTCCGAAAATACGCAGTTTTAAGTGATGCATCGTACATAATAGAAACACATTCTACCTACCTTCCTAAAATGATGTTTGCGTGAGTGTAATTTTTTCACATCACATTTTTTGACTAGACGTTGGTGTTATTTAGTAGATGATTATGGGAAATGCAGTTTTGGAGATCCTTGTCACTATAGTGCCGTTTGGTAAACGTTGCAGCCTTCGTCGAAATTTTGGTTAAGAATCACATTTTAGGCACCAGTTTGACGTGTGTGTGTGTGTGTGTGTGTGTATGGAAAGTAACAATGTGATGCTAGATGTAAATACATTACACATTTTTGCATCAGCGACATATTTGCATAATTTTAAACTTTGTATCAACATTGTGACAGTTAACAAGCATCATAGAACAATTCAGAAGTGGCAAAATAATTAATCTGAGGGTTCATTGTGCCTTACACCAGGTGTGGTACACAGATTGGAGTACGAACACTGCCACCTGTTGGTGATGACAAGGAACAGGAACTTAAAGCTGCAATTGAATTTATTTAACATTTTGCAGTTTTATGGCGTAGTAGTTAAAGTAAACCACATCTTCAGCAGCTGCATATTTCTAATTCGTTAATTATACTGCATAAGCAAATGTCAGTTTTTAACTATTTATGGGAAATATGTTTTATACTTATTCTCATTTTCCATGGCAAATGCTATACAGTTTGCAGTTAAATTTACAGATATGAATGGTGAGACAGTATACAAATAATTAATTCTAGCGAAGAATAAAAACGCTGTTCGCGACTTTCTTGACGTGGTACCATTTTAGACAACTCAGGCAAAGGTTACATTTTCTTAAAGCATGCGTCTCTCTCTCTCTCTCTCTCTCTCTCTCTCTCTCTCTGTGTGTGTGTGTGTGTGTGTGTGTGATACGCTGGCATATTTTAGATGTGGAAAAATTGTATATGTAATTTTATGATAAATAATTCAAGTCATTTGATTACTTTCGAGGATAGTGCAAAATTCATAGCTTTTTACAGACAGCCAAGATGGTGGTTTTGGTGCTTCATTATGCAAGGCTTACAAACCTCACTGGATTAATCACACCAACGTGGATTTTTAAATTTCGTGCCATTTTGCGTTTTTTAATTTCTCACCACAACCATCTTCAATTTTTTAAATTTCCCACCATATAACTTTTTGCTTTGCTGGAAATTCTCCAGAATCGACCATCATGGATTTTTAATTTCCTATCGCCACCAGCAATTACAGTGTTACACCTTTGGCATCAACTAGCAGCAGAAATTTTAACTGTGTGCTGGATAGTACCTCCATATATTGTTATTAGACTTGCAAAGTGTGGTACAGATATCGAATATTTAGATTCGGTAATTCTTGTCGACAGGTGCCCTATAAGCTATAAGTTAGATCAGCAGTAGTTTTCATATGTATTTAGAAACGTCATAGAACCAATTTTTATTTATGAATTTGATATGTCATACTAAAACTGAACTTTGGTCATCAACTAAAGTAAAAGTTATTTCACTAGTCATTAAGTGAGTTGAATGTATTTTAATAAGTTATAAGGATAATTTAGATGTGGCAATATGTAATTTACAGGCCTATTGTGTTTGACACAGTACTCAAACTTTGAGCATTAAGAACTGCTGCTTAACCTAAAAGTTTTATGAGTTGTGCCAATATGCAAGCCATTTGATTTCATTTTAAATCTATTGCATGAATGAAATTACAATATTAGTGTCATGTGTTTTTGTGTACGAAATCTTCCATATTTTGAGAAATAACACAATTGATGTTGGCTGCAAAGTTCTATTTTCGTTTGTTATCACAAAACTGTAACTACACTTTCATAATATTATAAACAATCTGCATATGTTTTTTACATGATTAATAATTAATAATATTACTTTAGTGGCAAAGATATTATTTTTGATAAATTGACTCTGTCTTGTTGCACCATCGTCTGTGGAGATGTTTCAGCTTTGTATTCCAGCATCATATTTGATTGTGTTTTGATGTATGTAAACATAACAAAGATTTCTTAGCGTATTAAGAAAATGTGGAGTTTAAGAGATACACTGCAATAAAATAAAACTTATTAACCATCTTATTCTTTCCTTCATAAAATCATGTTTCACCAGTTCATTTGCCTTTCAGCTGTGCTGTATGTGAGGATGGTGTCTTTACTTCATGATTTTTATTACATGTTGGGGGAGTTTTGGATAGCTTTGATATCATATTTCTGACTGGTAAACATTGTAGCTTTCGTCAAAAGTGTTTATTCTACAGAAACTCGACAAGGCCAAATTATATATAATAAAAAACAATAATCATTACCAGTCATTATCATGGATTATATTTCTCTAGTATAGACTTTGATTCATTAGGTTCTTTCTCCCTAATCTGGTGCTTGCTAAGGTCAAACATTGCTTAAAAATGTGATGATAATAGTTCTATGAAACAACAATAACACAGCATCAGACTAAAATATCAACACATTTTGCTTACTTTATGTGTGTTGATATCACTGCAAAACTTTACAAGCATCATAGAACAATTTAGATGGCAAAAAATTTAATTTTAGTGTGAACTTTGTCTTACACCAAAAGTAGGCCTAAATAATGAAATTAATTACATCGTTCCAATAGCTCGCAGTAATTCACACTGCCTATCTGTTTGTGCCTTTGGCTTCTTATATGGTAATTTAGCCAACATGTATTTTATCCAGTTAAAGCCTGATCAGGTTGGTTTTAACCTTAAATTTCAACTTGTCCGTTTAGCATGTTATTTGCTGCTACTTAAGCATGTAGACAGTAGTAGGGTATTTACTTTAGAGTTCACAATAACGTTGTATACAGAAGTATGTGTGTATGTGTGTGTGTGTGTGTGTGTGGAAAATAGCATCTATGGATAAAATAATTAATTTGAGGCTCTCTTCTGCCTTATGCCAAGCATGATAAAGAAATCGGACTATGAACATTCACTAGTACTGCTTGTCTGTAAGCTCGTGTGTGTGTGTGTGTGTGTGTGTGTGTGTGTGTGTGTGTGTGTGTGTGTGTGTGAGTGTGTTTTGCTGATGTATTATAGATATGGAAACACTGGAAGTTGCATCCTTTTATGTAATTTTATGGATAAATCCTTCTGAGTATGATGTAAGCAAATCCATACCATTCATTTTCATGGACTATGAAGTACTGGTATGAGACTGGAGAAGAGGAGTGAGAGGGGGAGTGGGAGGGGAGGTCTTGGCTTGTCACTTGATAGATGAGGAGTGTGTGGCTTGTTACATTATAGACAAGGAGGGCGAGGGTTCTGCCATCTTTGATTATGATGTCATTGCTGCCACACATAGGCAAGCGCCTGATCCTACGTGTAGGCAACCTGATGAGCATAGATCAAAGTTGTCTAGAGCCATCATAGATATACTACTCAATCCCAAAAGCATTTCACAAAGCTGTAAGCGATTTCGAGCAAGCCAATGTTCATCATCAAACGGTGAACAGATCAAAAACCTGTTGCTAGTTTGATGGTCACTGACTGCTCAGAATTGGTTTCTGCAATGTGAAATATTTATCAGATTTTGTTGAAAGGAAATACCAGAAGAGAATCAGACAAGTATGTAATCTTCATTAAAGAATAAGCTTATCCATTGCAGATGTCTAAGAACACATGACTGTTTACTCAATATGAATACAGAAAACTGCAACTGGTAACTTTTTTAATAATACTTGTTTATATGACACTTGTTTCTATAGTAAACAAGTATTTCCAAAAAAATGATTTGTTGCAGTTCAATGTATTTATATTGTATAATCTCTATTGACAATATGTTATTTTTTCCATTTCTGTTTCGAAGGATAGTTTGTTTTGTTCTGACAGAGAAAACACCATCTTAGAAGATGCAAATCTGGGGAAGAGAAAGGTGGCGAATGTTAAAAGGAGAACGAAATGAAGAGAACATCAGTTCAGCAACTATCTTTACTGGACAAAAGATATAAATGCACTGCTGTGAAACAAGAGCATATCATTATGC
This sequence comes from Schistocerca nitens, assembly GCF_023898315.1. Classification (NCBI taxonomy): domain Eukaryota; kingdom Metazoa; phylum Arthropoda; class Insecta; order Orthoptera; family Acrididae; genus Schistocerca; species Schistocerca nitens. The sequence continues at coordinate 636,445,291 of NC_064618.1, read as the reverse complement.
AGAGGCCTGGGATGTTCAAGCCTGAGAAAGGTGATAAGGGTCCTTTTGACTTACTTCAGGAAGAAATTGTTTCAAGAGGTTTCATACCTAATAATATATTACTATATTGATTTTTTAACTGTAATTATTTTTTCCTTATTTTAGAATTTAGAGTGAGGGTTAACATTTTTAATCTACACACCTGGAAATTGAAATAAGAACACCGTGAATTCATTGTCCCAGGAAGGGGAAACTTTATTGACACATTCCTGGGGTCAGATACATCACATGATCACACTGACAGAACCACAGGCACATAGACACAGGCAACAGAGCATGCACAATGTCGGCACTAGTACAGTGTATATCCACCTTTCGCAGCAATGCAGGCTGCTATTCTCCCATGGAGACGATCGTAGAGATGCTGGATGTAGTCCTGTGGAACGGCTTGCCATGCCATTTCCACCTGGCGCCTCAGTTGGACCAGCGTTCGTGCTGGACGTGCAGACCGCGTGAGACGACGCTTCATCCAGTCCCAAACATGCTCAATGGGGGACAGATCCGGAGATCTTGCTGGCCAGGGTAGTTGACTTACACCTTCTAGAGCACGTTGGGTTGCACGGGATACATGCGGACGTGCATTGTCCTGTTGGAACAGCAAGTTCCCTTGCCGGTCTAGGAATGGTAGAACGATGGGTTCGATGACGGTTTGGATGTACCGTGCACTATTCAGTGTCCCCTCGACGATCACCAGTGGTGTACGGCCATTGTAGGAGATCGCTCCCCACACCATGATGCCGGGTGTTGGCCCTGTGTGCCTCGGTCGTATGCAGTCCTGATTGTGGCGCTCACCTGCACGGCGCCAAACACGCATACGACCATCATTGGCACCAAGGCAGAAGCGACTCTCATCGCTGAAGACGACACGTCTCCATTCGTCCCTCCATTCACGCCTGTCGCGACACCACTGGAGGCGGGCTGCACGATGTTGGGGCGTGAGCGGAAGACGGCCTAACGGTGTGCGGGACCGTAGCCCAGCTTCATGGAGACGGTTGCGAATGGTCCTCGCCGATACCCCAGGAGCAACAGTGTCCCTAATTTGCTGGGAAGTGGCGGTGCGGTCCCCTACGGCACTGCGTAGGATCCTACGGTCTTGGCGTGCATCCGTGCGTCGCTGCAGTCCGGTCCCAGGTCGACGGGCACGTGCACCTTCCGCCGACCACTGGCGACAACATCGATGTACTGTGGAGACCTCACGCCCCACATGTTGAGCAATTCGGCGGTACGTCCACCCGGCCTCCCGCATGCCCACTATACGCCCTCGCTCAAAGTCCGTCAACTGCACATACGGTTCACGTCCACGCTGTCGCGGCATGCTACCAGTGTTAAAGACTGCGATGGAGCTCCGTATGCCACGGCAAACTGGCTGACACTGACGGCGGCGGTGCACAAATGCTGCGCAGCTAGCGCCATTCGACGGCCAACACCGCGGTTCCTGGTGTGTCCGCTGTGCCGTGCGTGTGATCATTGCTTGTACAGCCCTCTCACAGTGTCCGGAGCAAGTATGGTGGGTCTGACACACCGGTGTCAATGTGTTCTTTTTTCCATTTCCAGGAGTGTAAATAAACAATAATAAAGAGACAACATTCAACAATCTTGTACAGTTTGTACCCTGAAAAAGTTTGTATTAGATAGTAGACTAAATGTAGTAATATTTGTTTTTACCAACATATAATTTTGTCTTCACAGTAATGTGACGTCCCATACATGGTATATTCGCTCCAACAATGTGTAACCATCCTAAATACATTATTCATGAGTATGATATGAATGGTGCTTGTTAACTTATTAAATCTTATTTGCTTCAATTTCCTGTATAAATTTGATTTCAAGTATCTGAAGATTAAGATGCAGAAATAACTGTTTCACTTTCGGTACAACCATATGAATGTATAAGGTATTATCAAAGAGTTTCCGTTTAAGGGCATTCCTGCAACCTTTATGCAACATAACGTGACTCTGATGTCAGTAAATGAGGACCAACATGTAGGCAAGGGTTAGAGTAGTATCTTTCCAACGTGCATGCGGTAAGTGAGGAAACGTGATCTATGCCGACGTTATTAGCAAATGCGTCCAAACAGGACCAACGTGCTGTTATTCTTTTCTTGGCTGCTGAAGGGCAAACACCGCGCCAAGTTCTGCGCTGGTCTCGGTTCGACACAAGGCACCAGTCGGTCTGAAAGGCCAACTCATCCATTACAGACAAGTGAGAGACACTCGACACCCATCCTGTAGTCACTATCTTTCCTGATGCGATTATTACACCTTCGGTCCCTTTAACAAGACCTTGAAGGGTCGACGATTACTGTTGGACGAGGTTCTGCAGCAGGCAGTAACGGACTTCTTCACGCAGCAGGACACAGTGTTTCACCAACAGGTATCTTCAACCTGGTTCGTCGGTGGGATGGTTGCCTCAATGCGCCCAGCGATTTTGACTGCTTTACATACCGATTCTGGACTGTGTGGCCTTCGAACGGGAGCTTTTTGATCGGCCCTTACATATCCGTTCTACAGCTGATGCTAAACGGATCGCTTAGACGCAGCGTATCAAGTTTAAATATCAGACTCTCCCGCGCAGGTGGCACTGCAGCTGCAGTGCAGGTGCGACCATCTCATCCCCCACGTCGTCGTATCGACGCTTCTCTCATCACAGTCCCGTAGTCGCGTTCATTTCACTTTCCGTTTTACTGTCAGGCGGTTTACGCGTTACAGGAACGACACGAACAGTATCGATAGTCTATTTTGAATTTCATTGTTTTCCCAAAACCAATCCAGGGAAATGAAACGACAATGGGCGCCCGCCGGGCAGGCGGAAAGCACTATGTTTCTATGGGCGCACACAGAAACTACGAAGACCGTATTCTGTGCACGTTTACCGATCGCGTCGCCAGTGATGGAAAAACTCACTGAACGCAAAAAAATATTGTAGACACTCCAGTTTATGAACTATCTGCGGTTTTCCTAATTACGGATCGCGGTTTGTCGTGTAGGGGACGAATTATTGGCCAGCGTTAATACTATATATTCTTCATATTAAGTACAGCCGTAGTGTGAAGAAACGTAAGCTCAGCGATTGGCCGTCTGCCACAGAACACATCCACCAAGTGATACGCCACAGAAAATAGGCCCTTATTATGTATATTAGTTACTATCCAACCATGATATTGTTGCAGTTGGCCTCCCATGACCGTTAGCGGAAATGTGCAGTGACATCACAGTAAACAAAAACCACACCAATTTTGTCGACTGTCGTACACACTGTGGAACTACGAATAGATTCATGAGCAAGTTGGCTGGTCATTAGAACAGTAGAGCACATTCCGAACGACTTCAAGCGCACAGGTGAACACACCGGCATACCAACGCGCCCTCACTCTAGGTGCAATAATATTGTGGTCGACTAATACCGGGTGTTCATAAGTTAACTTTACAACTTAAGACTTTAATACCTTTAAAACTATACTACATATTAACAAATGGTTTTCAACATGTTGTAAGGTAGCTCATAAAGTTTTGTTTCGTCACTCAAACATATCAATGTGTGCACTCTTAGTGGTATGGATGATGTGTAGTTGGAGTTCATTTGTCTCCATGTACGATTCAAGATCTCCACCGTGACATCTTCAAATGCAGTGTCAACGCGTGCCTACAAGTACTTTACATCTCTAACCCTGGTTTGGTACACCAGATTCTCTACAAAATGGACTGGATGCTCTGGTCCAAGTGAGTCAATCAATGACTGGACGATTATGTTTGGCTACCTGGAGACCATTTGCAGGCATTTGTAAACTCCATTTTCGCAAACAACTATGCTATGTCAGCGGGCCACAATTGTTTGTGTTTGGATTGGCCAGGCAGATCGCCCGACATGAATTCCATCGAACATTGATAGGACATAATCGTGTGAGGTCAGTCTGTGCACAACATACTGTACTACTAGCAACACTTTCGCGATTATAGACAGCTACAGAGGCATCATAGCTCAATATTTCCGAAGGGAACTGCTAAGGCTTGATGATTCCATCCACGTCAAGTTGATGCACTAACACGGGCAAAAGGATGTTTGACACGATATTGCGAGATATACCATAATTTTTGTCACCTCGGTGTATAAGATGTCGAGCGAACAAGACTGTAAATAAATGGCTCAGCTCTCCTTCAGTGCACAACATCTGGGTAAACGTGTGTGGTTTGATGTAGAACAGGTTGCGTAATTCTCGGTCCAGTAGCATAACATGAGTGTTAGGAAGTGTATCAGAGGTGGTGTGGGTATTCTCCATAAGCAACCAGTTGATTTGCACATTCCCAGTTTTATGTGCTGTGGATCTGGAACAAAGTTAAGCGTCTAGCTTGTGTTGACAATAGAATTATTAATATACTGGATGAGGTCTGCAAGGAACGTTATTTAGTGTATGCTGCAATGAAATGGGATAAATCTACCAGACGTCCTAGGCATTGGCAGAGAGTAGTAGGAAAAAGCAGTTGCTAAGTAGTCTAACAGGAGCAGCAGTGACTTTTTTTTTTCAACTTAGCTTTGTCCTTAATGTGCATTAACATAGGGCAATTTCCATAGTTATCAGAGTAGATTAGTATTCACCATAATTTATTATTCTACTTCAAAGAAATAGGCTTCAGTGACTGCTTCTACCTGAAATCACTCCTTCCTGGCCGGCCGGAGTGACCGAGCGGTTCTAGGCGCTACAGTCTGGAACCGCGCGACCACTACGGTCGCGGGTTCGAATCCTGCCTCGGGCATGGATGTGTGTGATATCCTTAGGTTAGTTAGGTTTAAGTAGTTCTAAGTTCTAGGGGACTGATGACCTAAGCAGTTAAGTCCCATAGTACTCAGAGCCATTTTTTTCTCCTTCCTGAAGGAATTTACAAAATATCATGTGTGAGTGAGTGAATGAATGAATAAAGGCCAGTTTTGCCTATTGCTGTAGAAAACACGCCTCCATCACCGTTCAAGGGCTACGTTAAAGTCCTGACGTTCTTTGGATGTGGCGTAATAGGATTTCACTTGATTAATTCCATCATTTTTTTTAATATGCTGTTAGTTAATCAATGGTGACATTGCTTTTGATGAGGAAATAAATTCTGTACCTTCCATCGCTCCTGCTCCTTGCTAATTTGATTTGTATTTACCTTTAGCCTTGATTTCAATTTCCCACAAGAACTAAATAACACACTACCGAGAACATTCGTTTACAGTTATAAAGTGATTTCACAGGAGAGCAGCCGGCAACGGCTATCTCTTGCCACGCAACAGAACTTATTCTGAAGCATAGATGACAATTCACAGAGATATAAACGATGTTGGCTGCAGGTCATCAATTGGCCTCCTCCTAACCAACACACGGCCGTCAACGGCAACGAGATAGAATAGGCTTTCATCAGAAAACACCACGGACCTCCACTCCACTATCCAGTAAGCTCTCGCTTGACACCACTGCAGTCGCAAACTGTGGTGGTTTGGGGTCAGTGTAGTGCACACTACAGGGCGTCTGGCTCGGAGCAGTCCTTGAAGTAACCGATTTGTAACAGTTTATTGTGTTCACTGTGACAAGGTGCGTCCACACTACTCGTGCTCGCCAGACTTGTGCTCGTCATACTCGTCCGTCTTGTGACTTGTCAAACTTGTCTGACTTGCGCTCGTGTTGCTTTTATCTTCTCCACACTACTACAGTTGCTTGCCAGGCTTTGGCTCGTGAAGATCCGCACCGTACTCGCAGTCGTGACCAGTGCCAGTTTCCTAATTTAAAAATGGACGGTGTGGTTATAGCAAGTGCCAGCTTCCTTGTGATGTGCCTTTTAGCTGAGGAAGAGGATGGAAGAAGACGCTACAAAGTCCCAAGAAAACACAGGTGGTGGATGACCACAGCTTTCAGAAGCAGAAAAACATATAGTGGGAGTGATTTGACGAATGACTTAGATGTTGAAAACATACATTTCAAGACATTTTGCCGGATGTCCGCATCAGATTTTGAATATCTGATAAATTTGGTAGGACCGAAAATATCAAAGGCTGACAGCAAATTTCGGAAAGCTCTACTAGTTGCTGAGCAGTTGGCACTTACGCTCAGATACCTAGCAACTGGCGATTCCTACACCAGCCTCAGTTTTTTATTTAAAGTCGCCAAGTAAGTGATATCCAACATTATTCCTGAAGTATGTGCAGCTCTTACTGGCAGCTTGAAGAAGTTTGTAAAGGTAAGCTAATAAATTATACAAAATTTTGTTATTAATGCACTTTTATTCATCAGGTAATAAGCAAAAGAAATAAAAACATTTAGATTTAAAGAATGAGAAACAATTAAACGCAAAGATTATTACTTTTAATTATTATAAATCAAGCAGATCCAGAAAATGTGGAGACCCTTGTTCGGTGTTATCAGAAGTATAAGTAGATGTCTGTTGGAAGTTGCTTTGCATCTGCTCGTGGGCATGAACTTGTTGAGTTGAAGGAATCGGTAAATGCGACGAGCAATTGTAGTCGCTGTTGGTTAAACTTGGTATAGAATGTTCGAAACAGCCGCTTTCTGCTCTGAAAATCGTGTCGGAGAATTCTTTTTTTTAACAAAAGCTGGTGTTCTGTTGTCCATGGACCGTAGAACGTTCGCTATGTTCTCTCCATAGGCGTCAAACTCGTCTCTATAGTTTTAGATAAAGCAGTTTGTAGTGCATTATATGCCTCTCCTATACGAGGATCTTCGGTCCTTTTTCTCTGATTTTTTTTAGGTGAAGCAAATACCTTCGTGCGTTTGTTTGGTGTGGGTGGTAGTTTGTTGCCCTGCGTTGCTTGATGATCGATATCTTGACTACTAATTTCTTCGTTTGTTTCCATGCCCGCAACCCTATGTTCTTCCAAATCCTCCTTAAATTCCTCCTAAAACAAAGCGACGACAAAAGATTGATATAAACAATAGCAAAGCAAGTAAAATAAAAAGTAAAAGAATGGATGTAGGAATAGGGAGATACACGATAATAATCGTAAAAAATTGGGAACAATGTCAAGTTTATAAGTGAAATTCAGAATATTTGTTATAATTATTACTACCTATTATTACGCAAAATTAGTGATTTTAATTATTATTAATGTTCATAATTATTAGAATGTCCATTATTGTCTATGCATTTAATAATTATTTATATTACTAGGAGTTATTAGTTTCTATTTACTTTTTTACAGATGCCACAGACACAACAAGAGTGGTTACTTGTAGCAAAGGAATATGAGAGAAAATGGAACTTTCCTCATTGCCACGGTGCAATGGATGGCAAACATTGCAGAATCCAAAGCCCAGTTAATTCTGGATGCGATTTTTTCAATTATAAGATGTTTTTCAATATTGTTCTTTTTTGGTCTAGTGGATGCTGACTATTGTTTTTTGTATGCTGATGTCGGCTACCAAGGCCGAATTTCAGACGATGGTGTTTTTCGAAACACATCTTTTTTAAAAATATGAGTAATGGTACCATTGTTTTTCCGGACGATCGTACCCTCCCAGGTAGACAGAAAAAAAGTACCCTATGTTATTGTCGCAGACGACGCGTTTCCCTTCAACAATCATACCATGAAGCCGTATAGTGGACAACAACCGCGGAGGTCAATGAAAAGAATTTTTAACTACAGACTTTCAAGAGCACGGCGGATTGTGGAAAATGCGTTCGGAATACTTTCTTCCGTATTCCGGATACTAAGAAAGCCTATATTACTACAGCCTGAGAAAGCCCAAAGTGTTATTATGACTTGTATACACCTCCATAATTTCCTGCGAAAAAGTTCTGCTTCCAGACAAATTTATAACCCTGCAGGAGCAGTGGATCATGAGGAGAACGGGCATTTAAAGCCAGGAACTTGGAGAAATGAGATCACTCCTGCTACAAGGTTTACACGATTAGCGAACATTCCGCGACGTTCAAAGCAGACTGCCCAAGACATTAGAGACGAATTCACTGCTTATTTCATTTCCAAAGACGGGAAGACTGCCATGGCAAGATGATTATCAATAACTTATTAAAGAATTTTCAGCTACTAGCTAATTATGTTAGTGACTGCCTGACTGCACACATTTCAACTACCTATATATGTTAAGTTTTAGCTTTATTAATTCCTATTTTATTATTTTTATTTCCTCAAATAACATAATATAGAAATAAAATACATATAAATGTACATGTGCTTATTTATTTATTACTAGCTGAGTACCCAGCGTTGCCCCAGTATGTATTCCAATTCTGTTACTCCATTTCCTCCTTTCGCCTCTGTGACGTTCAGAACCCATGTTGCCATAAAAAAAAATGTTCAAATGTGTGTGAAATCTTGCGGGACTTAACTGCTAAGGTCATCAGTCCCTAAGCTTACACACTACTTAACCTAAAGTATCCTAAGGACAAACACAAACATCCATGCCTGAGGGATGTCTCGAACCTCCGCCGGGACCAGCCGCACAGTCCATGACTGCAGCGCCCCAGACCGCTCGGATAATCCCGCGCGATTTTGCCATAAACCTTATAATTTTATCACAATTAAAACTTTTTTAATTTTTTAATTTGAAAACTCTAAGCAATTAATATGTATATTCCTAATAGAAATGGTGGTAAGCTAAAGTAAATATGAAAAATACCTTAAGAAATGATACGATTAATAATGTATGAGGGAATAACATCAAAAAATTTAAAATTAACAAATGAGCAGGGACCGAAATGTAAGCTGAGAAAGATAAAAGTTAAGTAGCTGAGGAGACTCAACCAAAAAGGGATTGAACCCCATTAAGTCTGTTAATAATTTGTTTATACATTTCCAAAAATAAATATATTTTACTTACATCTGTGTTGATTGTCTTCTGCGGCTGATATTTGCAGTGCAGAAATTCAAATGCTTTGAAAGTGAACCAGTTTGGAGCGTTCACTTCCTCAACCCCGGCGCCAGACTTCCCAGGCTCTGTCTTCTTCTGACGGTCTTTCCTGTAAGTGGCTAATAAGCTGGTCTCTTTTTTTTTTTTTTTTTAATTCGGCCACATCCACGCCGAGTTCTGTCGCGATGGATTCACACGCTTCACTTTTTTTAAATTTTATTTCATATTGGGAGTTCGTTGCATCCCACAGCACAGGGTATTGTTCATAAGTATTTATGAATTTAATGACAAAATCGGCGGTCCACTCCATTTCAAAAGAAAAACCGATGTCCACAACACAGAAAAAGAATAATACCAAGACCAAACTGTACGAGTGGAGTGAGCCAAGTGGTAGGTGCTTTGTTGCCGTCCACACCACTCGTACAGCTCGCCGCGCATCCCTTTGATGTACACACAACAGCCGGAGCCAGACAAGCCACAAGCTCGGGCAGCTCGCAAGCCTGTTTCGCGGCGAGCCCTCGTAGCCTACCTCCGTCCACATCACTCGTAAGGCTCGCAAGTCTCACAAGTACATGAGTACTGTGGACGCACGTTGATGCCAACTGCTGCTCCGACTGCCTGCTACAGATGCAGTTCGATGCGTCTCAGTCATACGCCGAACACGGCAGTCTTGCCTCTCGGTAAAGCCACGTGGCCGCCTGCAAACCGGTCTTCTTGCTACCGTATCTTCCCATGACCACCACTGCCACCAATCATGCATAGTGGCTACATTCCTGCCAAGTTTTTCTGCAGTACCGCAGAAGGAACATTCATCGACCTATGACCTCAGCAGTTTGATCCCATAGGGAACTTACAACTACCAACATCGAGCTTCTCGTAGCCCTATAACACAACCTCTTAAAACTCAGTGAGGTTTTGATAATGGCGTCGTCATTGTCTTAAAGACATTCTTCATTAACGTTAACTCATAATGTCCAAACTCAAGGGTAACTACTGTTCACGCCGTTACAATGTGTATTCAAACCAAATCTGATTTGCATCCCATAGTGGCGCGATTGGCGCAAAATTTGATTAGACATCATTTTTCACATGTATGAGCACGCCTATCAACTTTCGTTAATGTCACATAATTCCTTCTTTGTGCTGTTATTTTTTCCGTCAATGAATTTACGTCATAGTTTTAAGCTATAACATGTGATTAGCTGGCCGATTTAAACTTGATTCTCTGGTTCTATTTGATTCCTGTTAACTCTCGCTCGTTATTGTGAGGCTGATTCTGGGATTTACAAAAGGCCGGTGAAAAACCGTCCAACCCTTGCGTTAATTTCCGACATGGCGAAAGCAAAACCCAGTGCCACCCGGCGTCACGTTTGTGGTCGCGTTTTGCACGGTCCGTCGTTTTACCCGCATGGCTCCCGTTTTCGTACTGTAAGTGCTCGGTTGTGCGTGGCAGTGCCTGAAACCTTCGTTCCAACTCGCCGAATCCCGTTTCCAGTTATTTTCGGCGCCCGGTGGCAGCATCGTAGCCATTTTCACCGATCCTCCGCATTCAATAACGCGCAATATTGGAAGGCGGCTGCGAATGGTACGGAATACGCCATTAAACGCACGGGCTCAATGTTTTCCCTTCCTCATGTTCGCTCTGTTTTCACGACCCATTTTACTCCGTAAAAGTGTATTATCGAGTTTCCCTTTTTCTCGTGAGTCGTACTGCATCAGAATTGTTGGAGGCTCCACTGGGTGATCCAATTGTGAACGGACTATTACGAGTTACTGCAAATGATAGAATATTTAAATAGCTTTTTACCTGTAATTGGCCGAATAAGTATTTGACTTAATCTTGTATCCTAAACGAAAAGAAATGAAATCTATCTTTTCTGTCGAATCATACAATTCGTTTCAGGTTAACTGCACACGACTGTCACCAATCTATGATCTTCGGAACTCCATGCAATTGACAGTAATATCGTTTGCCTTGGATTATTTTTAGATGCCCATGCCCCACCATCCCCTACCCATTCCTAATACTGCTCGCTGTTTCTCACCTCAACAGTACGTTTTTCTAGGTAGTAAGTCATGTACATACTAAAGTTGGTTGGCATTGTCCAGGCATTCGAGGTTTATGCTTAAATGTCACCACCCTCCCACCTGCACCTGTTAAAATAAGATCTAGGGGTGACTTGCCCTCACAGTAATTATCTCCTAGTGCTAATTCATAAATGTAGAATGTTTGATTAAATTTGCTCCATTCATTCCAGAGTACATATATACCATAAAAGAGGGGCTATTTATTTTCTCATGTTTAATGGGGCCAGTGGAGCCATATCCACTCAATCATGGAACATGTTACTAAATATATACATGGTTTATTATGTATTTATACATTTATTGGCAGTTTTCCAATTTATCAAGAACGAAAATTACTTATTGAACAGTTGAAGTCTACAGTTATTAACCACATTCATAGAAAATCGTCGAAGTAAACAATTCTTTCCTGCGAGGCACTATTTCCATTAACAGAGTTACAGTATGTACTTTACGTAAGTGTGTGTTACAGCATCTTGAACTCTATTTAACATTATTATGTTGAGGCTACATTGGTACAGCCTTGTGGAACTGAAGTAACTGTGGAGTATACTGCATGTTTCTAATGTTGTTGTTGTTGTTGTTGTTGTTGTTGTGGTCTTCAGTCCTGAGTGTGGTTTGATGCAGCTCTGCATACTACTCTAACCTGTGCAAGCTTCTTCATCTCCCAGTACCTACTGCAACCTACATCCTTCTGAATCTGCTTAGTGTATTCATCTCTTGGTCTCCCTCTACGATTTTTACCCTCCACACTGTCCTCCAATACTAAATTGGTGATCCCTTGATGCCTTAGAATATGCCCTACCAACCGATCCCTTCTTCTAGTCAAGTTGTGCCACAAATTTCTCTTCTTTCCAATTATATTCAGTACCTCCTCATTAGTTATGTGATCCACTCATTTAATCTTCAGCATTCTTCTGTAGCACCACATTTCGGAAGCTTCTATTCTCTTCTTGTCTAAACTATTTATCGTCCATGTTTCACTTCCAAAAATGGCTACACTCCATACAAATACTTTCAGAAACGACTTCCTGACACTTAAATCTATACTCGATGTTAACAAATTTCTCTTCTTCAGAAACGATTTCCTTGCCATTGCCAGTCTACATTTTATATCCTCTCTACTTCGACCATCATCAGTTATTTTGTTTCCCAAATAACAAAACTCACTTACTACTTTAAGCCTCTCATTTCCTAATCTAATTCCCGCAGCATCAGCCGATTTAATTCGACTACATTCCATTATCCTCGTTTTGCTTTTGTTGATGTTCATCTTATATCCTCCTTTCAAGACACTGTCCATTCCGCTCAGCTGCTCTTCCAGGTCCTTTGCTGTCTCTGACAGAATTACAACGTCATCGGCGAACCTCAAACTTTTTACTTCTTCTCCATGGAGTTCAATTCCTAGTCCGAATTTTTCTTTTGTTTCCTCTACTGCCTGCTCAATATACAGATTGAATAACATCGGGCAGAGTCTACAACACTGTCTCGCTCCCTTCCCAACCACTGGTTCCCTTTTATGCCCCTCGACTTTTATAACTGTCATCTGGTTTCTGTACAAATTGTAAATAGCCTTTCGCTCCCTGTATTTTACCCCTGCCACCTTCAGAATTTGAAAGAGAGCATTCCAGTCAACATTGTCAAAAGCTTTCTCTAAGTCTACAAATGCTAGAAACGTAGGTTTGCCTTTCCATAATCTATTTTCTAAGATAAGTCGTGGAGTCAGTATTGCCTCACGTGTTCCAACATTTCTACGGAATCCAAAGTGCTCTTGTTCGAGGTCGGCTTCTACCAGTTTTTCCATTCGTCTGTAAAGAATTCGTGATAGTATTTTGCAGCCGTGGCTTATTAAACTGATAGTTCGGTAATTTTCACATCTGTCAACACCTGCTTTCTTTGGGATTGGAATTATTATATTCTTCTAGAAGTCTGAGGGTATTTCGCCTGTCTCATACATCTTGCTCACCAATGGTAGAGATTTGTTAAGCCTGGCTCTCCCAAGGCTGTCATTAGTTCTAATGGAATGTTGTCTACTCCCGGGGCCTTGTTTCGGCTCAGGTCTTCCAGCGCTCTGTCAAACTGTTCACGCAGTATCATATCTCCTATTTCACCTTCATCCACATTTTCTTCCATTTCTACAATATTGTCCTCAAGAACATCGCCCTTGTATAGACTCTCTATATACTCCTTCCACTTTCTGCTTTCCCTTCTTTGCTTAGAACTGGGCTTCCACCAGAGCTCTTGATATTCATGCAAGGGGTTCTCTTTTTCTCCAAAGGTCTCTCTAATTTTCCTGTAGGCAGTATCTCTCTTACACTGATATGCGCCCCTACATCCTTACATTTGTCCTCTAGCCATCCCTTCTTACCCATTTTGCACTTCCTGTCGATCTCATTTTTGAGACGTTTGTATTCCTTTTTGCCTGCTTCATTTACTGCATTTTTATATTTTCTCCTTTCATCAAATAAATTCAATATTTCTTCTGTTACCCAAGGATTTCTACTAGCCTTCGTATTTTTACCTACTTGATCTTGTGCTGCCTTCACTACTTCATCTCTCAAAGCTACCCATTCTTCTTCTACTGTATTTCTTTCCCCCATTCCTGTCAATTGTTCCCTTATGCTCTCCATGAAACACTGTAGTCAGTTTATCCAGATCCCATCTCTTCAAATTCCCACCTTTTTGCAGTTTCTTCAGTTTTAGTCTACAGTTCATAACCAATAGACCGTGGTCAGAGTCCACATCCGCCCCTGGAAATGTCCTACAATTTAAAACCTGGTTCCTACATCTCTGTCTTACCATTATATAATCTGTCTGATACCTTCTAGTATCTCCAGGCTTCTTCCATGTATACAACCTTCTTTTATGAGTCTTGAACCAAGACTCTGTGCAAAGTTCTACCAGACGGCTTCCTCTTTCATTCCTTAATCCCATTCCATATTCACCTCCTACGTTTCCTTCTCTTCCTTTTCCTTCTATCGAGTTCCAGTCACCCATGACTATTAAATTTTCGTCTCCCATCACTATCTGAATAATTTCTTTTATCTCATCATACATTTCATCAATTTCTTCGTCATCTGCAGAGCTAGTTGGCGTATAAACTTGTACTACTGTGGTAGGCGTGGGCTTCGTATCTATCTTGGCCACAATAATGCGTTCACTATGCTGTTTGTAGTAGATTACCAGCATTCCTATTTTCCTATTCATTATTAAACCTACTCCTGCATTACCCATATTTGATTTTGTATTTATAACCCTGTATTCACCTGACCGCCGGCCCGAGTGGCCGAGCGGTTCTAGACGATACAGTCTGGAACCGCGCGACCGCTTCGGTCGCAGGTTCGAATCCTGCCTCGGGCATGGATGTGTGTGGTGTCCTTAGTTTAGTTAGGTTTAACTAGTTCTAAGTTCTAGGGGACTGATGACCTCAGAAGTTAAGTCCCATAGTGCTCAGAGCCATTTGAACCATTTTTCACCTGACCAGAAGTCTTGTTCCTCCTTCCACCGAACTTCACTAATTCCCACTATATCTAACTTTAACCTGTCCATTTCCCTTTTTAAATTTTCTAACCTACCTGCCAGATTATGGGATCTGACATTCCACGCTCCGATCCGTAGAATGCCGGTTTTCTTTCTTCTGATAACGACGTAATCCTGAGTAGTCCCCGCCCGGAGATCCGAATGGGGGACTATTTTACCTCCGGAATATTTTATCCAAGAGGACGCCATCATCATTTAACCATACAGTAAATCTGTATGCCCTCGGGAAAATCTACGGCTGTAGTTTCCCCTTGCTTTCAGCCGTTCGCAGTACCAGCACAGCTAGGCCGTTTTGGTTAGTGTTACAAGGCCAGATCAGTCCAATCATGCAGACTGTTGCCCCTGGAACTACTGAAAAGGCTGCTACCCCTCTTCAGGAACCACACATTTGTCTGGCCTCTCAACAGATACCCTCCGTTGTGGTTGCACCTACGGTACAGCTATCTGTATCGCTGAGGCACGCAAGCCTCCCCACCAACGGCAAGGTCCATGGTTCATAGGGGTGGGGGGGAGGGATGTTTCTAATATCTAACTGTATTCTTGCAGGTGGCTTCACCTGCACACGCAAATGTCACATATGTTTCACACTTATGTCTGTTTCACATATTGAAGTAGTCAGAGAAAGAGCTTGGGGTAACAGGTGCAGGAATCCTGCGTTGAGGATCATGGCAAGTCGTTACTGGATGTAGTTTACCATTGCCTTTCTTCGACCTGTTGTGCAGTATCAATTGCGTAGCTGTGATGTCTGGATAACTGTGCTGGGTGGTTGTACAGTGTAGTGTTATTTGTGTCGTAATGGATGAAGGGAAGGGAGAGGATAAAAACGATAAAACCCAGTGCCAGCACATATCTGCGCCTGTCGAAAAACAACAAGGGAGGAGCCGAGCTTAACGTCTCCATTCGACAAATGGATCACCTTCAACAGTGTCACATGCCCTAAATTCATGAGGCGTTGCGGAGAGGCTCGGAATTTAATCCAGCACATTGGCAGAAAGACAGATAATTAGAAGCTTAACGCCACCATTTCCTCTTCCCCTTTGTCAGAAAGGCACAGGCGAAGATGCCAACAACGTATGGCGGGCATGGTTGATCACCCACCCAAGTACTGGCCACGCCCAGTGTTGCTTATGTTTAGTGATCTGACGTTAACTGCTATATCCAGTGCGGCAAGGCCGTTGGCCTAATTTCATACACAGGATGTTAGGGGCACAAGGGCAGACATTGTGATCACTGGTACCATAATGTGAACTCACTTCAATGTGTTAGTTGCTTTTTCTCTATATCTTACAGTCTTCCCCAAACACGTCATATAATTTACTATCTGATGTTTTATGCACAGTCGTAACCGCATGAAAATATTTTTCAACAATCACCAAGTCTCTGTGGACAACGGTCGGAACATTCCAATAATCGTTCACATCTTCGACGATAGAAATCTACTCCTTGGTCACAGAGGCATTCGAGAAGCACTGAATATCTTTATCGTTGGAAGATGTCTTCTACCTCCTCCCCAAGATGTTCTTTTAGCTTGCCGAAAAGATTGCCTGGACACTGGCGGGTGCTGTCGATGTTGATCACGTTCCTTCCCGATCGGCAACAGCCACAAATGTTCGGCCTTGGTCAAATTGTTGCTCCCAGTTCGCTACAACGGGGTGTGAAGTTGCATTTTGTTTCACTACAACTGGATGCGAAATTGCATTTAGTCCTAACAGGGCCAGAATTTCGCCATGAAACAGTGTGGAATTTACACCTTTTGCCTACAAGTGTCCTGCTGTGCCGCGTAATTTAACTTTGCAGTACGTTTCCAGTTATCGCGCAATTTCACTAGCGCGTTGTGACGTACGTGTCACCCATAAGTCAGCGGAACTGTATCTACAGGACATCCGAAACATGTACATTCTTCCGACAATGTACCATTCTTGTCACGCAATCGTCTTAGCGTGGGACGATATGTATAGCTTGGTTTCTCAAGTCCCTACGTATCTGCGAACATTCGCTACCTACATCTACATCTACGTGATTTACTCATAATATAGTGCCTGGCAGAGGGTTCAATGAAACACCTTCAAGCTGTCTCTCTACCGTTCCACTCTCGAACGGCACGCGGGAAAAACGAGCACTTAAATTTTTCTGTGCGAGCCCTGATTTCTCTTATTTTATCGTGGTGATCATTTCTCCCTATGTAGGTGGGTGCCAACAGAACGTTTTCGTAATCGGAGGACAAAACTGGGCCGGTCGGAGTGGCCGTACGGTTCTAGGCGCTACAGTCTGGAGCCGAGCGACCGCTACGGTCGCAGGTTCGAATCCTGCCTCGGGCATGGATGTGTGTGATGTCCTTCGGTTAGTTAAGTTTAATTAGTTCTAAGTTCTAGGTGACTGATGACCTCAGAAGTTAAGTCGCATAGTGCTCAGAGCCATTTGAACCATTTGAGAAAACTGGTGATTGAAATTTCATGAGAAGATCCCGTCGCAACGAAAAACGCCTTTGTTTTAATGATTGCCAATCCAATTCACGTATCATGTCTGTGACACTATCTCCCCTATTTCACGATAATACAAAACGAGCTGCCCTTCTTTGTACTTTTTCGATGTCATCCGTCAGTTCCACCTGATGAGGATCCCACACCGCACAGCAATACTCCAGAACAGGGCGGACAAGCGTGGTGAAAGCAGTCTCTTTAGTAGACCTGTTGCATCTTCTAAGTGTTCTGCCAATGAATCGCAGTCTTTGGTTTGCTCTACCCGCAATATTATCTATGTGATCGTTCCAATTTAGGTTATTTGTAATTGTAATCCCTAAGTATGTAGCTGAATTTACAGCCTTCAGATTTGTGTGACTTGTCGCGTAATCGAAATTTAGCTTATTTCTTTAATACTCGTGTGAATAACTTCACACTTTTCATTATTCAGGTCAATTGCCACTTTCCTCACCATACAGATATCTTATCTAAATCATTTTGCAAGTTGTTTTGATCATCTGGTGACTTTACAAGACCGTAAATGTCAGCGTCATCTGCAAACAATCTAAGACGGCTACTCAGATTGTCTCCTATGTCGTTAATATAGATCAGAAACAATAGAGGGCCTATAACACTTCCTTGGGGAACGCCGGATATTACTTCTGTTTTACTCGATGACTTTCCGTCTATTACTACGAACTGTGACCTTTCTGGCAGGAAATCACGAATCCATTCGCACAACTGAGGCGATAGTCTGTAGGCACGCGGTTTGGTTAGAAGACGCAGACCAGAGGCTGAATATTGCAGTTCTGTTGAATACGTGACAAGTGTTTGGAGCCGTAAAGCTACTCTTCATGTCGGTTTGTATGTGTATGTTACCAGACATCCAGTGCCTAGGAATCTGATTAAAATGTTCCTGTGAAGACAGGAATCTAAATAGGGTACTGCGAAGTTATCAAATCGCTGATAACCTCGCCGTTTAGCGCCTGTTAGCACCAGACATCAAGTTATCACGTACAAGATAGAGAAAAACCGCGACAACGGAGAAGCGACAGCGGGACATGGCGGTGTATCAGACAGTCCCTAGTGAACGCGGCAGCTTCTCCACGTGGATTTGAGACTGCGGGAGCCGCATCTCGTCTCTCGATCGCAAAAATAAAGGATGTAGTTTACACTTCAATTAACGGTAATCGTGACGAACTACACCAGAGGCTCTCTATATTTCTCTGACTTGCTTGAGCTCTCAGTACAAGACTTTCGCCAACAAGGCGCTTACCACGAGGTCTATTGTGATGGACACTTACTATCCAACAGGAAGTTAACTGTAAACTGTTCCATCCCATTTAAAGACTTTTCCCTCGCCATGGAAACACCTTACTTTTGTAGTTTACATTACTTTCTACTGCCACACTAAATTGATGCCCCATTCCCACGCCGGCCGGTGTGGCCGGCCGGTTCTAGGCGCTACAGTCTGGAGCCGCGGGACCGCTACGGTCGCAGGTTTGAATCCTGCCTCGGGCATGGATGTGTGTGATGTCCTTAGGTTAGTTAGGTTTAAGTAGTTCTTAGTTCTAGGGACTGATGACCTCAGAAGTTGTCCCATAGTGCTCAGAGCCATTTGAACCAGCCCATTCCCACACTTTCCCCCAGAAAAAAAACTAGGACACTTTCATGAATGAGTTCTGAGGGAATTCTACGTATGTGATAGGTTTTCGTTACCTGGCTGCTCTCAACCGTACCTCCCAGCAGAGGCACCTTTGCGCTTTTGGCGTCCTTTTTAATATAATGGAAACCTATACCGTGGCCACCACCATATTGACCAAAGTTGGTAATTCAAAACTGAAGATAATTATACAATTAAAATGATTCCAAAATACTTGTGCTCCTGAATAATCTGGTCGATTTTCTGTCTCTGCCTCTCAGGCCTCTGAAAACCACTAAATTGTTCAAACAAATTTTCATTAGCTACCAACAACTTACTCGAGTCACGAAACATCACACTTCAGTTTAATGAAGCTGCTTTGAATTTTGACTACACGATTACATTAAAATGTGCACCACTTCTGCAGAGACACGACAAACGCTTTTATCAAAGTGTAAATTTTCCCACAGCATTATTAGTCTGTACGACATCAGTAGATGAAAGATTGCTAAATTTGTTAACTGTTTTATATATCCCGCACTCAGCACTTACCCTCTGCTCATAACGGGCTGTTCAGTTTGCGAGTGGTGTTCAGACTTGCTCCCAGGCGTACCCTCTGTGCATAGGCATTGCCTGTGAATCTGGCCCGCCCGAGTCCACCCATGATAGTGAGCCCGCTGCTCTTCTGGCAATGCTCCTGGACTACATCTCTACGCGGCAAACCATCTTACGAAGAGTGGCGGAGGGTGCTTTTCGTTCCACTATCATTTACGATCGATTCCTGTTCCAATGCAAATGGTACATACAAATAACAACTCTCGGCAAACTTCCCTGTGAATTCCAATTTCTCTAATCTTTTCCACAGTGGCCATCTCGTGATATGTGTACAGGAGGAGAAAATATGCTACCCGACTCTTCTTGGAATGTGTACTATCGAAATTTTATCGGTAGACCTGTCTGTGATGCACGACGTTTCTCCTGTAGCGTCTGCCTCCGGAGCACGTTGAGCGTTACCGTGCAAACGAAACGAATTTTTTCGCTATTCAATCCGCGCCATATTTGAATTAAAACTTCCGGTGCTGAACTTTTACGCTGTCTTTATAGCCCATTTCATTTATTTTTGTCTTCAATACGGCAACTAACCCACAATAAGTATACGTACCAAATAAGTTAATAAGAGATGGTACTGATCCCTCATGGTACACAAAACAGTTGAGAACAACGTTGCAGTGCTAACGAAGTAAAACCATGCCGAACTTAAAACAACACAAAATCCCCAAGATTGGCGAAGTTGTACAGAAGCTCGAAATTTAACGTGAACTTCAATGCGAAATACATTTGACAGTTTCCACAACGAAACTCTGTCCCGAAATCTGCCATAAAACACAAAGAGATTCTGGTCGTATGTGAAGTACACCAGTGGCAAGACGCAATCTGTACCTTCACTGCGGAATAAGAATGGTGATCACAGTGTCACTAAATCAGAGTTACTAAACACATTTTTCCGAAATTCCTTCACAAAAGAAGACGAAGTACATATTCCAGATTTCTAATCAAGAACAACTGCCAACATAAGTTGATATCCTCGCTGCAGGGAAGTAGCTCAAAACACCTCAGAAAGGCAAGGCCTCCTGTCCAGATTGTATACCTGTCAGGGTCCTTTCAGAGTATGCTGATAAAATATCTCCATACTTAGCAATCATATACAACCGCTCGCTTGCAGAAAGAGCCGTACTCCAAGACTGCAAAGTTGCACAAGTCACGCGAATATCCAAGAAAGGACGTAGAAGTAATACGCTGAATTACAGAGCCGTCAATTTACAGTAAGATTTTGTAACATATACTGCGATAAAACATTACGAATCACTTCGAAGAAAACGATTTACTGACAAATACTCAATACGGATTCAGAAAACATCGTCCTTGTGAAACACAACGTCAAACTCGTTCCATATTTTTAGATTTCCTTAAGGCTTCTGACAGTCTGCAATTTCCTGTCAGAAAGGTTACAGTTCGTAATAATTGTAGAATACTTATAAAGTGCTATAGGCAAACGATTCAGGAAGCAATCTGAGCAGCCCTCTTAGATTGTTTGCAGATGATGCTGTCACTTAATGTCTTGTAAGGTCATCAAATGATGAAAACGAATTGCAAAATGACTTAGGCAACATATCAGTATGGTGCAAAAAGTGACGATTGACTGTAAATCATGAAAAGTGCGAGCTTTTCCACATGAGTACTAAAAGGCATCCGCTAAATTTCAGTGGCACGATAAATCACACAAATCTAAAGGCTGTAAACTCAACTAAACAAGCAAACCAAAGACTGTGTTTTATTGGCAGAACACTTAGAAAATGTAACAGGCCTACTAAAGAGACGGCTCACACTACGCTTGTCCGCCCTCTTCTGGACTACTGCTGTGTGGTGTGGTATCCGCTTCAGACAGGATTAACGGAGGACATCGAAACCGTCCAAAGAAATATCGTGAAATAAGGATGAGAGAGTGCCACGGATATGATACACGAATTGGGGTGGCAGTCATAATAACCGAGGTATTTTCGCTACGGCAGGACCTTCTCACGAAATTTCGACCATCAACTTCCTCCTCAGAACGTGAAAATATTTTGTTGGCGTCCACGTACATAAATGGAAATGATTATCATAATAAAACAAGAGAAATCAGAGCTCACACGGAAATACTGAAATGTTCGTTTTTCCCGCGCTTTGTTCGATAGTGGAACGGTAGAGAAGTAACTTAAAGGTGATTCGATGAATCCCCTGCCAGGCAGTTAATTGTTAATTGCAGAGTTATCATGTATACGTAGATGCAATATCTTTCTCTTGTCTTAGTCTACAGCTTTCGTAAACTGGACGTTTCTTGCATTCACTTGTCCCCATTTCGTTTTTAGCCCCGCCAATAGCATTAGTTGTTAAAAACAGCCGTCGTGTTTAGTGTAATTTGACCTCCCACTCCACACTTTTTTCATAGAATATTCTCTTCGAAGAGCTCTAATACATCATTATTTGAAGAAATACGCCATCCAGCCACAGTTCGTAAAATTTTATTTATGCAAGACGCATTTCGGGGGATTTGCCCCATCTTCAATTGGTGTAAGACATTCACACCTTCATTGATACTACGTTTATTCCGTGGCTGAGTCAGTTATTTGGCGAATGCTCCGCTGCATCAGTGGACCTAGAACTGTATGTGCTATGCATACAAATACGAAACAAGGAACTAAAAGTTACCCAGTAAAAGGCAACTGCTGTGTAAAATGCAGTCAACATAAACGTAATAATGAGAAGACATAAACGTATTAAGCCAAATGAAGAAGGGTGAAAACCCCATCCGTCTCTTTCAATAAAGAAAGTTGCTTAAAAAGTGACTTTTTGCTATATTTCTGCGCTGCAGTCATGGACTGTGCGGCTGGTCCCGGCGGAGGTTCGAGTCCTCCCTCGGGCATGGGTGTGTGTGTGTTTGTTCTTAGGATAATTTAGGTTAAGTAGTGTGTAAGCTTAGGGACTGATGACCCCATTATTATGGGTAAATTAATATCATACCATTTCCGAGATCATGGAGACGAGGATTTCTAGCAGTATTGATTTGTTTCACATTTTCATTCGATAAGGATTGTATTTCCTCTTGGAATTCAGCCCGATAGACTGCTGTACCTTTACAAGACCACGTCGGCTGCATTTGTTTCCAGGGAAGCTTGAAGTGTTTTGTTTCTGGTGTAGCTTTGGATAGTTCCACTCTTGCCGAGATTTATACAGAACTTGTACAGAATTAACTGGAGACAGCGTAATGACTCATTAAAATTTTTCGGGGTGTGCTGCCACGTCACCGTACAAAATACGTAAAAAGCTAAAATAATGAAATAATCAACATTTCGTCTGTGTAGAAGCGGCCTGCTTCAGGTCGTAGACTCTGACGAATCGCCCAGTTCAACTAAAAATTTGTTTGCAATCCTCAAAATAAACTAACGGAAAAAATCACATCACCAATAAATACGAGGCGTGTTTTTTAAGTAAGTACCGTTTTTGAAATTAAAAAAAGACGTGCTAAGATATCTCAATAATTTTATTTTTACATGAAAGCCTGTACCTTAATCTACGCACTGACGCCATTGCAGTCTGATCCTTCCTTGTTTACGTTGTGTACTGAGTGTTTAAGATGCCTCCGATAATCGTGAGTCCCGACGACTGTGAAGTACGGCCTGTTATAAGATTTCTTAGTGCTAAAGGCCTAAAAGCGATATATATTCATCGTGAGATCTGTGCAGTTAACAAGCCGGCCGAAGTGGCCGTGCGGTTAAAGGCGCTGCAGTCTGGAACCGCAAGACCGCTACGGTCGCAGGTTCGAATCCTGCCTCGGGCATGGATGTTTGTGATGTCCTTAGGTTAGTTACGTTTAACTAGTTCTAAGTTCTAGGGGACTAATGACCTCAGCAGTTGAGTCCCATAGTGCTCAGAGCCATTTGAACCATTTTTTTGTGCAGTTAACGGAGAAAACATTATGAGTGATGGAATGGTAAGAAAGTGGGTGAGAGCATTCAAAGATGGCGGCACAAATGTGCATGATGAACAACGGAGTGGGCGTTCTTCGGTCGTTAATGAAAGTTTGGTGCCGTAAGTGGACAATAAGGTGAGAGAAAACAGACGCTTTACGATTTCCTCCTTGCGGGATGACTTTCCTAATGTTTCTCGTAGTGTTTTGTATGGCATTCTGACCGAGCACTTGAACTACCGAAAATTGTGCGCACGTTGGGTACCGAAAATGTTGACGAATGTGCACAAAACCAAACGTTTAGACAGTGCATTTACTTTCCTTGAGTGGTACCACAACGACGGTGATGATTTCTTACGCCAAACTGTTACGGGCGATGAAACATGGGTGTCCTACGTCACACAGAATCAAAGCAACAGTCCATGGAAGTTGAGCAAGTGCATCGTTTTGCTGCAACACAATGCCCGTCCGCATGTGGCGAATCAGACCAAAGATCTCATCACATCTTGTCGATGGGAAACTCTAGATTATCTTCCGTACAACCGCGATCTTGCGCCCGGTGACTACCATCTGTTCCTGCACTTGAAGAAACACCTGGGCGGTCAGCGTCTTCAAGACGATGACGAAGTCAAAACAGAGGTGATGCAGTGGTTAACAAGTCAGACGGCAGGCTTCTATGAGGAGAGTATTCAAAAACTGGTACAACGTTATGACAAGTACCTCAATATTGACGGAAATTATGTAGAAAAGTAGATTAAGGTACAGGCTTTCATGTAAAAATAAAATTATTGAGATATCTTAGCACGTCGTTTTTTAATTTCGAAACGGTAATTACATAAAAAACACTTCTCGTTAAATGTAAAATAATGGAATTTCGGGAATAAATTTGTCTAGATAACATATTTAAGTGATCAACATTGCAAGTTCACAGGTTAATGCAAGCACGAGATAAGTCATTGGAAAAATGAAATGCTGGTACATTAATAACCAGTGTAGCCGACAGAATGTTGAAAGCAAGCGTGAAAACGTGCATCATGCATTGTGTTGTGCAAGTGCCGGATATCAGTTTGTGAAATGGAGTTCCACACCTGTTGCATTTGGTTGGTCAGTACAGGGACGGCTATTGAAGTTTGTGGATGACGCTAGAGTTGTCTAACGATGTTCCATATGTGCTCGTTTGCGGACAGACCTGTTGAACGAAAAGGTCAAGGCAACACTTTGTAGAGCATATTGTGCTACAACGGCAGTATGTGGGCGAGCGTTATCCTGTTGGAAAACACCCCTTGGAATGCTGTTCATGAATGGCAGTACAACATATAAAATCACTAGACTGACGTACCAATTTGCAGTCAGGATGTGGGATGATGACTAGAGTGCTCCTGCTGTCATACGAAATCACACCCCAGATCATAACTCCAGGTGTAGGTCCAGTGTGTCTGGCACACAGACACATTGGTTGCAGGCCCTCAACTGGCCTCCTCCTAACCAACACACGGCCACCATTGGCTCCGGGGCAGAAGAAGCTTTCACCAGAAAGCACAACGGATCTCCACCCTGTTGCCCAATGAGCTCTCGCTTGACATCACTGATATCGTAAATGGCGGTGGTTTGGGGTCTGTGGAAAGCACGCTAAAGGGCATCTGACTCGGACCTGTCCTTGAAGTAATGGATTTGTACAGAATTCGTTGCGTCTCTGTGGTGCACCTGGTGCTCAAATTGCTGCTGTAGATGCAGTACTATGTGCCAGAGTCATACGCCGAACACGATGGTCTTCCCTCTCGGTGGTGCCACTTGGCCGTCCACAGCCAGGTCTTCTTGCGAGCGTACATTCCCGTGACCAGCGCCGCAAGCAATCATTTTCACTGGCTACATGCTTCCCAAGTCTTTTTGCAATATCACAGAACAAACATTCTGCTTCTCGTAGCGATATTACACGACTCCATCCAAAATTAGTGAGGTGTCGATAGCGGCAACTTTGAGGCCTAGAGGCATTCTTGACCAGCATCAACACACCACGTCAAATCTCAAAGGCAACTAATGTTCATAGTCATTACAGCGTGTACTCGTATATACAGCTAGTAGCACTACTCTAATGCTACTTGTAGCGTTGCTCTTGGGGGCAAAAAGAAAAAGAATTTTTTTTATTATTACTATGTCGCAAAAGTGAATATTTTGGTGAGCCACTTGGCAACAGAATCAGGGATTGATTACACTAGTATAATAACATTCGTTGAGCATTAAATACCTGAATAAGAGAAACATTATCGTTTCTGTGCATTTTTATATTCGCGATGTAGTCATACCCGGAACAACACTAAGGGACCAGAAGATTTATAGACTTTAAAAGAAATGCAATACTACACAATTTAAAAAAATTGGTTCAGAAATAATAGGAAAACGATAATGTTCCTTCTGCCTAATGCTGCGTTCGGCCCATCAGCGTGATCGTAATTTCTGGTGATGAACTAACACAAAATATTTATCAATTAAGTAAATGAGGAGATGGAAATCATCAAGGTTAATTTACTAAAATAAACACACTTATCTTTAACACACCTTTTTTAATGCTACGTACCTTTTCATATTAAATTACAATAGATGACCATTGTGGTTAAATACTTTATACATAACAGTCAAAATGTCCTCTTGATGCTGTCTGTTCGTAATCAGTTACAAGAAACTACATGTTTTCTGATTGGAAAAATAACAATTAGCATATTCACTCAATATTTTCACATGAAATATAAAATACCGTTGCGGAACGCAGCAAGTCCGCGTCCGCCTTTCATGGAATACAAACAGTAAAAGGTGAGGCGTCAAATGCCTCATTTGTCTTGAAACAACAGACTTTTTTTATATATATCATTAATCGATACATGTACATAGAGATTTACAAGCACCGCGCAAGAACGGCGAAGATAAAGAATAATAGATTCTGTCGCTGCTATGCGATGGTTCATTTCTTTTACTTTACAATTGTTCGATAACTTTAGGCCATCAGGCGTTTACTATTGAGCGTGTATTAATGTTTGTTAGGCGAAAATTACTAATATTACAAACTGGCGCGAATGAATAGACATCATCTTTCAGATGTAGAAACACGCTTACCAACTGCCGTTTATATCGCACAACTCCTTCTAGATGCTGCGATTTTTTCCCTGTCAGTGTATACCGTAAGTATGCCTAAGGAGAGTGTTGTACGCAATCATTGCTGGGCATGAGAGCGTGCTACAAGTGAGGGAATTTATGTGCAGTCTACAAGTGGTTGGAAAATCGGTGTTGCAGAAGTTCTCTATTTGTGCGAGCCACGCAGTTTTCGGTGGTGCTTGTGGAGTGAAGGGTAGCTGGCAGCTGACAGCGTGAACCACCACAGTAAGACTACAACCTATCAGCATCCAAAGAGAGCCCACCAGCCTTGGCTGCAGAAAATGTAACACAATATGTATAGTAACGCTGTTCTTGTTTGGATTGCATACTGAAGAGATAAATGCGCCAAGTGAGTATGTTTGAATCTATATTGAATTGAATACAACATTGAATACTGAACTAAAGATAGCCAGCGACTCAAGAGCCGCATTACACCGAAGTGGCAGAAGTCATGGGATACCTCCTAATAACCTGTCGAACCTCCTTTTATCCCACGTAGAGCAGCAACTCGAAATGGCAAGGACTCAACAAGTCGTTGAAAGTCCCCTGCAGAAAGATTAAGCCATGCTGCATATATAGCCGTCCATAATTGCGTAACTGTTACCGATGCAGGATATTCTGCACGAACTGACCTCCAAACTATATCCCATAAATATTCGACAGGATTCATGATGGCGATCGGGCTGCCAAATTCGCTCGAATTGTACAGAATGTTCTAAAACCAATCGTGAACAACTGTATCTCGCCGACATGGCGCATTTTCATCCGTAAAGCTTCTGTCGTTATTTGAGAACAAGAAGTCCATGAATGGCTATAATCGGTCTTCAAGTAGCCGAGCATAACCATTTACAGCCAATGAACGTTCCATGTAAACACAATACACACCACTATGGAGCCAACGTAAACACAGCTCACACCGCTATCTAGCCACCACCAGCTTGCACACTGCCTTGATGACAACTTGGGTCCACTTCTTCGTGGTGTATGCGCCATACTCGAACCCGCCATCTCTTACCAACTGAAATCGGGACTTGCGTGCCCAGGGCACGGTTTTTGGTCGTCTAAGAGGAAAGGGAAGGGCTGCAAAGGACGTCGTGCTGTTAGCAAAGGCACTCGCGTCTGTCGCCTGCTGCCATAGTCCATTTACGCCAAATACCGCCGCTCTGTCTTAACGGATAAGTTCGTCGTACGTCCCACATCGATTTCTGCGGTTATTTCACGCATTGTTGCTTGTCTGTTAGCACTGACAACTCTACGTAAGGCCGCTGCTCTCGGTCGTTAAGGGAAAGCCGTCGGCCACTGCGTTGTCTGTGGTGAACAGTAATGCCTGAAATTTGGTATTCTCGCCACACTCTTGACACTGTGGATCTCGCAATATTGATTCCCTAACGATTTCCGAAATGGAATGTCAGGTGTATCTAGTTCGAACAATCATTCCGCGTTCAAAACCTTAATTCCCGTCAAGCGCCCACAATCACGCCGGAAATCTTTTCACACGAGTGACCTGAGTCAAATGATAGCTCCGTCAATGCGCTACCATTTCATACCTTCTGTACGCGCTACTACCGCCATCTGTACATGTGCAAATTGCTTTCTGATGACTTTTTGTCCCTTTGAGAGTATTTGTATGGAACAACGAACAGTATAAGCTACTTGATTTACAGCAGTTTCCCTTTGATTCTTCTTATAGCTAGAATAATTATATTTGATGTGATCTTATTGCAGTGTGAGTTTGGAAGTGAAGATAATTTATATTAAAACACTTTAATTCAAGTGAAATGACGTCAGATATGAAATACATAGCATAGTTTACATCAGTTACCAAGTCAGTCACAAATAACATTTAGCTTTAATCCTTCAAGTTGGCAACCTCAATATAGACAATTAGAGACGAAAAGAACGTAAAAATACGAAAATTTAAGTCAGCTAATGAAATGAAACTAACGCGGCAGCTGTGGGAAGTAGGAGGTTTTGGCTGGAGGCAAACTACAAATACGGCAATGAGGCTGACATCATTCCAAAAAAAAAAAAAACACATAATCGAAACATAATACACAAGAATTGCTCCAAAATAAATCGAACACAAAAATTCAAAGAATACCAAACTGGAATCGAATATTTCATCACATATATAACTTAAAGGAAGACAGCAGTTCCACAGTCCTCTCACGAAAACCTAATAATAGTATCGGAAATTTAATTTGGCAATACGCCCCCTACAAAAAGAATCCACTTCAACACGCCACGCCTCCATGACGTCACATTCGAAAAATCAGCCAAACGTTTGTAAAACACAAAGATTGTAACGAAGATAACTATTCGTTTCACTCGCAACATTTCGAGCTGTGCTCTTAGGTTTCCGCCAAATCTTACCGACGGAAATCGAGCTGCTTAGTTTAGAAGAAACAGCAGACTTTAGAAGAGGTAGCATAGTTCAGAAGAGACAGTAGAAATAGCTGTGTGAATATCAAGAGCTCAGATGAAAAACCATTCCTAAGAAAACAAGGGAAAGCTGAAAGCAGTATACAGAGGTCTATGCAAGACAGATGAACATGAAGACAGTATTACAGAAATGAAAGAGGACGTAGATGAAGATGAGATTAGGGACAAGATACTGCGAGAAGGTTTTGACAGAGCACTCAAAGATCCAAGTCGGAACAAGGCCCCAGGAGGAGACGACATTCTGACAGACTTAATAATAATTTCGAGAGAGCCAGCCGTGACAAAACTCTTCCACCCTCTGAGCAAGACGTATGAGACACGCGACATAGCCTCACACTTCAAGAAGAATATAATACTTTCAGTTGCAAAGAAAGCAAGTGCTGACAGGTGTGAATATTACCTAACTATCACTTTAATCAGTCATGGTTGCAAAACACTGACGCGAATTCTATACAGAAGAATGTAAAAACTGATAGAAGCCGAACTCGGACAAGATCTGTTTGGATTCCGGAGAAATATAGGAACATTGAGGCAATACTGACACTTCGACTTTTCTTATAAGATACACTAAGGAAACGCAAACCTACACTTGTAGCATTTGTAGACTTAGATGCAGCTTTTGATAATGTTGACTGAAATACTCTATTTGAAATTCTAAAGCCAGCAGGGGTAAAATGCACGTAAAGGAAGACTATTTACAACTTGTACAGAAACCAGACGGTAGTCATAAGAGTTGAGGGTCATGGAAGGAAAGCAGTAGTTGAGAAGGGAGTGAGACAGGGCTGTAGGCTATCGCTGTTACTACTCAATCTCTGCATCGTGCAAGCAGTAAAGGAAACAACAGAAAAATTTGGAGTAGGAATTAAAGTCCATCGAGTAGAATTAAAAACGTTGAGGTTTTCCGATGATATTGCAATTTGTCAGAGACAGCTGAACGAAATGGACAGTGTCTTGAAAGAAGGATATAAGATGAACATCAACAAAACCAAAACATGAATAATGGAATAGCGTCGAATCAAATCAGATGATGCTGAGGAAATTAGCTTAGGAAATGAGACATTTAAAATAGTAGATGAATTTTTCTATTTGGGCAATAAAATAACTGATGATGGGCGAAGTAGTGAGGATATAAAATTTAGACTAAGAATGGGAAGAAAAGCCTACTGAAGAACGGAAATTTGTTAACATCGAATATAGACTTAAGTGCCAGGAAGTCTTCCCTGAAAGTATTTGTATGGGATGTAGCCATGTATGAAAGTAAAACATGGACGATAATCAGTTTAGCTTTTGAAATGTGTTGCTCACAAGAATGCTGAAGATTAATTGGGTAGATCACGCAACTAATGAGGAAGTACTGAATGGAATTGGTGGAAAAATAAATTTGTGGCACAACCAGACTAGAAGAACGGATCAGTTGATAGAACACATTGTGAGACAGTATGGTATCACCAATTTACTACGGGAGAGAAGCATGGGATGTGAAAATAGTAAAGGGAGGCAAAAAGATGAATACAGTAAGCATATTCAGGAGGAAGTCGCTTGCAGTAGTTATTCGGAGATGAAGAGGCTTGCACAAGATAGCGCAACTAGAGAACTGCATCAACCAGTCACTGGACTGAAGGCCACAACAACAGTATATACCAGTTATTAAGCGAATCACAGATAACATTTAACAACAGGTCACTTACAGCTTTCGAATCGCAAACTCATGATGTCTCATAGAATGTCAGTGGTCACAGCAGACGAGTGGAATCGGACCGTGCGCTTGAGCTGAAAAATGGTTTCCAGTTTTCGTGATGGCTGCTCCATGGAAACACTTATCATCTCAGTGTGTGTTGAAGTTTTATTAATTGTGAACAGTTGTTGTCTTTTAACGTGAAACCCTCTTCAGTTAGATGAAAGCATTATTTTAGGGCCCTTTAGTTGGTGCTGCAGCTGCATAATGTTTGAGAACGTTTGCGCGTCCAGGTTCGGGAAGGTGGGAAAGTGAACTATTTAATAACACCTGTTGTAATGTTCGCACCAGACAGACAATCCGCCATGAGTATAATTACGAAAGATCGAATATTTAATTTTAGCATTTTATGTATTTTTAAGTGGTAACGTGGCAGTACACCCAAAAGGATTTTCGTAGGTCTCACACCGGCTGCGGAAGACTGCGTATTTATATCTCTGTACTGAGTGTACGGTTTGTAGTCCAGTTTAAACTCGCCAAAGTGGTTCTGGCGACTCGTATTAAGACAGCTTAAAAAGTGTATCAATGAAGAGAACTGAACCGGATTCGCCGATAAACGTTTCCTTTTATAACTGGAGGAGCAACACGTGGCGTAGTTAGTCTCGCGTCGCGCGCCTCACACCGCTGGGAATGCGTGGGTTCCAACTTCGTATGACGCCAAGGCCTCTGCGCAGACGAGAGTTTTAGAGCGTCTCACAATGAAAACGCATTCCACAACAATCTTTCCCAAAGATCGGTACACTTGGACAAAGGTGTTGGCGTCTTCACAAGGCTTCCAGTCTGACATTAGTCTGCCTGTTTTCCTTTTCAGGTCGCCCTTTGTTCCCTGCTTGCTGTCTAGCGACAACACGCATCCAGTACTCCCCCGCAGGTAGCCAGTGGCTCTTAAGGCGGCCTCTACGGTCCTCATTAGCTAGCGACAGGGAGCCTATCCTGTATTTCTGGCAATCTGCCCGGACAACGACACTGTGGTGCTGATGCAGTAAATACGTTTCTCAGCATCTACATACATACTCTGAAAACCACTGTGCACTGCATAGCAGAGAATAATTCCCGTTGCACCACCTTTTAGCTTCTTCTCGTTGCAATTGATGCAAGGAGTGCAGCAAGAACGAATGCTGAAACGCCTCTGTGCCCTCTGTAATTAATCTAATCTTCGTGATACAGAAGGAGTACGTACGAGGTTGTAGTATCTGACTGGATATTTGATTAGCTTTTATCAGACTGTAATTCATTATCGATATCAGATTCATCTATTACAAGCCTGAGGTTACCAAGAATATTGTCAGCTAGGTTTTTAACCCTCATAATACTAGTTGGGGGAGGGGTACTTAATACCCACATTCCGAAAACATTGTAATTTCACAAGCTGCGAGATAGTCGCGAATACAAACGGTGATCCAGGTACTCTCAATTTTTTTTATTTATCGCCTTAGGACATGGTGCAGAACAGATCTGAAGACGGTCATTACTGACTGAAACCGGTCATCGTCGAAGGACTTTATATTGTGATCACAGACTGGAATACAAAACATTTGGCATTGTAATTTCGTGAGGTAGTCCTCTACCAGATTCCAGACTTTTCACAATGAACGTCCTATTCTGCAGATACTTTAGGATTTAAGGAGACCACTCACCGAAAAGCAGAAATATTGAGTCGTCGATAGGAATACACAAAACATGGAAAAATTTCTAGGTTTCGTAGTTGTCTTTTGACGAGCTAGAGTATACAAAAACAAACACACGCCTATGCCAATAATTGGTGGAAGCTAGACCAGCCAGCACCATATAGGGGCATAGGCATGTGTATGAGTGTGTGTGTGTGTGTGTGTGTGTGTGTGTGTGTGTGTGTGTGTGCGTTTTGTGTTGCAATTCTCTAGCTCGTCAAACGTTAATCCCGAAAGCTAGCAAGTTTTCCTTCTTTTGTCTGTGCCTATCGACGACTCAACGCTTCTGTTTTCCGGTGACTGTTCTCTTTTAATCTTACACACGAGTATCTCTTTAAAATGTATATTGTAAATAAAAGTCAACAACAATTAAAGAAATTCGTATTTTTTAATTATGTTTTTTGTGGTGGTCATACAGTACACCCCCCCCCTCCTCCCCTCCTGCCTTGGTAGTACACGTCTTTCAGAGGGTTCATCGAATCATTTTCATACTACTTCTCTACCATTGCACTCACGAATGGCGCGTGGAAAAAAGAAACACCTAAATCTTTTCGTTCGAGCTCTGATTTCTCTTATTTTATTGTGATGGTCATTTCTCCCTACGTAGGAGAGTGTCAACAAAATATTTTCGCATTCGGAAGAGAAAGTTGGTGATTTAAATTTCGTAAATAGATCTCGCCGCAAAGAAAACCGCACTTTGTTTCAGTGACTGCCACCCCCAACTCGCGTATCATATCAGTGACACTCTCACCCCTATTGCGCGATAACACGAAACGAGCTGCCCTTCTTTGCACTTTTCGATGTCCTCCGTCAATCCTAGCTGGTAAGGATCCCATACCGCGCAGCAGTATTCCAGGAGAGGACGGACAAGTGTAATGTAGGCTGCCTCTTTAGTGGGTTTGTCGCATCTTCTAAGTGTTCTGCCAACAAAGCGCAATCTTTGTTTCACCTTCCCCACAATATACTTGGTAGTACTAAGTGACTACTAAGAGATATTTTCAGGTACTGGACCGTTACTTACACATCAGTATATCTTTAAAAAGTATTTTGTTAATATAATTCAACACACAAATGACTTTTTTTTTCTAGTGGACATAAAGTATCACTCCCCTTGGTATCACACGTTATGGAAAGTTTGTTGGTATTGTGAAGGTTCGTTATCAAGTGAGCAGCAAGGTTGCTAAGACACTTCTCTGAGACATGCCTAGAGTTACTTCTACATCTGCCTTTTGCTGCTGCTGCGAACGCCAAGAAATCCTCAATCCATTCATAACTTCCGCTTGATACCCCATACGATCGTACTTTCGATAATAAGTGTAGGTGTGGTTAGTGAGTGAAATGCTGATGGCCTCGATCCATAGCTTTCACCATATCGTGTTATAAAAGAGCGAGATGGATTTCCCGTGAAGATATTTCCGGAATCCATATTGGTTGGCATGGGAGGGCCATTTTGTTACCTCTGTACATCTGATTTCAGAACATGTTCTAAGATTGTACAATAGACGAATGTCGAGGATATTAGACGGCATTTTTGCGGATCACTTGTGCTACCTTTATTGTAAACGGATGTGATCCATCCTTTCTTCATCCTTGCTTAATTATCAACTGCTTCTCATTGTCACTGAAACTACGAGGGACTTCACAAAGTGAGATACACATTGTTATGGTAGGCCAAGTGACTTCTGCTGAATACTGCACTATATTTCGAAGATACTCTAAACATGACATTATTTTCTATTGTAGTCACCAAATCTCTGCAATATACGGTGGGAACTTTCTACCAGTTGTCAGATTCCTCGAGAATAGTAATTCACTTCTTGGCCACCGAGCCGTTCGAGAACCACTGTGGGAACCTCCTCATCGTCGGAAAATCTGTGATTGCTGTGAATCAGTTCCTCGATTGCGTGGACATTGTCGTCTGTAGTCGATGTCGATGGCATTCCTTCCCGATCAGCATCCCATACACCTGTGCGGCGTTGGTCAAATTGCTCGCACTACTGCACTGTGGCTAAACGCGACATTGCATTTGGCCCATATACCGCCAGAACAACACGATGACTTTGTGTGAAATGTAGACGGTTTGCCGACAAGAATCGTATTGTTCCGCGTTCAACTTTGGAGCATGTTCCCAGTTGCTGCCTCATTTCACTCCCACATTGTGATGCACCTGTTACCTGCATCGCAACAGAACTGTGTCTACATGAAAACCGGAAAATGCGGAACATGTACTCCACTCTTGTGCAATTGTCTCAGTGTGGGAGGACATTTGTAACTTAATTTTTGAAGTCCCCTCATAATATCTACATCTTAGCTTTGCAATTGTTCCAGAGTTAAACTGAGTCAATATTTCTGTTGTTCCTTTTGAAAATGGGAGTTTGTAATCTCCTCCCCCCTTCCTTCTTCCATCTATTATCCACATAAAACAATGCCCAGTTCAAAGTCTTTTATGAAGATTTGAGAGGAGCGAAAATTACGATAAGCATTAAAGTTTACTTAGCTTGTCATGCTGAGATGGCTCCAGTTCTTCTCGTCCTGAAGTCTGATTCTTGAAGCTAAAAATCTAACATCAGGTCCTCACGGTTGGTTTGAACTAAATAAATTGGAAGATCGTTCTTGCAGAATTTTTTTACCTGAATATATTTTCCACTGATTTTCTCACATTTTAATATATCAACAGTATTTTGATTTTTACATTAACTAAGACGAAACTAAATTGTTCGCAGTTATTATACAAAAATACGTCCGACCACATCAGAGACAAGCTTACGACTCTTACACTCTGCGGAAATAACAATATTCCAAACGGTTTACCATTTTTCTTAACAAATGAATTCCTACTAATTTTAGTTACATTATTAATTTCGATTATTATTTCATAAACGAATCTGCGAATAAACATAGTAAACAATACAGGATTGCGTAATTAATAACAGAGATTTTAAGTGTGCAAATAATTCGTAATTTCAAATGTTTCTAAGAAAATTATTTTAATTGTATTTTCATAATAGAGCTAAATATTTTATAAAGTAATTCCTTTTCATAAATTTTAGCTTGAAATGTAACATACTATGTATAAAAATATGGAAGTTCTCAGAAGAGCAGCTAAGATAATATTGACTTGTCCAAAATTCGAAAATAATAATACTGATATCGACAACTAATGCTGAGGAAAAGTAATGCTAGAGGAGGATGTCCCGTTACAAGTTCTTCGGGGATGGTCCCTCCCATCACTAAATAGTCTATTAGGTACATAAGTATCCAGTGTTTGCTCAACTACTCCTTTAACCTTGAGCCACAGTTCCCTACACGCTTGTTTTCATAGCTATATGTTTCACATTCCTGATTAACATATGAAACCGCTGCCTCTTTATCGAGTGCGCTGAACATATAAATATTTCTACTTCTTTTAATTTTACGTTGTGCTTTGATAATCATTGTTGCTACAAGTGTCCCGTGATCACTGATACCTGCTCCAACGTGTTGCTATTTAATCCAATGTATTTCTATTGTGAGTGGGATTCTGAACCATCTGTTCTACGTAGTTTTCTAAGAAGACTTTTTGTAATGTTTTGCAGGTTTCTTGTCACGCACCACTAACAAAGCAGTAATTATCCCAGCTGAAGGCTGTAGGTCTAAAGTCTCCTTCGATAATTACAGTATCAGTATGATTGGGAAATATAAGTACCAGCCAACTGAGGTTTACTCTGAAGTTTTGGGTTACATCTTGGGGAGTATGGTGGTCGATAGAAGTCTTGGAGAGTATGGTGGTCGATAGAAGTCTTGCACAAACGATTTTGCATGTAGCCACGATTGAGTACAGATTCTTATAGAACTCCAGAACTTTATTTTGACCGAACGTCCGCCATAAACTTTCGTCGTTAGAAAGGCAACGTTTTAGATTCGTTGCCTACTGCTGCGACAGAGTCGCTCTGTCCCCTAGTGAGCGAGGTACGAACTTGCGGAATATCCGTCTACCTTTGTGACCGTAGGCGAGCCTTTCTAAAATTTTATGTCGCACATTACAAAATATGCCAATTATGCTAATAAAATATAGCGAAAATTCAGGACATTGAAACAGGTTCGTAAATCATAAAAATAATACATATCACAATTGATTATAATAATGAAATATCAAAAAATTCAAAACTGTATATCTAAGCTACTACTGTAATCAGCTGCACTTGGTGTAACCGTCAGAAAATCATTTTAATCTCCCCCATAAACCTTCAGGTTGCAGCGACGGACTGTCTCTCTTTAGGCCGCACAGTCACACAGTTGGGAAGGTTCTACGTGCCACTCGAAAAACACTTCAGCACACCCAGCGGATCCGGTTAAGGGGTTACCAAGCGTTTTAGTTCAAAGCCAGCTGGAGTAATTGCTACGCAATTCGACGTTGCGAATTTCTGGTTAGGCTTCTTGGACCATATCTACCTCTTAAGATTTGTGGGTCGAAATACGCGACTGTCAGGTTTCCAACTGTTCTGTAGGGTGCAATCCTAGGGTGCAGCCTATTCCTTCGAGTGTCACTGATAGCCACATTTATTGGTTTTTTTGTGTTCTGGCGTAACCACAAGCGCCGGAACGAAGATGAAGAACGCAAGAGAAGAAAGGCGGTGAACTGACGTCGGGCAATGGTGCGCTGACTAGGACCGCACCACGACAGGAGCGGCCTCTACAAGAGGAGAACATAAGCGCCGCTCCTGCCAGCCTCGCCCGCACAGTACAAGGGCAGGCCTAACAGAGAACGCTACAATACCAGTTATTAGTGATCCACAAACTCTGTGTCAAACTTGCATCAACATTGTATATAGCAAAGGACTCTGATTTATGTTGCATGTCGCCCATCGCTTGCGGCACCGTTGTAAATTGAAAAGTTAAGTATTGTTAATCTTCTTATTTGTAATAAAAATTATTAATGTTATTTGCTTGAATTTTTGTATAGCATTCCGAGAACGCAGCATTCCTCATGCACCCTATACGAGACGAGTGGGCAAGACCACACAGTTTATAACACTCTAGGGAGCTACTCCACCTGCTAATGCTACCCCTTTGGGATTTTAAGTCCGCCCGTGATCGTATATGCCAATGGAAACTAAACTGTATTTATAAAAGGCGGTGTCCTGACTGATTGACTCATCATCACCCAAGCCCAAACAGCTAACGACAGAAAACAAACTTAAAGCATGTGTTAATCTTATACTGTAGGCATCGTTTAGCAAGGGATTGTTCGAAATTCGTCCACTAAGGGGGTGAAATAGGGAATGAAAGGTTTTTTTGGTTCAAATGGCTCTGAGCACTATGGGACTCAACTGCTGAGGTCATTAGTCCCCTAGAACTTAGAACTAGTTAAACCTAACTAACCTAAGGACATCACACACATCCATGCCCGAGGCAGGATTCGAACCTGCGACCGTAGCGGTCTCGCGGTTCCAGACTGCAGCGCCAGAACCGCGCGGCCACTTCGGCCGGCGTTTTTTTTTTTTTTTTTTGAAAATATGTCGCTATTAGGCAATTTTTAAGCTAGAGGTGCGAACATTGGTATATGGTTCCTCGGTCAGAAATAAAAAAATTGCGTGCTTCAGCATTTTCCGAAACTCAGCCATAAAGGGGGTAAAATAGTGGGTGAAAGTTTTTTTGAAAATAAAGCATTATTAATGATTAATTAAAATAAACCATTCTAAAGCGACATCTACGAAAATTGGTATTTGATTTCTCACTTAAAAATAAGAAAAATATGTGTTTCACTCTTTTTGCTTATTCATATCCTAAGGTGGGTGAAACAGGGGGATGAAAATTTTTATGAAAATATTTCACTATGAAAGCATTTTTAAAATTAAATCTAAGAAAATTTGTATTTAGCTTCTCATTTAGAAATAAATAAAATGTGTTTGATTGTTTTTGGAAATTCAACCCCTAACGGGATAAAAAAGGGGATGGAAGTTTTTATGCAAGTATTTCATTATGAAACCATTTTTAAAGCTGAATCCTTGAAAATTTTCATTTAGTTTCTCGGCTAGAAACTAAAAAAAAATTATGAAATATTTCGTTGCTGGCATTTTAAAACACTTCAAAAGCAAAATCTATGAAAATTGGTATTGCCTTGTAAGGAAATACGTGTTATGGGATAACAGTTTCTACGGAAATACCACAGCGACAACTCAAAATGCACAATTAACAAAGATCTCTGACTCCAGATACCTGAATCGCTTTTGATCAGAAGCAAATTCGGATACGACCATGATACTATGGCCTTCATTAGCGTGAAAAGTTTAGAAGATGTTGCAATTTGTGAACGACGTAAAAAATCCTTAAACATTAATGAAAAAATCTGTGCAATCTACACGAGTGAAGCAGCAGGCGCTAAGATTTTTGGACTATAATTCGTCTCCTGAAGGGTTACGTTTTGAAAGGATGCAAAGTTATTCGAAATGGTGTCAACCAATCTTATGTTCTTACAAGTAAAAGTTATGGGTGAGATCACGTTCAATGGGGTTGTTGGACCACGATGTTCTTAAAGATTAGCTGAAATTTCAGGGAGATGTCAGCAGTATCAAAGATTATCAAGAACGTCTTCCTGTTGCTCATCGCGCTGTAACGATCGTTTCCGACCGCAAAATGTGTAGGAACCAACAGCCTAAGGAAAGGGATGGTTTCATTGACACCTTTTATGCTACTCCCTGATGCGTTTTGATGTCCATTCTGAGCAGCGGTGTGTCTGAAATGTTTTTACTGGCCAGATTTCAACGCCGGGCGTCGAGGTTCTGACCTCCATCGTCAATCCGTCAAACGAAAGGGTGAACTGTGAGTAAGAGGGACTGTGACGACCTGTCTACCATATGATACGTCCATGGTGGCGTTTTGCAGAATTTTGGTGAAATTTGGTGCCAATGTAACATCATTAACCCACTTTACACATCGCATGAAATTCTGAGCTGTGACTTTTTTTCAATTGTGCCGACACTTTGCTTTTAGCGTCGTCTAGCCCGAGGGTGACGTCTCAGGGTGCCAAGCTTTTAGATCATTACAGAAAAAGCTTTTAGGCACTTTTGAGCCAAATTTCAAACTTTTGTGTCGCATTGGGAAATAGTTACGGGGTTTCGAAAAAGTGATCTCTAATTCTGTTGCGCAGTGTTTAAGTTTAGATGTCGAGTTTCTGTTCAGTGCTTCCTTATAGCGACGGACTCGTGGCAAGTTCGGAGAAGCTAAACAGTGTGGTGAGATGGACGACCAGTCAGTATACAAACACAACACTCATGAATCCAAATGCTCTTGCTTGCCTTGCGCACGGGCAGTATACGGAGGTTCTTATTTAACGCTCGGCTTTAACCCTGCGCTGTAGACTTCACTGTGGAACATAGACCACGCGTATGTGGGCGCCAGTAGATTCCGCGAAAACCAGTTCAAATGGTTCCAATGGCTCTGAGCACTATGGGACTTAACATCTGTGGTCATCAGTCCCCTAGAACTTAGAACTAGTTAAACCTAACTAACCTAAGGACATCACACACATCCATGCCCGAGGCAGGACGAAAACCAGTCTCCAGATACTGTGTGTGTGCGCGCGCGAGCGTGCCAGTAAATTCCTAGAAAACCAGACTGCAGATATCGTGTGTGCGTGTATGTGCGTGTCAGTAAATTCCCCGAAAACCAGACTGCAGATATTGTTTGTACGTGTGAGTGTATGTATGTGTGTGTGTGTGTGTGTGTGTACGCGCAGTCTGCCTGGAAGACGATACCATGCAGAATACGCCGCTAATTACCGAATTACCAGGTCTGACACGTTCTTTTCAAGAAGTAACCCATTTCAGAGACTTAATCGTCGCAGTCATAATGACAGATATCGGACTAATTGACCGATGGATGGAAAATTAACTGAAATCGCTCAACATAGGAAATGCTACTAGTCCTGATGGGATACCTATACTATTTACCTAGGCAAATTAGGAAAAATGCGAGAAAATTTTGAAACTTTGGGAAAACACTTATAAGGGACGTAGTAGTAAGGAACAGTTAATTCAGTTTTTTTACGTTTTTTTCCATTTGTATGAAAAACGCTTCATTTTCAAAAGACATCTAATACAACAAAAATATTTTTAGCGAAATTCAGCTCGAAGAAGGTCATATGCATGTTTCAATCAAGGTAACCAGTTTTTTTGACACTCTATCTGGAAGATTTCAAATCCATTACCCCTTGAGTTTGGCATAATTTTCAACTTCGATCTTAATTCCGTTAATTCTTTCTTCTGTTCCTCCACAACTGCTTGCCTTTATAAATATATTGGAAACAGACACGTTGCACAGAAATGTAAGTACTAAAACCTGACGGTAAATAAAAAAAGAGACTGAAATTTTGTTTAAAAGTGATATTTCTTGATTCATAGCAATTCTGCTATACATTTTTCTGTTCAGTTTTAATGCACCTTAATATTTATATCGATATCAAAAACATCTCTCATGAAAATTAAGAATTATCGTACAATTAATCAACAACTACTGTCTTCATAATACATTTACAATCGTCATAAGACTATGAGTCATAACATCAGATTTGGTAATCATAAATGCCCTACATACTAACATATCACGCGGTGATAAGCTCTACAATCCAGTAGCAGTAGGTCGTATAGCTTGTCCAGGACGCACCTCAACACCTGTCAAAGCAAAGTCAAAAGTCCACCATGAAAAACTGTCTGACCATACAAAACATCAATCAGTTTACCAGCATCAAAATTCATATTATACTCCGTCTAAACATCTAACACAGTCTTGTAGCTAGTAGGACGCCATTTACATGCACGATGTATCCGTCGGCGCGGCGTTTCGACGACTGACTGCTGTCTTAACAGGTACAGTAGTTGTGTAGCAATATGCAAATAGGATGGTGAAAAACTTTCTAAGTCCGTGAATTTAGCGTAGCCTTGCCAGAAGGTGTTCTAATGGCACAACTCGCGCGTCCAGGGCCAAGTTCTTGTCAGCGGCCAAGGTCAACAGGCCGCAACAGCACATTTCGTTGATTACGTAATCAATTCAGAACCAAGAGAACAACATAATGAGTTGAAGGCCAAGGCAACTAAAGTAAAGAAGAAATCGCTTCTCAGCTTTTAACAAGATCAATGTGTAGTTTTATTTACATCTCTTACTTCTACAGGTTCGCGATGTACGCAAACTGAATACTTCTATTCAAAGTTACATCCCCAACAAGATTAAATTTCATATTAATTCCGCGACCCTTAATAATACATTTAGTATACACAATTAAAATAACACAGAAACCGTGGGGAAAAAAAGCTGATGTGTATAGTTATTTACAGAAAACCATCTTCGAAATCCTCTATCAAATCACTGCTGGTCACGTTAGTTCAGTTTTTTCCTCGACAACTTTTACACATTATTGTGCACCGTAGGTCAGCTTTCAAAATGGTTCAAATGGCTCTAAGCACTATGGGACTTAACTTCTGAGGTCATCAGTCCCCTAGAACTTTTTTTTGGTCATCAGTGTACTGACTGGTTTGATGCGGACCGCCACGAATTCCTTTCCTGTATTAACCTCTTCATCTAAGAGTAGCACTTGCAACCTACGTCCTCAATTATTTGCTTGACGTATTCCAATCTCTGTCTTCCTCTACAGTTTTTGCCCTCTACAGCTCCCTCTAGTACCATGGAAGTCATTCCCTCATGTCTTAGCAGATGTCCTATCACCCTGTCCTTTCTCCTTATCAGTGTTTTCCACATATTCCTTTCCTCTCCGATTCTGCGTAGAACCTCCTCATTCCTTACCTTATCAGTCCACCTAATTTTCAACATTCGTCTATAGCACCACATCTCAAATGCTTCGATTCTCTTTTGTTCCGGTTTTCCCACAGTCCATGTTTCACTACCATACAATGCTGTACTCCAGACGTACATCCTCAGAAATTTCTTCCTCAAATTAAGGCCGGTATTTGATATTAGTAGACTTCTCTTGGCCAGAAATGCCTTTCTTGCCATAGCGAGTCTGCTTTTGATGTCCTCCTTGCTCCGTCCGTCATTGGTTATTTTACTGCCTAGGTAGCAGAATTCCTTAACTTCATTGACCTCGTGACCATCAATCCTGATGTTAAGTTTCTCGCTGTTCTCATTTCTACTACTTCTCAGTACCTTCGTCTTTCTCCGATTTACTCTCAAACCATACTGTGTACTCATTAGACTGTTCATTCCGTTCAGCAGATCACGTCATTCTTCTTCACTTTCACTCAGGATAGCAATGTCATCAGCGAATCGTATCATTGATATCCTTTCACCTTGTATTTTAATTCCACTCCTGAACCTTTCTTTCATTTCCATCATTGCTTCCTCGATGTACAGATTGAAGAGTAGGGGCGAAAAGCTACACCCTTCTTAATACGAGCACTTCGTTCTTGATCGTCCACTCTTATTATTCCCTCTTGGTTGTTGCACGTATTGTATATGACCCGTCTCTCCCCATAGCTTACCCCTACTTTTTTCAGGATCTCGAACAGCTTGCACCATTTTATATTGTCGAACGCTTTTTCCAGGTCGACAAATCCTATGAAAGTGTCTTGATTTTTCTTTAGCCTTGCTTCCATTATTAGCCGTAACGTCAGAATTGCCTCTCTCGTCCCTTTACTTTTCCTAAAGCCAAACTGATCGTCACCTAGCGCATTCTCAATTTTCTTTTCCATTCATCTGTATATTATTCTTGTAAGAAGCTTCGACGCATGAGCTGTTAAGCTGATTGTGCGATAATTCTCGCACTTGTCAGCTCTTGCCGTCTTCGGAATTGTGTGGATGATGCTTTTCCGAAAGTCAGATGGTATGTCGCCAGATTCATATATTCTACACACCAACGTGAATAGTCGTTTTGTTGCCACCTCCCCCAATGATTTTAGAAATTCTGATGGAATGTTATCTATCCCTTCTGCCTTATTTGACCGTAAGTCCTCCAAAGCTCTTTTAAAATCCGATTCCAATACTGGATCCCCTATCTCTTCTAAATCGACTCCTGTTTCTTCTTCTATCACAACAGACAAATCTTCACCCTCATAGAGGCTTTCAATGTATTCTTTCCACCTATCTGCTCTCTCCTCTGCATTTAACAGTGGAATTCCCGTTGCACTCTTAATGTTACCACCGTTGCTTTTAATGTCACCAAAGGTTGTTTTGACTTTCCTGTATGCTGAGTCTATCCTTCCGACAATCATATCTTTTTCGATGTCTTCACATTTTTCCTGCAGCCATTTCGTCTTAGCTTCCCTGCACTTCCTATTTTTTTCATTCCTCAGCGACTTGTATTTCTGTATTCCTGATTTTCCCGGAACATGTTTGTACTTCCTCCTTTCATCAATCAACTGAAGTATTTCTTCTGTTACCCATGATTTCTTGGCAGCTACCTTCTTTGTACCTATGTTTTCCTTCCCAACTTCTGTGATGGCCCTTTTTACAGATGTCCATTCCTCTTCAACTGTACTGCCTACTGCGCTATTCCTTATTGCTGTATCTATAGCGTTAGAGAACTTCAAACGTATCTCGTCATTCCTTAGTACTTCCGTATCCCACTTCTTTGCGTATTGATTCATCCTGACTAATGTCTTGAACTTCAGCCTACTCTTCATAACTACTATATTGTGATCTGAGTCTATATCTGCTCCTGGGTACGCCTTACAGTCCAGTATCTGATTTCGGAATCTCTGTCTGACCATGATGTAATCTAATTGAAATCTTCGCGTATCTCCAGGACTTTTCCAATTATACCTCCTCCTCTTGTGATTCTTGATCAGGGTATTCGCTATTACTAGCTGAAACTTGTTACAGAACTCAATTAGTCTTTCTCCTCTTTCATTCATTGTCCCAAGCCCATATTCTCCTGTAACCTTTTCTTCTACTCCTTCCCCTACAACTGCATTCCAGTCGCCCATGACTATTAGATTTTCGTCCCCTTTTACATACTGCATTACCCTTTCAATATCCTCATACACTTTCTCTATCTGTTCATCTTCAGCTTGCGACGTCGGCATGTATACCTGAACTATCGTTGTCGGTGTTGGTCTGCTGTCGATTCTGAGTAGAACAACCCGGTCACTGAACGGTTC
Organism: Schistocerca nitens; assembly: GCF_023898315.1. Classification (NCBI taxonomy): domain Eukaryota; kingdom Metazoa; phylum Arthropoda; class Insecta; order Orthoptera; family Acrididae; genus Schistocerca; species Schistocerca nitens. Next base: position 636,401,081 of record NC_064618.1, on the reverse strand, counting down.
ACAGTAACACACCCTCTGCCCTACCTTCCTATTTATAACGAATCCTACACCTGTTATACCATTCTCTGCTGCTGTTGATATTACCCGATACTCAACTGACCAGAAATCCTTGTCTTCCTTCCACTTCACTTCACTGACCCCTACTATATCTAGATTGAGCCTTTGCATTTCCCTTTTCAGATTTTCTAGTTTCCCTACCACGTTCAAGCTTCTGACATTCCACGCCCCGACTCGTAGAACGTTATCCTTTCGTTGATTATTCAGTCTTTTCCTCATGGTAACCTCCCCCTTGGCAGTCCCCTCCCGGAGATCCGAATGGGGGACTATTCCGGAATCTTTTGCCAATGGAGAGATCATCATGACACTTCTTCAATTACAGGCCACATGTCCTGTGGATACACGTTACGTGTCTTTAATGCAGTGGTTTCCATTGCCTTCTGCATCCTCATGTCGTTGATCATTGCTGATTCTTCCGCCTTTAGGGGCAATTTCCCACCCCTAGGACAAGAGAGTGCCCTGAACCTCTATCCGCTCCTCCGCCCTGTTTGACAAGGCCGTTGGTGAATGAGGCTAACTTCTCATGCCGGAAGTCTTCGGCCGCCAATGCTGATTATTTATCAAAATTTAGGCAGTGACGGGGATCGAACCCGGGACCGAAGACGTTTATGATTATGAATCACAGTCGCTACCCCTGGACCACGGGTATTACGACTAGAACTTACAAGGGAACCTCCCCATCGCACCCCCCTCAGATTTAGATATAATTTGGCACAGTGGATAGGCCTTGAAAAACTGAACACAGATCAATCGAGAAAACAGGAAGAAGTTGTGTGGAACTATGAAAAAAAAAGCAAAATATACAAACTGAGTAGTCCATGCGCACGATAAGCAACGTCAAGCAGTATGTGCCGTTAGGAGCGCCGTGGTCCCTTGGTTAGCGTATCTGCAGAACGAGAGGTTTTTGGTTCAAGTCTTCCCTCATGTGAAAATTTTAATTTCTTTATTTTCGCAAAATTATGATCTGTCCGTTCATTCATTGACGTCTCTGTTCACTGTAATAAGTTTAGTGTCTGTGTTTTGCAACCGCACCGCAAAACCCTGCGATTAGTAGACGAAAGGACGTGCCTCTCCAATGGGAACTGAAAACATTTGATCGCAAGGTCATAGGTCAACCGATTCCTCCACAGGAAAACACGTCTGATATATTCCATACGACACTGGTGACGGCATGTGCTCCACTTGCCAGGAATATGTCGTCGACCCACCTAACTTGTACACTTGGCGAATGGGTAAAAAGATTCTTCTACCTTTCCCGATTTAGGTTTTCTTGTGGATGTGATAATCACTCCCAAAAAAGTGATGAAAACATAAGAGTTTGTCACATAAACTGCAACAAATGAATGCAACAGTTTCACAGTCGCACAGTTTTCCCTGTGCTCTGTCAAAACATATGTTTTTAACGTTTTCAAATTTTTCCGTGTGTAGACCGTCAAATCCTGCATATGTCCAAGCAAATCTGAACCTGTCCTGGAATTTTGGAGAGCGAAGTTGATTATGTGTGAGTGCCTGAACTTTGATAATTGTCTGAAAACAAAAAAATTAAACTTTTCACTCGAGGGTAGACTTGAACCAAGGATCTCTCGTTCCGCAGGTGCTCATGCTAACCACGCGACCACAGCGCTCCTGAGCTCACATGTTCCTTGATGTTGCCTATCCTGGGCATGGACTACTCAGTTTGTATATTTTGCTTTTTTTTTTCATAGTTCCACACAACTTCTACCTGTTTTCTCGATTGATCTGTGTTCAGTTTTTCAAGGCCTATCCACTGTGCCAACTTATAACTAAATCTGAGGGGGGTGCGATGGGGAGGTTCCCTTGTTAGAACTACATAAACCTAACTAAACTAAGGACGTCACACACATCCATGCCCGAGGCAGGATTCGAACCTGCGACCGTAGCGGCCGCGCGGTTCCAGACTGTAGCGCCTAGAACCGCTCGGCCACTCCGGTCGGCAGTCAGCTTTCACTCGCTTGCATTTCCTCCGCAACCTTGAGTGCAACCACATGAAATCAGTAGTAATACCTCGTCTGGAGCTGGTGGTCGTCTCATGAAAGCTGGAGGCAGAGATGATTACGAATCATTTTAAATATCTGGTTTCCAGAACTGAACAGCGGAAGCCTCAGATAAAGTCACACTACTACAGGAAGAGCAGAAACCCATAATCGAGATAGTTTCAACAAAGATTTTTGATCCCACTATGGGAAGCAAGTATTGTGCAAGATCAAGTTTCAATGGGGATGTGAATGACAAGGTCCCATAGGTGACACAGTCACATGGGATATTGCAGTCATTTTCTTAAATGGGATTGTACACTAATTTTCTTCTCACAACTACACCCTTTACAAATCCTTGTAAAGTGTCAGGAACCAAAACTTCAGCCTTCTCAGCAACATCAGTGATGCCTAGATAATCGGTAAGGAGTCATTCCTCTGTTTTCGCGCACGATGATGCCTGCGGCTGCTTCCACTATTCTCATTCGCTCATCTTCTTCACTGACAGCTAGTTCATAGTACCAATTGTTCAACAGTTTGAGCCCACTGCCATAAAATCATACTACAGGACGGTTTTCTGGTATTGTGGCAAACAATTTCCATCGTCGCTTTTCAGAGCTTTTATGGTCACTGTATGCCCTTCTGAAAGACATTTATTAACTTTCTGCAATAAATCGTGCGCTGAAAACTGACATTGCTGTGGAGAATCTACAAAATTTGTAAGTAGGCTGTTTAGGTTCTTATACTGGTAATGCCACTGCCACGTAGCGCTCTGTATGAAAATCACTGGCTGTGCTGTGTGCAGTCTGTGGCTGGGTGGCATTGTTGGAATTTGCTATTGTAGTGTTGGGCAGTTGGCTGTTAACAGCGCGTAGCGTTGCGCAGTTGGAGGTGAGCCGCCAGCAGTGGTGGATGTGGGGAGTGAGATGGCGGAGCTTTGAGAGCGGATAATCTGGACAGAGACAGTAAATTTTTAAGACTGGATGTCATGAACTGATATATATATACACTCCTGGAAATTGAAATAAGAACACCGTGAATTCATTGTCCCAGGAAGGGGAAACTTTATTGACACATTCCTGGGGTCAGATACATCACATGATCACACTGACAGAACCACAGGCACATAGACACAGGCAACAGAGCATGCACAATGTCGGCACTAGTACAGTGTATATCCACCTTTCGCAGCAATGCAGGCTGCTATTCTCCCTTGGAGACGATCGTAGAGATGCTGGATGTAGTCCTGTGGAACGGCTTGCCATGCCATTTCCACCTGGCGCCTCAGTTGGACCAGCGTTCCTGCTGGACGTGCAGACCGCGTGAGACGACGCTTCATCCAGTCCCAAACATGCTCAATGGGGGACAGATCCGGAGATCTTGCTGGCCAGGGTAGTTGACTTACACCTTCTAGAGCACGTTGGGTGGCACGGGATACATGCAGACGTGCATTGTCCTGTTGGAACAGCAAGTTCCCTTGCCGGTCTAGGAATGGTAGAACGATGGGTTCGATGACGGTTTGGATGTACCGTGCACTATTCAGTGTCCCCTCGACGATCACCAGTGGTGTACGGCCAGTGTAGGAGATCGCTCCCCACACCATGATGCCGGGTGTTGGCCCTGTGTGCCTCGGTCGTATGCAGTCCTGATTGTGGCGCTCACCTGCACGGCGCCAAACACGCATACGACCATCATTGGCACCAAGGCAGAAGCGACTCTCATCGCTGAAGACGACACGTCTCCATTCGTCCCTCCATTCACGCCTGTCGCGACACCACTGGAGGCGGGCTGCACCATGTTGGGGCGTGAGCGGAAGACGGCCTAACGGTGTGCGGGACCGTAGCCCAGCTTCATGGAGACGGTTGCGAATGGTCCTCGCCGATACCCCAGGAGCAACAGTGTCCCTAATTTACTGGGAAGTGGCGGTGCGGTCCCCTACGGCACTGCGTAGGATCCTACGGTCTTGGCGTGCATCCGTGCGTCGCTGCGGTCCGGTCCCAGGTCGACGGGCACGTGCACCTTCCGCCGACCACTGGCGACAACATCGATGTACTGTGGAGACCTCACGCCCCACGTGTTGAGCAATTCGGCGGTACGTCCACCCGGCCTCCCGCATGCCCACTATACGCCCTCGCTCAAAGTCCGTCAACTGCACATACGGTTCACGTCCACGCTGTCGCGGCATGCTACCAGTGTTAAAGACTGCGATGGAGCTCCGTATGCCACGGCAAACTGGCTGACACTGACGGCGGCGGTGCACAAATGCTGCGCAGCTAGCGCCATTCGACGGCCAACACCGCGGTTCCTGGTGTGTCCGCTGTGCCGTGCGTGTGATCATTGCTTGTACAGCCCTCTCGCAGTGTCCGGAGCAAGTATGGTGGGTCTGACACACCGGTGTCAATGTGTTCTTTTTTCCATTTCCAGTAGTGTATTATGACTTTTGAATACTATTAAGGTAAATACATCGTTTGTTCTCTATCAAAATCTTTCATTTGCTAACTATGCCTATCAGTAGTTAGTGCCTTCAGTAGTTAGAATCTTTTATTTAGCTGGCAGTATTGGCGCTCGCTGTATTGCAGTAGTTCGAGTAACGAAGATTTTTGTGAGGTAAGAATTCATCAAAGGTATAAGTTTTCAGCCAGTCAGGGCCATTATTTTGTAGGGATTCCCGAAAGTCAGATTGCGTTGAATTGTGTGTGACATTAGTGAATATCTGAGTACGTTCAGTTTTGCTCAGCTGTTTGAAAATAAAATAACATAAGATGTTTATCAGCACAGTAATTCATTAATTTTTTCCAAGGGGACGTTACAAATTGCATATTTCTCGGAAAGCAGCATCAAAGTTGGTATCATGAAGGTGACCTCTTATTCGAACAGATGAGTGGGTCGACACTAGTTTAGCATAGCAATCGTGATCTGATAATGGCTTTCTGAAACTATTAAACACAAATCGCTGCTGATGCATTCGGCAACTTTTCTACCGAAATCATCAGAACGTTTCTCTGTCTTTTCACGCAGTGTATGTTTCAGAGTTAAAGAACGAACTTCAAACATTCCACAACGTTTTTGGAGGGTTTTTTTCCTTTCAACCTATACGTCACATTTTTCAGCACATACTAAACAGTCTTTTCCGAAAGTGGATAAGGCGAAGACGATCTTAATCTTTCATCATCCACGTATGCAGCTTTCTGGTTAATTAATTTCTTCACGTTGTGTTGCTTAATATATTCACGTCGACATGCACTTCAATCACTCCAACCTTTTCTAGAAGAGAATGAGAGTGGTCATTTCGTTCCTTGCGGACACTTATCAAACTTTACTACTGCTTCGTCATGTGTGATGTCTCTCCTTCCGAAATAGATTTATCTCAAATAAAGTAGGTAGTAGGGTCCAGCATTATTCTTCTCTCAGTCCACGGAAAAGGAAAGGGACTAAGAAGAAACACTAGAGAACACAATCAAATAAATTGTTCTGCGCGGCTTTAATCATTTCACGACGTAAACTCACATAAACCGGACACGTGTAGGTAAAACGGCAGCAACAGTGGTAGAGGAACGGTGAGTGAATGGGTAGGGGAACTTATGGTATTCATAGTCAGGCACCTAATATTCATTTCAACAATACTGAACACTCAAGAAATTTCATCAAGTTGAAAATATACGAAATATTTCCATATACTTACTACCCTTTTCATCTACATAGCTGACAAACCAGTAATATCCGCAAAAATTGTGCGTTGTCAGAATACTATTCCAACACTTACGTTGGACTTAAAATATGTACAAGACGTTTTTGTGTATAACTACGAGGAATACTTTTTTTTGTAATTACAATTCTCTTCTGTTTGGTGGAGGAAAGCGCCATCTCTACAGGGGAGGGGGTGAGGAAGCGGGCTTTTCTGTTTCTTACTACTACACACCATGTCTGTATCTTCCCGAAGTCCGAAGTTTCAACACTTCATAAATTATTTCCCCCTTTTCCTTTTTTTTTTTTTTTTTTTTTTACTAATTTGCCTGGGGTAAATTCCACGTAGAATGCGCGAAAGAACTTGCTCCTCTTCTGGTAGCAGTATACCGTAGGTCGCTGAAAGAATTAATTGTTCCCAGTGACTAGAAAAGTGCGCAGAACATTACCGTTTCCAAGAAGGGCCGTCGAACAGACACACAAACCTATAGACCTATACTTGTATCTCTGATGTCTATATATTGTAGAAGTAGCTTACAAAACCTTCGTTCTACCAATAAGTAAACAGTTCTCATCTGTCTGGGATACGTAATAGATAGGACTTACAGAGGAATCAAAGGAGATCCACAGAAGAGCAGCATGTTTCATTAGGGGTTTATTTAGCAAGCGCAGAAGCGAGGTGGGTAAGCTCACCCTACTCTCGTGGCAGCCGCTACAAAAGAGGGCATGTTTTACGATTAAAATACCGCGAGCGGTCATTCCAAGAAGAGTCATCCAATATATTGCTTCCTCCTATGTACACTATATGATGAAAATTATCTGATCAGATATTACTGGACACTAATACGGTGTGTGACTACAGTCTGCCTTTATGACGGCTTTACGCTGCTGCGGACACTTTCAATGAGGTGTCTGAATGGCTGTGGACGAATGGCAGACCATTCTTCCTCAAGAGCCGAAGATAGAGAAGGTAGTGATGTTCGACGGAGGGACTGGAGCGATGTCAACATTCTAACCCATCTCAGATGCGTTCCCTTTGGTTCAGGTAAGGACTCTGCACTGGCCAGACCGTTTCAGGGATGTTATTGACCACAAACCACTGTCCCATAGATGCCGCTTTGTGACAGGGAGTACTGTCCTTCTGATATAAACAGTCATCATCTCGGAACTATTCTTTTATTGTACGCAAGACACAATACTGTAAAATGCGATCATATACTTCCGAATTTAGCGTTTCCTTAAGCGAAATAAGGAGAACACACGCTTACCTCGAAAAAGATCACCATATCTCTAAATCGACGTCTACACTCAGCAAATCACTATGAAGTACATAACAGAAAGTACTTGCCACTGTGAGTGTTACTATGCCTTCTATCCGTTTCATTCACGCATGGAGCACGGGAAGAATGTCTAAATGCCTCTGTGCGCGCTGAAATTAATTTAATGTTGCCCTCACGATGTGTGTGTGAAATCTTATGGGACTTAACTGCTAAGGTCATCAGTCCCTAAGCTTACACACTACTTAACCTAAATTATCCTAAGTCCCTAAGCTTACACACTACTTAACCTAAATTATCATAAGGACAAACACACCCACCCATGCCCGAGGGAGGACTCTAACCTCCGCCCGGACCAGCCGCACAGTCCATGACTGCAGCGCCTGAGACCGCTCGGCATATCCCGCGCTGCTCCTCACGATGTCTACGGGAGCGATACGTACGGAATTGTAGTATTTTTCTGCATTCCCGTAACGCCACCTCCTCTGTACTTCACTGTTGTAACTAAACATGATGGCAGGTAACGCTCTCCAGGCATTCACCAAATACAAAGCCTTCCATCGGATTGCCGCTCTGAACACCACCTCATGCTCCGCTAAGCGCTGACAACAGAAACGAGTGGCTTATGAAGAGCTGCATGACGCTGATGCAATATTCTTTTTACCTCCCCATGTACAGTCAGTGTGTTAGCTGGACTGATGTTAGCACTCTGTAACTCAGGAGTGATTCCTCCCACTGACAGCATGTGACTTTTAGCAACCTCCCTCGGCAATGCATGACGATCCCTGCCCGTCCCTAAATGAGGTCTGCTTGGTCTTGAAATAGCGGTAGTTGTTACTTGACGTTTCCACTTCACAACCGAAGCACCGAACTCACTGATCTCTCCTGAACGATCCTTTCCGCTGGTACTTCTTCTGTACTGACAACACGATACTCTCTTGCCCCTTATACACCGAGGTGACACAGGATACCTCCAAATATCGTGTCGGACCTCCTTTTTCCCGCGTAGTGCAACAGCTCGACGTGACATGGACTCAACAACTCGTTGGAAGCCCCCTGCAGAAACAGTGAGCCACACTGCCTCTATAGCTGTCCATAACTGCGAAAGTGTTGTCGGTGCAGGATTTTGTGCAGGAACTAACCCTCTATTATCTGCCATAAATGTTCGATGCGGCTCATGTCGGGCAAACTGTATGGCCAAATCATTCGCTCGCATTGTCCAGAATGTTCTTCAAACCAATCGCGAACAACTGTGGCCTGGTGACATGACATCGTTGTTTGGGAACATGGCTGCAAATGGTCTCCAAGTAGCCGAACACACCGAGCGAGGTGGCGCAGTGGTTAGCACACTGGACTCGCATTCGGGAGGACGACGGTTCAATCCCGTCTCCAGCCATCCTGATTTAGGTTTTCCGTGATTTCCCTAAATCGTTTCAGGCAAATGCAGGGATGGTTCCTTTGAAAGGGCACGGCCGATTTCCTTCCCAATCCTTCCCTAACCCGAGCTTGCGCTCCGTCTCTAATGACCTCGTTGTCGACGGGACGTTAAACACTAACAACCACCCCCAAGTAGCCAAACAGAACCATTTCCAGTCAATGATCCATTCAGTTGGACCAGAGGGCCCAGTCCATTCCACGTAAATACAGCCCACACAGTTATGGAGCCACCACCATCTTGCACAGTGCCTTTTTGACAACGGGTCCATGGCTTCGTGCGGTTCTGCGCCACAGTCGAACCCTACCATCAGCTCTTATCAATTGAAATCAGGACTCATCTGACCGGATCACGGTTTTCCAGTTATCTAGGGCCCAACTGACGTGGGCACGAATGCAGCAGAAGCGCTGCAGGTGATGTTATGCCGTTACCAAAGGCACTAGCAAAGGCATTGAGTTTAGTCACCAAATTTCGCCGCACTGCCCTAACGGATACATTTTTCGCACGTCCAACATTGATTTCGGTGTTATTTCACGTGGTGTTGCTTGTTTGTTAGCACTGACCACTCTACGCAAACACTACTGCTCTCGGTCGTTAAGTGAAGGCCGCCGACCACTGCGTTGTTCGTGATGAGAGGTAATACATGAGACATGGTATTCTCGGCACACTCTTGACGTCGTGGACCTCAGAATATTGAATTCCCTAACGACTTACGAAATGGAGTGTCCCATGCGTTCAAAGTCTGTTAATTTCCATCGTGTGGCCATAACAACGTCCACTTCACATGGGTCTCATGAGTACAAATGACGTCTCCGCCAATGCACTGCCCCTGTAAAGCTTGTGTACGTGATACCACCGCCATGTGTACACGTGCACATCGCTATCCCGTGACTTTTGTCACCTCAGTATATTCTGACGTGTCCGCGTCTCATGACATCTAGTCTCAATTACGCATTACATAGTTGAGTCCGGATACTTTTTATTAGACAGTATGTATCTCGTGAAAAGATCACGAAAGTAACATTGTGAAGATTCGATCTCACCCGAAGTCTTACCAACAACCGGTCTTCTGGCTTACCATTCACCAATGAAACAGAAAAGGCGGGAAAGATAAAGTGGTACACAAAGTATAGATGCAGATGTAGTGCCGCACGGAGTGGCCGCGCGGTTAGAGACGCCACGACACGGATTGCGAGGCCCCTCGCTCCGGAGGTTCGAGTCCTCCCTCGGGCTTGGGTGTGGGTGTAGTTCTTAGCGTAAGTTAGTTTACGTAGTGTGTAAGTCCAGGGACCGATGACCTCAGCAGTTTGGTCCCTTAGGAATTCACACACATTTGAACATTTTTGAGCAGATGTAGTTTTGTCTCCTTTCAATGGGAACTGCTCCTCGACTCCGATAGTTTGAAACGAAAATTTTACAGAAGAGAAGCGCTCGCATTCTGAACGTCAAGCTTCAAAACTCAAAATGTCAAATAGCTACAACAACGTTCTCATCCGTTTATCCTGGGTAGTATAGCAAAATGGCTCTGAGCACTATGGGACTTAACTGCTGAGGTCATCAGTCCCCTAGAACCTAGAACTACTTAAACCTAACTAACCTAAGGACATCACACACATCCATGCCCGAGTCAGGATTCGAACCTGTGAGCGAAGCGGTCGCGCGGTTCCAGACTGTAGCGCCTAGAACCGCTCGGCCACCCCGGCCGGCGGGTAGTATAGCACAGCCCACCACTGGGGAGTCCCACTGTTTACAAACCGCCTCAGGTTGTATCCTCAGTGGCAGGATTAACAAAATTTCCTAGCAACTTTGTGCAACAGAGAAGAGTATTCGGGATGTAGAAACTGGGAATTAGCCAGAAACGTCTTTCATGTTGCGGCTAGAGGTCAGAACGGTCTTTATAAAGGTCATCTTTAGCTACAGTCTTCTATGTTCTCTTCAGTTGCTCCATACAGATAGACTGATACTCGCATCAGAATGAAAAACAGAAGCAGGATAAGGAAGACAAAGTGCTGCACAAGTCACTCGCAAACCTGAGCTGTAGAAACGAACCAAACAAATAAATTAATGAAATTTACGTAGCTCGTGGAGAAAAGTCTTCGTCAGGCATTGTTTGCTAGAATGTTCATTACAGCTAATACTTCTATTAAAATTGTTGAACAGGGTGTAGCGCTCGTGGACGAAAATAGCCGATCTTTCCGACCATGTTTCTTCTCTGGCGACGCAGCGAGATCGGATTCACTTTCAGAAATAGCGGACAAACTTTTTATCGATAAGAATGTACTACTTGTCAATATAACTACTTAGTTGTGTTTAATAGCTGTTAATGGGCGAAGAATGTGTTCCTACTGTTGTCGGGGAATTCGTCACCATGGTACAGAAGGCATCGTGTGTGGTGCTCGAGATATACCTGACAGAAGTAACATAGTTAAGTATCATACATCAACGTATTGGCTGGATACGGGCAGACCAGTCATAGTGAGAGAGATCTGGGGGTGAGGGGGGGGGGGAGGGGGGGGACAGTGAGAGAGCTCAAAAAATGGAAAGCGATCTCTTGGCAAAGGTAGTGAGACAAATGCAAAAAGGACTGTAGGGTATACGCATTCTTCCCCAGCATCAAGGAGCGCTTGATAATAAAACATGTCAATCCCAGTTGGGGCATGATTCATTTATTACCTGGCTATGGGCCTATAGCAAGCATTTGCTGTATGTAAACCTCGCTCAAAAGGCTGAGTACACCCATAGAAGTGAGGGGCACCAGAACACTTGGTTCTGTACTGTTACTGTTGGTCACAGGTAGGACGACTTAAGCACTCACTCAGCGATATAACACAATCGCTTGGAAACCAGACACTATGGACAGATCCCAGAGACTGTATCGGTAGAATATCTGGAGCGCTACATAAGGAATACCTACAGTGCTGACAGAACAGGCGGCAAGGAGCACAGTAATAGAGGCAGCAGAAAAAAAAAAAGGTTCAAATGGCTCTGAGTACTATGGGACTTAACATCTGAGGTCATCTGTCCCCTAAAACTTAGAACTACTTAAAACTAACTAACTTAAGGACATCACACACATCCATGCCCGAGGCAGGATTCGAACCTGCGACCGTAGCGGTCCGCGCGGTTCCAGACTAATAGAGGTAGCAGATCAGGCGAGAGTAACGCAGACGAAGACCAACCAACATAGAAAAAGAACTAAATTTATAGTCACTGGAGTGTCACGAAAATAAGTATACGTTAGACAGTAAAATTAGATTGTAAGGCAAATGTAGAAACAGAGGACAGCACATGCAAGCAGATGAAAAAACAGGAACTGACCTAGATGTAAGATCACAGCATCTGAAGGCGAGAAGCTCTAACTATTGCTATGGTCCTCACCATCAGATGGTGAGTATAGATATAGTATATAGATATACAGGGTGTTTAAAAAAGTTTCAGTTATTGTTACAAGAGGTAGTATATGTGAAAACTAGAAGGAAAGTTCACGTATCTGTTTGTCTGAAAACCTAAATCAGTCTCCCCCGTCGGAGGTTCGAGTCCTCCCCCGGGCAAGGCTTTGTGTGTTGTCCTTAGCGTAAGTTAGTTTAACTTAGATTAAGTAGTGTGTAAGCTTACGGACCGATGACCTCAGTAGTTTGGTCCCATAAGACCTTACCACAAATTTCCAGTTTTCCAAAACCTTTAGAGATATGAGCCATTTAACTTGTGACATTGGATTTATTTTTCACCAGTCTTCTGACTGGTTTGATGCGATCCGCCACGAATTCCTCTCCTGTGCCAACTCCTTCATCTCAGAGCAACACTTGCAGCCTACCTGTTTGCTGGATGTATTCCAGTATAATTCCGTGACGTATTAACAGATGTCCTATCATGCTGTCACTTCTTGTCAGTGTTTTCTGCATATTCCTTTCCTCTCCGATTCTGCGCCGAACCTCCTCATTCCTTACCTTATCAGTTCACCTAATTTTCAACATTCGTGTATATCACCACATCTCAAATGCTTCGATTCTCTTCTGTTCCCGTTTTCCCACAATCCATGTTTCACTACCATACAACGCAGTGTTCCAAATGTACATTCCCAGAAATTTATTCCTCAAATTAAGACCTACGTTCGATACTAGTAGACTTTTCTTGGTCAGAAATCCCAATTTTCCCAGCGCTAGTCTGCTTTTGATGTTCTCCTTGCTCCGTCCGTCATCGGTTATTTTGCTGCCTAGGTGGCAGAATTCCTTAACTTCATCTACTTCGTGACAATCAATCCTGATATTAAGTTTCTTGCTGTTCTCATTTCTCCTACTTCTCATTACTTTCGTCTTTCTTCGATTTACTCCCAATCCATATTCTGTACTCATTAAACTCTTCATTCCATTCAGGAGATCATGTAATTCTTCTTCACTTTCACTCAGAATAGCAATGTCATCAGCGAATCGTATCACTGATATCCTTTCACCTTGAAATTTAATTCCACTTCTGAATCTTATTTCCATCACTGCGTCTTCGATGTATACACTGAATAGAGGGACGAAAGACTATATCTGAATCTTATTTCCATCACTGCGTCTTCGATGTATACACTGAATAGAGGGACGAAAGACTATATCCTTGTCTTATATCCTTTTCAATCCGAGTACTTTATTCTTGGTTTTCCACTCTTGGTATTTATTCTTGGCTCTTGTACATCTTGTGTATTACACGTCTCTCCCTGCAGCTTACCCCTTTTTCCTCAGAATTTCGATCATATTACACCACTTGACATTGTCGAATGCTTTTTCCAGGTCGACAAATTCTATGAACGTCTCTTGATTTTTCTTTATTCTTGCTTCCATTATTAACCGCAACGTCAGAATTGCCTCTCTGGTGCCTTTACTTTTCCTAAAGCCAAATTGATCGTCACCTAACACAACATCAAGTTTCTTATCCATTCTTCAGTATATTATTCTTGTCAGCAACTTGGATGCATGAGCCGTTAAGCTGGTTGTGCGATAATTCTCTCAATTGTCAGTCCATGCAGTCATAGGAATTGTATTTGTGGTGTCACCGCCAGACACCACACTTGCTAGGTGGTAGCTTAAATCGGCCGCGGTCCAGTAGTACATGTCGGACCCGCGTGTCGCCACTGTCAGGATCGCAGACCGAGCGCCACCACAAGGCAAGTCTCGAGAGACTGACTAGCACTCGCCCCAGTTGTACGACGACTTTGCTAGCGACTACACTGACGAAGCCTTTCTCTCATTTGCCGAGAGACAGTTAGAATAGCCTTCAGCTAAGTCCATGGCTACGACCTAGCAAGGCGCCATTAGTTACTTCATGAATCTAAAGAGTCTCACTTGTATCATCAAGAATGCTGTATACCAAAGGACGATATAAAAGTTAAGTGTTCTAGTAGCTACGTTCTTTTCTTTATCACATTCATCACGTATCCTGTTCCAGACTTCGCGCCAGTCGGCGTGTGTGTACGTGTGCCCTTTCGGCTACCCGTCTCTGTGGGCTGGCTGCCTTGTCAGTCCACTACAGTATTTTTCAGAAAGTCAAATGCTGTATCGCCAGACTCATGCATTCTACACACAAACGTGAATAGTCATTTTGTTGCCACTTCTACCAGTGATTTTAGATATACTGATGGAATGTTATCTGTCCCTTTTACCTTATTAGATATTAAGTGTTCCAGAGCTCGTTTAAATTCTGATCCCCTATCTCTTCTAAATCGACTCCTGTTCCTTCTGCTATCACACCAGGCAAAACTTCCCCCTCATAGAGGCCTTCAATGTACTCTTTCCACATATCCACTCTCTCCTCTGCATCTGACATTGGAGTTCCCGTTGCATTCTTAATGTTACCACCCTTGCTTTTAATTTCACCGAAGGCTGTTATGACTTTCCTATATGCTGACTCAGGCCTTCCGACAATCATTTCTTTTTGGATTTCTTCGCATTTTTCATGCAGCCATTTCGTCTTAGTTTCCCTGCACTTCCTATTTATTGCATTCCAGAGCATCTTTTATTTCTGTATTCCTGAATTTCCCTGAACTTTTTTGTACTTCCTTCTTTCATCAATCAATTGAAGTATTTCTTCTATTACCCACGGTTTCTTCTCAGTTACCTTTTTTGTACCTATGTTTTTCTTTCCAACTTCTGTGATTGCCCTTTCTAGAGATGTCCATTCCTCTTCAACTGTACTGCCTACTGAGCCTTACAGAACATCAATCGTATCTCTTCATTCCTTAGTACTGCCGTATCCCACTTCTCTGCGTATTGATTCTTTCGTACTAATCTCTCAAACTTCAGCCCACTCTTCATCACTACTACATTGTGATCTGAGTCTGTATCTGCTCCTGCGTACGCCTTACAATCCAGTATCTGATTTCTGAATCTCTGTCTGACGATGATGTAATCTGACTGAAATCTTCCCGTATCACCCGGCCTTTTCTATCTTCCCTCTTGTGATTCTTGAACAGAGTACTCCCTATTGCTCGCTGAATGTTATTACAGGACTCAATTAGTCTTTCTCCTCTCTCCTTCCTTGTCCCTAGCCCATATTTTCCCGTAACCATTTCTTCTACTCCTTCCCCTACAACCGCATCCCAGTCCCCCATGACTATTAGATTTTCGTCTCCCTGTTCGTACTGTATTACCCTTTCAATATGCTCATATACATTCTCCATCTATTCATCTTCAGCTTGCGACGTCGGCACGTATACATGAACTATCGTTGTTGGTGTTGGTTTGCTGTCGATTCTGATAAGAACGACCCTGTCCCTAAACTGTTCACAGAACAGCAGAGCAGCAGAAAATGGTGTAACAGGAGTAGGATTCGTTATGAATAGGAAGGTAGGGCATAACGAATCCTACTCCTGTTACACCATTTTCTGCTGCTGTTGATATTACCCTGTACTCATCTGACCAGAAACCCTACACCGGGCGAGGTGGCGCAGTGGTTAGACCCTGGACTCGCATTCGGGAGGACGATGGTTCAATCCCGCGTCCGGCCATCCTGATTTAGGTTTTCCGTGATTTCCCTAAATCGCTCCCGGCAAATGCTGGGATGGTTCCTTTCAAAGGGCACGGCCGACTTCCTTCCCCATCCTTCCCTAATCCGATGAGACCGATGACCTCGCTGTCTGGTCTCCTTCCCCAAACAACCCAACCCTTTTCATTTCCCTTTTCAAATTTTCTAGTTTCCCTACCACGTTCAAGCTCCTGACATTCCACGCCCTGACTCGTAGAACGTTAGCCTTCCGTTGATTATTCAATCTTTTTCTCATGGTAACCTCCCTCTTGGCATTCCCCTCCCGGAGGTCCGAATGGGGGACTGTTCCGGAAACTTTTGCCAAATGCAGAGATCATCTTGACACTTCATCAATTACATGCCACATGTCCTGTGGATACACGTTACGTGTCTTTAATGCAGTGGTTTCCATTGCCTTTTGCGTCCTCATGTCGTTGATCATTGCTGATTCTTCCACCTTTAGGGGCAGTTTCCCACCACTGGGACAAGAGAGTGCCCTCTTTGACAAGGCCGTTGGCAGAATGAGGGTGACTTCTAATTGAACAGCTCACAGTAACAGACTCTCTTTCCTACCTTCCTATTCATAACGAATCCTACTCCCGCTATACCATTTTCTGCTGCTGTTGATATTACCACCTACTCATCTGACTAGAAATCCCTGTCTTCTTTCCATTTCACTTCACTGATTACCGCTTTATCTAGATTGAGCCTTCGCATTTCTCTTTTTAGATTTTTTAGTTTCCCTGACACGTTCAGTCTTCTGACAGGCTGCCTCGTAGCAGAGGGGAAATATACTCCCTGCGAGCACCGCCGCTGGTTGGGTGCCGGCCGGGCAACAAAATATGATGAATGATTTAGCAGATCACTTTATCTTTCAACATAGTTTTTGCTACTCTCTGGTTGATTTTAGCAAACAAAAAATTCAAGCATTGGAATTGCATGTGCATAATAACATTACTGGTTTCTCGCCTCTGTAGTCAACAGTATTCCATGGAACAGGGCTTCCCAACGAGTGGTCCGGGGAGCCCTTAGGGGTCCGCCGGCTCTTTCTAGGGGGTCCGCGGCCACCCTTCACCAAATCGTGTAAAATAATGAGTAAAATTATTGAATAAAAATGTGAAAATCAAATTCATCACTTTTTTTTCGTGCGAAAAACATGTGTACTTTTACTTCAGGTCGTATTCCCAAGCAGCCTTTGCGGTTCCTAAGTGAGAACGCATACACAGTTTAGTGCCGAAGAATGCGGCTTCTCTGATCGACTGTTTCGCAACAATACGGGGCTCGTTTGTGTGCCAGCTCACGGCGCTAGATGCGCTGAAACCTTTTACGCATGCGCGGAGCGAGCTTTTTCGACCAATCACAGAGCTCGCTGGCACGTATGCGGCCCCAGGCATCATTAAATGTTAAACTTGCTTTGCCTGTGCACTACCTATTTCATAAGTTGATTTTTGACCTTCAAGTTGTTTTCATTCATCTCTAAAGCAAAGACTATTGATACTACCGGGAGGGGGGGGGGGGGTCATCGGGAACATGGAACTTATGGAACTTGCATTAAGAAGCTTTCAGTTCCCGTGGGTTTCGCTCTGAAATTTAAAGTTACTGTGCTCTTGACTGACTAGGGTTCCGCCATGGATTTTCGACTGAAGAAGGGATCCACCAGCTGAACAGGTTGGGAAGCCCTGCCATGGAAGAAAGGGCAGAAAAGCCCCTAAAATCTGTAGAGGCTCTACCACCATGTATACAATGGATGCAGAATTGGACAGTTAACTGTGATCTAACATTGCAGAAAGAAAAGTGCTGACGATCAAAAGCAACCAACATTTCAAAATTGAGAAGATGAAATTAGTACATGTTGTATATCTTGAAGACAATAACCTTAATGGCGAGAATGTAGGGAAAGGCAGACTAATAGTTCTCCAAAGCAGTGAGCCTTGTTGCTGCATCTTTAATTGTACAATGCTTAGTATAACATCGACAGACCAACATTATTTCGTACAAGAGTATTTTCCCGTGATATGGTAACACACAATGTTTAGAGGTTTAATACATGCATTCTTAAGTTTTCCAGAGTGGAATGACTTTAGTATCAGATTTAGGTTAGAGTTGCATATATCTTCTGCCACATTGGCAGTAAGCATGTGCTTGGAGGTAGTTATTTTAGAAACAAAACACTTCTTCCTGAAGACGGAATCGAATTGTAGGTCAGAACTTCTAGGTGGTATGTGGATGGGATTAACCTGGTACAAACACAAGTCGAACATCAGCATATGAAACTCTTCGGCTGGTTATAAATGACATTCTGTGCATTTTAAGGACTTCATCTAGCATAATATTCTCTCGGAACCTGATCACATTGAAGCATTACCATTCCATTAAATAGAAATCTGCCTCGAACCCCAGCCCCTGTGCATCGGTATCACAAAGGGGAAAAAATAAACCGCTCCTTTTATAGCATCTACCACAGGAGTTGCACTGACTAAACCAGTGCTTTACATAGGATCTTCTATGAATCTAATCTGAAAAGTGTCTCGGGCTGATGAGCACATTCGAAAAATCGGTCGTATAAGTGTTCTGTAAACCGCTACTGCCACTGTTGCTGTTCCCACCGATAGCGTAATTGTACAGTACTGGATTTCTTCTCGTACGTATGTGCAGTATGTTTTATTTATTCACGTCCAGTCCCTGCACCAATTGTCGATCCTCTTGAGATCTTTGTACAGAGTATTATCGATTTAGATAGCAGTTCCTTTAAATTTACCCAACAGCGTTTCGGGAGAAATATGTCGTCCTTTCTCCGAGCTTTCCTGTTACATTTTTTCGAATGGAGTATACCAGCCTCATAGATCTTCCAGCACTATTGAATAGATCATTTATATTGATGCGGCTGTTTCACAGTGTCACGTATTACCTACTTACTGAATTGTACATTGTTAAGGTTAAGGTTATTGGAGGCCAAAGAGGCATTCCAAGATAGGAAATCAGAGACACAATGCAGAGAGAACGCAAAAGTGTTAGCGTTTAGGTTGCCAGAGGTAAACAGTAGCGGTGCAAGCCTGTCAACTTATAACACTACTGGCGTGGCGTGCTACCTGTTTCCTTATAACCGATCTCCTAGTCCAGTCGTAGAAAAGCCAAGTATAACGCAACCGCGGAATGTTGGATGCCAAATATGACCTTAACATGCACTAAGCGTTACCCTCTGTGAGGAATTTTGAAAAGTTTGACCGTGCATTAACCTAACGGATAGAGGGTATCGAACATAAACTTCGTATTGTGGTAATTAGGAGAAAACAGAATGACTATAATTTTGAAAATAATGAAAGTAGTGAAAAATTTACGTAAATGAAACAAAAAAGGTCGCCAGCGTAATTAGGCATAATAATGTGAAAACATTATTCTCAAAAGATTTAAATTACGCTTTTGAAAGGGACTTTCATTAATTCTTTCTTAGTAAAGTGCAATGAACACCTACAACGACCAGACGAACTACACTGTTGGTAGCAGTAGTTATCAACAGCGTAAGTTAGCAATCAAAGAAATGTAAAAGAGACTTTACCCCTGTTAACTACAGTCATTACTTCACCTTTAATTCAGAGCAAAATGTTCCCAAAGACAACACTAGACTAAGTAGTACCTGACAAGAGTTCAAGTTTAACTAACACACATATACACATCACAAATACAATAATATGACACTGAAATAACACATTTCATATTCATTCCAAAATGGTAATGTTTCAGATTCATGAGCAAAAACCCAGATTCAAATTAACTTCCTCCTGCCATTAAAGATTAAAGTGGGGGCCCTTAAATTGTTCCATCCTTTATCATCAACTATGCACACCTTACAGAAACACTTTTCATTACAATAATAAGGATTTCCAATCCCACTTGGTATTAATTATTTTGCAATGCTTTATAACCATTAGCACTGACAATATACTTAATTAACTTCAAAATCATTTCACGTTAGAGTTAAATTTCAAATAGGATCAAAATTAAGTGCCTTGCTTCACAAGTGATTTTAACTAACCCCAATTGTGTTCACTAGTACTAAAACTTTGGTATTTTCAAAGTAAAAGCAGTTCACAGCAAATTAAAGATTTTCATCGGTTCAATATTATGTGCCTCTTTTACTACTTGTGAAGCAAGTAGTTTTAACTAACAGCATTTACGCTCTTTAGCACTGAAATTTAGGCACATTTAGATAAAAACATATTTAATAAAAATTTCATTATTTGAACATATTGTTAAGTTAAACAAATTATACATCATAAAGTTCCATTTCCCTCCAATAATTCAAAGATCTTAACTCGTGAAGAATAAATACTCCATAGTTACATACAATTAATTACACTGTACCAGTTACTCACAATCGATAATGGTGTTACAAACTTCAGACCTCCAAGCAGCTGTCCCAGTGTAGGAGCTTCACTTCAGAGAAATAACTGGTAACTTCATACGCCGGCCAGAAACTGTTGTAAGGTGTCGCATCAGAAGATGGTCTCATACAGACACATCTTAGCGTAGGAAACAATCTTGATACATGCTTCTGAAACAGCAACATTCCTGGATTCATACAGATTAGAGTGAGATGGAAAATGAGTAGAGGTGCTGGGATAGCGGTCCCCACTCACGAGAGTCCCCACAGTGGGGCAAAATGATGTAGAACAGTGTTGTTGCCAGCCATAATAGCATGGGCAGTGACGTTTAGTTGTCAGCTAAATGCTGTTGCTAAGAAACTCGGAGTTCGTTAGTGTAAAAGCCAGGAGCATCCCTACCTACGTAGCGGGAGGAGGTGTATAGGTACATAAGCAAAATCGCCAACAAGCTATAAAAAAATTTAAAACCAATGATAATAATTACACTCCTGGAAATGGAAAAAAGAACACATTGACACCGGTGTGTCAGACCCACCATACTTGCTCCGGACACTGCGAGAGGGCTGTACAAGCAATGATCACACGCACGGCACAGCGGACACACCAGGAACCGCGGTGTTGGCCGTCGAATGGCGCTAGCTGCGCAGCATTTGTGCACCGCCGCCGTCAGTGTCAGCCAGTTTGCCGTGGCATACGGAGCTCCATCGCAGTCTTTAACACTGGTAGCATGCCGCGACAGCGTGGACGTGAACCGTATGTGCAGTTGACGGACTTTGAGCGAGGGCGTATAGTGGGCATGCGGGAGGCCGGGTGGACGTACCGCCGAATTGCTCAACACGTGGGGCGTGAGGTCTCCACAGTACATCGATGTTGTCGCCAGTGCTCGGCGGAAGGTGCACGTGCCCGTCGACCTGGGACCGGACCGCAGCGACGTACGGATGCACGCCAAGACCGTAGGATCCTACGCAGTGCGTAGGGGACCGCACCGCCACTTCCCAGCAAATTAGGGACACTGTTGCTCCTGGGGTATCGACGAGGACCATTCGCAACCGTCTCCATGAAGCTGGGCTACGGTCCCGCACACCGTTAGGCCGTCTTCCGCTCACGCCCCAACATGGTGCAGCCCGCCTCCAGTGGTGTCGCGACAGGCGTGAATGGAGGGACGAATGGAGACGTGTCGTCTTCAGCGATGAGAGTCGCTTCTGCCTTGGTGCCAATGATGGTCGTATGCGTGTTTGGCGCCGTGCAGGTGAGCGCCACAATCAGGACTGCATACGACCGAGGCACACAGGGCCAACACCCGGCATCATGGTGTGGGGAGCGATCTCCTACACTGGCCGTACACCACTGGTGATCGTCGAGGGGACACTGAATAGTGCACGGTACATCCAAACCGTCATCGAACCCATCGTTCTACCATTGCTAGATCGGCAAGGGAACTTGCTGTTCCAACAGGACAATGCACGTCCGCATGTATCCCGTGCCACCCAACGTGCTCTAGAAGGTGTAAGTCAACTACCCTGGCCAGCAAGATCTCCGGATCTGTCCCCCATTGAGCATGTTTGGGACTGGATGAAGCGTCGTCTCACGCGGTCTGCACGTCCAGCACGAACGCTGGTCCAACTGAGGCGCCAGGTGGAAATGGCATGGCAAGCCGTTCCACAGGACTACATCCAGCATCTCTACGATCGTCTCCATGGGAGAATAGCAGCCTGCATTGCTGCGAAAGGTGGATATACACTGTACTAGTGCCGACATTGTGCATGCTCTGTTGCCTGTGTCTATGTGCCTGTGGTTCTGTCAGTGTGATCATGTGATGTATCTGACCCCAGGAATGTGTCAATAAAGTTTCCCCTTCCTGGGACAATGAATTCACGGTGTTCTTATTTCAATTTCCAGGAGTGTATTATCGCGGCCGCTGTAAGCGTCGATTAAGATACATTTTGCTACGCCGGAAGGCGAATAACAAATGATAAAAAAACTGCTTTCCATTTTTTTGTCAATCATTGGAGAGATACTGTCTTTAGTTCTTGAGTGGCAAAGACGTATTTTTTGACAGATGTGTGTAGTAGCCATTTGTGATTCTGAATAACAATTATTATTGGAACAAAACCAAGAAGCAATTCAGTTATCTTCCACGCAATACATAAATGTCATGTCACGAGTGCAGCCTGTATATATATGGAATAAGTCCGATAAATGAAAATTACATTACCTACACGGTCAAGAAGAATAAGTTTTGCGGTGTCGGACAAAGAATCACCTAACAGGAGTGTGTAGATCCCTACTACTTAGAAGTAAATTAAAACGGACTCAAAGTAGAGAAACTATAAAAATCCAAAATTTGAGCATTAATTGAAAATAATTGATTTCTATTAATCTCTTTATTTATTTATGTACCCTTTATTATTGCTATATATATATATATATATATATATATATATATATATATATATATATATATATATATATATATATATAGCACGTAACATGGGGACGAATCAGACGAATGTAAGAACATTCCTTCGAGAGCATTTGTTATCTCCATTTCACTTACAGCGTGCCAACCTGGAACCAGTTGATTATCCACCCAGAGCACAGTTTTCGCAGTGGTACCGGGAACAGTGTGAAACGCATCCTACATTTCCATCCTCTATGTTGTTTACTGATGAAGCAACATTCGGGCGTGATGAAGTCTTCAACATGCACAATTCGCATCTTTGGAGTGAGGATAACCCACATGCCACAGTTACTAGCGCTCATCAAGTGCGGTTCTTCGTTAATGTGTGGGTCGGTGTTGTTGGGGACTGTTTAATTGGACCGTATCTGCTACCTAGGTCATTAAATGGCAGGCACTATTACAATTTTTTCGCCAGAGCATTGCCAGAATTGCTGGAAGACGTTCGGCTCCCTATAAGACAATGCATGTGGTTCCAACATGACGTGGCGCCGGCACATTTCAGTCGTCGTGTGCGTCGATTCCTGGACCGACGGTTCCCAGAAACGTGGATTGGCAGAGGTGGTCCTGTACCATGGGCTGCTCGATCCCCAGATATGTCCCCTCTGGACTTTTTTGTGTGGGGAGAGATGCGCAACCTTGTTTACGTAACTCCTGTTGCATCAGAAGAGGATCTGGTAGCCAGGATAGTAGCAGCAGCAGGAACAATTCAGGATACTCCTGGGGTTTTTGTCCGTGTCAGACAGAGCATGATCCGACGGTGTAACCTTTGTTTATGTGTCAATGGAGACATTTATGAAAATCTACTGTAACTGAAATTGGATTGTGTTAATGTGTTGTTTCTTGGTCATAAAAAAGTGGAAAAGTGTTGGTTTAATTAAGTTGCCGCCAGAGAAATCTTCCTCTACCGGTTTAAATACTCCTCATAGGAAAAAATGACATTAGGGAAAAATATTTGTTTTGATGTCCCCTACAACCTCCCAGAGTTTGTCGGTTTAAATATTTTTCATCCTGTAAGTCTGTCTTTTTGCATTTGCACCTTAGCACTCGCGAATGTACACTGACCTGTAACCCCCTTTTTCCCTTTCCATATGCCAGGACTCGTCATAGGTAAATAATTTCTGGTGCTAGGTATAGAGTTCCTTAATTATTTTTGAGACAAACAGGCACTTTGCACCTATTAGGCTCTCGTCCTGACTTGGCTGGCAGCTTTGAGACTCTTATAAGAAGCAGCACTTACACTCCAGTGAGAACATATGGAGTGAGAAGAGAAGAAGAAACAAGTAGACATCCGGAGATTGGCATCGGACGACAGAAGACGTGGCCAGATTAGCCTGCCTTCGAGACGGACGATAATGCGGAGGATCGCAGAAAAGACCGAACGGAGCAGAAATGGTGGTGCTGAGAGGACCATCAGGGCAACAACCAGCGGCATCAGCGCGGTCCAGAAGCGAAGGCTTTAACAGTGGCCAGATAGGCAACAAGCAGTGAGCACCGGTCCAACACACATATCTGAAAGAAACGTGACACGGTATGCGTCACACAGTCGTGCCAAGCCTAGCTCAGCACAGTCCAGCACAGCGCATTCAGCGACGGTGCTATCACAACTTATCTCTGAATAACTTGCCAGCAAACAAAGTAAGTCATGTTCTCAACTAACAGCACAGTTGCCGATAGTGGAGCAGTACCTAACATTACCATTAATGATGCCCGTAAACTCATTCCCCAGGCTTTCGATGGTACGAAATCTGCATTAAATGAATGTGTAAATAAAGAGGACCGTTTTTGAACTATTTCATGAAGCGGATCAACCCATACTATTAAAATTTGTAAAGCCGCCGGCCGAGGTGGCCGTGCGGTTCTAGGCACTACAGTCCAGAACTGCGCGACCGCTACGGTCGGAGGTTCGAATTCTGCCTCGGGCATGAATGTGTGTGATGTCCTTAGGTTAGTTAGGTTTAAGTAGTTCTAAGTACTAGGGGACTGATGACCTCAGCAGTTAAGTCCCATAGTGCTCAGAGCCATTTTTTGTAAAGCCTGTTTTCAGAGACTAAATGCTCATGCATGATTTATCTTCTACATGGGAAGAGCTAAGAAATATTTTCAGTCAATAAAATTCTTCTGCGTTTGGGACCGCATTGTCGATTGCAAAATTGCGATGTTTCGGCGACTTTTGCAAGACGCCTTCCTCAGGGTGTCTTGCTAACTACTGAATGGGCGCTGGTTTGTTTACTTATACAGGGTGTTACAAAAAGGTACGGCCAAACTTTCAGGAAACATTCCTCACACACAAAGAAAGAAAATATGTTATGTGGACATGTGTCCGGAAACGCTTACTTTCCACGTTAGAGCTCATTTCATTACTTCTCTTCAAATCACATTAATCATGGAATGGAAACACACAGCAACAGAACGTACCAGCGTGACTTCAAACACTTTGTTACAGCAAATGTTCAAAACGTCCTCCGTTAGCGAGGATACATGCATCCACCCTCCGTCGCATGGAATCCCTGATGCGCTGATGCAGCCCTGGAGAATGGCGTATTGTATCACAGCCGTCCACAATACGAGCACGAAGAGTCTCTACATTTCGTACCGGGGTTGCGTAGACAAGAGTTTTCAAATGCCCCCATAAATGAAAGTCAAGAGGGTTGAGGTCAGGAGAGCGTGGAGGCCATGGAATTGGTCCGCCTCTACCAATCCATCGGTCACCAAATCTGTTGTTGAGAAGCGTACGAACACTTCGACTGAAATGTGCAGGAGCTCCATCGTGCATGAACCACATGTTGTGTCGTACTTGTAAAGGCACATGTTCTAGCAGCACAGCTAGAGTATCCCATATGAAATCATGATAACGTGCTCCATTGAGCGTAGGTGGAAGAACTAAACTAAAATGAGCTCTAACATGGAAATTAAGCGTTTCCGGACACATGTCCACATAACATCTTTTCTTTATTTGTGTGTGAGGAATGTTTCCTGAAAGTTTGGCCGTACCTTTTTGTAACACCCTGTATATTATGGAGGAGGACTATCGTCGAATATGAGGGTGAGGAGGAAGGATGTTAGGTGTTCTTTTATTGGTCTTTGCATTTCGTATTGTCGTTGGTGGAAATGTTTTCCATTGGAGTTACCTTTATTGCTTGTCATTGGTGGAAATCGACGAATAGGAAACTGAGCGGCGACTGCAGCGTAGCGTTGTTTACTATCTGCCTGGTATCGGCTACGGCGCGTCAGCACTCTGTGTACCCTCCACAGCTGTAGCCTGCCTCGCGTCTGCTGCTCTGCGAGAGCTGTCCTTTCGCAGAGCTGTCACTGCTGGCAGCCAAGACTCTGCGTGTGCGTACCCGTCTTCTCTACTCATGTTTTCGGATCGCTTGGCTACTTCTATAGCCTCTCTGATCTTCCTCCTCAAGCTAAAAGGCTGTTTCTCCAGTGCGCGGACCTCTCGAAATTCAACCTTCATCCTGCAGCGTTCCTGGTGTTCTGCCACCGCCGATTAGTTGTATTGTTTGAGACGGGTATAACTCTCGTGTTCAACTAACCTTGTGCTTATTAGACGCCCAGTCTCGCCTACATACACCAGTCCACATTCGCACCCGATTTCATAAACTCCGGCGGCATGAAACTTGACAATTGTATCTTTCGTCGAGCCCCGAACGGCTTTAATTTTGTTGTTGCTACCAAAAATCGGCATAATACCTGCCCGACGGAGAATTTTGCCCAGACGTTCAGTGACCCCTTGCACGTATGGTAGAAGGATGGCATTCCTTGCTTCGTTCTGCATTTCGCTGTTGCCCTCCTCTTTTGGCGCCATAGTTTTATGTATCATCCTCATGTCGTAGCCATTAGCTCCAAGAAATGGACCTGAGGTTTTGTAGTTCAGCTTTGAGATTGTGCTCATCGCTGATCCTGTAGGCTCTCTTAGCTAAAGTTTGAAGGGCCGATTTCTTTTGCGTAGGATGGTGAAGGAAGGATGCATGCAGGTACCTGTCCGTGTTGGTGGGCTTTCAATGAACTCTGTGTCCAAGCTTCCCATCAGGCTCCGGTAAACTTCCACGTCGAGAAAAGGCAATACCTCGTTCTTTTCTATGTCCATGGTGAACTGAATTTTGCTGTGCTGCTGATGAGATGTTGGTGGAAGTTCTGAAGGTCTTCTTCTCCGTGTGGGCAGATGACAAAGGCGTCGTCAACATATCGTAGCCAGCATTCTGGGCTTAATGGTGCGGACTGGAGTGCTGTTTCTTTGAACGCTTGCATAAAAATGTCTGCTGAGACAGACGATAGAGGAGAACCCGTAGCTACACTGTCCGTCTGATAATACAAGTCCCCTTTCCATGTGAAATCAAGACACTGTCTTGAAAGGAGGGTATAAGACGAACATCAACAAAAGCAAAACCAGGATAATGGAATGTAGTCGAATTAAGTCGGGTGATGCTGAGGGAATTGGATTAGGAAATGAGACACTTAAAGTAGTAAGGGAGTTTTGCTATTTGGTGAGCAAAATAACTGATGATGGTCGAAGTAGAGAGGATATAAAATGTAGACTGGCAATGGCAAGGAAAGCGTTTCTGAAGAAGAGAAATTTGTTAACATCGAGTATAGATTTAAGTGTCACGAAGTCGTTTCTGAAAGTATTTGTATGGAGTGTAGCCATTTGTGGAAGTGAAACATGGACGATAAATAGTTTGGACAAGAAAAGAATAGAAGCTTTCGAAATGCGGTGCTACAGAAGAATGCTGAAGATTAGATGGGTAGATCACATAACTAATGAGGAGATATTGAATAGAATTGGGGATAAGAGGAGCTTGTAGCACAACTTGACCAGAAGAAGGGATCGGTTGGTAGGACATGTTCTGAGGCATCAAGGGATCACCAATTTAGTACTGGAGGGCACCGTGGAGGGTAAAAATCGTAGAGGGAGACCAAGAGATGAATACACTAAGCAGATTCAGAAGGATGTAGGCTGCAGTAGGTACTGGGAGATGAAGAAGCTTGCACAGGATAGAGTATCATGGAGAGCTGCATCAAACCAGTCCCAGGACTGAAGACCACAACAACAACAACATCTAAAATAGGTAGTCGTCAAACAGTGATGCACTAACTCGCAGATATCAGGTGCCACCCGTTTCTCAAAGACGTTCATGGTGGTCGTCACGGGTACATTCGTGAATAAAGATTTAACGTCGAAACTGACCATCACAGTTAGCAATACACCATCAGCAGTTAGCAATATACCCTGAGGAAGGCGTCTTGCAATAGTCGCCGAAACGTCGGAATTTTGCAGTCGACAATGCGGTCCCAAACGCAGAAGAATTTTATTGACTGTGACAACAGCCGCGGATGCCTACAAGAAATATTTTGTTAAAGAACTACGCATATAAGCATACCAAAGGTTTCTACGGCTGTAAAGTGTTTTCCAGTAGGGAGAAACGATTGCTGATTGGGTCAGTGAAGTACGAGAGGTGTTCAATAAGCATTGCAAAGCCTTTTTTTCTGAAAGCACGTTCGTTTTAATCACGTTTCCAGTTTTTTGCCTATAGCTCTATTTTTCAACATAATCTTTGTTCAATTCGACGACCTTATGCTATCCTACGGAAGCGACTGTATACCCACATCGTACCACTCTACTGGTCGATGTCGGAGCAAACATTTTTTAGAATTTTCAGTTCCATTTTATGTTCTTTTATTTTCATTTGTGGTAACTTGTTACTATAATGAAATAATTTATTATTATTATTATTATTATTATTAGCGAGTTCTCCCGATAAATGGAAGACAGTAAGCAAATAACTCGATCGACTTTTCTTTAGGTTCTTGTTGTTCCACTAGGCTTTCATTCTTTCCGAAAAGGTTTGTTTACGTTCTTCCAACCACTTTGGTCTGCACTGTTTTTGTTTTGGTTGCTCTGATGTAACTTCCCATTTGTCTACTTTGCGTCTTAAGGTGTCTCTTTCTAAAATGTCAGTTGGTCTTTCATGTTTGCACTGTTGAGGTCCTTTCCGACTTCATTCAGCCGAGGTGTTGAGTTCTCAAGTTATGTTACATGGTTTGTTATCCTTTTTGTCAGTCGCTTTTCTGGTAGCCTGTTGAGATATCCAAACAATTTCATTCGCCTTTTCATAATGTCAATTTCGATCTTTGAAAACTTCCTGTTATTTTGATTGATTATAGCCTGTAACGGCCTTAGGTATAGCTTTCTCCCAAAATTTTCCTAATGATCTTTCTCTCTTCTTTTTTGATTTCTTAAAGTTCGTGTTTCCTGTTAAGAGTCAGCGTTTCGCTTGCGTATAGGGCTGTTGGTTTTATGACTGGGTTGTAGTGCCGAATTCTTGTCTCTCTCGACATGGATTTTTTCTTTGTAGAGGTTTTGCACTAACCCTAATTCTTTTTTCACTTTTTGGAGGTGGTTTTGCTGTGAGATTTTTTTCAAAGCCTGACGGTTCGAGTAATTCTCCGGGATATTGAAAGTAAGGGACGCTACTGATTTTACCATATTTTGTTTTCAGGCCCGTGATTCCGTCTTTGAATATAAAAATTCAATCTTCTCAATTGAGATTTGCAACCCTACTGTTTCCGCACATCTTTTAAGTGTCTCGAGCTGTTTGAAACAGCCGTCTCTTCGTTCTCTGCAAGTATCACCAGGTCGCCCGAAAATGCGAGATACGATGTGTAGGGGTTGTTTTTCGGAAAGTCCAGTAGGACTGGCTTTTCTTGAGTTATTTCTCCCATCCTTCGATAATCTTGTGTAGGAACGACGTTGAACAGAAAAGGAGAGAGATCAACTCCTTGTCTCACACCTGACTGAATGTCAAAGGGCTCTCAGATTTCCCTCATAAATTTTACTTTAGATTTTGTGCCTGTTAATGATTGTTTTAAGAGTTTTCGTGTTTTGGGATCTAATCCCCTCTCCTCTAACATTTAGAATACTGAGGGCCTGTCTACCGAGTCTTATGTCTTTTTGAAACTTACGAATGTGCAAACTAGAGGTTTTTGTCTGAGCGCTCGCATTTTGAGTATGGTTTTGAGGTTAAAAATTTGTTCTGAGTATGACCCGATAGGTATGAATCCTGACTAACATTCTGCTAATTTGGTTTCTAATTGTTTTCGTGCACTATTCAAGAGACAAGCTAATAGAATTTTGTAGATGAGCGGTAAAGGGAGCTCCCTCTACAACTGTTTAAATCTGATTTGCCTCTTTAATGTATTGGACGGATTAGAGGAAATTTCCAGTCATCCGAGTCTTTTCAGTTTGCCAACTGTTTCGGATTATTTGTGTAATTTCTTTGAGTGAATTTGTGCCTAAATTTTTAAAGTGTTCAGCCACAATTTCGTCCTCCCCTGATGCTTTGTTGTTTTTAAGTTTCTTGATGTGTGAATGAATTTCTTCTCGTGTTGTTGGTGACGAACTTTCTGTTGTGGATATGTTTTCGGGAATCTCTCGTCGAGTTCCGGACAATTTAAAAACTGTGAAAAATATGTGACTGGTTCTTGGAAATTTTCTCTATTTGTCAAGACTAATTTACCAACTTGTTTCCGAAAAGAGGCTGTTCTGTGGCTAGTACCCTTTGATTTGGTTCGCAATGTCTTGTAGAAATCGTGTGTGTTGTAATTTTTCGACGTTGTCTTCAACTGACTCCAGTTGTTTATTGACATATATTCGTTTGTTTTGTATCAAGTCAAATCTTGATATTTGTTTGCAAACTTCGAGGAATTTCTTCTATGTTTTTTTCTGATTTGTTGCAATTGTAATTTTGAAATGCCTTTTTTCTTTCTTCCAGTGCATTTTCACAGTCTTGATTGCGCCAAGGGTGTTTAGGCTTCTTGTGATGACGAAGCAAGTCATTCGCTATTTTGTTGATTTTAGTTTGAAATTTCTCCCAGTCTTCTGCAGGCTGTTCTTCCCGTTTTTCTGTTATTTTAGAGTCTTTGATATTCTGTAGATCAAATTTGGAGATCAATTGTATTTTCCTGTTGCTTTTTCTTTTGGGTGTGAATTTAATTTTGGTTCTGGTTAAATAATGATCCGAATAGATGTTTGCACGTCTTAGTAATTGCAAATCGTGAATTTATTTTTCCTAGTCGTGCTATATTGCCATGTGATCAATCTGAAATTCTGCTTAAGGTGCTTAAGGTGGTCGCCATCGCCATTGTGCTCTTCGCAAAGTGAACTTGACATAATTTTTAGATTGTTGTGTTGGCATAACTCAACGAGTCATGTACCATTTTTATTGGCGAACTTCTGAGCAGAATAGTCTCCCACTGCACTCCCTGACAATTTGGGCATTAAAATCATGAAGTAGGATTCTCACATCATCTTTTGGAATTTCCGCCGTCACTGTTTCAACTTCCAGAACTTTTCTCCTTCTTCGGGCTCTTTTTCATTGTCACCATTTGTTGGTGTGTGTACGTTAATAAAGGTGTAATTTTCGTTTGTGTGTTTGATTCTTAAGGTCATAAGTCGGTTGTTGTTGAGCTACGCAACTTTTACTGAATCCAAAACTTTTTTGTCTACGACGAAGGTCACGTCAAACAGAGCTGCTCCTTTGCCCATTTGCTTGTTTGTTCCACTTTTGAAGATTCTGTAATTATTTTAGTCCATCGTTTCTGAATCTATGAAGCGTGTTTCTTGCAGGGCGAGAATTTGGATTTTCTGCTTCATGAGTTCTTTTGTGAGATTGTGTTGCTTTCCTGCACGAATGAGTGTCTGAAAGTTGAAAGTGCCAGTATAAGTGTGTGCCTTTCATGGAAGTTTAGAGAGCACTCCGACTTGCGCTCTCGTATAAGTCCAAGCTCCCTAGAATCCCACTTTGGAATGGGTGGATGGTCCACTTGGGGTAATTATGTGTTTACTTGTTTGAGTCGCGTTTGCTTGTCATCAATTTTGTAGATGTAGAATCAGGGATTGTGAGTTCCTGGAGCATGTTTACAGCTGCACCTCATGGTGAACAGACGCTCAGCACACGTCGCTTGCTCCAAATTAGACGTAGCAACGATTTTCGTCCGCGGGTGGTATTTTATTTCACACCTACCCTGCATATCTGCCGGGCATTCCCCTACCCACACTGGGGACGCGCCAGATGGCAGCTGACAAACCTCACACTGGATTATTTCTTTAATAATATTAGTTAATCCCTTGCTTTGAAAGCCACACCTAATTTTTTTTCCTAGACATGAAAAGGAAGCAGCGGTCAAGAATAGAGTGTCACAAGTTTGCAGCCTAATCATGTTATTCGGCAGTAAAGTAAAACTAGGAGAAATTTGGGAAGTTCAGGCAGAAGAAATGAAATCTTTCTGGTTTGTCGATGGCACTGTAAGTCTATCAGAGACTGTAAAGAACTTGGAAGACCACTTGAACGGAGCGGATAGTGTCTCGGAAAGAGGTTATAAAACGAACATAAACAGGAATAAAATCAGGGTATAGGTGTGTAGTCGAATAAATCTGATGATGCTGAAGGAATTAAATTAGGAAATGAGATGCTGAGAGAAGAGTTTTAGGTTTGAGGGAGTAAAAATAATTGAAAAAGAGAAATATTTAAACTTCTAATGTGGATGTTTCTTCTCAAACTGTATCTCTGGTTCAAGTGGTTCAAATGGCTCTGAGCACTATGGGACTTAACATCTGAGGTCATCAGTCCCCTAGAACTTAGAACTACTTAACTAACCTAAGGACATCACACACAATCATACCCGACTCAGGAGTCGAACCTGCGACTGTAGCAGTCGCGCGGTTCCGGACTGAAGCGCCTAGAACCGCTCGGCCACCGCGGCCAGCTGTATCTCTGGAAAATAGGTTTTTACGGAAGTGAAACGTGGACGATAAACGATTCAGACAAGAAGAGAATAAAAGAGTGTCAAACGTAGCGGCACTACACAAAAAATGCTGAAGATTAGATGGCCAAATTTGGTTAAAAGAAGGAGCTGGTTAACAGCAATCATCATGAGGAATCAAGGAATCGCCAATTTGGTAATGTGTTGATGTCTGGATGGCTATATTTGTAGTTGAAGACTATGGCATAAGTACAGTATCGAGGTTGCAGTAATCATGCAGAGAAGAAGAGGTTTGCAAAGGATGGAATAGCCTGGAGAGCTGCGTTAAACCAGTCTTCGGACTGGAGGCTACAACAACAAATGAACACCCTTGTCTCCAGGTCGACACAATGAAACATATTTTAAAGAGCAAAACAGTTTTAACTGAGCTTCTAGTAAATTTTATCTGCATCTATTAGGCTGGTGCATAAGTTTGTAGTGTTTCTGTTTTGCGTGTTGGCATTCTGGTTACTATGGGTTTATTTGTCGATTGTCGTTTTTTATTTGTTGTCCACTGTGGCTATTTAAGTTAACATATTGTCATTTTGTCATTTGGAGGCAAGTAGTCGAGCTATAGAGGCTAGATAATGGAGTGCTTAGTGGAGAATTCGGAACATTTCCGAGACATATTCCTCAGTTTGAGTTGAATAGAGGAGTGACAGAAGCGGAGGAAGCTAGAAAACGTTTGCGCCGTTTATGGGGATAATGCTATTGGACAAAGCACGGAAAGAAAATGGTTTTCTCCTTTAAGAACGATCGTCTTGACATTAGTGACTCTCCACGTTCAGGAAGACCTTCGGGGTTTGATGAAGATCGTTTAAACGCATTAATCCAGACCCGGATCTACGATATTTCCGAACCAGGGCAAAAAGTTGAAAGTGGCGCCCCTCTCCCCCTCGAGCGTTTGAAAAAAGACGTCAATTTTTTTTAAATTGATTTTTCAAACATACGTTTCTTTTGTAGCGTACATTTTTCTGAGGAGTTTGATACATAAAATACATATGTTCGAGAAAATGTAAGTGTACCAAAGTGCAGAGCCATGCCTCTTCACACAGCATTCTTCTATCGCACTTCACTGTACTTTGCTCTGTGGAATTGAAACATCTATATTTTGAAATGGAATTCATCAAACCTATATTTAGGAGAGTGGAAATTAAAATGACCTGTAGACCCTCTCGTGCTCCCAGTCGACCATTTTGATATCCTATCCCGCTTTTAAAAAAAGCTATCAATTATACAGGGTGGAATTATTTGTGACCGGGAGAATAAGAACTCCTCTGAAAATTTACACTCTTTTTTGCCTATTAGTTAATAAATTTCCCTTTTGTGTGACATAAAATTAAGTACAGGAAACATACAACCAATAAAACCAAGAGAGAAGCAAGACAGTACACATTTCTTCAACCCTTAGGTCCTAGCATTTTTTTTTTCTCTCTAATTTTGCTACAACTTTACACGACGTGCTTTCCTTTCTGCGAAAGAATGTATCACCTCACCAAAGTTCGTCAAACGTCGTGCCACTTGAAAAATAAAATGTTGTTGTCTAATACTGAAAAATCTGTTAATACAATTTGATTACGTACATTTTGCCACTGTCTGCTAAATAAAACATAATAGGCCTTTCTAATGTTGCAGCAATTGTAACATGCCAAATAAGCGAGACTGTTTTGGCACAAATGGTCATTTTTATTACCTCATTTACACAAATAACACGACAGAACGTAATCCACAAAGTGCCAATATCAAATGCCTGTTAGGAAATAGTTTCGCATTTCATTCATACGCTCCAGTTTCTCAAGCACGAGATCGAAAAGTAGTGGTACGAAATTTTTATATAAATTTGGAATCGTCATATTCTTCCACATAATTTATGTGATGCCCCCGTCTCTTCTCCTTTCTCGTTCTAACAAACAAATTTGTCATAACTAATTCCGTAACTATTCCTACCATTGTGAAAACTTTCTCCAGTTAACTTCATTAACGCAGCCAGAATCACAGGTTCAGTTATCCCGCGCTTATTCTCCGGTTAGATGTTATTACGTGTTCGTACAACGCGGTGTTTTCCGCGCTATCCTGAGAACAGAACTTAAAATGGCTGCTAACCGGGAACCAGGCAAAAATTTCCTGTCAAAATTCCATTTTCTTGGATACAATGAGAAGATATTATGTAGTCTTTCTTGCCTGTTATTCCTATTAGTCGTTTATTTCCACTCTGGTAATCTGAATCTATGGATTTCATTAATAATTATAACAATGCTGATCATTCGCACACCCAATCAACCACATAAACAAACAGCGATTGGCATTCGCCCGTTCGAGTTTGTTCGGCTCAGCTCGTATAGTTCCACCCCCTTTTGTCTACGGGAATTTTTTTTTTCTAGATGCGATGGGGATTCCCCTGGCAGAGCCATCACTTACACTATGTACACATTCAAAAATCAACTTATGATTCCTTCAGTAATCAATTTAAAATGTGTTCAAAAATATCTAAAACCAACTGGGATGCGTTTCAATGTCATACAGTATCGTATGAATAATCGATAGACCAATGTCGCTGGATGCTAGGCGCTTTGTGATACAAGGTTTTTTTTTTCAAGAATTTGAATTTGGCGGCCCCTAAAATTGCCGCCCGGGGATGATGCCTCAGTTTGCCTCCCCCCCCACCCCTACCCCGCCTCACTAGATACGAGCCTTAATCCACAATGAATCACGTCATTCTATGCGAGAACTAGCAAATGCGATGAACTGTGATGGATCAAATGGCTCTGAGCACTATGGGACTTAACATCTGAGGTCATCCTTCCCCTAGACTTAGAAATACTTAAACCTAACTAACCTAAAGACAACACACACATCCACGCCCGAGGCAGGATTCGAACCTGCGACGTAGCAGTCGCGCGGTTCCGGACTGAAGTGCCCAGAACCGATCGGCCACACCGGCCGGCTGAACCGTGATCATTGCACCACTGTGCAACATTTGCATGCAAAAGGAAAGGCTAAATAGTTGGGTGTATAGGTACCGCACGCACTAAGCCAAAATCACAGAAATTAGAGGATGGCCATATGTCCATCTCTGCTTGCTCGTCATCAAATGGCTTGTGAACAATAACGACTATTCCCATCCTTTATCATTACTGGTGACGATAAATGGTATCTTTATCCTAAGATAAAAAAGAGAACGCAATGGATGAGCCCAAACAAAGCAGCAACAGCCCGTGAAAAGACAACGATAAGGATAATGTTACACATCTGGTGGAACAGCGACGATATGGTGTACTACGAATTGCTTGGCCGTGGTGTAACCATCACTGCTGACATTTACTGTCAACGGCTGAGACGTCTTGCAGAGGCAGCCCGAGAACAACGACCAGGAAGACTGCCTGATGTTACTCCACGATAGTCACCGCCCGCATTCAGCTAGATTGACAAAAAACACCATACAGGAATTGGGTTGGGACGTCATTCCGCATCCTTCTAATTCATCTGATCTTGTGCCCTCGGATTTTCAGCATTTCCGCTTTCTATCGAAGAATATCAAGAGCTCAGATGGAAATCCAGTTCTAAGCAGAGATGGGAAAGCAGAAAGGTGGAAGGAGTATATAGAGGGTCTATACAGGGGCGATGATCTTGAGGACAGTATTATGGAAATGGAAGAGGAGGTAGATGAAGATGAAATGGGATATCATACTGCGTGAAGAGTTTGACAGAGCACTGAAAGACCTAGGTCGAAACAAGGCCCCGGGAGTAGACAACATTCCATTAGAACTACTGACAGCCTTGGGAGAGCCAGTCCTGACAAAACTCTACCATCTGGTGAGCAAGATGTATGAGACAGGCAAAATTCCCTCAGACTTCAAGAAGAATATAATAATTCCAATCCCAAAGAAAGCAAGTGTTGACAGATGTGGAAATTACCGAACTATCAGTTTAATAAGTCACAGCTGCAAAGTTCTAACGCGAATTCTTTACAGACGGGGAAGATCAGTTAGGATTCAGTAGTAAAGCGAAAGGCTATTTACAATTTGTACAGAAACCAGATGGCAGTTATAAGAGACGAGGGACATGAAAGGGAAGCAGTGGTTGGGAAGGGAGTGATACAGGTTGTAGCCTCTCCCCGATGCTATTCAATCTGTATATTGAGCAAGCAGTAAAGGAAGCAAAAGAAAAGTTCGGAGTAGGTATTAAAATCTATGGAGAAGAAATAAAAACTTTGAGGTTCGCTGATGACATTGTAATTCTGTCAGAGACAGCAAAGGACTTGGATGAGCAGTTGAACGGATTGGACAGTGTCTTGAAAGGAGGGTATAAGATGAACACACACAAAAGCAAAACGAGGATAATGGAATGTAGTCGAATTAAGTCGGGTGATGCTGAGGGAATTAAATTAGGAAATGAGACACTTAAAGTAGTAAATGAGTTTTGCTATCTGGGGAGCAAAATAACTGATGATAGTCGAAGTTGTTGTTGTTGTGGTCTTCAGTCCTGAGACTGGTTTGATGCAGCTTTCCATGCTACTCTATCCTGTGCAAGCTTCTTCATCTCCCAGTACCTACTGCAACCTACATCCTTCTGAATCTGCTTACTGTATTGATCTCTTGGTCTACCTCTACGATTTTTACCCTCCACGCTGCCCTCCAATGCTAAATTTGTGATCCCTTGATGCCTCAGAACATGTCCTACCAACCGATCCCTTCTTCTAGTCAAGTTGTGCCACAAACTTCTCTTCTCCCCAATCCTATTCAATACCTCCTCATTATTTACGTGATCTACCCACCTTATCTTCAGCATTCTTCTGTAGCACCGCATTTCGAAAGCTTCTATTCCCTTCTTGTCCAAACTATTTATCGTCCATGTCTCACTTCCATACATGGCTACACTCCATACAAATACTTTCAGAAACGACTTCCTGACACTTAAATCTATACTCGATGTTAACAAATTTCTCTTCTTCAGAAACGATTTCCTTGCCATTGCCAGTCTACATTTTATATCCTCTCTACTTCGACCATCATCTGTTATTTTACTCCCTAAATAGCAAAACTCCTTTACTACTTTAAGTGTCTCATTTCCTAATCTAATCCCCTCAGCATCACCCGATTTAATTCGACTACATTCCATTATCCTCGTTTTGCTTTTTTTGATGTTCATCTTATATCCTCCTTTCAAGACACTGTCCATTCCGTTCAACTGCTCTTCCAAGTCCTTTGCTGTCTCTGACAGAATTACAATGTCATCGGCGAATCTCAAAGTTTTTACAGCTTCTCCATGAATTTTAATACCTACTCCGAATTTTTCTTTTGTTTCCTTTACTGCTTGCTCAATATACAAATTGAATAACATCGGGGAGAGGCTACAACCCTGTCTCACTCCTTTCCCAACCACTGCTTCGCTTTCATGCCCCTTGACTCTTATAACTGCCATCTGGTTTCTGTACAAATTGTAAATAGCCTTTCGCTCCTTGTATTTCCTCTGCCACCTTCAGAATTTGAAAGAGAGTATTCCAGTTAACGTTGTCAAAAGCTTTCTCTAAGTCTACAAATGCTAGAAACGTAGGTTTGCCTTTTCTTAATCTTTCTTCTAAGATAAGTCGTAACGTTAGTATTGCCTCACGTGTTCCAACATTTCTACGGAATCCAAACTGATCTTCCCCGAGGTCGGCTTCTACCAGTTTTTCCATTCGTCTGTAAAGAATTCGCGTTAGTATTTTGCAGCTGTGACTTATTAAACTGATAGTTCGGTAATTGTCACATCTGTCAACACCTGCTTTCTTTGGGATTGGAATTATTATATTCTTCCTGAAGTCTGTGGGTATTTCACCTGTCTCATACATCTTGCTCACCAGATGGTAGAGTTTTGTCATGACTGGCTCTCCCAAGGCCATCAGTAGTTCTAATGGAATGTTGTCTACTCCCGGGGCCTTGTTTCGACTCAGGTCTTTCAGTGCTCTGTCAAACTCTTCACGCAGTATCTTATCTCCCATTTCATCTTCATCTACATCCTCTTCCATTTCCATAATATTGTCCTCAAGTACATCGCCCTTGTATAAATCCTCTATATACTCCTTCCACCTTTCTACCTTCCCTTCTTTGCTTAGAACTGGGTTGCCATCTGAGCTCTTGATATTCATACAAGTGGTTCTCTTCTCTCCAAAGGTCTCTTTAATTTTCCTGTAGGCAGTATCTATCTTACCCCTAGTGAGACAAGCCTCTACATCCTTACATTTGTCCTCTAGCCATCCCTGCTTAGCCATTTTGCACTTCCTGTCGATCTCATTTTTGAGACGTTTGTATTCCTTTTTGCCTGCTTCATTTACTGCATTTTTATATTTTCTCCTTTCATACATTAAATTCAATATTTCTTCTGTTACCCAAGGATTTCTATTAGCCCTCGTCTTTTTACCTACTTGATCCTCTGCTGCCTTCACTACTTCATCCCTCAGAGCTACCCATTCTTCTTCTACTGTATTTCTTTCCCCCATTCCTGTCAATTGTTCCCTTATGCTCTCCCTGAAACTCTCTACAACCTCTGGTTCTTTCAGTTTATCCAGGTCCCATCTCCTTAAATTCCCACCTTTTTGCAGTTTCTTCAGTTTCAATCTGCAGTTCATAACCAATAGATTGTGGTCAGAATCCACATCTGCCCCTGGAAATGTCTTACAATTTCAAACCTGGTTCCTAAATCTCTGTCTTACCATTATATAATCTATCTGATACCTTTTAGTATCCCCAGGATTCTTCCAGGTATACAACCTTCTTTTATGATTCTTGAACCAAGTGTTAGCTATGATTAAGTTATGCTCTGTGCAAAATTCTACAAGGCGGCTTCCTCTTTCATTTCTTCCCCCCAATCCATATTCACCTACTATGTTTCCTTCTCTCCCTTTTCCTACTGACGAATTCCAGTCACCCATGACTATTAAATTGTCGTATCCCTTCACTACCTGAATAATTTCTTTTATCTCGTCATACATTTCATCAATTTCTTCATCATCTGCAGAGCTAGTTGGCATATAAACTTGTACTACTGTAGTAGGCATGAGCTTTGTGTCTATCTTGGCCACAATAATGCGTTCACTATGCTGTTTGTAGTAGCTAACCCGCACTCCTATTTTTTTATTCATTATTAAACCTACTCCTGCATTACCCCTATTTGATTTTGTATTTATAACCCTGTAATTACCTGACCAAAAGTCTTGTTCCTCCTGCCACCGAACTTCACTAATTCCCACTATATCTAACTTTAACCTATCCATTTCCCTTTTTAAATTTTCTAACCTACCTGCCTGATTAAGGGATCTAACATTCCACGCTCCGATCCGTAGAATGCCAGTTTTCTTTCTCCTGATAACGACGTCCTCTTGAGTAGTCCCCGCCCGGGGATCCGAGTGGGGGACTATTTTACCTCCGGAATATTTTACCCAAGAGGACGCCATCATCATTTAATCATACAGTAAAGCTGCATGTCCTCGGGAAAAATTACGGCTGTAGTTTCCCCTTGCTTTCAGCCGTTCGCAGTACCAGCACAGTAAGGCCGTTTTGGTTAATGTTACAAGGCCAGATCAGTCAATCATCCAGACTGTTGCCCCTGCAACTACTGAAAAGGCTGCTGCCCCTCTTCAGGAACCACATGTTTGTCTGGCCTCTCAACAGATACCCCTCCGTTGTGGTTGCACCTACGGTGCGGCCATCTGTATCGCTGAGGCACGCAAGCCTCCCCACCAACGGCAAGGTCCATGGTTCATGGGGGAGGATATAAAATTTAGACTGGCAATGGCAAGGAAAGCGTTTCTGAAGAAGAAAAATTTGTTAACATCGAGTATAGATTTAAATGTCAGGAAGTCGTTTCTTAAAGTATTTGTATGGAGTGTAGCCATGTATGGTAGTGAAACATGGACGATAAATAGTTTAGACAAGATGAGAATAGAAGCTTTCGAAATGTGGTACTACAGAAGAATGCTGAAGATTAGATGGGTAGATCACATAACTAATGAAGAGGTATTGAATAGAATTGGGGAGAAGAGGAGTGACTTGAGGGGGATCGGTTACTAGGACATGTTCTGAGGCATCAAGGGATCACCAGTTTAGTACTGGAGGACAGCGTGGAGGGTAAAAATCGTAGAGGGGGACCAAGAGATGAATACACTAAGCAGATGCAGAAGGATGTAGGCTGCAGTAGGTACTGGGAGATGAAGAAGCCTGTACAGGATAGAGTAGCGTGGAGAGCTGCATCAAACCAGTCTCAGGACTGAAGACCACAACAACAACAACAACATCGAAGAACCTTCACTTTCCAGATAAAAACGCGCTCCGAACATGGCTTCGCCTCAAAACCACGTGATTTCTACAGTCATCGGGTCGAAAAAGTCGGCAGACTGCTGTAAATAGTGAAGGAGGATGTATTATTGATGACTAAAGTCTCTTTAATGTGTTATCTGTCGTGTTTTTTAAACTTACGGGAAAAAGCTACGAATTTATGCACCCACGTAATATTTCAGCTTTTTATACGGATGGAACGCAAGGAATTTTACTCAATGCTTCGTGTAGTGTAGACCGATTAACGTAGACTTTTGGTTCTAGCAGGTAATTTTTGGCTCTGAGCACTATGCGACTTAACTTCTGAGGTCATCAGTCGCCTAGAACTTTGAACTAATTAAACCTAACTAACTTAAGGACATCACACACATCCATGCCCCAGGCAGGATTCGAACCTGCGACCGTAGCGGTCGCTCGTTTCCAGACTGTAGCGCCTAGAACCGCACGGCCTCCCTGGCCGGCGGTAATTTTTGTTTGAATGGAATTGTAACATGCAAGCCTTTGTGAGATTAAGACTGCAACTCTTTGCTGTGAACCAACTGTAGGGCTGTTCATCTATTACTTTTGGAAAATTGTTCGCATACATTGGAGCACGTGTAAAAAAATTCTTGGCGAGAGGAAGCGCTCTCGAAACTTGTAGAATGCCGATCAGGAAAGGAAAAAAAGAAAACTTGGCTAACATAGTGACGGTGGCCGTTGAAAATGTTCACTCATTACGTAGAGCAGCCAGCAGAGAGAACAATAAAATCATTGCGGCGGCATAATGATGGTGCCGCTGGAGGCTAACTCGGCGCTCGTTTCCAGTCGATGCACAGACAGGCACGTCCGTGTGTTCCAGCTCCAGCTGCCGGCGCCGCCACGGGCGCTGGAGTGTTGTGTTGCGCAGTGTTGTATTGTGTGCTGCTCGCTCTGGCTTTGTGTACGTGACCTGGAAGAGTTGGCGCCGCCGGCGGCAGATGGCAGCAGCTACAGCTGATGCTGCGGTCCAGCGGCCGCCGCTGCCGGGCCCCCACCCCACCCCTCCCCACACCACCCCCAAGTAGGTAGGGCGCTGGGGTGGCGCCTCGTGCGCAGTCTGGCGGCTGCGCCGATCAATACGACGCTCTCCACTGTGCCGGCTGCACCCGCCTAGCCCACTGGAGACGGACTCTGAGCAGCGAAGCAGCGAGACAGCAGCAGCAGCGGTCGAGCCACACGACACACACAGCAGCTCATAGCTACCTACACATCTCGCCTTACTCAGGTAAGCCCGCGTTACAGCTCCTGCCACACGCCGTGCAGCTACCCGCATTACATGTACAGCGCGATCCACTGTACTTTTCGTTGTCGAAGATAAATCGTACCAATATTAGAGGTAATTCAGTCCCATTGCATTTGCATACTGAGCGAGGGAAAAATGGCTTTATGTCTCTGTATGCGCTGTAATCTCTCTCTTACCATATTCCTATGCTCCATAAACGAGACATATTACCGAGGCATCAGAGCTGCCACAAATACCGGTTTCTGTATAAACTGGGTAGCATTTATCGAGAGCACCGTCGCATTTCTTTCAAACATTCCCGTCCAAGTTCTTGTAGCATCTCTCCTGCACTTCCCTATGGGCCACACCGATCTGCTATGGTCCTAGCACCAAAATCCGAATTCTTTCGATTTCTGCTGTACATCTACACGTAGTGTCGCGGGAAGAACGGTCAGTATGATAGGAACGATCATTCGAAACAGAAAAGCCTGGTAAACATGGACTCTAAGATGCTTAACATAAGAGCCATGAGCACTTGTTCAGTAGAAGAGATGGTTTTCACAGTAGCGATGATGAACAAGTGCTCACAACAGCTCTTAAGGTATGCGTTTTAGAGCACATGTTTACTCGATTTTTTTCTTGTTTTTGGCCATAGAACAATCTCTCAAAGTGTGGAAGGCAAAGAACTTGGCGATAGATTTGTTTCACAATCTCGAAGACGAATAAATGCTCATTGTACTTAAGGTATGCATTTTGGAGCCCATGTTGACTCGACATTTTTTCTTGAAATGGTCGTTCATGTGGTGTCCCTGAATACTGACGATTCTTCCAGCACGCCCTGAATACATATGCTGCAAAGCACTAAGAAGTTCATGGTCGAGGGTACTTAGCGTGGTACCACATGTTAGGGTTCCTTCCCGTTACAATCGCGAATGGAGAGCAGGAATGCCTTTGTAATTAGTTTAACCTTGTCACGGTTCCTACGGGAGCGATACGCAGGGGACTCAAAAACACCTCTATATTCTTCACTTATTGGTTCTTTATACTTTGTAAGTAGACTTTCGCAGGACAACTGGCTTGCACGCCTACTTGGTAAGCACTGTAAATACATGAGAAATGCTCCAAGACTGGACGTACTAGCGTCTTGTATGAGATTTCTTTTTCAGATGCACCACATCGCAGCAAACGAAGGTATTTCTGTAATCTATTATAATACCAACTACGATATAGCGAGAATATTTTAGAGATTGTTAAGTGTGAAAGCTGTGTTACAAAGAATGTATCTCTCTCTCTCTCTGTAAATTAAGAAGGAACAGGTGTGGTTCTGGGGGAGGTGAAACTGTAGCCCCGTAGCCCTTCGCCCCTTCTCCCACTGGCAACAGCAACGTCAGCGAACAAATTGTTGGTGCTGCTGACACTTCTGATAAATCGCTGATGTGCAGTACATTCAGAAAAAAAGATGTCCTATTGCTTTCCATGGGCCACACCCGCTATTACATTCGTTCCTGTTGAACATTTGTAGTTCAGTACAACTTACTGGATCCTATTAGTGAAAAAAAAAATCAGCCATTCACATATCGCCATTCACGCACCTCGGCGCGATACTATCTTATGTGGTAGTTGGCGATGTGATACAGTGTGGAACGCCTTTCGGAAATCTAGTAAGCGGTATCCAAGTTTTCAACTTCGGTTTTTCATTTCTGGTGTACTGATAAACGATTCGACAATCGCCGAATGCTTCATCAATATGCAGACGCGTCCGCTGCAGCTGGGAACGGAAGAAAAACGCGCTCTACAAACAGAGCAGGCGTCTTCTAACCACCAGCGTACGCCAGTAACAAAATAGGAGATTGTCCAACCGAGGACGATCTAGCAGCCTTGTCGTCAAAATTTTTTATAACTAGTGTCTAAGGAACAGAAGCTGTTGACTATCAAAGTCGCAGTTTATTATATCTCATTAACGGTTTTCTGTTATACAATCTTCTGCAGGCCATTTTAATTTGAATGGTAAGGCGGCAACATCGAGGAAGTAATTCCATCTAGCAAATACAACACAGAGTCAAATTAGCTTGTAATTGCCAGACTACAGATGCAAATGTATTAAGTTTTATCCACAGTCGGTACTGTCAACCACACCTCTGTTTTTTATCTTTTGTAGTTATTTCGTAATGTGAAAAACGTCGCGTGGCACTGGCTGCGTAAATCAACTCAAAGGCTGGAGGAAGGAACAACCATACGTAGGAGAGCACTGTGGTGTTCAATCCAATCTTTGGGTTGATAACAGGTGCCATGTCGCCGTCGGTATGAAATTGGTCGGAGGATGGGTATATTACCGAAACTGGTTATCAAACAGTAATCAGTTGCGATTTGTACTAGACGGAACCTTTTACTCTGGAGCGGAATGTGCGCTGTTTTGAAACATTCTGGCTGATTAAAACCGAGTACCTGACAAGGACTCGAAGGCAAGCGTCCAGGTTCGAGTCTTGGTCAGCCTCAAAGTTGTAATCGCTGATATGCACCCTTCTTTAAGTTAAACTTTAGCGTGTTTTCAGGAGCACGTAGAAGGACATCCGGAAGTAAACGTAAGTGAAATTAATTCTCGATGCTGAAGCAAAAATAAAATGCAAACAGTCATTTCTTCACTGGTTTTTCAGCGATGCACATTTCACGTATGGTGCTCCTCTTCCAGAAGAATAAAAATTTCTCTCTCTCTCTCTCTCTCTCTCTCTCTCTCTCTCTCTCTGTGTGTGTGTGTGTGTGTGTGTGTGCGCGCGCCTTTGTGTGTTGGTGTGTGTAATTCCAAACGAAGATAGATTTCGGGCACCGAAACTAGCTCAGTGGTTTTTGGGACTGCTGCACCTCTTTTTATCACCTGGCTTTACAAAGGTGGTTCGACAAGCCTGGTACAAAAGCAAGGAAAATGGTTGTTTCGTAAACAATTCACCTTGCTTCTTGACATAGTCTCCTTTGGGGGATGCACGCTTGGTCCAGTGATCAACCAGTTTTTTCATTCCATTGAAGAAATATGATCTGTCAAAATCTGCAAAATACTCGTTGACTGCAACTATCGGTTCCTCACTTGATGAAAATTTCTTCTCAGCAAGCCAAAATTTCAAGTTAGGGAACAAAAAGAAGTAATTTGGGGCTAATTCTGGA
Organism: Schistocerca nitens; assembly: GCF_023898315.1. Lineage (NCBI taxonomy): Eukaryota > Metazoa > Arthropoda > Insecta > Orthoptera > Acrididae > Schistocerca > Schistocerca nitens. Next base: position 636,356,274 of record NC_064618.1, on the reverse strand, counting down.
GAATAGGATGAATGAGGAACCAATTCGAAGCCCAGTTGATGCACTTTTGTCATTATCGCTGATGTGTGGCATGGTGCATTGTCCTGGTGAAAGGGCATTTCTTTGCGTGCCAACGTTGGTCTTTCTTTCACTCTGCTCAGGTTTCAAACGATCCAGCAATGAAGCATAACAGGGTCCGATTACGGTTCTGCCTTTTCCCAAGTAATGTACGAGATTTATTCCTTGGGAATGCCAAAAAATAGTGGCCATCACCTTACCAACTGACAAAATGGTCTATGTCTTCTTCGGTACACCTTCACCAGCCTTTGTCCATTGTTTGGACTGCCGTTTGAACTCTGGTGTGTAATGATAGATCCAGGCAACAAATTGGAACAAAAAGTCTTGTGGATTGCCAATAAACATCGACAGACATTGTGCTGAAGTGCTGTACCGGATACGCTTTCGGCCAACTGTGAGCAATCGCGGTACCCACGTCGCACACAGCTTCTTGATAGCCAATTCATTGTGAAAGATAATATGCACACTCTCATTTGAGATACCTACAGTCTCAGCTATCTCATGAATTTACGTTCGGCCGTCTTTCATTACCATATCATGAATTTTGTCATTTTTTTCCTTTGTAGTGACCTCAGTTGGACGGCCGGAACGCACATTGTCTTGGGTGCTTGTCCGACCACATTTAAATTCATTAATCCAGAAGTAAATGCTCTTCAATGAGGGTGCAGAGTCCGCGAGAACTTCATCCAGTTCTGTTTTGATTTGTGTGGCAGTCAAACACTTAAGGTGAAAATGTTTAATAACAGCACAAAACTCATTTTTCTCCATTTTCAGTCGCAGTTGACACACTGTCCAATTCAGACGGCTGTCAACAACGAACTGATCGCTGTACATTGTTGAAATCGTTTATACGATCGTGGAAACAATCGAGCTTACCAACCATGAAAGCGCAACAAAATGTTCCATTCTTTCATGGAAATTTACCAATCAATCCACCCTTATACCTCTATAATTATACCCCGTTCGCAACCTGACGGTGTGTGGGGCAGGGTACATAGTGTACGCATTATTCTCTTATAACTACACAGTAATGGGTTATGTAGAAACCAATTTAGACCTTCTACAAGCTTTATTATAACGGGGAAGAGAAGTTGTGACCAGTTGCATTTGCATTCTGCTTTTTAGTCCACACACGCGACCGCACGCACACCCCGAGACGCCATACAGTGCGTGGCGAAGGATACTTCGCATCAGTATTGTCTAAAAACTATTCTGTCCGTTACCTGCATAGTGCATTCACTATGCGCCTCTGTAGGCGCACTAATCTCTCATACGTTATTACCTCTACCCAGAATTTAGGATAGTGGCAGCTGAGTTGCCGTACACTCTTCCTGGAATACCAGTTCTCCAAATTAGCTCAATAGGGTTTCGCCGGAAAAACGTCGTCATTCTACCACTTAAATTCCTCGACCATATCTGTCATCCTTTGGCGTGGGATGGGCTCTACAGACACGGTCCTAGGAGCGTGTCGCAGAACTATTCGCGTGTCCGCCGTCACGTCTGCTTGACAAGATCGCCAAATGGTGGAGCTGTACCCTCGATTATGTCACAGTGGCGTTATGTATGAGATTTCTTTTACGGATTTGGTACACTTTCTTACAACATTTCCAATAAATCTAAGCCTTCCTTCGCCGTTCCTGCTACTGACAAGGGAACCTCCCCATCGCACCCCCCTCAGATTTAGTTATAAGTTGGCACAGTGGATAGGCCTTGATAAACTGAACACAGATCAATTGAGAAAGCAGGAAGAAGTTGTGTGGAACTGTGAAAAAATAAGCAAAATATACAAACTGAGTAGTCCATGGGCCACATAAGCAACATAATGGACACAGTGAGATTGGGAGCGCCGTCGTCCCGTGGTAGCGTGAGCAGATGCTGAATGAGAGGTCCTTGGTCCAAGTCTACCCTTGACTGAAAATTTTACTTTCTTTATTTTTGCATAGTTATTATCTGTCCGTTCGTTCATTGACATCTCTGTTCACTGTAATAAGTTTAGTGTCTGTGTTTTGCGACCGCATCGCAAAACCGTGCGATTAGTAGACGAAAGGACGTGCCTCTCCAATGGGAACAGAAAACATTTGATCGCATGGTCATAGGTCAACCGATTCCTCCACAGGAAAACACATCTGATATATTCTATACGACACTGGTGACGGCATGTGCGTCACATGACAGGAATATGTTGTCGACCCACCTAACTTGTACACTTGGCGAATGGGTAAAAAGATTCTTCTACCTTGCCCGATTTAGGTTTTCTTGTGGATGTGATAATCACTCCCAAAAAAGTGATGACAACATAAGAGTTTGTCACATAAACTGAAAATAAAAAATTAAACTTTTCACTCGATGGAGGATTTGAACCAAGGACCTTTCGTTCCGCAGCTGCTCACGTTACCACGAGACCACGGCGCTCCTGCGTTCCCATCGTCCTTAATGTTGCTTATCTTCCCTCGAACTACTCAGTTTGTATATTTTGCTTATTTTTTCACAGTTCCACACAACTTCTTCCTGTTTTCTCAATTGAACTGTATTCAGTTTTTCAACGCCTATCCACTGTGCCAACTTATAACTAAATCTGAGGGGGTTGCGATGGGGAGGTTCCCTTGTGAGTTATTAATTAATACTCATTTCAAATCGCTTGTTGGTATTACCCCTCCATATTTAAAACAAGTGACATGCTTCAGATCTCCACCATCAATCTTGCAATCGAACGCTATAGTAATTCTTACTTTTTCTTACGTACGTTATCGGATCCGCTTTCAGCTACTGTACCCCAGTTCTTAGTATTAAGTTAGTGCATAAGCTAGTATCGTGTTTGTTTTTAATGTTGGTATTGCGGTTTGGGTTTATTTATCGATATATCGATTGTCAGTTGTAGCTCACAATTACTTTTTGAGTTTACAAAAAAATGGCTCTGAACACTATGGGACTTAACTTCTGAGGTCCTCAGTCCCCTAGAACTTAGAAGTACTTAAACCTAACTAACCTAAGAACATCACACACATCCATTCCCGAGGCAGGATTCGAACCCGCGACCGTAGCGGTCGCGCGGTTCCGGACTGTAGCGCCTAGAACCGCTCGACCACTTCGGCCGGCTTGAGTTTACATATTGTTCTCATCTTGTCATTTAGGGATGGTGAGAGGAGCTGTAGACGCTAGAAACTGGAGTGAAAAGTCGACAATTCGGAATATTTCCGACATATTCTCCTGTTAGAGTTGTGGTGAGACACATGATTCGCATTTGGGAGGACGCCGGTTCATATCTCTCGGTTTCGTTAAATTGCTTCCGGCGAATTCCGAGGTCCGTGTTTCCTGCCGAAATTGCGCCGCGCTACAAATGACCACGCCGTTGAATGACATCTTGTTGCTGTGTAAATAAATGCCTTGCGTCATACATCGTCCAGACTATATGTAGAGACAGGCTGAAATGGATAGAACATGATAAAATAAAACTCTATGTAATTTCGGCGATTTAGTGATCGGATGTTACAGATGACTTGCCAAAGCTGCAAGTTAACAACCACTTACCAACCCAGGCACGACTCACGGTTCATCCCCCCCCCCTCCCCTTTCCCGCTTTCAGAGCTTCAGTTCCGCCTGTCTCATCTCCTTCCTCACTTAATACTTTTCCAGAACATCTTTCTGGTCTATAACTCACGGAAGACTGGAAATCACGGAGAAACGGCTTAGACGCAGGCTAGGGAATTGCTTCCAAAATCAGTATTTCACTCGGCAACGGTGTGTACGCTACTCCTCTATTGTTTGCATGGAGAGACGGTGGAACTGGTGGAAAAGTAGGAAACTTCGTGATGCTGCTTACAGCTTGGCTGCAGTGCTGCAAGAGAGCAACGAAATACAGGAAGACGAGAGGAGGATCGACGTTAGGTTCATGAGTTGGCAATTAATTCTAAAAGGATTAAATATAAGGTTCTGAGCACAAATAGATGGAAAGAAACATTACTTTTCGATTACACTACTAGTGTTAAATCACTCGAAACAGTGGCGAATATAATATATCTACAAGTACATTATATAATTAAAAGTATCTGGAAACTCAGTAGTGGACATCAATACAGGGGCGCGTCCACGATTCGCCTTTATCGGTCTAGAGCTCTGCTGGGGACATTTTCAGTGAGGTGTCTGAATGTCTGTGAACGAATGACACTTCGTTCTTCCTCAAGAGCCAAAATCGGAGAACGCAGTGACGTTTGACGCTGGGGTTTGGAGCGAAATCGGCTTTCTGACTCATCCCAAACGTGTGCCACTAAGTTGAGGTCGGGACTCTGGGCATACCAATCCATTCCAAGAACGTTATTATCAACAAACCATTGCCTCACCGACGCTGCTACATGACAGGGTGAATTATTATCGTCTCCGAACTGTCTCTCTACCGTATTAAGTATACTATGCTGTAAAATGTTGTCGTAGCGTTTCGTGTTTTCTTAAGTGCAACAAGCGGACAACACCCTAATCGCGAAGAACACTTCCATATCATAACACCACCTACTCGGTTGGCTCCACACATAATACAGGAAACATTCTCCAGGCATCTGTCAAACCAAACCCTTCCATCGGATTGCCACAACAGTATAGCGTGATGCATTAATCACTCCACACCCAATTAGTATAGAGATCACTGATACAACGTAATGAATTGGCTGGCAGAACCTTCTTCAGTTTTCTTGTAGAAATAGCAAACAGCCAGTCTGTTGCAAATTGTAAGGTTTATTAAAACCTCTTTCCCATGATTTCAAAGTTTATAAAAACATCTTCTTCAGAAGGAAATACAGACAACTGGATTACATGTTATGAGAAAGATACGTGAAAATATAGCCCAAAGGCGTCAGAGAAATATACAATTTCACGTCCGTAATAATTTTATATTTGACTGACGCCTTTCGGCTATGTTTTAACGTACCTCTGCCTCAACATGTAATCCTGTTGTCTATATTTCCTTCTGAATAAGACTTTTTTATAAACGTTAAAATAATGGTAACGTTTGGTGGAGTGAAAAGTGTTTCACTAAGGTTATTTGTGGAAAATACTTGTTATAGTTACGTGTGCATCACAACACCTCAGCATTATGCGGAGAATGGAAGTGCTTGCCACACGAAAACGTAAGTAAAAACGAATATAGCCGCGAAAAACTAAATTACATCCTAGAAGAGAGGTTAACTCCCAGCAAAAAACTTTCTCATCAACATCGTTTGGTTGCAGATGACAAACTACTTGTAGTAATTAACACACAAGTGATCCAAAAAATTCATGGACACCAAATGTAAAAGTATTTACAAAAAGAAACGATCTGTTGTTTGAACTAAAGATGCACATAATTTTATAATCATTTAACAAAAATGTTCACATTGCAGAATAAATAAAAACGAAAACCCACTGATGATGGCACAGTGGTGCCGAAACGTGTTTGGGTACTGAGAAAAAACGGTGTTTTGCATAACTGGCGGACCTCCCATCCAACAATCATGGTAACGGGGTTTTAAGAAACCTTTACATTTGCAACTGATTGGCTGTTTACTATCTCTACAAGATGATTTCATTCTACGGTTGCTACTCCAGCCATGTACAAATTTTAAAACTTTTTCAATTTATTTACCATTTTTAATTTTTTAACTCCAGCACATTACCTACGGCATTTTGAAGCACCGAGAATGGATTGCATGAATTCGTGCCAACAAGTCAAGGTACTGGCTTCGAGTCCCGACCTACACACAGTTTTAATCTGTCAGTAAGTTTTCAGAAATCCAGTACTCTGCTGCAGAGCGAAAGGTCAATCTGGGAACAACTCCCTAAACAGCTAATGGCTAAGCAATATCTTCGTAATATCCTAATCGTAAAGGTACGTACAAGAGGTTCTGGGATTGAAAAGGGGAGCGTTCCTGGAGCTGTTATGGCGGGTTTTGAGCCGTGCATGGGTAGCTCAGTGTGTAACACAATTCCCCACGAAAGACAAGGGTGTGTGGTTTTCTTTGAAGCCATCTCCACAGTTGCCAAAGGCCTCTTAAATGACTTACAAGTAGCTCTATTGAAATGGTAGCACGTCATGTTACACATAGCAGTAAAACACGTCGCTCTTCTATAACTCTCCATCAAGATGGTCGCGGCACTTGATGTTCGTCTGAAGCAACGTGTTATTACACCAATGACAAAAATTCACAAGAGATTCAAGAAGGTGTATGGGGAGGACGCTGTTAATCGCAGTACAGTCATTCGGCAAGCAGGTTATGTTATTACAGTGGTTAGCACATTGGACTCTCATTCGGGAGGACGACGGTTCAAATACCTGTTTAGGTTTTCTATGATTTACCTAAATCACTTAAGGCAAATGTTGGGTTGGTTCTTTTGAAAGGGTAAGATCTATTTCCTTCCCCACCATCCTTAATTCGAGCTTCTGCTCTGTCTCTAATGATGCCGTTGTCACTAATCTCTTTTGCGTCCTTCAACCGCCAGGGCAGATCGAGCACTGCACAGACTACTGGCCATGTTCAAGGTGTTCATAATCTGGTTTTGGGTGACAAACACGAAACAGTGAACCAACTGTCAGTCAGAGGTAAAGTAAAAGAAGGCAGTATGCACAGAATACTGAGACAGCCGAAGCTGAAAACGGTTTGCTTCATGTGGGCTCCGAGATCACAAAGCTTGGGGAACAACACTGAAACATGCATCATAGATCCACGATCAGGCAGCGAGTCGTTACCACGTCTTCGGTATACTAAAGTAGCCCCTTTTCGGAACGAGGTTTTAAGATGAGGACACCCGTCTGAAGGCTGCTAGACAGTGGCTCAGACGTTCTGGTCCTAATTTCTACCGTGCACGAATACAGGTCTTAGTTCCCCAGTGGCGAGAGGCAGTTGGAAGGGACGGATATGATGCGCAGGTAGGGAATTTTGTCTCTTAATAAGGTATCAACGTACTGTAAAGATACCAAAAGTATGGAAAATGATGTTTATGAAAATAAGGAACATAAATTCAAAGATGGCCAGTCTACTTTGTCTTTTTTTTCAGGAAAGACAGAAAACTGAAAGCCACATTAGCAGAATACCTACGCCTGTGAAATTTTTTGTCTGCTCTCTTTTATGTCAAGTAAATGACATTCATCAACGAGAATGCGGCAAAAATCAATAGCTAAGGCGTAAAAATGGGTTAAAAGCTGAACTTGGTCAGCTTTGATCCTAACTACTTGAGTTTTCCGCTTTTTAAACTAAACCAAAGTACACAGTATCCACGTATTTCTTAGATCAGTAATTGTTATAAGTTTTTAAAAAATAGTTAACAATCCATGCCTCATGCACTTTTGTTTTAACAATGACACTACTGGTACTTAATATAGAATAAACATACACTATAGAAAGAATGGAAGGATTTGAACAAAAGAAAATTAGTGAACGAGCAAATCGAAACATTTATTATCTGAGTCATCTAAAAAAAAAAAAAAAAAAAAAAAAAGAAGAAGAAGAAGAAGTTGCATAAACATGAATTTTAGCACTGGATGCTCTTGAATAAAAAGAGAAATACTTAACATGTTTCAAACATTAATTTTTCTTTTGCGTACATAGTTAGGAGGAATTTCTGACACGATCACTTCCATTTTCACAAGAAACAGCCAATTCGAGAGTTAACAAAAGCGCATTAATAAACAGTGCTAATACCCACACAGCACGCAGGTAAACAGAACAAGATAGATGCCCTATACGGTGTCCTGTCCTACGAATACCTACTGTTGGAGCTGGACACTTGTGAAGCAACACCTGCTAGGACTTGGCCGTTTTTGAAGCAAAGCCACTGTTCTAAACGGTTTTTTCAAGCATTTTTGTCGTTTTTTGACAGTGAGGCTACTATCCGATTGTTCGCAGCTCGTGGTCGTACGGTAGCGTTCTCGCTTCCCGCGCCCGGGTTCCCGGGTTCGATTCCCGGTGGGGTCAGGGATTTTCTCTGCCTCGTGATGACTGGGTGTTGTGTGATGTCCTTAGGTTAGTAAGGTTTAAGTAGTTCTAAGTTCTAGGGGACTGATGACCATAGCTGTTAAGTCCCATAGTGCTCAGAGCCACTTGAACCATTTTTACTATCCGATTAAAAGCGGAAAACACTAATCGATAACAGAAAATCGAAAGAAATTGGACACGTCGTCTTTGGTACCAGGCTCCTCAAATAATGCGCACTCAATTTGGAGTGACGAACGTTATATACACTACGTGATCAAAAGTATCCAGGCACCCCAAAAAACATGCGTTTTTCATATTAGGTGCATTGTACTGCCATCTACTACGAGGTACTCTATACCGGCGACCTGAGTAGTCATTAACACCGTGAGAGAGCAGAATGGGGCCCTCCACGGAACTCACGGACTTCGAACGTGGTCAGGCGATTGGGTGTCACTTGTGTCATACGTCTGTACGCGAGATTTCCACTTTCCTAAACATCCCTTGGTCCACTGTTTCCGATGTGATACTGAAGTGGAAACGTGAAGGGGCACGTATAGCACAAAAGCTTACAGACCGACCTCATCTGTTGACTGACAGAGACCGCCGACAGTTGAAGAGTGTCGTAATGTGTAATAGGCAGACATCTATCCCGAACATCACACAAGAATTCCATACTGCGTCAGGATCCACTGCAAATACTATGTCAGTTAGGCGGGAGGTGAGAAAACTTGGATTTCATGGTCGAGCGGCTGCTCGTAAGCCACACATCACGCCGGTAAATGCCAAACGACGCCTCCCTTAGTGTAAGGAGCGTATACATTGGACGATTGAACAGTGGAAAAACGTTGTGTGGAATGGCGAATCACGGTACACAATGTGGTGATCCGATGGCAGGGTGTGGGTATGGCGAATGCCCAGTGAACGCCATCTGCCAGCGTGTGTAGTGACAACAGTAAAATTCAGAGGCGGTGGTGTTATGGTGTGGTCGTGTTTTTCATGGAAGGGACTTGCACCCCCTGTTGTTTTGCGCGGCACTATAACAGCGCAGCCCTTCATTGAAGTTTTAAGCACCCTCTTGCTTCCCACTGTTGAAGAGCAATTCGGGGATGGCGATTGCATCTTTCAACACGATCGAGCACCTTTTCATAATGCACGACCTGCGGCGGAGTGGTTACACGACATCCCTGTAATGGACCGGCCTGCACAGTGCCCTGACCTGAATCCTATAGCACACCTTTGGGCTGTTTTGGAATGCCGGCTTCGTGCCAGGCCTCACCGACCGACATCGATACCTCTCCTCAACGCAGCACTCTGTGAAGAATGGGCTGCCATTCCCCAAGAAACCTTCCAGCACCTGATTGAACATATGCCTGCGAGAGTGAAAGCTGTCATCAAGGCTGAGGGTGCGCCAACACCATATTGAATTCCAGCATTACCGATGGAGGGCGCCACGAACTTTGTAAGTCATTTTCAGCCAGGTGTCCGGATACTTTTGATCACATAATGTATGACACCAGCAAGTACTAGGTTAAGGGCATACTTCATACACAAATCGTACATAATACCAGTATTGTAACATTTAACAAAGCAGATTGTTGATGAGCGCATAACCTTGCGAAGTAATAACAGCAGCTTCCGTCAGATCACCGAAGTTAAGCTAGCGCCTGGATAGTGGCGTGCGACGGTGCCGAGCGCTGTTGGCAAGTGGAGTGCACTCAGCCCTTGTGAGGCCAACTGAGGGGCTAGTTTGTTGAGAAGCAGCGGCTCTAGTCACGAAAGCAGACAGCTGGCGGGAGAGCGATGTGGGCCGCGCGGGATTAGCCGAGCGGTCTGAGGCGCTGCAGTCATGGACTATGCGGCTGGTCCCGGCGGAGGTTCGAGTCCTCCCTCGGGCATGGGTGTGTGTGTGTTTGTCCTTAGGATAATTTAGGTTAAGTAGTGTGTAAACTTATGGACTGATGACCTTAGCAGTTAAGTCCCTTAAGATTTCACACACATTTGAACATTCTTTTGAACAACAGCGATGTGCTGACCACATTGCCCATCCATACTCGCATCTAATGAATCGTTGGGCCCTCCGAGGCCTGTTCGGACAGCGAGATTGTTGATGACCAACAGGTAATGAATGGCACTTGGAAACGACCTAACAAGGGGAGGCCGCCAATTGTGAAATTCAGATTCGATTCATACTGCGCATTATAAAAGCTCATGGCCAGAGGTGTAATGTGGCAAAGCACCAAGATGCACTTCTCAGCCGTTGTCGAGAAAATCCACAGTTAAAAGAAACCGTTGCGGTGAAATACTCTCTAAGATTAATGATTATCTACAGCGTCGTGGCGCAGCGGTAAGCTCTCGGATTCGTAATCCGAAGGTCGCCTGATCGAATCTCGCGCTATGCAAAAATTTTTCATTATTAGTTTTTTGTAATTCAAATATATATATATATATATATATATATATATATATATATATATATATATATATAAACACACACACATAAACTATTAATGAATTGCTTATGCATGTTGGTGAAGGCGGATCGCTCTCCAATTGTACCGCCTCCATTTTTCCGTTTGTTAACAGGGTGTACCAAAGCTCTCACGTCCGCACTGATTTTCGACGATGTTATTAAGTTGCGCTAGGGACCGCATCTACCTTCTTTCGAAGTCAGCAGGCAACTACGCTGTTATGCGGCGGCTCGTTTCGGCCCATTCAACATCTGTCCTTCAAGTGTAACGAGCGAGTAACGGAGTTTATATTTCATACCTGCCACAGCAAATTTGTCTTCGTGGGGTTTCTATACTAATTCGAACGTTTGACTTACGCCATACGTATTCGTTTCGGAATATCGTTTCTACGTCTTCCGTTAACTATACGTGGTTAACATTATGAAGACAATAACGTTTGTGAAATACAACTTTGTTTTTCGTGTGTGTGTGTGTTTGTACACACATTTGAATTACAAAAAACAAATACTAAAAAAAAAAAGGTTGCATGGCGCGACATTCGATCCGGCGACCTTCGGATTACGAACCCAAGCGCTTACCGCTGCGCCCCGACGCTGTAGAAAATTATTAATCTTAGAGAGTATTTCAGCGCAACGGTTTCTTTTAACTGTGGATTTTCTCGACAACGGCTGAGAAGTGCATCTTGGTGCTTTGCCACATTACACCTCTGGCCATGAGCTTTTATTATGCGCAGTATGAATTGAATCTGAATTTCACAATTGGCGGCCTCCCCTTGTAAGGCAGAAATTGTGCAATAATACGAAAATATGCTAAAAATTAACAGTTGCAGGCTGCATGGTGGAACGAATTCGAGTTCTTTCACAACAGCGTATACACTCCGCTTTCAGATTCGTGCTGGCAGGTATCGACGCTTCTAGGAGTCGAGGCATCACCCTAGTGCAGCCTGTGTAGTGAAGAAGCACTGACGATGGGCTTGAGGAGGGGGAGAGGGAGGGGGGAGGGGGAGAAGCGGAAGACAGTGGAGCGTGGCAGAGGGTGGTGAGGACAGAGGCTGGTTAGTTAGTGCCGGCGATAGGCGAGTGCACAGGCTCTGCCGCTAATGAGTGACTCAGGCACACGAGAGCAAGAGGATGGCGGCGGCGGCGGAAAGCAAAAGAAGTGAAGTGAACGCCACAAGGGGTGGGGGGAGGACCTGTCTGAGACAATGGCGCCGTAAAAAAACTACCCTCCCTTCTCGCCCCCCTCTTCCCCCCTCCCCTCTCGCTGCTGTGCTGGACGTCGGCGGAACAACACTGTCAGATGCAAGTGTGATCGCAGGAAACGGACGTTCATCAAGATAACTCGCTGAAGCCGTTCTCACATGGGAGGAGGCATCTATCGTTGACATGGACATGACATGCGGCAGAGCACCGTCATCACACGGGACGAGCTGCTTAAAGTAATCTGCTCTCTTTTCAGCGCCGTTGTCGGCTTTACTTGGCTCGCAGACTACACAGTCTCTTTACGAAAATGGATACGCGTAAAATTGCGATTGTCAAAGAAGAGTGAATAAAATCGCGAAGAAGATTCTTGACTCATCGATGGCTTGAACAGCGAATTCCTGGTAGAGGAACAGCCAGCCGGGGTGGCCGAGCGGTTGTAGGTGCTGCAGTCAGGAACCGCGCGACCGCTACGGTCGCAGGTTTGAATCATGCCTCGGGCATGGATGTGGGTGATGTCCTTAGGTTATTTAGGTTTAAGTAGTTCTAAGTTCTAGGGGACTGATGACCTCAGAAGTTGAGTCCCATAATGCTCAGAGACATTTTGAACCTGGTAGAGGAACACTATATAATGCTGTACAACAATCTGAGAAAATAGTAGAAGTTATTTGGTAACTCAATTGAGTTTTCATCCCATCTACGGTTTCAAATAGAACACAGTTAAGGTATAGCGTCTAATGTCAGTTGGCGCGTGCATAAAAAATGGCTTTGAGCACTATGGGACTTAACTTCTGAGGTCATCAGTCCCCTAGAACTTAGAACTACTTAAACCTAACTAACCTAAGGACATCACACAAATCCATGCCCGCAGCAGGATTCGAACCTGCGACCGTAGCGGTGGCGCGGTTCCAAACTGTAGCGCCACTCTGGCCGGCCGGCGCGTGCATAATCCATATGTTCTCGATGTTGCATTTACTGCTAACTCTCTGAAATAGCGTGCTTCATCACATAGGCTTCAAGATCGAGATTCATTTCGTAATTTCATTTGAATGGAAGGCATTTACCGGCAAGAAACCAAACATGAAGAGGTCCATTAACTCACAGATAGATCTATATGTATTTTAAAGGAAGTTTCATATTAGCTGAAACTTCCAGTGTGTAACTTGCTTTTACTTTAACATTAAGTGGCAGTCACGGTAAGATTTGCAGCCACTGGGGAAACACCCCAGTCGTTAGCCTTTGCAATAAGAATTGCAGAAAATACATTATTTACAGTAAAGAAAACCGACTTTTGAGATAATACTTCTAGTAAATGAAAAAGAAATACCCAGAATCTGCTAGAAAAGAAAAGATGAAAAAACTTATGAAAGGTGGCGGACGCTAACCTGCGAGCTTTTACTACCCAACTCACAGCCCACGACGCTATCAACTACGGTACAGCTTCGACATTTCAGCCTTTCCCCCGTATATCGCTATAAAGACTGTATCTATAAATATGATTATTTCATATTTAATACGCAAATTTTACGAGAGAGACACGTTTTCGGTAGATCATCATTGCACCGTAGCAATGAAACGGTATATTTTTCGTAGCGCTCAAGTTACAACATTAAAACAACTGCAGCAAGTACATACATTTATTTTTCTGACATTTAATTATAACAAATAGTAGCTAAAACGACGCGTTTTCGAGAGGTCCTCAATTTGCTGATGCTTTGAAACAACTTATATTCATACCATGTACTCTATGTGAAAGGTTCAAATGATGGTTCAAATGGCTCTGAGCGCACTATGGCACTTCACATCTGAGGCCATCAGTCCCCCAGAACTTAGAACTACTTGAGCCTAACCAACCTAAGGACATCACACACATCCATGCCCGAGGCAGGATTCGAACCTGCGACCGTAGCGGTCGCGCGGTTCCAGACTGAAGCGCCTAGAACCTCTCGGCCACAACGCCCGGCCTATGTGAAAGAAAACCCACCAAATACGTTATTTAACGCCATCAGTGCGGCAGCTTCTATCTTCTGCTTGTAACGTAAAACGATGTCACAATTCATTGGCCACGTTCCTCTTCACGAGGTAAAAATCTGACATACCGTATTCTGTATTTGACTCTCCGCATCGTAGTGGAATGTGTAATCTTACGCTGTGATGTCACCATCTCCTCGTCCACGTGCGTTTTCACTTCCCTTGAGAGTACGGCTTTAGCATAGTACGGAAATGTGAAAGTGAGGTTATGAGCGAGCGTCCGACATATTGTTGTATCAGATGTGGTGTCAGCATTAAGGCACTAACTATAGTAGCAGATTTCATTTCTGTACTTCGCCATATATTGCGTGGCGGAAGGTAATTTGTGCACCACTCTCATTTTCTCCCTTTCCAGTTCCTGTCTTGAAGAACGGCGCGCGGGAAGGAGAACTATTGGTAAGCCTCCGTGTGAGCTCGACCCTCCCTAGCTGTCTCTCCGCGAGGGGTGTGCAAGGAAGCAATACACAGGCTCTTTCTTCTAGGAGCGTACTTTCTCGGAAATGAATGACAGAAGCAAACTGCATAGGAAGAGTTCTTCACTTGGGTCACATCGAGCTCATCGAATATTCAGACTGCGTTCCAAGCACTTCAGAACTTCAACATTTATTTGCTCTAGAAAATATCTATAGATAAGATCTGAAAGGAGTACACGGCTCCTTTTTACTTCATCCGTACGAGGAGAACACGGCAAGTGTTCCGATAACTTCGCTCAGTTGAAGAGGAGTCAAAATACCCGAACACGTGTCTCGGCTTGTCAGTCGATTCTCGAAAAAACGACGGTCAAAGTTTTCGAGGTACTTTATGTGCCGTTTACGCTGCGATATCGTCAAACCACTCGGTGGTCAGTGCCGTTGCTTTTTAATTTTCCGCCCCGTGTTCGAAACACTATTATTGCAGTTTTTTATTTTTATTGTTTTCATTTATCTACCCATGACTGTAGAAGGTTCCTACATGAATTTTTCTTACAAAGTTAGGGCATACAAATGTGTTATAGTTATAGAGAAACTACGAATGGATTTCACAATAAGTGTCACACATACGTTATATATTTGTCTGTGTGGTATGTTGAAAGGTTACAGTATTATTAAATTCTAGTATTACATTATTTCATTCCCATGTCAAATCTTACATTTTGTTCATATGTTTATTCTTCAGGATGATTTGCTGCTTTCCCTTGGGTGATACCGATTTTAGAAACATTCGAAACACAAATATAGCGAATACCACGAGCACTGAGCGAAAGTGGTTTGCCACGTGACATTTCTTCGCCTGACTGTCACTCGATAAAGAAACGCTGGTGAAAATTTCGCGCGTTGGCAATAATTTTCGATCACTTTTTCGAAAACTGGCGCTTGCAATTTATTATGAATTGAGATAAACTACAGGAATTTCATCGAAAACAATTTCAAATAATTTTCTCATTTTTTTTCTAATTCATTCATCTGACATACAGTTTGTAGACGAACGAAGTCACCGTTATAACAATATACACTTGAAAACGTTAGTGTAGTAGTCTTGTACGGACATGGATATATAAATAAAAACAAAATAAAAGCAATAACCGAGTTTCGAACACGGGGGGCAATATTCAGAACCTGCGACGCTAATCATTATTCCACCACCACCTCGTCTCAATACACCGCGCGGTAAAAGGCACATGCAGTACCTGGAAAATTCCTCTAAGAAACTGATCGTCGTTTCTTCACAAACGGTCGAGTACCTACGAATAAGCCGAGATGCGTGTTCGCTTATTTTGACCCCTCTTCCACTGATCGAAGTTTATGGGAAATCGGGATGGCATTTGCCGTGTTCTCCTCGTTAGCGTCTAACTGTGAAATAACATCAAAAAATCGGTATTTTGTACCCCCAGCACTCCTGACATTCTCACTGTTGAAAAAATTTTGATTGAAAAATCTTCCTCTCTTTATGTTCTTATTTATGCAGAATGGTATTTTGTTGTCGAGGTATTGTGAAAACTAAATCATATTTCGTGTTCTGACATTTATTCTATTATCGGAAACCTCTTGCTGGAAATTGTCGTCAATCTTCTCTAGCAGTATGTGACAAAAAGAAACAAAGCAATGAAATAAAAAGTAAGCACCCAGCTGAGCACAAAACGCACTACTTACTACAGCGTGAGTGAACGCGACGATAATAGGTTTACTTCCGCTGACAGAAAACGATCACTCCACCAACATCATCGTCGAAACTTCCTTCCCGAGAATACATCGACTTCACGTCGATAATAATATACCTTCAAGGATGCGGGCAAAATTGAATTCAGCGTCTTGGATAAAAGGGAATTTTCAAGCTACCATAAAAAATTTCAAACTGAATAGCGAGCTCAGTTAGTTCGTCACACAGCAGACGAAGGAGACATAAGAGGCAACCATGCATAACATACGAAAGATGACGATGATGACAAATTTACGTTTACACGCATAAGATGTGAGGCTACTGAACGCCGCCCGTCGTGTCGCGAGAATAAGAAAGGAAGAACAAAGATCCACGCTACTGGAATCGTGAGAATACTTTGTTCGAGAAAGATTGTAAAGTCGCCTATTTTTCTGAATCGTCCACCATTTTCGATAGAGCTGGACTAACACTGAACGAAAAAGAAGTAGAAGAAGTTAACCGATGCGGGGCAATATCTTTCCGTCCTGAGTTCGGGAAAACTTGGCCGCAGGTTAGCTCCAAGTTAAACAAGAACAAAGTTAGAGAACCGACATAACACAGGGAGAGAAACTGAACCGAAGACTTGCAAGTCACTTCGTTCCATAAGTTCCCGTCACCCACCTCCACTCAGACAATATATATAAAAATAGACCGCGATTGCCCCCTAGTCTGCTGTGCTGATCTCCGAAACCGACATCGGTATCTCGTGACGGGTGGAATAAGGCAATCCGACTATGAATACGC
Organism: Schistocerca nitens; assembly: GCF_023898315.1. Taxonomy (NCBI): domain Eukaryota; kingdom Metazoa; phylum Arthropoda; class Insecta; order Orthoptera; family Acrididae; genus Schistocerca; species Schistocerca nitens. The sequence continues at coordinate 636,339,663 of NC_064618.1, read as the reverse complement.
GTTGTGTATACGTGGCGCTGACAGAAACACATAGTTGTCATTTACAGATGAAATCAAGCATGGATGTTAAGAACTGAAACCTACTGTACATTACACATGTAGCAACACAATTACACTACTGGCCGTTAAAATTGCTACGCCACGAAGATGACGTGCTACAGATGCGAAATATAACCGACAGGAAGAAGATGTTGTGATATGCAAATGATAAGCTTTACACAGCATTCACACAAGCCTGGCGCCGGTGGCGACACCTACAACGTGCTGACATGAGGAAAGTTTCCAAACGATTTCTCATACACAAAGAGCAGTTGACCGGCGTTGCCTGGTGAAACGTTGTTGTGATGCCTCGTGTAAGCAGGAGAGAGGCGTACCATCACGTTTCCGACTTTGATAAAGGTCGGATTGTAACCTATCGCGATTGCGGTTTATCGAATCGCGACATTGCTGCTCGCGTTGGTAGAGATCCAATGACTGTTAGCAGAATATGGAATCGGTGGGTTCAACAGGTAATAAGGAACGCCGTGCTGGATCCCTACGGCCTCGTATCACTAGCAGTCGAGATGACGGGCATCTTATCCGCAAGGCTGTAACGGATCGTGCAGCCACGTCTCGACCCCTGAGTCAAGTGATGGGGACGTTTGCAAGACAACAACCATCTGCACGAACAGGTCGACGACGTTTGCAGCAGCAGGCACTATCAGCTCGAAGACCATGGCTGAGGTTACCTTTCACGCTGCAACACACACAGGATCGCCTGCGATGGTGTACTCAACGACGAACCTGGGTGCACGAATGGCAAAATGTCATTTTTTTTTCGGATGAATCCAGGTTTTGTTTACAGCATCATGATGGTCCCATCCGTGTTTGGCGACATCGCGGTGAACGCACATTGGAAGTGTGTATTCGTCATCGCCATACTGGCGTATCACCCGGCGTGATGGTATGGAGTGCCATTGGTTACACGTCTCGGTTACCTCATTTTCGCATTGACGGCACTTTGAGCAGTGGACGTTACATTTCAGATGTGTTACGACCCGTGGCTCTACCCTTCATTCGATCCCTGCGAAACCCTTCATTTCAGCAGGATAATGCACGACCGCATGTTGCAGGTCCTGTACGGGCCTTTATGGATACAGAAAATGTTCGACTGCTGCCCTGGCCTGCACATTCTCCAGATCTCTCACCATTTGAAAACGTCTGGTTAATGGTGGCGGAGCAAGTGGCTCGTCACAATACGCCAGGCACTACTCTTGATGAACTGTGGTATCGTGTTGAAGCTGGATGGGCAGCTGTACCTGTACACGCGATCCAAGCTCTGTTTGACTCAATGCCCAGGCGTATCAAGGCCGTTATTACGGCCAGAGGTGGTTGTGCAGGGTACTGATTTCTCAGGATCTATGCACCCAAATTGCGTAAAAATGTATTCACATGTAGGTTCTAGTATAATGTATTTGTCCAATGAATACCCGTATATCATGTGCATTTCTTCTTGGTGTAGCAATTTTAATGGCCAGTAGTATAATTTCGCGAAATTTCGAGTATTAATGCGACGGCTCTTGGTTTTATATTCGAACAGATAAAAACACAACAAAGCTAAAAACATCGTTTACAAAACTAAAGATGAAATTTGGACCGTACATAGAAAGAGCTGCTACAGTACAGTATAGAAGCTAACTGAAATAAATACGCAATGAAACGAAGAGGAGAAGACTTTTATTGAATGACAACAATTACTGCAACATGCTCCTATTCTGATCACAAGGTTGGTGTCGAGTTCTTGTGGTTGGATGTTCCGTTCCTCCACCAACGCGGTTGACAACTGCTGCAAGACGTCTCTCCCCAACGCATCCCACACGTGCTCGGTGGGATTTAAGTCGGGGGAACAGGCGGGCAAGTCCATTCGCCGAATATCCTCTAGTTCCAAGTGCTCCCCCAACTGTGCTGTTTAATGCTGTCGCGCATTATCATCCATAAAAATTAAGTCAGGCCCGACAGCACCCCTGAAAATACGAACGTGGGTACGGAGTATAACAACGCTGACCAGTTACTTTGCCATGTTGAAAGATTTGGAGGTCAGTAGGCCAATTCAACGTTACGCTTCCCCATACCGTATCACGTGGACCACCAAATGAGCTCCTTCGACAGTGTCCCTGGCTGCATTACGTGTTCCCACTTCTCACCATATGAAGCTACACCCAGAAACGCTATTCAGACTGAACCTGCTCTCGTCTGAGAAGAGAAAGCGACCCTAGTCCTCATTGGTCCAATCCCTATTTATTTATTTATTTATTTATTGTTCTGTGGGACAAAATTAAAGAGAAGTCTCCACGGTCATGGAACGAGTCAATACATGAAATTATAACACGATAGTAGAAACAGATAAAATGAAATATAAGAAACACATTCAGGCGACAAGTCGTAAGTTTAAATAAAGAAAATCAACAATGTAACACTGGAATTTGCTTAATTTTTCAGCTCTTCCAGGACCTCCTCGACAGAATAGAAGGAGTGAGCCATGGGGAAACTCTTCAGTTTAGCCTTAAAAGTGTTTGGGCTACTGCTAAGATTTTTGAGTTCTTGTGATAGCTTATTGAAAATGGATGCAGCAGAATACTGCACTCCTTTCTGCACAAGAGTCAAGGAAGTGCATTCCACGTGCATATTTGATTTCTGCCTAGTATTAACTGAGTGAAAGCTGCTAACTCTTGGGAATAAGCTAATATTGCTAACAACAAACGACATTAAAGAAAATATATACTGTGAGGGCAATGTCAGAATTCGCATACTATTGAATAGGAGTCGACAAGAGGTTCTCGAACTTACACCACATATAGCTCGAACAGCCCGTTTCTGAGCCAAAAATACCCTTTTTGAATCAGAAGAATTACCCCAAAAAATAATACCATACGACATAAGCGTATGAAAATATGGGAAGTAGATTACTTTTCGTGTTGAACTGTCACTTATTTCAGATACTGTTCTAATGTTAAATAAAGCAGCATTTAGTTTCTGAACAAGATCCTGAACATGGGCTTTCCACAACAGCTTACTATCTATCCGAACGCCTAGGAACTTGAACTGTTCCGTCTCGCTTATAATATGCCCATTCTGTCTTATCAAAATATCGGTTCTTGTTGAATTGTGAGTTAGAAACTGTAAAAACTGGGTCTTACTGTGATTTAGCATCAAATTATTTTCCACAAGCCACGAAATTATTTCATGAACTACATTATTTGATACTGTTTCAATATTACACACAAGACCCTTCACTACCAAGCTGGTGTCATCAGCAAACAGAAATATTTTTGAATCACCTGTAATACTAGAAGGCATATCATTTATATAAATAAGAAACAGCAGTGGCCCCAGCACCGACCCTTGGGGAACGCCCCACTTAACAGTGCCTCATTGGGACTGAACATCACTACCACTCTCAATATTGCGGAGAATTACCTTCTGCTTTCTGTTCTTAAAGCAACAGGCGAACCAATTGTTAGCTACTCCCCTTACTCCATAATGGTCCAACTTCTGCAGTAATATTTTGTGGTCAACACAGTCAAAAGCCTTCGTTAAATCAAAGAAAACACCTAGCGTTCGCAACCTTTTATTTAATCCATCCAAAAACTCACAGAGAAAAGAGAATATAGCATTTTCAGATGTTAAACCATTTCTAAAACCAAACAGTACATTTGACAGCAAATTATGCTGTGGGCAACATTGCAAACGATGCACCAATGCGCGCATGCAAACGGAACACAACGCACCGGGCGTCGGGCAAAGAGACCACTCCGACGCCACTGTGAAGCACGAGATTGCGTGTCTTGAAATCCTGTTAAATGTTTTGCAGTTGAACCTACTGTTTGACACGGATACCTTCACGCCTGTCGCACAATGTAGCGGTGATCTGCTGCTGCACTTGACCGTTGTCGACCGCTTCCTCTCCTTTGGGCACCAGAGTCTGTGGTTCGGACCACTCCCCAAACACGTGAAACAATGCTGTGAGTAATACCAAGCTTCTGGGCTATACTCGTCACACTTTGTATTTCTTCCAGTTTCCTTATGATAGTTCCCTGTGTGAAGTCATCTAAATGTCTCCGGGCCATGAAGAACAGGACCACAGAGCACTGCACTGCTCGCTGGTTGACACACAGCTTTCTCCCGTTCCTTCAACCAACTCGTGTTGCAAGGCCTGGCCCATTTCGCGCTGACCTCGCTGTGACGTCCAGCTATCTGTGCGGGACTGGGAGACCCCGCACTTTCATTCATTTCCACCGAATATTTAATATATTATGCCACTTTATCTACCTCGCCCTTACGTTTTGCGGAGCAGTGTTGATGAGACCTCGTTTGTGGGGCGCTCAACTGCGTGGCCATCGGCGCTCGTATAAATTCCCAGTCTATTCACTGTCCAATCTCGCCACTTTCCCGAATGACGATGAAATGATGCGGACAACACAAAAACCCAATCCCCGGGCGGAGAAAATCCCCGACCCGGCCGGGAATCGAAACCGGGACCACGTGATCCAGAGGCAGCAACGCTAGCAACCTTTTTCATTGTTATTTTCCACTTTTTTTCTTTTAGTTTCATTTTGTTCGACATAATTCGTTTCGTTTGGTCTGGGCGGACGTCACAAGACGTCTGTTCAACTTGATCGTTGAACCAATGACTCTGTTTTTTTTTATTATTATTATTACAGAGAGCACGCAGCCCTCTGACCGCACACGCTGAGCTACCGAGCCGGCGCCACTAGACCACAAGCTGCAGACTGCAAAGCAGTGTATTCATAGTACTGGCCGTGTATACTTTTCAGAAACATCAGAATTATCTTTTCTCCAGTGAATTTACCTTTTTGTTGCTGTGATGTGGGTCGTGTGGCTCACCATTTACGCATAACTGGCCGAGATGGTATCAGTTGAGTAGCAATACTTCCGGTTTCAGACGATTCCTCGAAAAAAGTATGAAAATGTGTTTCATATCAGTTTGGATTCCGTAGAAATATTGGAACACGCGAGGCAATACTGACCCTACGACTCATCTTAGAAGCTAGATTAAGAAAGGGCAAACCTACGTTTCTAGCATTTGTAGAAAGCTTTTGACAATGTTGACTGGAATACTCTCTTTCAAATTCTGAAGGTGGCAGGGGTAAAATACACGGAGCGAAAGGCTGTTTACAACTTGTACAGAAACCAGACGGCAGTTATAAGAGTCGAGGGACATGAAAGGGAAGCAGTGGTTGGGAAGGGAGTGAGACAGGGTTGTAGCCCCTCCCCGATGTTATTCAATCTGTATATTGAGCAAGCAGTAAAGGAAACAAAAGAAAAATTCGGAGTAGGTATTAAAATCCATGGAGAAGAAATAAAAACATTGTAATTCTGTCAGAGACAGCAAAGGACTTGGAAGAGCAGTTGAATGGAATGGACAGTGTCATGAAAGGAGGGTATAAGATGAACATCAACAAAAGCAAAACAAGGATAATGGAATGTAGTCGAATTAAATCGGGTGATGCTGAGGCAAATAGATTAGGAAATGAGACACTTAAAGTAGTAAAGGAGTTTTGCTATTTGGGGAGCAAAATAACTGATGATGGTCGAAGTTGAGACGATATAAAATGTAGACTGGCAATGGCAAGGAAAGCGTTTCTGAAGAAGAAAAATTTGTTAACATCGAGTATAGATGTGTCAGGAAGACGTTTCTGAAAGTATTTGTGTGGAGTGTAGCCTTGTATGGAAGTTAAACATGTACGATAAATAGTTTCGACAAGAAGAGAGTAGAAGCTTTCGAAATGTGGTGCTACAGAAGAATGCTGAATATTAGATGGGTAGATCACATAACTAATGAGGAGGTATTGAATAGAATTGGGGAGAAGAGGAGTTTGTGGCACAACTTGACTAGAAGAAGGGATCGGTTGGTAGGACATGTTCTGAGGCATCAAGGGATCACCAATTTAGTATTGGAGAGCAGTGTGGAGGGTAAAAATCGTAGAGGGAGACCTAGAGATGAATACACTACGCAGATTCAGAGGGATGTAGGCTGCAGGAAGTACTCGGAGATGAAGCAGCTTGCACAGGATAGAGTAGCATGGAGAGCTGCATCAAACCAGTCTCAGGACTGAAGACCACAACAACAACAACATCATAATCAGAAATGACAATCGTCAAGTTCGATATTTGAGCAAAATAGGCGGGTGTGTTTTACGATTTTTGCTAAATGTGGTATAGATTCTGAAACAATACTGAACCCGTCTGGGCAGCCGTGCGTATTACAGCACCGCGTCCGGAACGGTGAGGTGCTCTGGCCCCGGATCAAATCCGGCCGCCGAATTAACGACCAAGGTCTGTGTGCCGGCCAGTATGGTTGTGGTTTCTAGGAGGTTTCCCAAGTCCCAGCAGGAGAATACCGGGCTGGTTTACAAGTCTCACCTCAGTTACACGATTTGCAAACGTGTAGAAAACTCAGTACACTTCCACATGGATAACACTCGAGGCAGACAGCCGGGGAGAGACGGGGTCGTAACTAGAGATGGGGGATCCGCTCTTGAACTAATTCATAGAGTTGAATCTTTCAAAAGAGTGAACAATCAGTGATTCAGAAAAAAAGAACGGTAGCTCCAAACGAGAGAGAGAGAGAGAGAGAGAGAGAGAGAGAGAGAGAGAGACGGAGCATATCAGCAGCGCCTCTGCTGGTCAGAGCACAGTGCACGCCACACAACACAGCCAGCGCCGGCCTCTGCCCTGCTTCTACCTTGGCTGCCTGCATTGTGCAGTGCCCCATTGGATTTTGTGTTTCACATATGCCGTGCCGTCTCTGTGCGTTGTCTGCCGTGTGCAGTGTCTGGCGCAGCTTAACTTCGCATCGCACTCTGTCGGCGATCGTTTCAGTCGCACGTCCTGCCCTCTGGGCAGTTGATGCGAGCAACAGGACAGAGAGCCACCTAGCGGATAACATAGGAACTACTTGCAAAAACCTGCTCGCAAGGGAACGGACGATTTGGCTCAGAGCGGGTGAGTTCACCGCACCCCCCACCCTCGGAACTCGCCCGCTCAACGCTCACCCCACCATCTCGACTCCAGCCAGAGCGTTGAGCAAAGTGACTCAGGTGTCACTCTGGTCTCTGCGGTCTCAGCTCATGCAGTAATACAGCTCGCGGCTCGACCTGCTCGACTCAGCGCCTCTGCATCGGAGTTCGTCCCCACTGGATATTGTTCTTCGTAGTAATACCGCTTGTATATTACATTATTATGTTATGTATACATCAATCGTTTTTATTTTATTTTTATTTGTTTAAACTGATTAGATTAGGTTCCTGATGACTCCTCTTACCATAGGATTTTTATTATGGACACTCGAATTTACGCTTTAATTACGAGCGAACCGATAAACGTATCGCAAAATGAGATACACCAATATTTTCCTTGTTTTATTCTGCGTAAGGCTATATGCAGCACTTTCGTTTTACAGTCAAATTTATATTTTTTTTTCTTATTCTGGTACGGATTTTGCGATTTTAGGCGTCTTCGGAAGGAAACATTCACTTTAAAAATATATGGCTTGCGATGTATTTGTATGAGGTTAATGAAATTTTAATACATTATAGCCAAATATATTGCTAATGTAAATCTCAAGTTACAACATTTTCCGATCACCCAAAAAACCACGATAGTGCAAAATAAATCAATAATCAAAAACTTTGTCATATCGTGGAAATTTCAATAAACAATACAAAATTCTTACTCATTATCTGTGTTACTTCAAAATAATATCAAATAAGATCAAAATACAGGTATAGTACTGGAATAAACCAAGTTTAAAGGGCAATGTGCCTTCCATTTATTTTCTATTGTAAATGAGTGGTGAGTCATGAAAAAGAGCTAATTCATTTCAGGGAGTGAACAGTTCTAATCCAATCTCTGAAAAGAACAGTTTTGCCCATCTCTAGTCGTAACTGGAAGGGCATCCGTCACTACTTACATTAACCACGCTAAGTCCGAAAATAAACACGCCGACCCCTGCGTCGATGCCGAGCAAACGTACCAGAAAAGAAGGAAGATTCTGAAATAATATTGAGACAAGAAGCGCAATATATAGTGGAATGATTATTAAGGCCGTTTTATTGATGTAAAATTAAAAACTTGCCGCCTCAAAATCCCCGTCATTCTCCAAGTTTTGGAACTGAAGACCAACACATTGTAGCCATGAGCTCTCGTACTGCGGCCGGCCGGTGTGGCCGTGCGGTTCTAGGCGCTTCAGTCTGGAACCGCGTGACCGCTACGGTCGCAGGTTCGAATCCTGCCTTGGGCATGGATGTGTGTGATGTCCTTAGGTTAGTTAGGTTTAAAGTTCTAGGGGACTGATGACCACAGTTGCTAAGTCCCATAGTGCTCAGAGCCATGTGAACCATTTGAATCTCGTACTGCACGGAAGTTCTGTACGTCACGAGTGGGAAAACAGTAACCACTTTAAAGGAGATTGAGAAGTTTGTGTCATGGGAAGCAAACAAATAAAGACAATATAACCAAGACATACCCGCTCGCGTACTGCTTTGGGCAGATGTGTAGGGTGTTTAAAGAGAAAAGTGCCTCACATTCTTGCAGGTAGTGGTAATACTCGTCGAAACTTGGCCTATAAGCAAACACCTGCAAACAAATACTTCCTTGATGTATGCTGTTTTATTTAAGCCGAGCAGTGTCTGTATTCTGTAAAGAGGGCAGTCTTCCTGTTGCCGTTCACTGGACATTTTGCCGTGACCTTTATATCTCTGTAGTAAGCTCTCTGGCTGTTATGCTGTTGTCAGACACTAACAACTGTCTCCAACAGCAGCAGCCCGATATGGTTCGTTTTAAGGTTTTGAGGCCATGAAAAGAATATTGGAGGCTCTGTGCTGTGTGAACAACTTAAAAACTGAAATGATGTCCGCTTATTTCACAAGTTAAATGGCAAACACACCATTCTGCTTCAGTGTAGCCAAAGACATTAATCGACATGTATCTGCATCTGCACCCTAAGACAAAAAATCGACGCAACACGAAGGAATTATCTGAATGGGATGAAAATCGGTAAATGTGATGTACATGTGCAGACAAGTAAATGATTTCAGTTTCAGAAAAAGTTGATGATTTATTCAACAGAAAGAACTTCACAAATTGGCAAGTCAGTAACGCATCGATGCACCTCTGGCCCTTATGCAAGAGTTATTTTGCTTGGCATTGATTGGTCGAGTTGCCGGATGGCCTCCTGAGGGATATTGCGCCAAAGTCTGTCCAGTTCGAGCATTAGATTGTAGAAATCCAGAGCCAGTTGGAGGGCCTTGCCCACAATACACCAAACGTTCTCAGTTGGGGAGAGCTCGGGCGACCGAGCTGGCCAAGGTAGGGTTTGAGAAGCACGAAGACAAGCTGCAGAAACTCTCGCCGTATGCACACGGGCATTATCTTGCTAAAATGTAAATCCAGGATAGATTTCCACGAAGAAACAGAATGGGGCGTAGAATATCGTCGATGTACCGCTGTGCTGCTACTGTGCCGCGGATGACAACCAAGGGGGTCATGATATGAAAAGACTTGGCATCCCAGACCATAACTCTTGGTTGTCGGACCTTATGGCGAGCGACACTCAGGTTGCGGTATCCCACCACTGCACAGGGCTTAATTCGAAGTGTTACTTATCAGTGACGAGAGTTCTACTCCAGTCAATCAGATTCCAGGCCGAAGAGGTGTCAGGAGACGCCCCTGTCCACGGCGGGATACCAACCTAACCGCCGCCCATCATACGGCTCGATAGCCAGGAATGATCGTCCGGTGTGCCACTTCTTTTCACAGCAGAACCCATTTGGTTGTCATCCCCGGCATCCTTACAGCACAGCAGTACGTGGACCAGCAAGGTTTTAGGAAACAGCGGTCATGCGAGACACAGCTGGCCCTCTTTGTGCATAACATACAACAGGCTCTAGATATCGGCTCCCAGGTTGATGCCATATTTCTCGACTTTCCAAAGGCGTTCGACTCAGTTCCGCACTGTCGCTTGCTACAAAAAGTGCGCGCTTACGGTCTATCCAATCACATATGCGGTTGGATAGAAAGGGAGCATTATGTCGTCCTGAACGGGGTAACTTCAACAGAAACAAGAGTAACTTCAGGTGTGCCCCAGGGCAGCGTAATAGGTCCTCTGCTTTTTACGATTTACATAAACGATCTGGTTGATGGTACTGACAGCGGCATTAGACTGTTTGCCGATGATGCTGTTGTCTATAGGAAAGCAGTATCACACGAAAGTTGTGAACAAATCAATGAGTATTTGCAGAAAATAAATGCGTGTTGTAATGACCGGTAGTTATCTCTCAATATTAGTAAGTGTAACCTACTGCGTATAACAAGGCGAAAATCCCCATTAATGTACGAGTACAAAATAAATGATCAGTCTTTGGAAGCGGTAACATCCGTCAAGTAGCTGAGTGTGACTATTCGAAATGATTCAAATGGAATGATCAGATTACACAAGTAACGGGTAAGGCGAACTCTAGATTGCGGTTTGTCGGTAGAATCCTGAAGCGATGAAGTCCTTCAACAAAGGAAATTGCTTACAATACGTTAGTTCGTCCAGCCTTAGAGTACTGTTCGTCTGTATGGGACCCTTACCAGTTGGGTCTGATTCAAGAGATTGAGGAGGTCCAAAGAAGACCGGCAAGATTCGTGACTGGTACATTTAGCCATCGCGAGAGCGTTACAAATCTCACAGAAAGTTTGAAGTGGGACACACTTGCAGATAGACGACGCACTAAACAGAAGGGGCTGCTCACTAAATTCCGAAATCCAATCTTCACCGAGGATGTAGAGCATATATTATTATCACCAACCTTCAAATCGCGTAATGATCATCATTCAAAGATAAAGGAAATAAGAGCTCGTACTGACGCGTTCAAACAGTCTTTCCCTCTCGCGATCCGCGAGTGGAACAGAGGGGGGGAAATATTACTTAGGCGCGAATTGTGCCCTCCGCCACACACCGCTTGGTGGCTAGCGGAGTATATATGTATATGTAGATGTAGATATTTTACACTTAGTTTTGTCGCCCTTCATGGTAAGCCATCCTGGGTTTACATTTCAGCAAGATAATACCCGTCCGCACACGGTGAGAGTTTCTGCTACTTGTCTTCGTGCTTATCAAACCCTGCCATGGACATCAAGGCCGACAGATCTCTCTCTAATTGAAAACGTTTGGAGCGTTGTGGTCACGGCCATCCAACAATCTCGGTATTTTGAAGATTTTACACACCAGTTGGACAGAATTTGGCACGATATCCCATCAGGAGGTCAACCAACAACTCTGTCAATCAATACCAAGCCGAATAACTGGTTGTATATGTGCCAGAGGCGGGCCAATGCGTTATTGACTAGTCAATTTCTGAAGCTCTTTCTTTTGAATAAATTATCCAGTTTTTCTCAGTTTGTAATCATTTGTTTGTTTGTACATGTACATCACGTATACCTGCCGATTTCCGTCCCATTCGGATAATTCCTTCCTGGTGGGTGGTGTTTGTTTACTTTTTTACGATTGTTGGTAAGCCTCCATGCAGAGTTTTATGCCCAAAAATAGAGAACCTGGTCTCAGCGTTATAATTTTCTCGACATTTTACCCTAAAAGCCGGACTACTATTTTAGTCAGAAATAGTCACTTGGCTATGTTCAGTTTTTTATCGCCCAAAAATAGAGAACCTGAACTCAGCGTTATACTTTTCTCGACATTTTACCCTAAAAGCCGGACTACTATTTTAGTCAGAAATAGTCACTTGGCTATGTTCAGTCGTTCATTAAAAATTAGTTAGTTTTGGATCAACATTAAAGCCCTTAAACTAAAAAACAATCAATAAATAGCGTCATAATTTGGCAATTACGAAAGCAACTATGTGCTCAGTCTTCTTAATTCCCCAGTCTTCTTTCTAAGATAATCTTATGTCAAAATAAACTAAAAGTTCTACACTAAACAAATATAAACAATTATTTATTCTTCTTAGTCGGAAAAGTACCTTGGTCATTCCAATAAGACTAATAAAGGAATAACAATAATCTGCAGTTTAGTGTTAATGTTTCTCATTTGAATCAATGTTACCAAGAACACTATTGACAGAATAATTTTTAAATTACACAACAACATCATCCTTGCATTTATCCAAACAATCAGAAACCAACTGCACAAAAGAAATTTTATTATTTTAACCGGTTTCTGCCACTTAGTGCCCTTCTTCAGAAGGTTGTAAAGAAGACTGTAACTATCGCATTATTTGCGAGTGTGAACAATAAGACGCATGCAGCGTATTGCTGTGGTCATGTGTTTCATAGAGCCTGTACAAAAATGGTTGGCATCTTTATACCATTTTTATACAGTCACTATGAACCACATGACCTAAGGGCACTAAGTGTACGAAACCGGTCAAAATAATAAAATTCCTTTTGTGCAGTTAGATGCTGATCATTTTGGTAAATACGATTGCAGTTGCTGAAGGTGGATAGATACTAAATCACCTTTGTGATTGTGTCCCATTCGATGGTGACCTAATGGGCTGAAACAGCAAAGTAATATCCTGCCAATTTTAATAATTGATGTATCTGTATACCCTGATGATTTACCTCCTTGTTATCCTTATACTTCTTCGTCACGCTTACTGTATTAGTTTGGAACGAACCTTAGTTATGTGTTCTGTACGTCAACGCTAAAAAGCCTAACAAAAGCCCAACAGGCCTGAGCTATGTACATTTGGCCGGACTCGTCCGCAAAAAGCATGCAACCTGACTAATTTTACGTTCATTAGCTTTTCTCGAGAACATGCCACCGACCAAACATATCTCGGACATGTTCGATAAGCGCCATGTCGTACGATTGTGCAGTGTAGCGAAGGCTCGCTCATACCTCGCCATACAGGTAGAGCGTTGTCATGTTGAACTGTGGTATGCACAAGTGCAGTTTTCCATGCATCTTGAACCTCCTCGAAACAGCGTCTGTAGTTCTGATCAACCTTAGTACATATCCCGCGAACCTTTCTCTTCTTCTGACAAGCGTCTTCCACAAACTTCTACCGTCGCCTATACTGTTTAGTACTTAGAAGTGTAATGAACCCAGCCTCCTCGGAACCTCTACATGTAAGCAAAATGTTGGATTCCGTACATAGTTTGGCCAGATTTTGGTTAATTTTATTACTTAAATTATATTTCTGATCTGTAGATTTTTCCGAACTATTTTTCTGTTAACACATTTTTATTATTCATTTCGATCAATTTCGTAATATCGATCTTGTTCCATGACAATTAGTAATCTCAGTTGTCAGCTTAAATGATCTAAATGTAATATTGTTATGCTTCAGTTTTCATGCAAACAAAATTTTTGTCTTCATTTATAATTTTTATAATTTTTCTATCGATAATAAAATCGATTTTATAAAAGAACAGTAAGCTTCTGCTTTTCATCTTGTCAAAATATGCAATCTTTGTTGTTAACCATTAGACCTATAAATCTTCACGTAAATAACGATTTTCAGAAAACAATATATAAATTAAATCTGAAAAACAATTTCAGTTTAAGACATTCATTTTAATACTATTTTGTACCATATCCAGTTTTAGAAGGCACTGGAAGCTAGGTTCGTAATACATATATGCAAATTGTTGGTGTCAAGCGCGTCAGAATAAGCTCAACATGTACTGAATTTGGAGCATAGCGCTGTCTGATCGATTACGTGCTTTGTATGGCTCAACCAAATTGCACAATATATATTTGAAAGTGTCAAATATGTGACGGTAAATAGTGTTTCAATAACATGCAACTAAAAGAAGAAAACAGTTAAAACCAACATAATGTTCAACGACTTGCCGTTTAAACGACCCTTCAGTAGGTTGTACGGGAACAAATGCACCAACCCTGACACTTTAGACCAACTTTGCAATATGCTTTTTATATGCAATATAATGCATTTTCTCTTATCATGTATTTTAACAAATGTTTTAACTATGAGTTAGTTATTACAACGTAATAATTGTGCTTTGTAATGTATGGGCAATAAGTAAGGATTGCATTGTAGTATCGTCATCATACGCTAGTACAACGTACATTGTATAATTTCATATTTATTAATGCCAACAGGCATGTCAACTCCCTGTTACAATGTCTTTCAAACAACACTCTATATTCAAGACTCGACTGCCCAAGCTGTTAATAAGATACGGGGCATTCTTTCCAGTGCACTCCCTGAAATCGGTATTCAAATGCGTGAAATTATCTGTAGGACGGAGGTGTGGTGGTGTTGGGTAGACAGGGATCGGGGATGTGGTACAGGCGGGGGGATGGAGATGGAAGCGAACTTGGTTCCGGAGTGAAGTCTAGTTTTAGCCCACTCTCTTCACGGCCCATTCCCGTGGCACGTATTATGTCCCGCGCATCCGTTATTCAAACAAGGATATCATTCTATAAACCGAGAGATTCAACACGGAGTGCTATTTATAATATCTTGTTGACAGGGGGTGTGGGAGGGGAGGAGAGGGGGGGGGGCGATGACACGCGGGCAGGATGTAAACAGGAAGTCTCAAAAATACAGGCAGGGTGCGTCCGCTCACGGCTGGGAGCCAGGCAGTGCTGCTGAAAAACCAAGCCAACTGTCTGCCCGGTCGCCAATGGCCCGGTTATTGCACGAGCAGGCCGTAGACTAATTCTCAAGCAAGTTCAGTAGTCCACATGTTCAATACAATGAGTAAGGAGGAAGTTCGTTCATCTCTCAGGCAAGAGCTAGAATTGCGTGATTCACCCCGTGGACAAGTGGAGGAACTGTCTTTAAGTTCAGATGAATACTTGACAACATCTAGCAAAATAAACACCTATCAAAAGAAGTAAAGACTGCAGTCCAACATTTACGAGGAGAACACGGAACTCTGTTTCCCAGAAACTTCGCTCAGTGGAAGAGGGGTCAAAATGACCGAACACTTGTCGCGGCTAATCCATAGACAGTGGACCGTTTCTGAAAAAACGACGGGCAAAGTTTTGACGTACTTTATATGCCTTTTAGCGAGTAAGCAGTTCAACCGGAGCGTTAGCACACTTCTGCACTCCGTGTTCGAAGCTAGATTATTATTTTTAATTTTGTTTTTCATTTAGCTACCCATGTCCGTAGAAGATTACTACATGACTGTTCTACAAGGTATACTGAAATAAAGTTGTCGTTATTCGTCGGTTAATTGTATATGTGGTGAATGAATTTAACAAAATAAAGCAATAAATGAACGATAAATTTATTTGAAATTGGTTTTGGTTAAATTGGTTGTGGTGAAATTCCTATAGTGTATCTTGACTCTTAAATTGCAATCGCCAATATTCGGTAAATTGCTCGTTATGCGTGATTTGCAGCGAAATTATTATCAACGCATGAAATCTTCAGAAATGTTTACGAAGTTTCTTTCCCGAGTGATATTGGTACGAAGAAATGTCACTGTGGCAAATCTGCCTTCGCGCAATGTTCGTGGTGTTTAGAATTACCATTTTCGAATGTTTCTGCGGTCGGTATCATCCAAGGGACTGCGCCAAATCTTCCTAAAGAACTGATATAAGAATGAAATACAGAGTATGTCAATTTAAGAAGATTGTAACCCATGAAAATACCACACACATATATTATATGATAAGTGTATGAATTTCAATGCGAAATCTAATTGAAATTCTACAATTAGTATAACTCCCTTGTATCCCTTAACTTGAGAGAAACATTCGTGTATTAACCTTCATGGGAGAAGGAAGAAAATAAAAGAAAATAAATAACAATAATCGGGTTTCGAACACGGGGCGCAAAAGTAAGAGACTGCGACGCTAGCCACTGTTTCACCATTTCGGCCGAGATTATCACGTGCTAAAAGGCATCTAAAGTACGTCAAAAACTTTGCCCGTCGTTTTTTCAGAAACGATCGAGTATCTACAGATGAGCTGAGTCAAGAGTTCGCTTATGTTGACTCCTGTTCCACTAACTGAAGTTTCTGGGAAATCAGATATGGCACTTCCCATGTTCTCCTCATCAGTGTAAAATCAATGCTGGGAAGCATCTGAAGAAACTCCCCCTGTTGCACAAGACGTGCGAAAGAAAGCGTGCATTACCAGACGGATCCTATGTGAAACGTGCTTTGCTGACAGAAGGGGAATGCGTGAGATGGGAATCGAAATATAAAATACCAAACCAAGAGTAAAAAACAATCTGATTTAAAACGTTCATTCAACAGAGGGAAATCATCGTATGCTGCCATCGTCCAGTAGCCATGGATATGGTAATCATTAATAGTAGGGTGAAGAGTGGCTTTAATCTCTCACACCTGATAAGAGTCCAGAGATTAATAGAGTTTCTGTGAAGTTATATACATTATCTGTGAGTGTATGAGCTCCACTCTTGACAGATTCGTTGGGCAGAGAACATGTTCCCTGTCATTCAAAAACAGAACAGATCGCACACGTCCGTACAAAAGAAAATACAACGGACCCACAGAACTACCATCCAGAATCACTCAGATCTGCTAGTACCAGAATCCTCAAACATACGAGTTACAACAAAATAAACTATCTGGAATAAACTAACGTTCTCCTCGAAAATCAGCACGCATTATGAAAACATCGATCACGCGAAATTCAACTCGCCCACTTCTCACTCGATATCTTCAGTGGCAAGAATATAGGGAACAAGACTGAAATGCTTTTGATTGAGTACCACAACGTTTCGTTATAAAGGGACTGCGTTTCTATGGCACATCTAACCAGTTTTGCTGCTAGATCGAAAATTTCATGACCAGTAGGGCGCAGCACGTTATCCTGTACGGAGAGTCAGCTAAATCTCATGCTTTTCGCAGTAATGTAGTTCTCTGTGGGGAAATTCTATCCGGTAAAAAATTACAGAAATATCTAGTTATATGTCACCGAAATATCAGTCTGGTGCGAAGATTAGCAAGTAGCTCATAACGTACAGAAATGCAAATATCAGTACTTCGTGGCACGTAAGAGCGTGGTATCCTTTGGGTACAGGATTACTACCGTGTCATACAAATAACTGTGAGTAAAATCGTGTAGAGATAATAACTGGAACGACGACACAAGCGTATTTGTAGATGAAACAAATGGTTACCTAAGATGCAGCGGTAAGATACTGGGAAACTGCAGCCTAAACACTTCTTTTTGTTTCTTCCATACACAACCACTGAGCACGTTTTCAGTTTTAGCCGGTTTCAGCTATACATTGGGCGCCTAAGTCTTGAGCGGCATAAATCTGACAACGTTGAAATTCTCATTCTAACATGAGAATGTTTGTCCTGGACGCTTTTGGATTCTGAAGCCTAGTACTGCGTCTCATATGATAAAATTCATGTGATAGCGAAATGCCCTTGTACAGATAGCGGTAGTATAGTGTACACAAGGTATAAAAAGGCAGTGCACTGGTGGAGGTGTCATTTGCACTCAGGCGATCCATGTGAAAAAGTTTTCGACATGATTATGGCCGCTAGACGGGAATTAATAGAATTTGAACACGGAATGGTAGTTGGAGCTAGACGCGTGTGGCATTCCACTTTGGAGATCGTTAGGGAATTCAGTATTACGATAGTAAGAGTGTACCGAGAGTACCAAATTTCATGCATCAATTCTCACCACGGGCAACGCAGTGGTCGAAGGCCTTCATTTAACAACCAAGAGCTGCAGCGTTTGCACAGAGTTGTCAGTGCTAACAGACAAGCAACACTGCGTGAAATGATCGCAGAAATATATGTGGGACGTAGACGAGTGTATCCGTTAGGACAATGGGATGGCCGGCCGGTGTGGTTCTAGGCGCTTCAGTCTGGAACCATGCGACCGCTCCGGTCGCAGGTTCGAATCCTGCCTCGGGCATGGATGTGTGTGTTGTCCTTAGGTTAGTTAGGTTTAAGTAGTTCTAAGTTCTAGGGGGCTCATCACCTCAGATTTTATGTCCCATAGTGCTCAGAGCCATTTTTTGACAATGGGGCGAAATTTGGCGTTAATCGACTATGGCAGCAGACGACCGAAGCGAGTGTCTTTGTTAACAGGACGACATCGCCTGCAGCGCCTCTCCCGCTCGTGACTATGTCAGTCGGACCCTAGGCGACTATAAAACAATGGCGTGGTCAGATGAGCCCCGATTTGAGGTGGTAAAAACTGATGGATTCGAGTGTGGCGCAGACCGCACTAAGTCATGGACCCAAGTTGTCAATAAGGCACTGTGCAAGCCTCCATAATGGAGTGGGCTGTATTTACATGGAATGAACTGGGTCCTCTTGTCCAAATGAACAGATGATTGACTGGAAATGGTCATGTTCTGCAATTTGGAAACCATTTGCAGCCATTCATGGACTCATTGTTACCAAAAAATGATGGCATTTTATGGATGACAATGCGCCATGCCGTCGGGCCAAAACTGCCAGCGATTGCTTTGAAGAACATTCTGAACAGTTGGAGCGAATGGTTTGGCCAAACACATCGCCCGACATGAATCCCAACTAACATTTATGGGACATAATCGAGAGGTGAGTTCTTACACAAAATCCTGCACCGGCAACTCTTTCTCAATTATAGGCGGCTATAGAGGCATCATGGCCCAATATTTCTGCAGGGGACTTCCAACGACTTGTTGAGTCCATGCTTCACTACGCCTGGCAAAAGGCGATCCGATACGACAGTAGAAGGTATCCTACGAATTTTGTCATTTCAGTGTAAATCCCTAGAATTTCCTTTCCTCCACTACGCCTTTCACTATTGAACTTAGTATCCTATTCCGCCCCAGTGACGCTGAAGTATTAGCCGAATCGATGAATAGCATTAATTATGTCACTTGATTATTTTCAGAGATTGTCTTCATATATTTCGAGATATATTTATTTACTTTTGTGCTGAGATGAAGTTTATAAGCCCATTTTTTAAATGAAATCATTATTCTACACGTAAACCTGCTTATAAACTCCGAAATCCACCGTAGAGTGCGTGGCGGAGGGCATATGATAACAGTATAAGCGATTTTGTGCCATATTCCGTTCACGTACTAAGCGAAAAATAAATGACTGTGTGTACGCCTCAGTACATGTCCTAATCTCGATCCTAGCATATTCACAAGGCCCTTACGTTGGACGTACACGGTGTCTCTCCGAAGAGTCGTCATGCGCATATTCTCTGATGTTTCGGCAGATACTTGCAATTTCGTTTTTGCAATGTGTAGCTGCAGTCAGGCCAAACAAACACTGCCCTTCACGTCTTTCATGCGACGCCGTGGTCCATGCTGTGAGCTACCACCAAGCACAGCGCTGTTCATTCGTTGCTGGAGTACTGGTTATCTTCGACTTTTACTGTCCCTGTTAACACATATGGATAATTTGGTATTTATCCATCTTCAGCAACTGTAGTTTATGTCGAAATAATCAGCGAAAAGCTGCACAAAAGAAATTTTATTTCCTTAACCAGTTTCAGGCTCTTAGCGCCCTTCGTCAGAAGGATATAACTACGGCGTTATTTGCGAGCGTCAAAAATAAAATGCATGCAGCGTATTGATGTGGTCATACACTGCAAACCATTCGACCACAGTAGTGTGCTACATGCGTCTTATTGTTGACACTCGCAAATGATGCGACAGTTATATCCGCCTGAAGAATGGCACTAAGTCCCTGAAAGCAGCTGAGAAATTAAAATTTCTTTTTTCGAAACTGGTTGCTGATTATTTCTATGTATACATCTCGACAAAACAAATATCGCACTAGACTAATTTGGGACCGCTCTATTGAACGGGCACGTGAAATTCCGCTTTAAAAATCACTCCTTTTTTTTTTTGTAATGAGAAACAAACTGACGCTTTCCATCGACGCCGGGCGTCGCATGAAATACGTGATGAGCAATATTTGTTTGGGCTGACTCCACTTAAACATTACAAAAACGAAATTGAAAATACACTGACGGAAAGAAATCGCAACGCCAAGGAGGAACGAAAGTTAGTAGGCATTCTAACAACCCTACCACAACAAAGGTCAAAAATTATGATTGTAGTGTTGCTCACGCTGCTAAATATTGCATTTTCGGGCAACAACGAAGATATATTATGTGGTAGGTGTCATTAGCGCACAGTTAATAAAGTCATTTCTTGAAATAATGGATAAACTAGGCACTCATCTTTTCGTGTTTCTCACGCTGGTCTCGTTGTTAAATCATGGCCCAATCGTCGAAAAGCTAGGTAGTGATGGTTCCAAGCTCGGATGCAAAGAGGCCTAGGTGTTATTCTGCGATATTCAAAAGTTTTATAGATGTGTTTCATAAACCATTCTTGAAGATTAAACTTTTGCACGTTAGGACAATGGTGACGTAAAAAGGTAATCAGCGCTCCAAATTTAAGTTACACTTCGTTTTTATTACTTTTGTTGCAATATCACGTAACTCGTTCCAAAACATCACTTCACAATATAAAACATACTTCAAAATATCTTCCTCACTGTTGAAGTTCACATTTCATAAACTGACTACAATTTGCGTCTTTTTAACATGACGACCAAAGCTTGACTCTCTAATAACCGCTTACGCGCCCAAAAATCAGAGTTACAAGTACGTCAATGATCATAGTGACAAAAGAAAGAATACACATAAGAATAATATCATTGCAATATATACATATCGATGTATCAAAGTACCTCTACATTAATGAAATCAAATCTGAATGGCTGGCTCTGAGCACTATGGGACTTAACAGCTGTGGTCATCAGTCCCCTAGAACTTAGAACTACTTAAACCTAACTAACCTAAGGACATCACACACAGCCATGCCCGAGGCAGGATTCGAACCTGCGACCGTAGCAGTCGCGCGGTTCCGGACTGCGCGCCTAGAACCGCGAGACCACCGCGGCCGGCAAATCTGAATGTTGTCACAGAAATATGTTAACTATTTTACAGAAACACAGTAGAATATTGCTGGTATTGAGAGGTTGAGGTGAGGTGCCGTAATGGTTACGTAATTCAAGTACCATTACGGCATGTTTCTACATCTGAAAGATGCTGTCTTGGAATTTCGCGCCAGTTGCCTAAGAGTGGCGCAAGTAGAGCCACTATGAGGGTACAATTCAAGTTAGCCTTAGAGAAACGCTGTAACTGTCGTGAGCGTTAGTTACCTTTGAGATTGGACTTTATCAGTTGATGTTAGTCAATAAAGCCAATATTAAAACCTCACTGAGTGTGAACGAGGTCGTGTAATAGGGTTACGAGAAGCCGGATTTTCCTTCTGCGATACTTCAGAAAGACGTGGCAGTAATGTAGCCGCTGTACATGATTGCTGGCAGCGGTAGAAGGAAGACTGGGCTCCCGACGGCCACGTGGCACTACCAAGAAGCAAGACATCGTGCTCGACGTATGGCTGTGGCGCATCTTACTGCATCTGCAGCAGCACGTTTAGCAGCCTTTGGCACCACTGTAACATAACGAACTGTTACTGATCGCCTACTTCAAGGACAGCTCTGAGCAAGCACCCCACTGACCTCAAACCAACGCCTTCTTCGATTCAGTAATGTCGAGCGGCAACTCATATGAAGGCAGGGTGGAGATCCGTTGTGTTTTCTGATGAAGCTGGTTCTGTCTCGATGCCCGTTGTGGCCGAGTGTTGGGTAGGAGGAGGCCATTGGAGGGCTTTCAACTAACCTGTATGTGTGCTGTACACAATGGAGCTACACCTGGAGTTATGGTCTGGTATGCGATTTCGTACGACAGCTGTAGCACTGTCGTGATCATCCCACGCACCCTGACTGTACGTCAGTTTGGTGATTCGACCTGTTGTGTTGCCATTCATGAATAGCTTTCCAGGCGGTCTATTCCATCAAGGTAACTTTCACCAACATACCGTTGTCGTAACCCAATATGCACTGCAAGGTGTTGACATGATGCTTTGGTCTGCTCGATCACCAGATCTGTATCCACTCGAGCACGTATAGCACATCATCGAACGACTTCTCTAGCGTCATCTACAACCAGCATTAACCGTCTCGGTACTGACCGACCAAGTGCAACAGGCAGGGAACTCCATCCCACAAACTGACATCCGGCACCTGTACAGCACAATGCATGAACGTTTGCATGGTTGCATTCAACATTCTCACGGTTACACCGTTTATTAATGTTCCACGATTTCACATTTGCGCTTGCTTATGTCACGCTTAAGATTAACCTACTAAATCACTGAAATATGTTACCTAGACAAGCCTATTCCCCAAATTTTATTATTCTACATTAATTATTTTTGGTGTTGCGATCTTTTTCCGTCAGTGTATCCGCTGAAGCACCAGAAAAAATGCGCCAGGCGAGTCTCATGAGGGACACCCGGTATAATGATAACCGAATAACCGAGGCACAATCGTCCTTGAGTATAGGGTCACTAAATTTAGGCTACAGGGTTTCAAGATTACTACGTCTATATACTAACAAGGGAACCTCCCCATCGCACCCCCCTCAGATTTAGATATAAGTTGGCACACTGGATAGGCCTTGAAAAACTGAACACAAATCAATCGAGAAAATAGGAAGAAGTTGTGTGGAACTATTAAAAAATAAGCAAAATATAAAAACTGAGTAGTCCATGCGTAAGATAAGGCTAATGTCAGCTCAGGAGCGTAGTGGTCCCGTGGTTAGCGCGAGCAACTGCGGAGCGAGAGGTCCTTGATACAAATCTTTTCTCCATTGAACATTTTAATTTCTTTATTTTCGCAAAGTTATGATCTATCCGTTCGTTCATTAACGTCTCTGTTCACTGTAATAAGTTTAGTGTCTGTGTTTTGCGACCGCACCGGTAAACCGTGCGATTAGTAGACGAAAGGACGTGGCTCTCCAATGGGAACCGAAAACATTTGATCGAAGGTCATAGGTCAACCGATTCCTCCACAGGAAAACACGTCTGATATATTCTATACGACACTGGTGACGGCATGTGCGTCACGTGACAGGAATATGTTGTCGACCCACCTAACTTGTACAAAAAAAATGGTTCAAATGGCTCTGAGCACTATGGGACTCAACTGCTGTGGTCATAAGTCCCCTAGAACTTAGAACTACTTAAACCTAACTAACCTAAGGACAGCACACAACACCCAGCCATCACGAGGCAGAGAAAATCCCTGACCCCGCCGGGAATCGAACCCGGGAACCCGGGCGTGGGAAGCGAGAACGCTACCGCACGACCACGAGGTGCGGGCCTAACTTGTACACTTGGCGAATGGGTAAAAAGATTCTTCTAACTTACCCGATTTCGGTTTTCTTGTGGATGTGATAATCTCTCCCAAAAAAGTGATGAAAACATAAGAGTTTGTCACATGAACTGAAAAAAAATTAAACTTTTCACTAGACGGAAGACTTGAGCCAAGGACCTCTCGCTCCGCAGCTGCTCACGCTAACCACGGGACCACGGCGCTCTTAGGTTTGAATTAGCCTTGATGTTGCCTATCTTGCACATGGACTACTCAGTTTGTATATTTTGCTTATTTTTTCGTAGTTCCACACAACTTCTTCCTGTTTTCTCGATTGATCTGTGTTCAGTTTTTCAAGGCCTATCCAGTGTGCCAACTTATAACTAAATCTGAGGGGGGTGCGATGGGGAGGTTCCCTTGTAAGATGGTATCTGTTCTTTCGGACATGTAATAAAGAACAGATACCATATTAGTTAAGGCTCACCGGCCACCTGACCATCTTCTTCTTCGGTGCGAATGCACAAACAGTGCCCGAACTCTTACGGGAATCGGCAACGCGCCGCGAGTAATGAGTATAATGGGAGGGGCACTATGAATGTAGTGCGGACAATACGTTGAGAATGTGGGTTTCGCGGGAGGCGTGCCAGAGATAAATCCCTACAGTCGAACTATCCTCTGTGTCCTAGGTGGCTCAGATGGATAGAGCGTCTGCCATGTCAGCAGGACATCCCGGGTTCGTGTCCGAGTCGGGGCACACATTTTCATCTGCCCCCGTTGACGTATGTCAACGCCTGTAAACAGCTAAGGGTTTTCATTTTTTTCATTTCATTGTAATAACTACGTCTTTCGGCGATACCGTCTAAGTTCAGTGAGAATTTCTGTTAAACTTTCATATGGGCTACATGAACCACCACTCAACTCGTTCGATGTCCCTGTATTGTCGGGTCTACTTGACAAGGATTCCAGGCATTGGAACAATACTTCAGAACTGGACGCTTTAACATCTTGTGGTAAATTTACGTCACAAATGAACCGCACTAGTACTCATTTTACGTGATCGTCCCATTTCATACCGCTTAATATTACCCCCCATAGTACTTACACTATGTGGCCTGTTCCAGGTGTTCACCAATAATGGGGTCCTTTTTCTTTCTATTGGAATAATCTTACATTTATCCATATGTCCCATTCATTACACGAAGTGAAAATTTTGTCAAGACTTTCTTCAGTTCCTTAAGATCATCAAACGACGACAATTTTCTGTAGACAACCGCGTCGGCGAACAGCGTGATGATAGTGCTGCTGATCATATTTGATTAATTGTCATATCCAGAGAAAGAGAGAAATGATGTTTCAAACGTTATTTAAGATTATACTCACACAAAGCTCTAATTCTTGACGTATTTTTCAATGTGTCGCCTTTCGCAGAAAATCGTCAAAAATTTTTGGTGACCGTTTGATTGGTTCTCGGACGTATCGTGGCATGTTGTGGAAATTGCGCAATATTTCAACAACGCAGCTGTTCGTAATTTTCATGTGCAACCAGAGAATGGCGAGGCGCTACCTCGCTGAAATATTGCTCAGTTTCCACGACAGTATTTAAATCGACACCTGAGAACCATTAAAGCAAATAATTCGCGGAGGAGACTTCAAACAACACGAAGTTCGTAGCCAGATATAAACACTGAAAGTTTGTCGTTAGGGTCCCCATCCGACCCAATTTTTCCGTAAAGCAAGCAAATTGGCACTCTTTGTGGACATTGAAATGTCTCAGATTTCGTCATTCTTTTTTTTTAACTAACAAACTGACATTATATGGTGTTACCTTTCAGAACACTGGGCAAATTTCCCTTGCTTTGATTCAGTTACTATGTACAACGCAGAAACGTTGGCACTGAGCATCGTTCTCTAGAAAAATTAATCTATGTCAAACCTCAAGTTAAGGGCATAATATCGATTTTATCTGGAGCCCGTAGGTTCAGAGGTCCTATCAACGATATGTTCAAGCTTCAGTGTTCAGCTGCCGCAGCAGTATCGTTGTTTGTGTGTTATGGCATATGTTAGTTTCGTACTAACTGTTTGTAGTAAGGGGTGGTTCAATAAGTAATGCACCGCATTTTTTTCTCCTCCAATTTCGGTTGAAAAAATGCGGAATTTGTTGTGGGACGTCGTGAGATATTCCCCCGTCAGCCCCTGTAGTTTCACGATGTTCCAGCACGTGGCGGTGCTATACGTAACCTTCAAAATGGCGTTTGTAACAGAGGTGTGTTCCAAGCATAGAGCTGTCATTGAGTTTCTTTTTACGGAAAACTAGAGTGTCGCAGATATTTATAGATACTTGCAGAATGTTCGCGGAGACCTGGCAGTGAACAAAAGCACGGGGAGTTATTGGGTGAAGCATATGTCACCATCGCAACTATGCCGTGTAAACACTGTTCCATCTCCCGCGTGCCGGCCGGCCGCACACACCTCTGACTCCTACAATTTCGGAATGGATATTCGTGGAAAGCTTCTATGGGACCAAACTGCCGAAGTCGTCGGTCCCCAGACATACACACTACTTAATCTAACTTAAACTAACGTACTCTATGGACAACACACACACCCATGCCAGAGGGAGGACTCAAACCTCCGAGGGGGGGAGTCGCGCGAACCATGTCAAGGCGCCCCAGACCACGCGGCTTCACCGCTCTGCGAGTTTTGAAATGTACGGCCAATGTCGTTCGAGATGATCGACGGATCACAATCAAACACCTCGCTGCATAACCGAAGATCACTGTTGGTAGTGGTTACAGAAAACTCAGGAAACTTCATAGGACTGCTCTTTCTCATCCACGCTGCAGCCAGGATCTCGCACCTTCCGACGTCCATCTGTTCGGCTCAATGAAGGGCACACTCCACGGGAAGCAGTACTGGATGATGGGGAGATTACTGATGGAGCGAGACGTTGGCTACGACGTCGATCAGTAGAGTGATAGTATGCGAGCATACAGGCCCCCCCAATAAGGTGGCGTACGCCCGTTGGATTCAACGGGTTATGTTGAGAAATAGGGTTATGTAGCCAAAAGAATGGGGAATAATATGGTGTTTTGTAATCCTGAATGAAACCTACCTTCTTTCAGAAAAAATGTTTTGGCTTACTTAGTAAACACTCCTCGTACTTGCATCGATCACTTTGGTAGTGCAATATTTCCTATTTG
This sequence comes from Schistocerca nitens, assembly GCF_023898315.1. Taxonomy (NCBI): domain Eukaryota; kingdom Metazoa; phylum Arthropoda; class Insecta; order Orthoptera; family Acrididae; genus Schistocerca; species Schistocerca nitens. The sequence goes on along the minus strand of NC_064618.1, from coordinate 636,313,249 downwards.
CGTCATGGAGAAACGTAAATGTAAACTAAAGAGTAAGTTACTGCAATATTTTCCGTTCTTAAAAGACAGGGTAAGAGTGATGACTGCACAGCTTGTGGTACGAAATGTAGCATTCGTCACAGAGGACGAACTGATATTACAACTCCTATGAAAACAAACCGATAAGAACTTGGCCGGCCGCTGGTGGCCGAGCGGTTCTGGCGCTACAGTCTAGAACCGCGCGGCCGCTACGGTCGCAGGTTCGAATCCTGCCTCGGGCATGGATGTGTGTGTTGTCCTTAGGTTAGTTAGGTTTAAGTAGTTCTAAGTTCTCGGGGACTTATGACCTCAGCAGTTGAGTCCCATAGTGCTCAGAGCCATTTGAACCATTCGATAAGAACTTGTTATTGAAAATAAAACAACCTATCGGTGAAGACAGTTACAGACATTGGAATAAGACTAGCAACGCAAATAACTGATTTGGATATCACATTGTGATGAATAACTGGTGAATTAGCTTCATGGATTGCATCATATTGCACAAAATTACACAATCAGCAGTCTTCATAATCTCAGACTGAATTAAATTCATTTATAACGAACATAATTGCATCATTTGCCATGGAACAACTAATCCATGATCTTGAAATAGCCAATCTATTTAAATTACTATTCATTCTTTCAGCCGCACAGCCGGCCGCGGTAGCCGAGCGGTTCTAGGAGCTTCAGTCCGAAACCGCGCGACTGCCTCGGGCATGGATGTGTGTGATGTCCTTAGGTTAGTTAGGTTTAAGTAGTTCTAAGTTCTAGGGGACTGATGACCTCAGATGTTAAGTCCCATAGTGTTCAGAGTCATTTGAACCAGATGCGGAGACTTCAATCTGGAACCTGTATTGATTGTTTATCGAAAGATAGGTACCTTAGTTCTTACCAAGAGCCTATTCTACCAACTTCAATTCAAAACCAGTAACATTTGCGTTGTAATTGATTTGTATACCCAGTAATGCTTACTGATACCCTATTTTGAACAAATATGTCAGTAGTACGTCTGCATGACTGAAAATTCCATCCTGCCTTTTTACCACTGGTCCTAAATTTTTGTACAATATTTTGAAAAATGACTGGTTTTGCTTAAAATATTTTGGGAACACTACATTTCATTAAACTGTGTATTTCAGTGCCGCAGCGTGAACGACGATAAGCACGAGGCCATGAGAGCGCCTGATATGGCCTCCTCGTGACGAAACGCCACTAACTAATGAGACGTCCGTCGCAGTGATGGAGTAATTGCTTGTAGCTCGACCACTGGTGCGTGCTGATAGCCGCCAGTGGGTCAGATATTTCCGTGATAATGTCGTGCCGGGTCGCCTGCGTTTGGAATGGGAACTAGATACATCGGGTGCGAGCTGGAACAGCGGCCCGTACTGTAACTGCGCGGCTCTTTCATTTTGATTAATAGCTGCCTGTAACTGAAACTGCTATCTATTATCCTGCTGCACGCCTTTGATAACATAGGCACAGAAGAAATCATATGGTGTCTGTTGTTTCGGACATATCCGAATGAACAGACACCACATATACAGTTAAGGCGACTATGACCAATTATCCCTTCAGTGCAGATGCACACCATTCTCGAACTGTATCGGCGAAACGCCGCTAGTAATGAGGATAATGAGCAGGAGTAATACGTCAGTAGTGTGCGGATAAGCTGGGAATTTGTGTCTGACGAAAGGCGTGCTAGGGTAGTCCCTACAGTTCGAATGATCACTGTAGGCGGTGGTCAGAGCATGTGACAAATAAGCAGGAGACCCGTGTTTGAATCCCAGTCCGGCACAAATTTTCAACTGTCTCTACTGACGTAAATCAGTGTCCATTAGCAGCTACATGTAATTAGTTTGTGTCTAGACACAAGAAATCGCCGTAGCTGCTGCTAAGCGTATGTACTCAGGAATCCCCGCAAAGCAGAGACAGCCTTTATTGTTCATCCCACCGCTAGGCAGAGCTTCGAGTTTATAACAGCTACTGGACTATAAGAACGTAATCTTCTGCGGCGGGTGTCATAGTGATTACAATTCTTCTGGGTATTATGCCGCGTCATTGCTAAAAACTAACAACAATAATAAACTAAAACCGACGTTTCGGCCGAATTGCAACGGCCTTCTTCAGGGCACGACTGGTTTTGCATGGGAATAGGTGCTTCTATTTATTACAGACTATCGATGTCTGTTTTACAATAGTGACGTCAGACATCGATAGTCTGTAATAAACAGACCTATCCCCATGCAAAACCAGTCATGCCCTGAGGAAGGCCGTTGCAATTCGGCTGAAATATCGGTTTTAGTTGTTAGTTTTAGCAATGACGCGTCATAGTACCCAGAAGAATTTTAATCAGCTACTAGACTGTATGAGCCGGTATTAACTATCCGAGTGTTTACCTGGGCAAAAAAGGTTTGATCTCATTAGATACTGGACACAAGCTAATATTGGAGAAGTACATTCTAAGACAAAAAATGCCGCACCACGAGGGAATTATCCGAAAGGGGGGGGGGCGAATCGGCAGATGTGACGTACATTTACAGACAAAGAGATGAATACAGTTTCAGAAAAATTGGACTATTATTCAGGAGAAAGAGATTAACAAATTGAACAAGTCAATAACGCGTTGGTCCGCCTCTGGCCCTGATGCAATTATTATTCGGCTTGGCATTGATCGATAGAGTGTTGGACGCGCTTCTGCGGCATATCGTGCCAATTTCAGTCCAATTGGCCCGTCAGATCGTCAAAAACACGAGCTGGTCGGAGCGAGCGAGCTGCCCAGAAAACTCCAAGCGTTCTCAAATGGAGAGAGATCCAGCGACCTTGCTGGCCAAGGCATTACTTGACAAGCACGAAGGCAAGTAGTAGAAACTCTCGCCATGTGCCGGGCATTATCTTGCTGAAAATCCAGGATGGCATGCCACGAAAGGAAACAAAATGATGCGTAGAATATCGTTGACGTACTGCTGTGCTTTAGCGGTGCCGCGAATGACAATCAAAGGGGTCTTGCTATGAAATGAAATGGCATCCCAGACCGCCCATCACTCCTGGTTGTCGCCGGTTGGGGTGGCCGAGCGATTCTAGGCGCTTCATTTTGGAACCGAGCGACCGCTACGGTCGCAGGTTCGAATCCTCCCTCGGGAATTGATGAGTGTGATGTCCTTAGGTTAGTTAGGTTTAGGTAGTTCTAAGTTCTAGGGGACTGATGACCTAAGATGTTAAGTCCCATAGTGCTCAGAGCCATTTGAACTTATGGTTGTCGGGCCGCATAGAGGGCGACATCCATGTTGGTATCCCATCTCTGTCCGTGGCGTCTCCAGACACGCTCTTCCTGGTCATCGTGGCTCAGTTCAAAGCGCGTCTCATCACTGAAGACACTTCTACTTCAGTCAGTGAGATTCTAGGCCTAAGACTAGTTTGGTGACGCCCAGGACAGCGGTGAGATACGCCCGGCAGTCCGACGGACAACCAGGAGTGATGGCCTGGGAGACCCCCCCGCCCCCCCCCCCCCCCGGTTTTGTTTCCCTACATGACACACTATCTTCTATTTACATTTCAGCAAGATAATGCTCGCCCGCACACGACGAGAGTTCCTACTGCTTGTCTTCGTGCTTGCCAAACTCTCTTGCCAAGCTCCCCGTATCTCTCTCCAACTGGTCCAACTGGGAACGTTTGGAGCTATATAGGCAGGGGCCTCCAGTCATCTTGGAATTTTGACAATACAACGCGCCAATTGGACAGAATTTGGCATGATATCCCTCAGAAGGACATCCAACAACTCTAGCAATCAATGCCACGCCTGCGTAATCCGGTTCTAGGCGCTTCAGTCCGGAGCCGCGCTGCTGCTACGGTCGCAGGTTCTAATCCTGCCTCGGGCATGGATGTGTGTGATGTCCTTAGTTTAGTTAGGTTCAAGTAGTTCTAAGTCTAGGGGACTGATGACTTCAGATGTTAAACCCCACAGTGCTTAGAGCCATTTGAACCTGAGTAATCACGTGTTTGTCTGTACATGCACATCACATCTACCGATTTCCGTCCCACTCGTATGATTCCTTCGTGATGCATAGGTTTTTTTTTTTCCTTACTAGAGTATAATTCGCTAGTGTCTTTCCTCAAATCTTGCCACTTGCCGTAAGCGGCTCAGAGAAGCCACAGAAAACTTTCATCGGGAGAGCAGGATGGAGATAGAACCGTCACATTATAGAATGTGAATCCCCAGTCTTACTTACTGTTCCAACTCGCTTGGTATGTTGGGTTAGGGATGCCTATTTGAGCGAAGGGCATGAACAGGAAACTTTGCACCAAACCTTACTCAAAACTGAGACATACCATGAACCAAAAAGAGAGACGAACTGCCTGTCGCTCTCGCACTCTCTCATCCTCTCACACTATATGAGACAACATAAAAATCAAGCAAATAAGATTCTGCATACAATTCGCCACTGTTGGTAGCAGCTTTTCAGTTTTTTGCACTTATTACCCCCAAGTGTGCAATCTAAGCTAACAACATTTACTGTCAAGTGCAGTGTATAATGTACCAAGGGCTTTGCCACAGTGATAACACCGATTCCAGGCAGGACACCGAAGTTAAGAGCTGTCGGGCTTGGCTAGCACTTGGATGGGTGACCGTTACGGTCTGCCGAGTGCTATTGGCAAGCGGAGTGCATTCAGCCCTTGTGAGGCCAATTGAGGAGGTACTTGACTGAGAAGAAGCGGACCCAGTCACGAAAGCTGAAAGCTGCTGAGAGAGCAGTGTGCTGGCCACATGCCGCTCCATACCCGCATCCACTGACGCCTATCATCTGAGGATGACTTGGCGGTCGGTAGGTACCGTTGGGCCTTTCGAGGTCTGTTCGAACAGAATTAAGTGTATAATGTAAACATGATTCGAAAAAAATCAAAATTTTATTGAATCCATAGTAACTTCACAAAAATTATAATTTCAAGAATGACGTAAATAGCATGAAGAGAACATTTCGATTGGATTGGCTGCCATCATATCCGTGATTTGTTTATTATAAAGCAGCTTTGTAGGCCGTGAGTGCAATTTTGACCACATACAACACATAACACTTATCATGGTGTTTTCATCAGCCGTCCTTCACCAGTTTCAGAAAGTTTTAGGAATCTACAGAAATACTCATGAATTTTGAAGGGCATACAGATGCACTTGAAAAGTCAAGCAATTTTGTGGTTGTTACAACAAACAGAACCAGGAGTATAGAACAACTCGTCGATAAAAACTCTGCGGAATAGTACAAATTAACTGCGCTAAATTGAAATCAGTTGTTTCTTGCATATTGTTTTTGTGCAGTACATGACTTGCCTTTAAATAGAAAAGCAAATTCAGATTCTGTTTTTGATGATTTGTTGCAATTTCGAGCGCAGTCAGGTGGTGGAACATTGTGAAAACATTTTGAAAGTGACCCTAAAAATGCCGCTAACATTTCATGTAGTACCCAAAACGATTTGGATTTTGAAACAGATTGTGTTGTTTTATATTAAGTATTATCCTACTGGTTGTGCGTGACAGGAATCGTGATGTACTGTAGTTCCAACATAAGTCGATTTGACGATCGTTCTTAAAGTTGTGGTAGTAGTTCAAAAGCACCAACTTTGAGAAATGTTATCCACACGAGAAACGAAATTTTTAATGTCAGGGAAACAGGAGGATAGGGTTTAGGATGGAACGAAGAAAAAATAACGTAAACGGTGGGAAAAAGTAAAATCTGAAAATGTAACTGTACTGTTAGTTTGTTTATGTTTGAAACGTTAGCCAAGTTCTAGAAGTACTACATAATAGATGAAGTAGAAGTTTCTGTTTTCTTATTAATGTGTCTAAATCTCCTAAAGTTGCGTCAGTATGTAGTACACATATGGCATACTATCTAGACAAAAGTACTGTGTAAATACGGCAACCTATGCACCTCAAGGTATTGGTATAGGGGTATGAGAAATGCGACATGAAGGAATAATCAGAGATGACCGATGTTAATGTTGAGGACATCGTCTTTGGTGTCATTAGGCTGAATGAAGACAGTCGCTTTGATGTTTAAGTCGAACAGAACGAATATAATTCTGTGGAACTTTCTAGCAGACATCAAAACTGCGCGAGGCCGATATCCAACACCTCGGTGTTTTGAGAAATCATTCTACTCGTACATCTTGTACACATAAAACTAAACACGAACATTTACGTCGATGGTCCAAATGACCTGGATAAGGGGTCAACAATGAGCAGTCGGTTACTACGGGTATACACAGTGATTCAGCTGCCCCTACCTCTGGGTGTTATGCATCCCGTAATGCTATCAAATACCTCGCTCGTGAAGTGCAAACTACACTATTGGCCATTAAAATTGCTACACCACGAAGATGACGTGCTACAGACGCGAAATTTAACCGACAGGAAGAAGATGCTGTGATATGCAAATGATTAGCTTTCCAGAGCACTCACACAAGGTTGGCGCCGGTGGCGACACCAACAACCTGCTGACATTAGGAAAGTTTCCACCCGAATCTCATACACACAGCAGTTGACCGGCGTTGCCTGGTGAAACGTTGTTGTGATGCCTCGTGTAAGGAGGAGAAATGCGTACCATCACGTTTCCGACTTTGATAAAGCCTATCGCGATTGCGGTTTATCGTTTCGCGACATTGCTACTCGCGTTGGTCGAGATCCGATGACTGTTAGCAGAATATGGAATCGGTGGGTCCAGGAGGGTAATACGGAACTTCGTGCTGGATCCCAACGTCTTCGTATCACTAGCAGTCGAGATGACAGGCATCTTACCCGCATGGTTGTAACGGATCGTGCAGCCACGTCTCGATCCCTGAGTCAACAGATGGGGACGTTTGCAAGACAACAACCATCTGCACGAACAGTTCGACGACGTTTGCAGCAACATGCAGACCATGGCTGCGGTTACCCTTGACGTTTCATCACAGACAGGAGCGCTTGCGATGGTGTACTCAACGACGAACCTGGGTGCACGAAAGGCAAAACGTGATTTTTTCGTATGAATCCAGGTTCTGTTTACAGCATCACGATGGTCGCATCCGTGTTTAGCGACATCGCGGTGAACGCACATTGGAAGCGTGTATTCGTCATCGTCATACTGGCGTATCACCCGGCTTGATGGTATGTGGTGTAATTGGTTATACGTCTCGGTCACCTCTTGTTCGCATTGACGGCACTTTGAACAGTGGACGTTACATTTCAGATGTATTAGGACCCGTGACTCTACCCTTCATTCGATCCCTGCGAAACCCTTCATTTCAGCAGGATAATGCACGACCGCATGTTGCAGGTCGTGTACGGGCCTTTCTGGATACAGAAAATGTTCGACTGCTGCCCTGGCCGGCACATTCTCCAGACCTCTCACCCATTGAAAACGTCTGGTTAATGGTGGCCGAGCAACTGGCTCGTCACATTACGCCAGTCATTACTCTTGATGAACTGTGGTATCGTGTTGAAGCTGCATGGGCAGCTGTACCTGTACACGCCATCCAAGCTCTGTTTGACTCAATGCCCAGGCGTATCAATGCCGTTGTTACGGCTAGAGGTGGTTGTTCTGGGTACTGATTTCTCAGGATCTATGACCCCAAATTGCTTGAAAATGTAATCACATGTCAGTCCTAATATAATATATTTATCCAATGAATACCCATTTATCATCTGCATTTTTTCTTGGTGTAGCAATTTTAATGGCCAGTAGTGTAATTTGAAAACGCATCTCAGTACAAAAATTTAACTATGTTAAATTTTCTTCAAATATGTCCTGTTCATTTTTTCTGTCAGACTAAGAGTTTGCACGTAGGGAGCGAGAGAATATGAATATCTTGCGCGTGGTATAGAAAGGCATTACGGGCTGCGTAAAACCTACCGGTAGAGGCAGCTGAATCACCCTGTACAATGTATGCTGCACACGGACAGCGGGTTGGTTGTTATTCGTTTCTGTCACAATTTTGCGAGCGCGTGCGCGCGTCCTTCAACAGTCGTGTTGCCCTCACGCTAGCTGCAGTGCTCGACGCGGGAGCCGGCAAGGCGCACGCGCAGAGGGGCCGCCGCGCGCCGACTGCGCCAATTACAGATAACGAGGAGGAGACATGGCGCCGCTCCTGCGACGCTCGGTTGGTGCCGGCAAATTGGCTGTCTGGCCGCGATAGCGGGCCGGCGTGCGTCATACACGCAGGCGCGTCGCGGGGTTAACGGCCCGTCGACGGCGGGCTCATTAAGGACCGAGAGTCCGCGAATGATAACTGGAGACATCACGCTGTTCGTGGAGGGTCGACCAACCAGTCTAATGAAACAGTCAACCAAAAGTTTCGTCAGCGTTGGGAAGCCTGTTTTGGTCGCTTCCCTGTTGGTCTCCAAAATGGTTTTTTTCTGTCTGGTTTATTTAGATATCTATTTATTTATCGTATGGTGTTTCAAGTACACGATAGTAAATTAAATGAAAATTTCCAATTGTGAAACCAATCAAGAGCACTTTGACGCACTTAATGTAAAGTCCTCAGATCATCGTCAAATGCTCGAAGTGTGTACTCCTTAACGCACCTTCACCCCACAGTCGCAGTCAGCAGATGGACGGAAACTATAGGTGTAACTATATCTTCTTTCGCCAGTCATAATGCGGCTCAGCCTCAGCCAGATTTGGCGTGATACTTCGAATCCCTCGACCTTCTCTGTTGGATCTTCCAGCGTTGTCACCATTTGGGGTTCATGTCAGAAGAACCGATAGTTTCTAAATCAGCCCAGGGTAGTTTGCTTGATTTCAGATGAGTTGTTGGTGGATCTTGTAGGGCATCATACAATGGAGAGTTCTTATGTGTTGTTTGAATGTCAAGGACCGATCCAGAGTGTTTTCTAGATACACTGGATTGTAGTTATGTGGTACTTCAATCCCACTGAAAGTCATTTGTGGCCTCCTTTGGGCTTTTTTATTATTTAGGTGGACTGCTGTAACCTCAGTTTCATTTAGGTTAGAAGTAATAATTCAGTTTCGTCAGATCACTTGTCAGCACACTCTCACAGTGCATCAAGCCTTTACTCTGGAACACTAATGCTAGGTTATCTGCATACCGGATTTTAATGAAGTCTTTGGCATATCACGGATATACGCGAGAAATGAATAGGTTTCGCTTACTGCCTACAACTTTTGGCCTAATGGAGCAGTCCCAAGAACTGTTGAAAGCAAGGGACAACATGAAGCCTACGCCAACCACTTACGATTCTACCGATTTTTTTCTGAATTTGTTCGACGTCTGCTGTAATGAGCACTTGATAAGGACTCCACACGGCGGAGCAGTGGTCTAGAACTGGTGTTACCGTTCGTCATCCCTGCTATTGATTAGGTGTTTGTCCCTTTTCAATTGCACGCCCGTAGATCTTGTTGTCGTTTTCTGTCCGAAGGACTGGTTTGATTCAGCTCTCCATGCTAGCCTATCCTGTGCAACTCTCTTCATCCCTGCACAACTAATGCAATCTATTAGGTTGGTGCGTAAGTTCGTGGAGTTTTCATTTTACCTTTTGGTATTCCGGTTCCTATGAGTTTATTTATTATCAGTTTTTATTTGTAGTTCACTGCTGCTGTTTAAGTTATCATTTTGTTCAAATGGTTCATATGGCTCTAAGCACTATGGGACTTAACATCGGAGGTCATCAGTCCCCTAAACTTAGAACTACTTAAACCTAACTAACCTAAGGACATCACACACATCCATGCCCGAGGCAGGATTCGAACCTGCGACCTTAGCAGCAGCGCGGTTCCGGACTGAAGCGCCTAGAACCGCTCGGCTGTCATTTTGTCATTTGGAGATAGTGGGGCTGAGAAAATGGAGTGACAAGTGGAGAAATCGGAACATTTCCGATATATTCTTTCGTTTCAGTTCAATAGCGGGGTAACAGCAGTGGAAGCAATCAGAAACATTTGCGCCGTGATGGGGATAATGCCATTGGACAGAGCACCGCAAAACAATGGCTTTCTCGTTTCAAGGAGGATCATTTTGACGTTAGTGACTCTCCACGTTCAGAAAGACCTTCGGGATTGATGAAGATCGGTTAAACGATTAACCCACAATGATCCACGTCAGTGTACTTGTGAAATGACAAATGTTATGAACTATGATCATTCCATCATCGAGCGATATTTGCATGGAATGGGGAAGGCTAATAAACAGGGTGTATGGGTGCCGCATGCTCTAAACCAAAATGACAAAAATCAGATGGTGGCCATATATGCATCTCTGCTTGCTAGTCAACTGGCTTGTGAGCAGTACCGACCATATCTATCCTGTATCTCTACTGGTGACGAGAAACGGTGTCTTTATGCCAATACAAGGAAAAGACAGGAATGTTTGAGCCTAAGCAAAATAGCAACTCCCAGTACAAACACCTGCGCGCATTCACAAAAGATACTTTTATTTAATAAAATTGCACCCAAATAGCCATATACAGTTACTTTGCTTAATATTTTACATTTACATTTTACATTTTTGCATATTCATTTATCGATTTCACTCTTTTACTGCACAGTTCTATGTGATATCGTTCACAGGCTTCGTTACACAGTTCACATACACATGTTGCGGTTGGGTCATGATAAGTTTTGTTCTTGCAGATTAGATGATGAAAGCCGTGAATAGAAAGTCTAGTTACGACATGTCGCTGTTCGAAGTTTGGTGCTGTCCATGAGCGGTTCGTCATTGCTTCGGTGCCATAAAACTCTGGCCATATTTTTTCTCGTTTGTCCTCCATGATCTTCAGTTGCTTTCTGGAAGCCCTGGTGTGTGGCATCATATATCGAAGTCTCATGTCTTCAATTAGGAATGTCTCTCTCGCTAGCAGGTACACTAGTCTAGATCTTGTTGTCTTTGAGAGACCTAGTGCTCTTTTTAGATAGGTCGATTTTACCTTTTCTAGTGTTTCTAGATTTTTTTCTGTCAGGTGGTCACATATAGCCTCCATCCCATAGGCCAGGATTGGCAAGATTTTTGTGTTGAATAATTTCATGGCTGTTTCTAGACTGAGTAGGCGGATGTTTTTGATGTCCTGTATTGCTATTATTGCTTGGGCTGCACGTTCTGTTGTATGTTTTGTGACAGAACAAAATATACTGCGAATTGCTTCCCCGTGGTGTAACCGTCACTGCTGATATTTACTGTCAATAACTGAGACGTCTTGCAGACGCAATCCAAGAACAACGAGCAGTATGTGTGTTAGAGTGATGCTACTCCACTATAACGCCTGCCCGCATTCTGCTAGCCTGACAAAAAACGTTATACAGGAGCTGAATTGGGTAGTCATTCTCCACCCATCGTATTCACCTGATCTTGCGCCCCCAGACTTTCACGTTTTCCACTCTCTGTCGGACAATATTCAAGGAACTTCCTTTCCGTATGAAAATGCGTTCCGAATATGACTCGAAGAGTTCTACGCCTCAGAACCACGTGATTTCTACAGTCGCGGAATCTAAAAGTTACACCAGCGTTGCCAGACTATTGTAAACAATGAAGAATAATGTGCTGTTGATGACTAAAATCTCTGTCATGTTTATCCGACTTATGAAAAAACGCTACGAACTTATGCACCAACACAATATATCCATTTGATCCTGCTTGCTATAGTCAAGCCTTGGTTTCCCTCTACGATGTACAATTCGGTACATCAGCATTTGTTATTCCATCCATCCATGTAATCTCCAGCATTCTTCTATAGCACAACATTTCAGAAGCTTCTGTCTTTTTCTTGTCTGCACTTCCTATCGCCCACGTTTCACTGTAGACAAAAACCTTCAGAAAAGAATTCCTAACACCTAAATTGATATTAGATATCAACAAATTTTCCTTATTCACGAATGCTTTTCTAGCTATTTCTAATCTACATTTTATATCCTCTCGCCTTCAACCAATGTCAGTTACTTTGCTCCCCAAATAGCAAAACTTGTCTACATTTTTAGTGCCTCATATACTAATCTAGTTACCTCAGTATCGCTTGATTTGCTTCGACTATATGCGAATAATCGTGTTTTACTTTCCCTAATGTTCATTTTATAACTTCTTTTGGAGACACTATCCTTTCCGTTCAACCGTTCTTCTAAGTCCGTTGCTGTCCCTGTCTATAAACGATGTCTCACTCTCTTCAATGTTGTTGCTTCCATTTCTGACACTTCCAGTCTTACAACTACAGACAGGTTTCCGTAAGAGTTGTAGACAGCCTTTATCTCCCCGAAATTTACTCGTGGTTCATATAGGATGTAAGAGAGTGATGTACATTGTTCGCCCAAAAAGTTCCGAGACTGATTTTATCCCTGGCGTATAAGCTCCATCAGTAGGGTTGTCATTTTTTTATATAAGAAGTAAGGGACATTCACCTAAAATACGGGATTTTTCACAAAAATAAGAACAGTTCATAACTACTTGGAGATTAAACATTAGTTACGAATTTCAATTACATTGTAATTAATTTAATCAACAGAATGAGACAATTATTGAAATTAGTAAAAGAAATTAAATTACACCCTCTTAACAGTAAATAACGCCCAGTGCATTAGGTACGACAAAACATGCAGAAAAAAACATAGAACTACCTTGTATGCAAGTATTAAAGCAGAGACCTAGAAGCGAGGGAGAGGCTTCGTCCGCCGTAGCCCTCAGAGGTTCATAGCCCAACAGGTCACAGCAATCCACCCAACCCACACCGAACCAAGGGTTATTGTGCGGTTCGGCTCCCAATGGAACACATGTGAAGGTTCTTTTTACAGTTTCCTTCGATTATAATGGGACAGTGCATCATGAGTTCCTGCCTTACGATCATACGGTCAATAAGGAATACTACCTGGAAGTTATGCACCGTTTGCGTTAAGCCGTCCGAAGAAAACGACCGGAAACGTGGCAAAATTATTCGTGGAAATTGCATTACGATAATGTTCCCGATCACGCGTCAATGCTTATTCGTGATTTTTTGGAACCATTATGTTGCCTCAGACACCGTATTCGCCGGACTTGACCCCCAGCGAGCCGGCCGCGGTGGTCTAGCGGTTCTGGCGCTGCAGTCCGGAACCGCGGGACTGCTACGGTCGCAGGTTCGAATCCTGCCTCGGGCATGGGTGTGTGTGATGTCCTTAGGTTAGTTAGGTTTAAGTAGTTCTAAGTTCTAGGGGACTTATGACCTAAGATGTTGAGTCCCATAGTGCTCAGAGCCATTTGAACCATTTGAACCCCCAGCGACTTCTTTCTATTCTCAAGGCTGAAGAGAACCGTGAAAGGACGTCGTTTTGCCACCACCGGTGAGATAAAACAGAACAGCTGAACTATCTGAATGCCATAACGAAAAGTGAGTCCCAGAACTGTTTCCAAGATTGGAAAAAGAGCTCGCACAATTGTATTATATCTGAGGGGGATTACTTTGAAAGGGACGAAGTTGACATTGATGAATAAATAAAGATTCTTTAAGAGAAACAAAAATTCCTGTTACTTTTTGGTCGCACCTCATATAAATCCTTAATTACTGATATTATACAAAAGATTGCTTAGAATAAAAAAAGATAACAAATTAAATCCTTTTTCGTTGTGATGTATTTTACGCTTCAAAGCAACAAAGCAATATTCATGGAACATGCCTCTTTGTTTAAAATTCTGGCAGGGCTGGAAACCGAAGCCGTGGCACACATGTGGTAGGCGAGCATTCTACCACACAGGCACACGATAAGTCGAGAAAAACCGACCACGATTTAGAGTATTAGAGACGGTCGGAAAACTTAAAACTCGATATTCTCGAGAATCTGTGACAGTTGCATCGAGCTGCCTTTCCTGACCGACATTTGAGTTCTGAACTTCACGTACCATAAATGTACAAAAATACGAAAATACTACTGTCGTGTTGTCCCCGCGTGAGACGATGCGACCTGTTAATGTGGATCTACAGCTTGAAAGATGTCGTGTGTGAAAAAAAGAAAAGCAGGAGCGTTTTATCTTCGTCGAGAGCACGGAGTGGGATGAAGGTGTGAAAAGTTGCGTCCCCTTGCGGACCGCGTCGTTATCGCATATTTGTGTCCCGGTGAGGGGGAGGGCCGTAGGACCGCTGATGACGTCGGCGGAACCCCGGCGTCTTGTTGCCGCCCCCCTGAGAGCAGGAAATGAGAGCCGCGGCCACGAGATTACGGCCTGGGGGCGGTGGGGGCGAAGGAAGAGGCGGCTCCGGTGACCGCCGTCCGACTTGTGTGTCGGCCAGGGGCTAAGGTCGCACGTGCCGGCTCCCGAGGCGGCCACAGCACCACCCACTCTGCTCCCGAGATAGGCGACATCAAATGGTGCTGTGTTCACACTAGACGGATCCTCAACACAACAGCTCTTCGCTTATCCCAGTATACAGTGTGGTCCATTGATCGTGACCGGGCCAAATATCTCACGAAATAAGCGTCAAACGAAAAAACTACAAAGAACGAAACTTGTCTAGCTTGAAGAGGGAAACCAGATGGCGCTATGGTTGGCCCGCTAGATGGCGCTGCCATGGGTCAAACGGATATCAATTGCGTTTTTTTTTAAATAGGAACCCCCATTTTTTATTACATATTCGTGTACTACGTAAAGAAATATGAATGTTTTAGTTGGACCACTTTTTTTGCTCTGTAGTAGTCACAAACATATGGCTCACAATTTTAGACGAACAGTTGGCAACAGGTAGGTTTTTTAAATTAAAATACAGAACGTAGGTACGTTTGAACATTTTATTTCGGTTGTTCCAATGTGATACATGTACCTTTGTGAACTTACCTCTGAGAACGCCTGCTGTTACAGCGTGATTACCTGTAAATACCACATTAATGCAATAAATGCTCAAAGTGATGTCTGTCAACCTCAATGCATGCGTGTAACGACATTCCTCTCAACAGCGAGTAGTTCGCCTTTCGTAATGTTCGCACATGCATTGACAATGCGCTGACGCATCGTGTCAGGCGTTGTCGGTGGATCACGATAGCAAATATCCTTCAACTTTCCCCACAGAAAGAAATCCGGGGACGTCAGATCCGGTGAACGTGCGGGCCATGGTATGGTGCTTCGACGAAAAATCCACCTGTCATGAAATATGCTATTCAATACCGCTTCAACCGCACGCGAGCTATGTGCCGGACATCCATCATGTTGGAAGTACATCGCCATTCTGTCATGCAGTGAAACATCTTGTAGTAACATCGGTAGAAAATTACGTAGGAAATCAGTATACATTGCACCATTTAGATTGACATCGATAAAATGGGGGCCAATTATCCTTCTTCCCATAATGCTGCACCATACATTAACCCGCCAAGGTCGCTGAAGTTCCACTTGTCGCAGCCATCGATGATTTTCCGTTGCCCAATAGTGCATATTATGCCGGTTTACGTTACCGCTGTTGGTGAATGACGCTTCGTCGCTAAATAGAACGCGTGCAAAAAATATGTCATCGTCCCGTAATTTCTCTTGTGCCCAGTGGCATAACTGTACACGACGTTCAAAGTCGTCGCCATGCAATTCCTGGTGCATAGAAATACGGTACGGGTGAAATCGATGTTGATGTAGCATTCTCAACACCGACGTTTTTGAGATTCCCGATTCTCGCGCAATTTATCTGCTACTGATGTGCGGATTAGCCGCGACAGCAGCTAAAACACCTACTTGGGCATCATCATTTGTTGTAGGTCGTGGTTGACATCTCACATGTGGCTGAACACTTCGTGTTTCCTTAAATAACATAACTATCCGGCGAACGGTCCGGACACTTGGATGATGTCGTCCAGGATACCGAGCAGCATACATAGCACACACCCGTTGGGCATTTTGATCACAGAAGCCATACAGCAACACGATATCGACCTTTTCCGAAATTGGTAAACGGTCCATTTTAACACGGGTAACGTATCACGAAGCAAATTCCGTCCGCACTGGCGGAATGTTACGTGATACCACGTACTTATACGTTTGTGACTATTACAGCGCCATCTATCACAAAGCGAAAAAAGTGGTCCAATTAAAACATTCATATTTCTTTACGTACTACACGAATGTGTAATAAAAAATGGGGGTTCCTATTTTAAAAAAACGCCGTTGATATCCGTTTGACCTATGGCAGCGCCATCTAGCGGGCCAACCATAGCGCCATCTGGTTTCCCCCTTTGAGCTAGACGAGTTTCGTTCTTTGTAGTTTTTTCGTTTGACGCTTATTTCGTGAGATATTTGGTCCAGTCACTATCAATGGACCACCCTGTAGAATGGTGAAAGTGTCGTTTTTCGAAATACCGTAATTGTTCCCCACTGGGACGTATAAGTATGAAATTTGGCTCGAACGTGCCAATAACCTTTCTCTGTAATGGTACAAAAGAGTGGCGCTTTGCGTCTTCAACCTCCGGTTCCGCTACGCTTCGAACACGAAGGTCTCGACCTGTGCGAAGGAAAGGCCACAGCTCAGAAGTTCATGTGATCTGTAAGGTGGGTAAATGATGTTACATTGGCACCAGATTTAACTGCAATTCTGCTCAGCGCCACAGTGGACGTATAGCACCACGTTTCCAATTGTCATACGCAACCCCTTACCCACTTTTCACCACTTCTTTTGACGCCCCTGCGATGCTGGTCAGAACCGCGACACACACCGGTGAAATCTCGCGGCTTTGTTATGGATGGCCGAGAAAAGCATTTCAGACATACCACCGCTCAGAATCGATACGAAAAGACCTCTGGGGTTGCCATGAAGGGCGTCAGTGAAGCCACAAGTCGACTTTCTGACAAGTCTGGCCACTGCTACAATCACCCCACCGCCCTCCACCCCCTCCAGGGCATTTAAAGCCTACTCTATGGACACTGAGGGGGTGCAACCCCATGAACGTGATCGCAACCTTCTGGACTGTAGCATGACAGCGATGTTTGCTATGCCACACGGGGCGAAACCACTAGGGATCACTCAAAACAGTTCGACGAAGTTTGAACTTGATCTGAAGCAGAATGGTGTTTTTGTGCTTTTTTATACCTTCGTTCTCGCGCTTTCCTAAGGCGAAAATTCAGCATCGACACATGGGTGAATAAAATGGCAAAGTGTCTGTCTGAAACCACTTAGTTCGGCAACACCCTTGTTGCACCGATGCACCTTTGCTGAGCACGTTAAAAATGCAACTGTCAAAAACTTCGACGCCAATTCAACCTTGCGGCTAATCTAGCACCTGGGGGTTACACAACCCCTTCCACACACTTCAGTGGAGCTTGCCTACCTCCATGCGTTAGAGGAGCCGCAAGGCTGAATTGGATGTCGACTTTTCTGACAGTTACATTTTCAACGCCAAATGTATCAAAATTTTATACATTGAGGTGGGAGTTACTGGCAAGATACTGTACCAGCAGTGATCAAGTTTGTTAATTTCCAAAGCAAATTCATAATGGATGATCTCGGTTTAGTAAACATGAGAAGAGAAACAAAAGAAAAACTGTCATCCAGACATATAGAAACATGATATATATTTATATATAACATAAACCATTAAAACTATAATTAGAAGGTAATATATAAAATCTTTTATTTGTCCACTGTGCTTTTTTTGTTTCTAAGTACCAAATAACGCAAAAACAACAGTATTTTTCTCTCTCAACAGACCTGTCTTCTTCGCTGTTACAAAAGACATATTTAGTGATATGTGTTTAAACTATATACTTGTTTATACAGAGGGCAGGTACTTCTTTCGCCCATGTATTTTGAAGTATTATTTTCTTTTCGTTTTCAGGTATACGGGTTCTTTTGTGTAAGAACACTCATATGAAAAATCGTCATGCTTCTTTAAAAGCAAGGAGTAAAGATTAAGAAAACATAAAATCTACTTATGTAACACGAGTGGGAGGGGCGAGAATAGATAAGCACCCAAAGTTAGCAGAGAGAGGAGGAGGAGATTAGTGTTTAACGTCCCGTCGACAACGAGGTCATTAGAGACGGAGCGCAAGCTCGGGTTAGGGAAGGACGGGGAAGGAAATCGGCCGTGCCCTTTCGAAGGAACGATCCCGGCATTTGCCTGAAAGGATTTAGGGAAATCACGGAAAATCTAAATCACGATGGCCGGAGACGGGATTGAACCGTCGTCCTCCCGAATGCGAGTCCAGTCTGCTAACCACCGCGCCACCTCGCTCGGTCAAAGTTAGCAGATGACGTCACCGTCGTTCCTCATACTCGACGGTACATCAAAAAACATTTTACATTCGTTTCACCGACAACGTAACGGATCGTGACGGAACGGAACTGAAATGGGCGTCAACGTAAAGATATTTCGAATAGAAAGTGTCAACGTTCTTGACAGGGCTGTGCAATAGTATTGTCGTCGGCGGCGCACAAGATATTTTGACTCGAGTTGTTGACCCAGAGTGCAGATCGCAGCTTCGAACAAGGTACGTCCACGGGCGCGATTTTTAAAAATGCCGTTACTAGGTTTTGGTTTCTGTGCCCGCAGAGGCACAGTTAAAATAAGTAAAAATTAGGAAGATTAAAGTCTGAAGTCCCCTCGACGAGGAAACGTCACCGGATACCTTAGGGTCTCTCGCTCTAGAAAGTTCTAGTCGAGAACGTATCCCTGCAAAGCCTCATTTGCAATGGAGCTTATGGAAGTGGACACAAGTGACCAATCACTCGCAGACAATTTGTCAGTTTTCACTACCATTTACCAGCGAAGAAGTGTATGCATTGGAGGGAACAAGTAGAGCGTGCCGACCTACCAAGCTGCATTATTAGTTGCCACATGGTTTTATTCAGTACAATGATATTTGTAGGCAGAATGCAAGTCTTAGATGTTCAGATAGGACAATTTTGCTTGTCGAGCGCACTGTTTTTGAAGAAGCAAGCAAAATAGGGTAGGAAAAGAATAATTTATCTGAATATGTACGTAAGCTACGCGTGAAACGCGTGGAAGTAATGCACATGACACTGAATTGCAGCTCCGGCGAAACATTTTGCACATAATATAAGTCGTCGCTTTTCGCTGGTTTCTCATTACAACGAAAGGAAATTTAAACGCAGAACACTAATTACCGACTAGCAGTATAACCAGAAGGCAACGTCTTTGCCGCATTGGTAACAGCTAATCGCTGTTGTTCTTGTAGCACTTGGATGGATGACTATCCGGGTTTTTCGAGCGCTGTTGGCAATTGCAGTGCGCTCAGCCCTCATAGAGGGCCAAATGAGGAGCTACTTGATTGAGAAGTGGCTACAACGGGCGGTAGAGCGACGTGCTGACCACATGTCCCTGCATATCCACATCCAGCGACGCGCATCAGCTGAGGATGACACGGCGATCGGTCGGTAGCGTTGGACCTTCTGAGGCCTGTTAGAATGGAGAACATAGTCAGAAGCCAGGCGAGCATTTTCACTCGGTGATTAAAAACTAGAGGCACTTACGTTGGCAACAGTTTTGCATTTCCATACCTGCTGCATCACATGAAGTTACTGATGTCTGCAGTTCACTTTACTTCAATGACTAATGTACACAGTAGCGTTGCATTCAAAGATATAATAACGATAATAACAGTAAAGTATGATTAATGAAATGTGAAAAACATATACAGCCTGTCACGCGGTGTACTTCATAAAATCTGCTGTACCGTTGATACAGGGGTTGTTACACAAAAACCCCTAAAATGACAGTGGCACATCACCCAAGTAATTGTAGCTGCCATAAACGTAAGCAACGTATGTATTTGTAAGAGTTTACATTGAACTAAGTTTATTGTGCTGTTTTTTTTTTCATTTTTTTTTTAATACAGTGTGTCCTACATAAAATCGGTACGCCTCACGGCTGACATTCAAGTAACAATGAACTAACTGAAGAAGAATAGATATTAGTAACGTTAAAAACATGTAGTTACCTGTTTGTAGAAAATACTGGAAATGGTAACCATCGGCATCCAGGCATCGCTGACTTCATGTGATGACGTTACCAGCAACACATCGCAATTCTGCAGGCGTCATGTTGTTAATTTCTCTAGTAATTTCCATATAAGATCGTCTATCGTGCGAGGATGTCGTCAGCATGCACTTAGCTTTTCAGCGAGTTCCATAAACAAAAATCACACGATGTTAAGTTGGGGGACCTTGTGGGTCAGAAGACCTCTACTGACAAGTCTGACTTTGGTGATACGGGCCATACTTTGGTTCGATGTGTGAGCGGTTGCTTCGCCTTATTGGAATATGCATACACCTTCTCTGCATCTATTGACTGTGCATAGAAAGCGTGAAAGGTCTCTAGATGTCTGAGACTGTATAAGGTGTAGTTAAAAAATATGAGTGGAGAGGCTCTTCATGCAGAATATGTGGGTTATCCTGTCATCAATACCTGTAATCCTGGGAGTTTACATAACCTGACTAATGACACCAGGCCTCATCTGGCGTGAAACAAAGCAAGAGGTCCAAGAAACCGTTAGCAATTGATGCTAACAGCCAGTTACAATAATGAACACCTGTTTTCCTAATCCCCCAATTTCAAGTCTTGCACCACACTCGGACTTAGGCTTTTAATTTCATATATTTTAGTACACGATGTACGAGATACACTAACCTGCTACGATAGTCTCCTTACTGACTTTTACTTACATTCATTGATGAAGCCCATCTTTATGTAACACTCCATAATATCAATTCGCCATTCCAATGCAAACTGCCTCATTTCTGTAACATCTCAACAATAAGAACTTCTCACAACGCTGACGCGCGAACACATAGCTGCACTCAACTTTCCGATAAAATACAGCGTAGCCAACTTTCGAGACAGTGTTGCCACTTCACAAGCAATTCGACTAGAGATGATTAACCAGTACGTGATACGTACCGTTTCTATGTGGGACACCCTGTAAAAAGAAATAAAAAGCTAGTTATTATTCACTCCGTTCCCGCCTGATGGAAGTATCTGAGTAATTTATTATTTTTATCGTGTCTCCGTTGGACCTTTGGGTACTTTGGCAGTTTTCTACCCCTCATATATCCTTTTCTTCGGCATTTTTGCTGCCAATCTCTTGAATCCCAGGACCATTTATGATATCTAAGTTCCTCTCTCACCAACAATACATTCTCTTCCGAGCACTCCATCACTCACGAAACTCATGTCAACAAGAAAAACAATTTGTACGAAAAACAGCGGATGAATTCTCTCTGTACTGCTAGTGCCGAAGAGGACGCGAACTTCCTTTGATGGTTCGCCGAAAAACCGACAAACAGTGGAATACGAGAGAGCACCATCGAATGCGAACCGAACACGACCGAATGCTGTTCGCGCTAGCCTACCGTTTACACGAAAGACAATTCTCGTTAGGTTGTGTCCGAAACGGTGTAAACCAAGCTTGACGTTACAACGATCACATGTCACAGTACACTGAGGTGACGAAAGTCGTGGGACACCTCCTATTATCGTGTTCCTTGTGTCCGGCTTAGTGCAGCATTTCGACGTGGCATGGATTCAACAAGTCGTTGGAAGTCCCCTGCAGAAATACTCAGCAATGCCACCTCTATAGCCGTCCATAATTGCGAAAGTGTAGCCGGTGCAGTATGTTGATCACGAACTGACCTCTCGATTATGTCCCATAAATGTTCGATGCGTGGCCAAAACATTTGGAGGAATTGTCCAGAATGTTCTTCAGACCAGTCGCGAACAGCTGTGGCCCGTGGCGTGGCCTACTGTCATCCATAAAAATTCCATCGTTGTTAGGGAACACGATGTCCATGAATGGCTGCACAGTAGCCGAATATGACCACATCCAGTCAATGATCGGTTCAGATGAACCAGAGAATCCAGACCATTCCATGTAAACACAGTGACACCACTAGGGTGAAACTACCAGCTTGCACAATGCCTTGTTGACATGGGTTCCATGGCTTCGTGGGGTCTGCACCACAACGGAACCCTACCATCAGCTCTTCCCAACTGAAATCGGGACTCATCTGACCAGGCCACAGTTTTCCAGTCGTCTAGGGTCCAACCGATATGGTCACGAGCCCAGGAGAGGCGCTGCAGGCGATGTCGTGCTGTCAGCAAAGGCACTAGTCTGCTGCCGTAGCCCATTAACGCCAACGGATACGTTTGTCATACATCCCACATTGATTTCTGCAGTTATTTCAAACAGTGTTGCTTGTCTGTTAGCATTGACAATTCTACGCAAACGCCGCTGCTCTCGGTCGTTACGTGTCGGTCGTCGGCCACTGTGTTGTCCTTGGTGAGAGGATCTAGGAATATTGACTTCCCAAAAGATTTCCGAAACAGGATGTCCCAAGCGTCTAGTTCCAACTACCACTCAGCGTTCAAAGCCTGTTAATTCCCGACGTGCGTCGATAATGACGTCGGAAACCTTTCCACACGCATCGCCTGAGTACAAACGACAGTCCCGCTAATGCTCTGCCCTTTTACACGTTGCGTACGCGATCCTGTATATACGCAAATCGCTATCCCATTACTTTCGTCACTGTGGTTCTGGCTTGCAGCACGTTGCGCAGAATTATTCTGTGTTTCATGTTCGTGAATGTTCCGGAAAGCAGAACTGCTCCAAGGCCAACGAGATCGTCCCGTGTAAAGAGGTGTGGGAGAAGGGGGCGGGGGTGGGGTGGCTGGTTAACAAATGTGCGTGAAACATCAGCATGCGTTCCGCTGGAATGGGCGATTGCAATTTATAGAGCTGTCCCGACCGTCTAACAGATCTTTAGGAGGCCGACAAAAGCCCTGCCGCCGGGCGTTAGTGCGCGGCTGCTTCTATGAGTGCTGGTCGCTAAATATCCGCCACATTACTCACGACTCTGGCTGTCAAGAGCGGCGCGGCGTGTCCAGTGGGAAGACGTAACACTGTTCATCAATTAGAGGGACCGCGAGGACGCGCGCCGCACGGCCGCATCCTCCAGTATTCAAGCCGCGCGTAAACCAGTCGACCACCGGGCTTGTTGCCTGCATAATGGACGCCACCGTCACTTCGCACCGCACGACGATTAGGCCGTAAATGTAACTCCAGTTCCCCTTCACTTCAGCGAGCGGCTGCAAGTAAAAGGCACCAATGCCCCTTGAAGCTACTCCGGTACTCCAAATACGGAGACGAAATACATAAAGGAAACCCGAAGTGCATCGACAAAATATTGCACGCTGTTTATAAATATTTTTGTCTGTTTTGATACAGGGTGTCCCACATAAAACTAGTACACCTCACGTACCGGTTAATCATCTGTAGTAAAATTGCTTGTGAAGTTGAAACACTGTCTGGAAAGCTAGCTATACTGCTTTTTATCGGAAAGTTGAGTGCAACTGCGTGTCGTGTATCAGTTGTGAGAAGCTCATATTGTTGAGTTGTTACAGTTTTGATTAGAACAGCGAACAGATATTGTGGAGTGATACATAAAGATAGCCTCCATCAAGGAATGTAAAGAAATGTTTCAAGTGGAGTATCCTGGTACGAAACTCCCCACGACCAACATTATTCACGATCTTCTCAAGAAATGGAGGACTGCAGGATTCATTCAGAATGTGCAGAGGAACAAGTGACTGACGTGATGACCCCTGAAACAACTGACAGATTTCGCATGGACGTTGCGAAAAGCCCCTGCAAGTCGGCAGGAAGGTTATCGCAGCAGGTTGGTGTATCGCGTACATCGCGTCACCGTGTAGTAAAAGATACAAAATTAGAAGCTCGTGAGGGACAGCAAAGGACTTGGAAGGGCAGTTGAACGGAATTGACATTGTCCTGAAAGGAGGATATAAGATGAACATTAACAAAAGCAAAACAAGTATAATGGAATGTAGTCGAATTTAATCAGGTGATGCTAAGGGAATTAGACTAGGAAATGATACACATAAAGTAGTAGATGCGTTTTGCTATTTGGGCTGCAAAATAACCGATGATGGCCAAAGTAGAGAAGATATAAAATGCAGACTGGCAATGGCATGCAAAATGTTTCTTAAGGAGAGAAATTTTTATAACAGCGAAAATAGATTTAAGTGTTAGGAATTCTTTTCTGAAGGTATCTGTATGAAGTGTAGCCATGTATGGGAGTGAAACATGGACGATAAACCGTTCAGACAAAAAGAGAACAGAAGTTTTCGAAGTGTGGGGCTACACAACAATTCTGAAGATTAGCTGGGCAGATCATGTAACTAATGAGGAGGTACCGAATAGAGCTGGGGAGATAAGAAATCTGTGGCACAACTCGACTAATAGAAGGGATTGGTTGACAGGACACATTCTGAGACATCAAGGGATTACCAGCTTAGTACAGGAGGGAAGTATTGGTGGGTGGGTGGGAGGTAAAAATCGTATAGAGAGACCAAGAGATGAATACGGTGAGGGGATTCAGAACGATGTAGGTTGCAGCAGATATTCGAAGATGAAGAAGCTAGAGCATAGAGTAGCGTGGAGAGTTGCATCAGACCAGTCTTCGGAAGAAAGACCCCCAACACCAACATCGTGTGAATGTTGTGCAAGAGCTCAAATTTGAGGAAAAGAAAAAAAAGAGGTCATTTTTATAAGTGCTGTTAAAATTAATTGCTAACAGTTGCTTGAAACTCTTGCTTTGTTTCAGGCCAGATGTGACCTGGTGTCATTAGTCACGTTACGTTAACTCCCAGAAGTGTAGATACTGGTCGCGGGACAACCCACATATTCTGGATGAAGAATCTCTTCACTCTTAAAAGATAGGTGTTCGGTGTGCACGTTATTGGGCCCATATTTTTCAGTTACACCTCAAACAGTGCCAGATATCTTGAAATCTTTGACTTTTCTATGCACGATTAATAGATGGAACTGAATCAGAATCTTTTTGAAAGTCTAAAGACGAGGAACTGTGTCTGCTTTCACAGTAATTCTAGAGGTGCAGCCACTGCCCCGTTTCATCCGAGGCATCAACGTCCTTCCGCCAGGAGACGCCGGAATAAAAAGGACTGGCGACTCCTCAAGGTTCCAGACAACACGGCCGAATAAGACGGGCAAACCAGTACTGCCTCCCCGCGAGGCTCTGTAGACAATGCAGTAGTATCGCTCGGAACCAGGAGGTAGGACTGTTCAACAAGTTTCAGTATTCGCCGTGCAGCCAACTCACTATCATAATTGATAATGCTAAGCCATCCGTAAATAGCCGCTGCAAGGTGAACGAGACTGGCGTGAATATCTCGGACTGTTTTTGGTAGTTTTCAGTGGTTTTATTAGGCCCGGAAACGGATGTCAGCAAATACGGCAAAGGACAACAGTGATACATTCTTCTTCACCCCCCCCCCCCCCCAAACTCTCTCTCTCTCTCTCTCTCTCTCTCTATCTCTATCTCTCTCTCCCCTCGGTGTGTGTGCGTGTGTGTGTGTGTGTGTGTGTGTGTGTGTGCGTGTGTGTGTG
Source organism: Schistocerca nitens (assembly GCF_023898315.1). Taxonomy (NCBI): domain Eukaryota; kingdom Metazoa; phylum Arthropoda; class Insecta; order Orthoptera; family Acrididae; genus Schistocerca; species Schistocerca nitens. The sequence continues at coordinate 636,287,881 of NC_064618.1, read as the reverse complement.
GTATAAATTAATTACTGAAAATGTGATCACTTAAGGCCTGTCGAGTGGACAGTGGTGTGTTACCAGACGTCACGGTGGGCAGTTTTAAACATCTCAAAAATATGCCAACAAAAAACTAACAAAAATTATACATCAAATGAGCTACTGACGTTTGTCTGAATAAATTATCCAAATTACTTTAATTAAAATCCACTGCAGATTTACGTACATAAGTTGTGAAACAAAACTCAGAATACGAAAATTGTTTCACACACAGATCTGACACACTATTCACCGAAATGTACTTTGTATGTTGTATGATCTAAACACTGATTAATTGTGTACTGATATTGTTCTGTATATATAATGTAACAGTATGACTATGGCCCTGAAATATTCTCGCACGTAACTCGGGACGGTAAAAGTTTTCACAAAAATGGAGCACAGCAAGCAGCCAAAATTTGTAGCCTCCCAACAGTAAAAATATGTATTTCATTCACATTTTGCGTTATCTCCCAATAAATAAATTCAGTAACCTATCAATAATAAAATGTGACTAATCTCTCAATAAAAAATTGTGGCTCAGTTATAACCTTTCAATAACTGACTGTGAATTTAAACTGGTACATTTTGGACGTCAGCAGTGCTGCGTCATGGCCCTGAAAGATCATTCTGAATAAACTGAAAATTCTTACCTCAATAAGGTCGCCGGATAACGCATATATATCTGCTCCTATAAGAAATTTTTCTGGCACAGCCGAGTGCAATGCTGGCCGATAAATTTGTCATGTATAAAAAGAAACAACTGATTTTTCTTTTAAATAATCGGGATGACCTAGGATTGGAGAAATTTGTAAATTCTTTAAATTGAAATGACTGATTGTCAAAGGTTACTTTTTATGAGAAAGATTATTATTAAGAGATTTTTTTTTAAACATTTACATGGGACTTGATATAACAATACTACATATGCGCGAGGCTGCTTTTATCTTATACTACAACGCTCAGGCTCCGCCATCGCTCCCCACGACCGGCCCAGCCAACTCGATACACACGACTGCTAGCTATTACTACTACACAGTTCCTACTGGACACAACACTGCTCTCTGGTCTGAGATTCTCTTATAGCTTACATATCGCAAGCAGCGCGTGATCAATCCATCGAAATTACATCTGCTCGAGTGCGCTAGCAACAAATTCCTTAATCATGGACCTCTTACAGCCTGTAGACCAGAAGGTCGCAGTATCAAATACCGGTCAGACACCGGAATTTTCAGTCTGCATTTACGCTAGCCATCACCTGTTAATGATGTATTGCCAGGGATGACATGTGTTTCGCAATTAACGTTAAACTGTAGGTGTCCTGTCCCTAGTACGAGTGGGTTAAGAACAAGAATTTGCAAACAGATGCTAACAGCCAACTCTGGGGACTCGAAGGAATGCCATATGAATGTACATTTCTTATGGTATTCATAAGAAGTACTGCTGTTGAAATTCAAAGCTGGCTGCAAAAAATGCAGATCAGATGCCAATAAAATTATATAAAGACTATTTCCAAAACTAATTACCCTCGACTTGATACCGATGACCATGCTGTGGCGGCCACCTGCCGGAGTGCGACAGCCGGGTTAGTTCGACCCAAGTCCGCGAGAGTCGCCACCGTCTGTGCCATCTACGTCCCCCCTCGGTGCCGTTTTATGGCCGCCCTTCCGTTACCTGCGCCCTTATCAGAGCAGTCCCGTTTTATGAGCACTTTCCCGTTATTGACACGTGATAAAAAGGGCGCGTCCGGCCATAACGTCTGCCCTGCAGACTGAGTGCAGTCTGGATTTTGTTACCTTGCGCGACTCGCCAAACTTCCTGCAATACACCTATAATTTCCACTGCTTTGGTATATTCTTCGAGAACTAGAATGGACGGTGATGAGCTAGGAAGTGTGAAATGGGAATTTGAACGCTGGAAACGTTTCCCAGGAAGTTCCTAATACGTTCTAAGGTATGCACAGGACGGTTATAATATTAAACCTTCGCCACGAAAACTGTTTACCGTATGGGTAACTAACTTTATAGGAATGATGTTCTGACTGTGTGCTGCAGGATTTGCGTTGTCAGTAATGTTACTGTCATGACTTACAGTTAGACGGCTGTACTGTAACGGCGACGTAGGGTTGAACCGCAAGTGTCAGTCAACACGGATGAGCAGGGCTTTCCTTATGAAGCTGTGTTATCAAAACAAGAGCATAGTGCAGCTGTTCTTCGCGAGTGTAGACGCATTAAAGCAATACGGAAAGATCCTCTCTTTACGCACTGGCGTTGAAGAACATAATTCGGAAGTTCGAATTCACTAGTAATTCGGGAATTGTTCTTAGGAATGGCCGGCGACCAGTTGCGCCACAAGTTGTTGAAGAAGTTACTGTTGCCATGGCTGTGAATGCTTGACGGAATTTCCGATCTTCAAGCAGTGCACGAGCTGTGCCATGACAGCTGAACATTCCATGGTCCACCGTTCGAAAAGTACGGTGAACAATTGTGAAATAGTATCTCCCGTGCGGTTCCAGGCTGTCTTGCATGCCGACGGCCATCACACAGCAACATTTACAACACGGTACATAAACCAGGTACGTAAATTAACAAATGTTACCATCTCATGTGGAAATTAAAATTTGTTTCTTTCGAAGGTTCATTCGTTATTCCTCTTCTACTTGTCCTTACAAATGATTCCAGAAAGTTACGAGGACCTACTACCACTCGTATTTCATGGGGATGCCCTAAAGTAGCGAAAGTTTAATTATGACCATGTATGATAAGAAATGTACTGCACTGCCATAAACGCGACTTGTGTTGAAAAGTAGCTTAAAGTGCTAACAGTAAGGAATAAAGTGAACAAGATTAGTAATATATGTTGAACAATGAGGAAATATCTGAAAAATAAAATAAAAACATACGCGATTAAAAGTCTTACTTGATTGTTGCTCTGTTAATACTATTATACAGAAGTGAATAATGAACGGTAAACAAGAATCGCCGGCCGTTGTGGCCGAGCGGTTGTAGGTGCTTCAGTCTGTACGGTCGCAGGTTCGAATCCTGCCTCGGGCATGGATGTGTGTGAAGTCCTTAGGTTAGTTAGGCTTAAGTAGTTTTAAGTTGTAGGGGAGTGATGACCTCAGATGTTAAGTCCCATAGTGCTCAGAGCCATTTGAACCATTTTTTGGCAAACAAGAATCAAGAAATGCAGATTTCAGAGAAGTGTCAAGTGATGTAAAATTAGAATCGAAAATATTTGTAGCATAAACTGATTAAACATATGAAGTGTAAAAGACGGAGGAAAATGTGGGAATCTAGTTCAGTTTTTACAAAGAATGGATCCCGAAAGGGAACTATTAAAAGTAAGGATATGATACTGGGAAATTGCAGTATATCTGTATAAGAGTTTCATAGAAAAGGCCTGTAGGGCCCATACTTCAATGCCGTTAAAGTGTATCGGACTCATATCACGTCAGACTGACAAGGGAGATCGAGCGTATACAAACAAGTGCTGGGCCAGGCGAGAGACTTTAATAGAAACACTGGAAAATCCTAATTACTCCCCAGTCGACGACAGACGCCGTACATCTCACGAGACACTGCTTAGAAAACTGTAAGAACTGTTCTTTGCCGGCCGCAGTTGCCGAGCGGTTCTACGCGCTGCAGTCTGGAACCGCGCGTCGGCTACGGTCGTAGGTTCGAATCCTGCCTCGGGCATGGATGTGTGTGATGTCCTTAGGTTAGTTAGGTTTAAGAAGTTTTAAGTTCTAGGGGAATGATGATGACCTCAGATGTTAAGATAAAGTACCCTCTATCGCACACCGTGAGACGGGTTGCGGAGCACTGAAGGCAATGGCAAACCACCTCCGCTAGGACCTTGCCTAGTCGGCGGTGCGGGTCCCCCGCATCGTCCCCTACGCTCCTCGGAGTATGGGGCCTCATCATCATCATCGGTGTAGATGTAGAGTTGAGAAAGTAATAGAGTAGAACGTCTTCCAGGAATGTAAGAGGACTGAACCTACGTGTTCACCTGCATCTGTTATTTGCAAAACGTCGTGTATTAACAGAGGTCGCTGCATTTGACTCAAGCTGTTTTTATATTAAAAATGAAGAAATTCCTCCAGCTGTATTTAAGGTGTCGATTTTATTTTGGCAACTAGTTTCAACGTTGTAACAACGTCATCTTCAGGCCCATACACTTGCTGACGTCAACTGCGTGCGGTTGATACTAGAAGTGAGTGCTCCGTGTGGAAGGTGGTTACTGACCATTATCAGCCGAACGCAGTTGACGTCAGCAAGTGTATGGGCCTGAAGATGACGTTGTTACAACGTTGAAACTAGTTGCCAAAATAAAATCGACACCTTAAACATACCTGGAGGAATTTCTTCATTTTTAATATAACTTTATACCAGCTGACGTCCCACTGTCCTCCATTTCAACTATGGATGTACCAAGATGTTTTTCGTGAAGCCGTGCAGATGGCGAGCAGCTTGGCTTCCACCAGTAGCAGACGGACGTCAGCGCTGCTGGTCTCTTAATTTTATTGTATCCACTGTATTATCCGTTTTGTAAACAAGGCTGGCATGCGCAGCGAGTTTATATTTACGCGACCTGTGCTCACCCCCCTGCCTCGCACAGTTCTCCCTCAGCAGAATTGTATCCGCAGGTAGAGCGCGGCAAGGCGGCTGACGCGTGGGCGTGCCTGCCACTGGACAGCCCCGGAGCCTGGCTCGGCTGTGCTGAGTGTGAGTCACCGTCTATAGATCTGTCTCCATAATGGTCACACGAGAGCAGGGACGGACGGCTGTGTAGGAAACGCGGACGCACCCGGCGTCAGCTGTTAGCCCGGCCGTCTTCGTTCCACACTTCCCTTCCTCAAGTCAAGTGCTAACCAAACTAGTTTGCGCAGCTGTAAGACACAAACTGCAAGGTGGCTTGCGGAGTGTAGGTGATAATGTAGACACTGGGCTCGCGTTTGGGAAGACGGTGGTTCAAAAAAAAAAATGGTTCAAATGGCTCTGAGCACTATGCGACTGAAGGGGCCCCGGAACGCCCTATACTTGCAATGTCAAAATAACGCTTATAAATTACATCTTTCCTCACAAAGTATTTGAGGTAGGAAGTTGAACTTTTTACAGATTATTTATTGGAATATGGGTTACAACTTAACACAGCGATTTTACAAAATTTTAGTTCAGTTATTAAAGATGATTTTTTTTTCAATTGTAATGAAAATTCACAACTTTTTTTGCAATTTTTTATTTATATATTCAAAAATATACAGTTCTTTGGAAAAAGGCTGTGTTAAATTATGCAGAAGGTACTGTGTAACATTTACTGAAAGTTTGAAACAAATATGTTTGGAAGATCCTTAGAAAACATGTAATTAGTATGAGAAAATAAAAGTTTTGGGAATCGAGCGACAAAGATTGGATTAACTTTTTAGTGCATTCCAGGTCCATAGGATGGATTATCTTCATCCTCTGCAAACTCCTCTTCCAGCTTCCTCTTGTTCCTCCTCCTGTTTACTCTTGCTTGTATTTCTAGACTCTTTACAGCCCTGTCTGCATCCCGAAGGCGTTCCTTGTCTAAAGCAAGCATCGCTCGTACCATGTTAGAACCTATCTTCATTCCCATATTTCTAAATACCTTGCACCTTACAATGTTGCCATCATTGAAAGTCGCAACAGCATCATACACACCAAAGTGAAGTGTTTCTATTCCAACAAATACAGTCTTGGGGATTCTCGACCATATAACACTATTTACACTTTCATTGGGGTTTTGAGTTTTTCCGTGAATACACTTTTTCAACAGTTCAGGTGCTGCTAAGTCTCTGAAAATAGGTTTTATCACCTCAATTATTGCATGAGGCAGACTATGCTTATGAGTGTACACTTCACCAGTTAGCAAGCCTTTGTTATATTTACACCAACTGTCTCCTTCTTTGGGACACAAGCTATGTTGGGGATTTTCATCGTCTTTATTGTTTACAGTAATAACACATACCTTTGGCTTTCCAACATTTCTCCTTTTCTTAAAAGCCTTCAGAGGATTTCTAATAACTTTACTTTTACTCATTATTATACTTCAACAAAACAGAGACTCAAGAAACAGAATTAATTACGAATATTTTCGAGATAACGACAGAGTAAATAAACATGAAACAATCGACAATCACACCAGCGATATATATTGAACCATCACAGGTTAGCCACAACACATACTTTATCTCACATCACTAAAATGTACCTGATGAACACGGACGTTAATAATAACACCATTTGACAGCAGTTTAACAGCGCCACAGTGGGTCACGCCCATGTAGAACACATTTCAAAAAAAATTTAAAAATAGTTGTAGTCTTCGGAATAAATTATATATCTATTAAAAGGTAATAGTCTGCAGATTCAGAAAACGCAAAAAAGTAAAAATTGAACTTTTCATGATTTGGAGCCTTTCCGGAGCCCCTTAACTTCTGAGGTCATCAGTCGCCTAGAACTTAGAACTAATTAAACCTAACTAACCTAAGGACATCACACACATCCATGCCCGAGGCAGAATTCGAACCTGCGACCGTAGCGGTCGCTCGGTTCCAGACTGTAGCGCCTAGAACTGCACGGCCACTCCGGCCGGCACGGTGGTTCAGATCCCCACTTTGGGTACACAGAATTCTGTGTTAATTCCGTCCTGTGTAAATGGAATGGGACTGCGGCTGGTCGAAGGCAAAAAAAATACGATATTGCAGTACCTGTGTTATTATGAATTACACACAGATTTTCATTGTAGTCATTCCATCATACAACTGATGGTTGTTCATATTCGCAACTGCGGAAACATTTCTTGAAGAAGATAGGAACCAACAGCCGTAATTTTATTTAAAAACTTTATTTAACTACGAGTTTCGGTGCCTCATTGGCACCTCTTAAAGACCTCTATACACGAAACCAGGTAATTCATCCAGTCGTTTGTGCTATTATGGGGACCACTATATGCAATTCATTTCCGTACGCTTCTAAAATCTTCTCGATAGACCATAGACATGTACCTACTATTAGGGAAGTTTGACTTGATTTGGGTACCACATGCGTAGCCATTATTGGCATTGGCTCCTCAAAATTTTTTGTATAGATTAAATTTCGAAAAATGCAGGTTTACACTATCAGTTAATCGTAGCCTGCCATTTCCATTTCCTATAATTGAGCCTGTGAGATCGTTCCTTTTCTTATCTCTACATACTGCAACTTCCAAATACTTTTATGACATGACTAATTGGGAATCATTAAGCCTGCAGTCAGCGGATACAACGGTTTTGCGTTTCGTTAAATGCGCAACTTTGCATTTCTCTACATTAATGAGCTAGTTACCAGTTATTGCCTGAGGCTGATATTTTGTGGAGAAGTAACTGGATAGCGCAACAACATGTACGGCGCAAAGTTTTTTCATGGACACTACGTCATTTGTGAAAAGTTTGCCATTGCGACTAATACTCTCGATTGAGTCATTACTGTATTAGGAGCTTGAATTAAATCTCCACGTTGACGAAGAGAGGGCATTAGTGCGACACAAGACCCATTTAACAGTAAAAACTTCAGGCTTTCAGCTGTGTGTATCACTTTCGAGTGGATTGGAAAGAACGTACCTATTTACAGCCTTGAATATGTCGGATTTTGTACCTTCAAAACAACATTTGAGGTAAAATGTTACTCTTCTTCATTCATCTCAACAAATCTGGGGCGGAAAGTCGTTGTTTGCTAGGGGCAGCTTGTGGAGAACGTGCTCTGTCGGAAAAAAACGCGATTGGTTTCCACGATTGCACAACAATGATTTTATGCGAGACGTACTAGCCCTGGAAGTTTCGCAGGCCAAATTCTGTGAAGTCTGGAAGGTAGGAGACTAGGTACTGGTGGAAATAAAGCCGCGAGGACAGCTCGTGGGTCCTCTTTGGGTAGCTCAGCTGGTATAGCACTTGCCCGCCAAAGATACAGGTCCCGAGGTCGAGTCTCGGTCTGGCACACAGTTTTAATCTGAGAGGAAGTTTCATATCAGCGCACACTCCGTTGCAGAGTGTAAATCTCATTCTGCACAGTTACCCAATTTGAATCGTGCACTTAAAGACAAACGCCCGCAATACGCTCAGAGACATGACGAAGTCATACTGCTTCATGATAGTTAGAAACCGCATGCAGACCGAGCAAAGGAAACCTTGAACGGACTTCGATGGGATGCCTCCGCACCCCCCCCCCCCAAAAAAGTCACTCTGCCCCCCCAACCCTCCCCCCCCCCCCCCGCCCCCGCGCCTTATGTCATATTCATCAGACATCGCCAATTCTGATTACCGTTCGTTTCGGTCCATGCACCATGGATTTTCTGAAGAACACCTCAAATTCTTTCAACAGCCTCGATAATTGCCTTCATGAGTGGATTACCTCAAATGAACCTGAAATTTTTTATCGCGGAATTATTTGTTACCCAAAAATTGGGAAAAGTTTGTAGCTAATGAAGTACACTTCTTTCAGTAAACAATTTATTACCAGTTTATTAAAATAAAAACGTCTCCAACAAACAGCGAGAATTAATTCTAGTACCCAATACAACATGAACAGCAGCGGTCTAATTACTCTGCTGTGGGACACACCAGATACTGCTTCAGTTTCTGTAGATAACTCTCGGTCCAGGATACCGTGATACATTCTGATTGTCAGAAAAATGTAGACTAGAGACAGTCGCAAGCCTCGTTAGTTGTCCCATACTAACTTATTTCTTTAGAAAGTGACAATGTGGTGCTGAATCAAAGATGTTTGAAAGTCTAGAAACACAGAATCAACTTTGTTTCCTCTGATCACGGCACCAAGGATATTTGAAGAGTGTGTCTTGAGTTTTGTTTGAGCACTGTTTCTTGTATCGGTGTTGTTCTCCGTGCAGAAGATTATTGTTTGTGTGAAACCAGCGGGGGAAGAGGCAGCTAACAATCCCTTGCCTACCCGGAGTCTTTCCGCAAGTGAGAAACTGTTTGCCAGTGCTGGAAGGCTCCTCGCAGGGGGGAGGTGGCTTCATCTGACCTCCGGCACAGAGGACAGCCTTGGCCGGCTATCGGCGGACCTCGAGCGACCCCTAACCTTCTCAGGATAAACTAATTTAGAAGTCATTGGCGAGCGAGCTGATCCAATCTGGGAGCCGACCGCGGGCGTCAGCGTCGGCGCGAAAAGCCTCCATCCCCCACGGGCACATCCAGGCGTCCTGAGATCGCGCTGGTGAGCCCAAAGTTACTTACGGCACTTGGATTTCATAGGTGACAGTTACTATAAGGAGGGGTCGCAGTTTCCCCATTACATCGCATATGATTCCCCATTGCATATTTAATACACTACTGGCCATTAAAATTGCTACACCACGAAGATGACATGCTACAGACGCGAAATTTAACCGGCAGGAAGAAGATGCTGTGATGTACAAATGATTAGCTTTTCAGAGCATTCACACAAGGTTGGCGCCGGTGGCGACAACTACAACGTGCTGACATGAGGAAAGTTTCCAACCGATTACTCATACACAACCAGCAGTCGACCGGCGTTGCCTGGTGAAACGTTGTTGTGATGCCTCGTGTAAGGACGAGAAATGCGTACCATCACATTTCCGACTTTGATAAAGGTCGGATTGTAGCCTATCACAATTCGGTTTATCGTATCGCGTCATTGCTCCTCACCTTGGTCGAGATCCAATGACTGTTGGCAGAATATGGAATCGGTGGGTCCAGGAGGGTAATACGGAACGCCGTGCTGGATCCCAACGGCCTCGTATCACTAGCAGTCGAGATGACAGGCATCTTATCCGCATGGCTGTAACGGATCGTGCATCCCTGAGTCAACAGATGGGGACGTTTGCAAGACGACAACCATCTGCACGAACAGTTCGACGACGTTTGCAGCAGAATGGACTATCATCTCGGAGACCATGGCTGCGGTTACCCTTGACGCTGCATCACAGACAATAGCGCCTGCGATGGTGTACTCAACGACGAACCTGGGTGCACGAATGGCAAAACCTCATTATTTTCGGATGAATCCAGGTTCTGTGTTTACAGCATGATGATGGTCGCATCCGTGTTTGGCGACAACGCGGTCAACGCACATTGGAAGCGTGTATTCGTCATCGCCATTCTGGCGTATCACCCGGCGTGATGGTATGGGGTGCCATTGGTTACACGTCTCGGTCACCTCTTGTTCGCATTGACGGCACATTGAACAGTGGACGTTATATTTCAGATGTGTTACGACCCGTGGCTGTACCCTTCATTCGGTCCCTGCGAAACCCTACATTTCAGCAGGATAATGCACGATCGCATGTTGCAGGTCCTGTACGGGCCTTTCTGGATACAGAAAATGTTCGACTGCTGCCCTGGCCAGCACATTCTGCAGATCTCTCACCAACTGAAAACGTCTGGTCAATGGCGGCCGACCAACTGGCTCGTCACTATACGCCAGTCACTACTCTTGATGAACTGTGGTATTCTGTTGAAGCTGCATGGGCAGCTGTACCTGTACACGCCATCCAGGCTCTGTTTGACTCAATGCCTAGGCGTATCAAGGCCATTATTACGCCCAGAGGTGGTTGTCCTGGGTACTGATTTCTCAGGATCTATGCACCCAAATTGCGTGAAAATGTAATCACATGTCAGTTCTAGTATAATATATTTGTCCAATGAATACCCGTTTACCATCTGCATTTCTTCTTGGTGTATCAATTTTAATGGCCAGTAGTGTACATTTCATCCTCTCCCATTTCTTCGTATCCTGAATTTCACTGTTGTCAAAGTCAGTGCAGTACTCAGAGTGCTGGGAACAATGTAGGAATTCTACTTCCTATTCTGGGATAAGTCGGAGTGGGAGCGAGTTTGGCGTTGTCTTCCTCGAAAAGGCTACGAAGTATCACGTATACTGCTCATTCTGATATGTTCGTTGAGGGTGTACAACATTCCGCTGCCTGTGAGAGAAAAATATTAACTTAACCTACACCAGTATTTACTAAAGTATTGATCGCAATTACAGTATTCTTCGTCATCACGTACCCACTTTTGATTAAACAGAGGCTTGCATTCATGCACATCTGTCCGCCTCCGCAGCTGGCTGCCATGAGAGGCCCCGGGTTCGATTCCCAGTCGTGTCGGGGACTTTTTCCTTGAAGGGCTGGAACGGGTCCACTCATGCTTGTAATGCCAGCTGAGAGGCTGCTTGCCCGCATCTCGTGGTCGTGCGGTAGCGTTCTCGCTTCCCACGCCCGGGTTCCCGGGTTCGATTCCCGGCGGGGTCAGGGATTTTCTCTGCCTCGTGATGGCTGGGTGTTGTGTGCTGTCCTTAGGTTAGTTAGGTTTAAGTAGTTCTAAGTTCTAGGGGACTGATGACCATAGATATTAAGTCCCATAGTGCTCAGAGCCATTTGAGCCATTTTTTGAGAGGCTGCTTGACCGATTTGTTGGTGTATCGCACGGACTAACCAAAGTGCCTAGAAGAAATGGGATACCCCTCGTAGCTAAGTTACACAGCGTAAGAGCAGAGGTCGTAAAAATATTCTAACAGTCAGGGATCAGAGACGAGTGTCGGTTTCAAAACCGACAAGAATTCCTCCTGGAAGTGATCGCAGATCGCCAGCCCATCTCATTCAATTTCCGAGCTAACATTTTGAAGGCAACTGCATGCCATTTTGAGTTGAGTACCTCACAAAAGGCCATAGCTGCACACCTTCAAAGGGCCAAACACCAAGGAAAATGGGCAGCAGATGACTAGAAGCGTCTAACGTGGTCCGGCGAGTCGTAAGTTTGCCTGTCTTCAAGTTATGCAAAGCGCCCACTGAAGCGTTTTACCCATAATGCTTGGGGGGACGTAGTTCAGGCCAGTGGTGGTTCTTTGATGTTTTGGGAAGGTTGTTTGCACCATGAAGTGTGCCCTCTTATTCATGTTACCATAGACATGAACAAGGTTCTTCATTTCAACATTATCGATGAATGCTGCCCTTTCTCCTACATCCTCAAGCTCTAGGCTTACCAAAATGGCAACAGCCATATTCACATACCGTTCCTGGTTAGACGAACATTTAGGTATCCTATCGCATCTCGACTGACCTTCTAAATCATTCAATTTTAACTTCATAGAAAATGTATGGGACTATTTGAAATAGGGGTGAAACATAACAATAAATATCCCCGCAATTTGGCAGCTCTATGGTGTCTTAATTATCATTGAGCGGCTTCATCTGATTAAGGCATTTCTGCAGCAACTGGTGGACTTCCTCTCGCCGAATTTAGACCATTCTCAACGCTAGAGGCGATGCTGCTCGGTATTAGCTTGATGACTCCTGAGAGTCATTAATCTTATGGCCTGCTAGACTCACTTACGTCCCCAGCTGACGCACTGCATCGAGGCATGTTAATTAATGCCAGTGCACTGACGAAGTCTTTTCTCGCCTCAGATGATGTCAGTGTGAACCAGATAACAAATTCCCGCCATGTAACGTGCTCATGTGACTGCTATACGAGGGTGATTTGATAAGTCTGGTAAATTTCCATGAAATATGCAACATTTTTGGGTCTTCGAGGCGGTTAACTTGATTATTCCAGGGTTGGTATACAGAATTTCAACTATGTACATTTTTCATTGCTGACAGTGATCTTAATTGAGAAGTGTGTCGGCTGCTTTTGAAAGTGGAGAAAACTGAGTTTCGTGCTGTTATTAAACATTTGCATTTGAAGGGTTGGACTACATCCAAATCAAAACAGAATTGGATAAATTTCACGCGGACTCTGCACCATAATTGAAGACCATTTGCTTTTGGATTAAAGAATTTAAATTGGTCGCACAAGCACCGGAGACGAAGCATGTTCCGGCCGTCCAAATGAGGTCACCACAAAGAAAACAACTGACAAAATCCATGATATGTTAATCAGACCGCTAATTAAAAATTCGTGAGATTGCTGGCACTGTTGGCATCTCAACTGAGCGAGTGCATAATATCCTGCAAGGAGATTTGATTATAAAGAGTGATTATCAGTGGTAGGTGCCGCGGTTGCTCACAGTCCACCAAAAGCGCATACGGTACAACATTTCAACAAAATTTCTGGCGGTGTTTAATCGCAATCACCAAGACTTTTTGCTTCGATTTGCCACTGTTGATGAAATATGGAGTCATCAGTACACACCAGAGTCAAAATAGCAGGAAAAACAATGGACAAAGGCTTTTCAAAGTGCACTGAAGAAGGCAAAGACCATTTTGTCAACTGGTAAGGTAATGGCCACTTTGTTTTGGGACTCCCAAACAATTACTTGGAAAAAGGCGGAACCATAACTGATCCTATTATGCTTCATTGTTGGATTGTTTTAAACTTGTGTTGTCTGAAAAAAGACCAAGTTTGGCACGCAAGAAAGTGCTCTTTCACCAGGATAATGCACCATCCATACATCAGCCATAACAGTCGCGAAAGTGCATCAACTGGGCTTTGAGTTGGTTCCTCAGCCACCGTATTCACTAGACTTGGTACCGAAGTAACTTCATCCTGTTCCCTAACTTGAAACTTTGGCTCGCTGGAAATAAATTTTCATCAGATTAGGAAGTGATAGTTGCAGCCAATGAGTATTTTGCAGTTTGTCATAACCTAAAAAAAAAAAAAAAAAAAAAAAAAACCTGAAGGATACTGGTGTGTATCCCTCAAAGGAGATTATACCGAGAAGTAAGGTGAGATGTTTAAGAGACAACCCTTTTTTCTTGCTTTTTTAGCGTACTTTTCAAACCACCATCGTAAAGCACTCATGTTTTTTTTTCCAGAATGAATTTTCACTCTGGAGTGGAATGTGCGCCGATTTCAAAACTTCTGCCAGATTTAAACTCTATGTCAGATCGGAACTAAATGCTGAGACCCTTCCCCGTTCATGGCCTAGTCCTCTGCTGACTCAGCTATACAGGCACAAATAATGACCCGCTCTCACAGCGCCGGCCTCTGTGGCCGAGCGGTTCTAGGCGCTTCAGTCCGGAACCGCGCTGCTGCTACGGTCGCAGGATCCTGCCTCGGGCATGGATGTGTATGATGTCCTTAGGTTAGTTAGGTTTAAGTAGTTCTAAGTCTAGGGGACTGATGACCTCAGATGTTAAGTCCCATATTGCTCAGAGCCATTTGAACCATTTTTGAAGCTCTCACAGCGCCTCCACCATTACCTCATCTCCCACCTTCCGAACTTCTCCGGCATACCTTGCAGTACTAGAACTCATGGAACAAGTGTTATAAGATGCATACTTATGTTGATCCATTGTGCCTTCCAGAGTCTCAGGCTGGAGGATTGTTTCAGCCAAAAGAGAAGGTCCTAGGCTCGAGTCCTGATCCGGCGAACAGTTTCACTCTGTAACCAGCCCTGCCCGAAAAGCTCTGCAGAACAGGCAACATAGCAGGCACGTGGTGCTCGACAAAGATCTACGATTGTTTGGCAGCTATCTCCTGCCACTCAACTTACTGCTTCGTCAATCAAAATGTTATTTTAATCGGAGTCAGTTAGTTCCTGATGATGACGATGCGTGTCTCGTCTTCCAAAGCGCGAGTCTTGGCTGATACGATGTCAGTTACAAAACTGAGAAAATTTTATACACGGATGCTGCTGTGAAAAAATCCGAGGGAATATCTAAATTGCTTCGAAAATAGAAAACATCGTACTACTTTAGAGGTAGTGGTTGCTAGACCAACCGAAATACTTGTAAATAAGATCATAATTGTACTTTCTGTGGTAATTTGTAAAATGTTCCACTACTTGATTTTCGAACCAGGTAAGTTAGATATGTTTCAGGTTAGACTCTTGGGTTCTCACGCACGACTGGGGATGAAATGTTGGTCAGAAAATCGTGCGCAAGACGATGACCTAACAGTCAGAAACAAGATGCAGCTAAGTATATAAACTCAGTACCTGAAAGCATAATTTGTACGTATAACACCACAAGTGGAACCGCCAACGTAATCTACCTCTTCGTAGTAGTCGCTTGTCTCATTATTCATAGTAATTATACACCGTCCAGTCACCTGTCAGATGCCCGACAGCGCGAACAGTTGCTGCTCTGGGAAGGTGCCGACAGGGATGTGAGTCCAGCTGCGCTAAGTATCTCGGTTGAGGATCCATGGCGTGAACAGTACGATCGAGGTGTTCCCACAGTTTCCCGATTAAATCCGGGGAGTCTGGTGGCCATGGAAGAACGGTAAACTCACCCTGGAGCTCTTCGAACCACGCGCGTACACTGTAAGCTGACTGACACGTTGCTTTGTCCTAGTAGATGCCATGTTACCGAGGAAAAACAAACTGCATGTAGGTGTGGACATGGTCCCCAAGGATAGATGCATCCTTGTATTGAACCATTACGCCTTCCAGAATGACGAGATCACACAGGGAACGCCACGAAATCATTCCCCGGACAATAACGTTTATGCAGCGTGTTTTCTTTTCGACGCTTCACACAGTAAATGCCAACGTCTATGTGTCTGATGGCGTATACTCAGTGGACGTGGGGTTGCGGTATTGGCGTACAAATTCCAGCCTTCATCGCCGACGAACAGCAGTCGGCATGGGTGCTTGAAACAGGCGCCTGCTGCGGATGCCCATACGCAGCAACGTTCGCTGAACGGTCGTTAACGACACACTGTTGGCAGCCCCTTGGTTCATCTGGGTGGTCAGTTGCTTAACAGTCGCACGTCTATTCGCCCGTACTAATCTCCGCATCCGTCGCTCATCCCTGTCATATACGGCCCTTGGTGCACGTCGGCTGCCTCGGTTTGGACAACGCCATTTTGCCATGATCGGTATACTTTAAACATGACGGCACGCAAACAGTTTACAAACTTATTTGTTTCGGAAATGCTTCAACTATTGGCCCTTGGCAACCAATGTTAATGCTGATATCAGTCAGATAAATCGCTTGTTTCCGCATTTCGACAATGACTGCACTGTTTTCCTCATCCCCCGACACGCTGCCACATGTCGCCTGTGATTGTTATTGCATGTTGACGTCGAACATAGGCGACGGTCACAATGTGACTGGACCGTGTAAAAGTGGATGTATGTACAGTACGTATGTTACATACCTCCTGAACCACTGGTTACACACATTACTTTCTATCTGGAAATACATATTGTTAGGGTAAGAGCCGGTAATTCACTATTAGGGCGGGAGTGATAACACGGAGAGAGAAGAGGGCAGAAGGAAATAGGGGGAAGGACGAGATGAGGAGGAGAAGGAGCTGGACAGAGAAAGGAGGAATGGAAAATGGACAGAAAGGGAAGAAAGTGTGATGGGAGAGATGGAGAGGTACAAAGATGGGGGAGAAGAAGATAGAGGGGGGAGTAAGAGATGGACAGGAGGAGAGGAGGAGGAGAAGGTGATGGACAGAAGAAGGAAAGAGGAGGAGATCGACAGAGAGAGGAGAGAGTAGGAAATGGACAGCGAGAAGGGGAGAAGGAGACGGAGAGAGAAAGGGAGAGGAGGAGATGAACAGAGACAGGGACAGAGGAGGAGATGCTGATATTATTAGGGGCGTTTCATGGGTAAGGACGGATACCGTCAATTATAAATTAAGAAACGTAGATTTTCAATACAGAATTCCCTGTCTCAGTCATTGCTTTCCCTTTTCTAATACACAGCTGTACGTCATGCCTTTGGGATCAAATTTTTTTACAGTTCAGTGTTTTGTTTTTTGTGTGTCATGCGGAAGCAATAAAATTTCACTGAGCTGTTTACCTAATGCTTCTGTAGCGAAAACATAAAAGCGTTTTCTGACGCTGTAAATTAGGTGTTAAATTATGATTGGTACGCTGGAGCACTAAGTGTGTAATCAGAACTTATTACCCTGTGCATTAACATTATGGCGTTACACTCGTAATGTGATAACATTCAACTGGAAAAAATTCATTTTAAACCCATTTTAATCTGTATCACTTCCGATAATTAACAAATGCATTAAAGTGTGATTAGTTATCGAGAGCTTTTTTTTTTAATTCGAACGTACTAATCTTGTGCGAAAGAATGACCGGCGTATTTAGCTTAATAACACGGTACAAAATGCGAAAACAGAAGAGTTTATATTTTTAAAAAGTCTCACGGATATACACTCCTGGAAATTGAAATAAGAACACCGTGAATTCATTGTCCCAGGAAGGGGAAACTTTATTGACACATTCCTGGGGTCAGATACATCACATGATCACACTGACAGAACCACAGGCACATAGACACAGGCAACAGAGCATGCACAATGTCGGCACTAGTACAGTGTATATCCACCTTTCGCAGCAATGCAGGCTGCTATTCTCCCATGGAGACGATCGTAGAGATGCTGGATGTAGTCCTGTGGAACGGCTTGCCATGCCATTTCCACCTGGCGCCTCAGTTGGACCAGCGTTCGTGCCGGACGTGCAGACCGCGTGAGACGACGCTTCATCCAGTCCCAAACATGCTCAATGGGGGACAGATCCGGAGATCTTGCTGGCCAGGGTAGTTGACTTACACCTTCTAGAGCACGTTGCGTGGCACGGGATACATGCGGACGTGCATTGTCCTGTTGGAACAGCAAGTTCCCTTGCCGGTCTAGGAATGGTAGAACGATGGGTTCGATGACGGTTTGGATGTACCGTGCACTATTCAGTGTCCCCTCGACGATCACCAGTGGTGTACGGCCAGTGTAGGAGATCGCTCCCCACACCATGATGCCGGGTGTTGGCCCTGTGTGCCTCGGTCGTATGCAGTCCTGATTGTGGCGCTCACCTGCACGGCGCCAAACACGCATACGACCATCATTGGCACCAAGGCAGAAGCGACTCTCATCGCTGAAGACGACACGTCTCCATTCGTCCCTCCATTCACGCCTGTCGCGACACCACTGGAGGCGGGCTGCACGATGTTGGGGCGTGAGCGGAAGACGGCCTAACGGTGTGCGGGACCGTAGCCCAGCTTCATGGAGACGGTTGCGAATGGTCCTCGCCGATACCCCAGGAGCAACAGTGTCCCTAATTTGCTGGGAAGTGGCGGTGCGGTCCCCTACGGCACTGCGTAGGATCCTACGGTCTTGGCGTGCATCCGTGCGTCGCTGCGGTCCGGTCCCAGGTCGACGGGCACGTGCACCTTCCGCCGACCACTGGCGACAACATCGATGTACTGTGGAGACCTCACGCCCCACGTGTTGAGCAATTCGGCGGTACGTCCACCCGGCCTCCCGCATGCCCACTATACGCCCTCGCTCAAAGTCCGTCCACTGCACATACGGTTCACGTCCACGCTGTCGCGGCATGCTACCAGTGTTAAAGACTGCGATGGAGCTCCGTATGCCACGGCAAACTGGCTGACACTGACGGCGGCGGTGCACAAATGCTGCGCAGCTAGCGCCATTCGACGGCCAACACCGCGGTTCCTGGTGTGTCCGCTGTGCCGTGCGTGTGATCATTGCTTGTACAGCCCTCTCGCAGTGTCCGGAGCAAGTATGGTGGGTCTGACACACCGGTGTCAATGTGTTCTTTTTTCCATTTCCAGGAGTGTAATTATTTTATTTCGGTTTTGTTTGTGCTTTTGTGATGCGTCGTAAGTCTCAAAGCTAACTGATCATGGAATGAGGCGGTACAGAATACAACCATCTTTCCACCCTGACGAAGGAGCTAAAGGTTCTCGTTCACGATCAAACGTTTTGTCAAACTTTATTGTGCTTGTCACACATTTGGCCGTGTACGGTGCTGTTTGACGTGTTTGTCAAACACAGATCTAGTCTGAAGTATTTGCGAGAAATTTTGATTGACGGAAAGTCTGAAAAGATGGCGGATGTTGTTTGTGTCGATGTTTCGCCTCATACGTTAGTTTTGTTACAATTTATCTTGTAAGTCGGCTGTTAAGGTCTTTATGTTGGTATCGCCACGTAACGCTCTGTATG
This sequence comes from Schistocerca nitens, assembly GCF_023898315.1. Lineage (NCBI taxonomy): Eukaryota > Metazoa > Arthropoda > Insecta > Orthoptera > Acrididae > Schistocerca > Schistocerca nitens. The sequence goes on along the minus strand of NC_064618.1, from coordinate 636,268,944 downwards.
AAACTCACTGACTGTGCTGTGTGCAGTCTGTGGCTGGTTTGCATTGTTGGAATTGTAGTGCTATTGTAGTGTTGGGCAGTTGAATGTGAACAGCGCGTAGCGTTGCGCAGTTGGAGGTGAGCCGCCAGCAGTGGTGGGTACGGGAAGAGAGATGGCAGAATTTTGAGAGCGGACGATCTGGACGCGTGTCCATCAAGCGGACGATCTGGACGCGTGTCCATCAGAAAGAGTAAATTTGTAATACTGTACATCATGAACTGATATATATATATATATATATATATATATATATATATATATATATATATATGTATATATATATATATATATATATATATATATATACCTTAATAATATTCAAAAGTCATCAAATCTTTCATTTGCTAACTATATCAGTAGTTAGTGCCTTCAGTAGTTAGAATCATTTATTTAGCTGGCAGTATTGGCGCTCGCTGTATTGCAGTAGCTCGAGTAACGAAGATTTTTGTGAGGTAAGTGATTCATAAAAGGTATAGGTTATTGTTTGTCAGGGCCATTCTTTTGTAGGGATTATTGAAAGTCAGACTGCGTTGCGCTAAAAAAAATATTGTGTGTCAGTTTAGTGATGATCAGAATCAGTAAAGAGAGTAATAATGACTGAGTACGTTCAGTTTTGCTCAGCTGTTTGAAAACTAATAACGTAAGAGGTTTATCAGCACAGTAATTCACTAATTTTTCTAAGGGGATGTTTCAATCTCATTGTATCGTGAGTTCAACATCTATGGAAACTACGATCAAGGATAAAAACGAAACAGCACTGGCAATTACCAAAATGATAGAGGTGTCACACCTTTCTCAGTCATATATTACCCAGGAAGAGGTTATGGAAAACTCAGTATTGTACGCATAACATACAAGTGAGATTGCAATGAAATAAAAAAAGATCGAAGTTCTCTAGTTCTTGCACGGACGATGTGGGCTGTATGTTTCCACGTCGTGATATTTTAGCAAACGTGTCATTAGAGAAACAAGTAGAAGAGAATATATTTTCGCGTACTTGTGTCTTCTTTTTCAATGTGATGGCGAAGTAACTCTAAACAAGATACTGAAAGTTTCACTTCGCAATATCTGGTGACGTTGCCATCTTGTCGTACGCGACCGCGTTACCCGTGAGCCACCTCTGACAACTCAGCCATTACTGCCAGAGCCATTGTCTCGCCCTGCCTGTCGCCTTTGGCTTCCGAGTATCCCTCCGCCTGGTGTTCGCACCTCGCGCCTCGACACGCCAGCAGCTGTCGTTGATCGCTGCCGCCAGAGGAGCTGCTATGCGTGCTATTACGCCACGCGCCGCCCCAATCTGTGATGCCGCCTCCCTCCCCTCCCAACCCCCTTCCGTGTTACCTCTCCCATCCATCTCTGTCCTCCCCCTCCCACCACCTCCTGGAACCCGGCGCTGATACGGGCCAATGACAAAATTGCCTCACGAAATTGAATCCATTACCAGTCGCGAGCGCCATTTCTTCCGACGCTCCGCGACGTCAGAACGTCGGGCACCCGCCAGAAGCTGTCCCGCAGCAGTGCACGTGGCACCGCGTTTGACTGAAAAAAAAACTCTCGTGTTCCTGGGAAAATGCGGGAAAAGCTTCATGGGAAGGAATACGTTGAAACTGCTACCTTTGCAGACTTAACTACGCACAGAATGTGAAAGCATTGTGTCCTGCCCGTTACCGCCTTCTCTACTATCAGATTAAAATAACCTCACCTGATCCTTGGACCGTAGTAGTATCGGTCTTCTTTCCGTAACACAACATGGCTGCCAAGTAGTGAAGTGTAGCCGGCCACTGTGGGCAAGCGGTTCTAGGCGGTTTACTCCGGAACCGTGTTGCTGCTACGGTCGCACGTTCGAATCCTGCCTCGCGCATGGATGTGTGATATGTCCTTAGGTTACTTAGATTTAAGTAGTTCTAAGTCTAGGGGACTGATGACCTCAGCCCCATAGTGCTTAGAGCCATTTGAACTACTGCAGTGTGTCCGTAATTGGTAAGGATTTGCCACCTTTATAACGCAGTTACGAGAAGTTACTATAAAATACGGAAATAGACATTTCACGATTTGATGTTTTAAAATATCGGAAGAAATACTGTTTACATTTCGCTAATCATATGATACTACAAGGTATCTTCAAAACTCCCGTTCTAATGCGTTTTTTCATATGCACTCAGGACGTCATGAAACAGCTCACTCAACTTTACAATTGATGAAAGAGATTTACTTTTTCTAGGTCCAATATCTCTAGGTCCAGTTACTCAGCACAATCTGTTTTAGTAAGCCGTGGTGGCGAAATCATTCGTAGACAAGTTTACTACGCACTCAGGAAACATTTCAGGCTGTTGCTAGCGCAGATTCAAGCGGCCCACCAGAGAGAGTGTCGCCAAACGTGTTTTTAGTTTGGTTTACCAAAACCGAAAATCTTCGTTTGGTTTCCCAAAACCGAACAAGAGAGTGATACACAAACTGGACATGGAACGATAATAAGAACTGAATCTGATTCAAAGGCTGAGCAGTCCCGTGCGCTATCATCTACGCAGTGGGAGCAACTGACACTAATAGGCCGCTTAAATTTGCGCGCATGGCGACCTGATTGGCTAACTTCGGTGCTAATTAACTCTGAACTCTTAACAACCATTTCTCAGCACATCCAGGCCTGCAACACCTTGACAAGCATTTCCGTCTGTTTCTGACCACCCTGTATAAATCTCCTACTTGATAAAGTTGTTTACAGAGAAATAATGACGCTAGAAAATTGCAGCGAAATGCAGGAAGACGTGCAGAGGATCGACCGTGGTGTAGTGATTGGCGCCTGACCCTCAACACAAACAGATTTAATATACAGAGGGGTCCAAAAAAATGTATCCACTGTTTAACAGTCCATAACTTGCAAACTAATTGACGGAGTTGTCTCATTTTTGCTGACAGTGTAGCTTAAAGTCCAACTTAAAGATATCACTGCAGGTGTTCGAAATGGTTGTTTGTGTACATCTTTAACATAGCCTTCGGCTTCAAATTCTCGAATGCGACGAATCGTTAAACGTGTCGGTGGCTCTATTTGCTACTCATTCCGCCATTGCCGTTGAACCTCATTAATGTTTTCGTACTTAAAATACCACTTCAAAACTGACTTCCTTTCATCGAATGTTAACCTTGCTCCAGCCATGTTTACTCGAGTAACTAGGTGCAACTAAGAACAAAACAATATCTGGCGACTATCATGTGACAAAACAAAACAACACAATACAACGCTTGTGTGGCGATTGCCGGAACTACAAACTATCACACTACCAAAGGTGAGACAACTCCGTCAATTAGTTTGCCAGTTATGGACTTTTAAACAGTGGATACATTTTTTTGACCCCTCTGTATTTACATAAATAGGCAGAAAGAACCATTAGCGTCCAATTACGCAACTGTAGAACATTCACTAGAAGCAGTCACATCCATGAAATATCAAGGACTGTGCGTTGAGTGGTTTGAGTGGAACGACCATTTATAATTAATCACAGATACGGTAGAAGCCAAACTGAGATTCGTTCCTCAGGAAGTGTAGTTCACCCACAAACCAAGTAGTTTACAAGACACTTGTTCGGCTTATAAGACACTCGTTCACCTAATATGTGAATACTGCTCATCTGTCAAGCATCCGTACCAAATAGAACTGATAGAGCAAACAGAGAAGATCTAAATAACAGCAACGCGTTTCGCTACAGGTCCATTTAGTATGAGAGAAAGCGTCAGAAGACGGTCAGCCAAGTCCAGTGGCAGATGCTGAAAAAGAGGTGCTCTGCATTACGATGTGGTTTACTGTTAAAATTTCGGGAGCGTACGTTCCCGGAAGAGTCAAACAATATAGAACAAGAAACGAGGAAACTGGCTGTGCGACCAGGAGTACTCTCCACCACACTCCATAAGGTTGAATGGGGGCTTTAGATGAAGGTTTTATCATCCATTGTGCCGCACCAACTTTCGCCTGGCGTAGTTCAGCAAGCTCATTGTCATCCATAAAAATGTATCGTTGTTTGGGAACATAAACTCGATGAATGGCTGAAAATGGTCTCCAAGTATCCGAAAACACCCATTTCCAGTCAGTGATCACTGCCGCTGGACCAAAGGACCCAGTCCATTCCATGTAAACACAGCCCATACCATTATGGAGCCACTTCCAGCTTGCACAGTGCTATGTTGACAACCTGGGTCCATGGCTTCGTGAGGTCTGTGCCACACTCGAGCTCTACCTCAGCTGTTACCAACTGAAATCTGGACTCATCTGACCAGAGCACGGTTTTTCAGTCGTCTAGGACCAGCCAATATGCCCACGAGTCCAAGAGAGGTGCAGCAGGTGATGTCGTGCTGTTAGCAAATGCATTCGCTCAGACATCTGCTACCATAGCCCATTAACGCAAAAAATTCGCTGCACTGTCCGAACGAATACGTTCGTCGCACGCCCCCCATGACTTCTATAGTTATTTCATGCAGTGTTGCTTGTCTGTTAGCACTGACAACTGTACGCAAATAATGCTGCTCTCGGTCGTTCAGTGAAGGTCGTTGGCCGCAGCATTGCCTGTGGTCAGAGGTAATGGCTGAAATTTTTTGTTCTCGGCACACTGTTGACCCTGTGGATCTTGGATTATTGAATTCCGTAATGGTTTCCATCCATCTATCGTCAGCAACCAATCCACGTTCGAAGTCTGTTAATTCCCGTCGCACGGCCATAATGACATCGGAAACCTTTTCAAACGAATCACCTCAGTAAAAATGACAGCTCCGCCAATGCACTTTCCAATTATACCTCGTGTGCACGATACTACGGCCTTCTGCATATGTGCATATCGCTATCCCATGGCTTCTGTCAAACTCGGCTGGTTGGTGTCTGAGCCGCTGTTGGTGTCTGAGCGGCACGAAGGCGTGTCGTGCGGGCTGCATTTCACGCCTCGGCAGGCCTCGCGTTAGCGTTCCAGTGCGAGGTCGCGACACCACTTGTTACCACGGCTACAGACAGACGCTCGGTGAATGTAGCTCCCATTGAAACAGAGTGTACAACTGAAGGTCACAGGTGCCCAAACTTCAAAGGCATACATGATCACCAAACCAGCAGAGATCGTCATCATCATTATAATCGTTGTATATACTAGATAGTTCTGGCGCAGAATAAAAAGCTAGCGGGAAGTCACATAAAAGCAGCTGCTCTGTTCTGGTTCAAATGGCTCTGAGCACTATGGTACTTAACTTCTAAGGTCATCAGTCATCTTGAACTTAGAACTACTTAAACCTAACTAACCTAAGGACACCACACACATCCATCCCCGAGGTAGGGCTCGAACCTACGACCGTAGCGGTCCCGCGTTTCCAGACTGTAGCGCCTAGAACCGCTCGGCCACCTCGGCCGGCTCAGTTCTGGTGGCGTGCTTGCAAGATTGCAACTGAACTGTCGTTACTGGGCGAATACTACCGTGACATATACGACAGGCAACACGATAACAAATAATAATCGTTTATTGAAAAAGAAGTACAAGATATATACACTACTGGCCATTAAAATTGCTACACCACGAAGATGACATGCTACAGACGCGAAATTTAACCGACAGGAAGATGATGCTGTGATGTGCAAACGATTAGCTTTTCAGAGCATTCACACAAGGTCGGCGCCGGTGGCGACACCTACAACGTGCTGACATGGGAAAAGTTTCCAACCGATTACTCATACACAAACAGCAGTCGACCGGCGTTACCTGGTGAAACGTTGTTGTGATACCTCGTGTAAGGAGGAGAAATGCGTACCATCACGTTTCTGCCTTTGATAAAGGTCGGATTGTAGCCTATTGCGATTGCGCTTTATCGTATCGCGACATTGCTGCTCACGTTGGTCGAGATCCAATGACTGTTAGCAGAATATGGAATCGGTAGGTTCAGGAGGGTAATACGGAACTTCGTGCTGGATCCCAACGGCCTCTTATCACTAGCAGTCGAGATGACAGGCATCTTATCCGCATGGTTGTAACGGATCGTGCAGCCACGTCTCGATCCCTGAGTCAACAGATGGGGACGTTTGCAAGACAACAACCATCTGCACGAACAGTTCGACGACGTTTGCAGCAGCATGGACTATCAGCTCGGAAACCATGGCTGCGGTTACCCTTGACGCTGCATCACAGACAGGAGCGCCAGCGATGGTGTACTCAACGACGAACCTGGGTGCACGAATGGCAAAACCTCATTTTTTTCGGATAAATCCAGATTCTGTTTACAGCATCATGATGGTCGCATCCGTGTTTGGCGACATCGCGGGGAACGCACATTGGAAGCGTGTATTGGTCATCAACATACTGGCGTATCACCCGGCGTGATGGTATGGAGTGCCATTGGTTACACGTCTCGGTCACCTCTTGTTCGCATTGACGGCACTTTGAACAGTGGACATTACATTTCAGATGTGTTACGACCCGTGGTTCTACCCTTCATTCTATCCCTGCGAAACCCTAGATTTCAGCAGGATAATACACGACCGCATGTTGCAGGTCCTGTACGGGCCTTTCTGGATACAGAAAATATTTGACTGCTGCCCTGGCCAGCACATTCTGCAGATCTCTCACCAATTGAAAACGTCTGGTCAATGGTGGCCGACCAACTGGCTCGTCACAATACGCCAGTCACTACTCTTGATGAACTGTGGTATCGTGTTGAAGCTGCATGGGCAGCTGTACCTGTACCGCTATCCAAGCTTTGTTTGACTCAATGCCCAGGCGTATTAAGGCCGTTATTGCGGCCAGAGGTGGTTGTTCTGGGTACTGATTTCTCAGGATCTATGCACCCAAATTGCGCGAAAACGTAATCACATGTCACTTCTATCATAATATATTTGTCCAATGAATACCCGTTTATCATCTGCATTTCTTCTTGGTGTATAAATTTTAATGGCCAGTAGTGTATATGATATCTGGTTTGTGGGGCAAGCAATCCCATGTCAAATTTCATGGATATCGGTTCAGTGGTTTAATCGTTATAAATTAATACTTTCGGATTTATACTATCAGTGTGGCAGTATGGATTGGCATGGATTAAACACGTTGAGGATTGTATAAGCATTGTATTACGGCTGTTACTCAAGGCTGCGCTCGCGTACCAGTGAAATAAAATGAAATGTGCATATGGCTTTATTGGCCGGGAGACCCCAGTTGGGATGTTCGGGAACTTGGTGCAATTCTTTTTATTTGACTCCACTTCGGTGACTTGCACGTCGATGAGGAAAAAATGATGATGTGGACAACGCACACATCCAGACGTGAGCAGACAAAAAGCACAATCGGGAATTGAACTCGAATCCACGATCAAAAAACTGGAACGCTAGCCGCGTTACCAGAAGCTATTCACACAAATTAGGAAGCACCAAGGAAGTTTATAAGTGACGCAAGGCGCTCAGGGGCTAAAATATGACGGTCTTGTGATTGATAATAGTACGGAACTATGGATTGTACACTTGGAGGACTGTATGAGCGTTGTATTCATTACATAAAATCGTAATACGTAGAAATATCAAACAATAAAAGCATTTTCTCAAATATGATAAAGTTCAACCTTCAAAGAGTAAATAGCTTTTTTCAAAAGTAATTAGTGTTCGATATTTCGTGTTACATTCTTCAAATCAGTAAATATGTTGTACTACACACTTTTTGTAGTAGCCTATGTTCTTCTCAGCGTTCATGCTACCTCCATAGCAGATTTTATCAAAATCGGCTCAGCGGCTTAGTCGTGAAAGCGTAATAGACAGTTACTTTCGCATTTATAATATAAGTATGGATTTTCTTCCTCTACGAGTAAGCAATGTTTCATCGAAGTTTGACCATATCTTTTTGTTACACTCTGTATAGTTGCTTCTTACAAGGGAAACTGCCCACCGCACCCCCTCACATTAGTGGTAAGAGGACCTAGTGGACAGCCCGTCAAAAACTGAACACAGGTCAGGCATGAAAACAGGGAGAAGGTGTACTGGACTGTGCAAAAGAAAAAGCAAAATAGAAACAGCGAACGGCCCGAGCACAGGAAGTGCAATATAGAGCAGCTGTGAAGATAAATGGCGTCGTAGTTACGTGGTTACGGTGTTGGACTGCCAATTTGAATAAAGCGTACAGTGAAAAAAAAATTGGCATGAGGGAGTTTTGAACACGTCTGTTTAAACGTCCCTCGTACCAGTTTTCCTTCCGAATTTAACAGCGAGACCTATAACGACAGCTGATTCTGCACAACTACTCGATTAGCAGTCGAAAGGAAGTGGCTCTCGGATGGGAACCGCAGACGTTTGATGACAAGGCGACAAGTCAACCGAATACTCCACCAGAGAACGCGTCTGGTGTGTCATACACGGCATTAGTGACAGTACGTGTGTCATATGATATGAATCTCTTATCGACGCACCAAATTTGTACCACTGGTAAGTGAGTGACATATGCCTCCTGGCCCGATACAGGTGTTCGTATGAATGTGAATGTGATCACTCCCAAGGAAATAATAAAAACATAATAGTTTGTCACAAAAGCTGCAACAAATGAACGCAGCTGTTTCACAATCATACAGCTTTTCCTGTGCTCTATCAAAACGTATGTTTTTAACGTCTTTAAGTTTCATTCTGTTTTGAACGTTTTGACTCTTGAATTCCTCTGTTGTAACATAGTTCACACCCGTTTATTTGTTGTTTTCATTTCCGTGAGACGTTTAAGTGGTATCTCGCCTGCTCTCACTATTCACCACATTTGCTTGTCGCCTTACCACATGACCCATACTCTATAATCAAAGTATAGTATGAGAACTGACAAGACTACAGAAAGAGAACAAACATTTCAATGACCGGATGAAAAGTCCATAATGTTGTGAAAAAGAAAATAAGTAAATAAATGACTGGCACGCTGGAATTTCGAACACGGCTCGCCCACTTGGCAGTCCTATACCATGACCAGTTAACCATGATGTTGTTGCTGTTTAAGCCTGCCTTTATTACAATTCATGTTCTTGGACAGTTCATTGTTTCTATTTTGCTTTTTTTTCACAGTTCAGTACACCTTCCTTTTTTCATGCTGGATCTGGTTCAGTTTTTAACGGGATGTCCACGGGGCCACCTTATCACTAAATCTGAGGGGGGTGCGATGGAGATTTTTGCTTTGTTAGTATTAAAAATGGCTCTGGGCACTATGGGACTTAAAATCTGAGGTCATCAGTCCCCTAAAACTTAGAACTACTTAAACCTAACTAACGTAAGTACATCACACACACCCATGCCCGAGGCAGGATCCGAACCTGCGACCGTAGCAGTCGCGCGGTTCCGGACTGAAGCGCCTAGAACCGCTCGGTCACCACGGCCTGCTGTTAGTATTATCTCGAAATATTTGTACTATGGGAAGTGTTCCTGATATTAACTCTTGATGATGAAATCGGATACTGTAGCCACATTTACAGAGAACTGCCTTTCCCCACACCAATTGGAAAATATTTCCCAGTTTTTCTACATTTCCTTACGACCGTACACCGACGATATTTTTTCTGTAGATTACATCACCGTCAGCGAATGATCACATAGTGATTGTGACCCAATCAGATAAACCGTTTGTGTTTTGAGAAGATGAGAGGTTCCATAACGCTTCCTTGAAGCATACCCGATGTTACTTTCGTCTGTGTCGAACATTCGTCATCCAGTGTGATGTGCGGGATTATTCATTATATTAGTAAAATTTCATAGAGACAATCGTATACGTCTAAAAATACCCCGTTCAGTCGTATTTTGGTTATTAGTCAAGAATGTGGTACAAAGTCAAATGCCTACTCTTTCCGGAATCGAAGAAGACCGAATCCACCTATTCATCTATAGTTTGCAAGATATTGTGTATGAATAAAGTCAAGCTGTGTTTCACACGTGTCGTTTTTCCTGGATCCACGCTGTTTCTTTCCCTCCAAGGACGTCCTAACGTTTCAGCTCCGAAATAGCTTTAGGATGCTGCAACAGACGTTCGTCCGTAATTCTGTGCTTCAGTTCTCCTACACTTTTTGTGAACAGAATTCCGACCAGGGCTGTTGCGGTCTCGTAATTTGTTTCTGTTTATCAGACAGCTCGGAGATTTACTCGCGGCTGCGACCATTTGTAGACGCGGTGGGGCTGCCGGCGGGCCGTCGAGCGCCGTGTCATTAATTCTAGCAGACGGGCCCTCGTCCGGCTTGCCCTGCGTTTCCTTCCGTCTGCACAGTGGCGTCCCGGCTCGGACAAAGCGAGCGAGCGCAACCGGTTCTGGTACTGGCCTGTGGTACAGCCGGCGACAGCCGCGCAGGTATAATGGGCAGCGCGCAGGTATAGCCGCTGTCGCTCTACCTCCGCTGCCAACAACAACACGCCGCTCTGCTCTTGCCGAGGTACTCTGCAGTACTAATGACTGGTGAGTGGTCCGGCGCCATTGTCGTATCTTCCGTGAAACATAACTGCAGGTAGCTGCGACCACTCACTCCACGTTACTACTTCATTTTCACGAAATCATTTACGAGTCATTTCAGGCTTATCTTGAGAGATGAGACTTGCAGAACTTTGTACAGGGTGTTACAAAAAGGTACGGCCAAACTTTCAGGAAACATTCCTCACACACAAATAAAGAAAAGATGTTATGTGGACATGTGTCCGGAAAGGCTTAATTTCCATGTTAGAGCTCATTTCAGTTTCGTCAGTATGTACTGTACTTCCTCTATTCACCGCCAGTTGGCCCAATTGAAGGAAGGTAATGTTGACTTCGGTGCTTGTGTTTACATGCGACTCATTGCTCTACAGTACGTAGAGAAGTTGCTGCTGTACAAGGTAACGTTGACCACGTCACTGTATGGAGAGTGCTACGGAAGAACCAGTTGTTTCCGTACCATGTACAGCGTGTGCAGGCCCTATCAGTACGTAGCATCAACAGGTTAGTGTTCATCACGAACGTGGTTTTGCAGTCAGTGCAATGTTTACAAATGCGGAGTTGGCAGACGAATGTGGTTTTGCAGTCAGTGCAATGTTTACAAATGCGGAGTTGGCAGATGCCCATTTGATGTATGGATTAGCACGCCGTGGCGCGGTACGTTTGTATCGAGACAGGTTTCCAGAACGAAGGTGTCCCGATAGGAGGACGTTCAAGCAATTGATCGGCGTCTTAGGGAGCACGGAACATTCCAGCCTATGACTCGCGACTGGGGAAGACCTAGAACGACGAGGACACCTGCAAAGGACGAGGCAATTCTTCGTGCAGTTGACGATAACCCTAATGTCAGCGTCAGAGAAGTTGCTGCTGTACAAGGTAACGTTGACCACGTCACTGTATGGAGGGTGCTACGGGAGAACCAGTTGTTTCCGTACCATGTACAGCGTCTGCAGGCACTATCAGCAGCCGATTGGCCTCCACGGGTACACTTCTGCGAGCGGTTCATCCAACAATGTGTCAATCCTCATTTCAGTGTAAATGTTCTCTTTACGGATGAGGCTTCATTCCAACGTGATCAAATTGTAAATTTTCACTATCAACATGTGTGGGCTGACGAGAATCCGCACGCAATTGTGCAATCACGTCATCAACACAGATTTTCTGTGAACGTTTGGGCAGGCATTGTTGGTGATGTCTTGATTGGGCCCCATGTTCTTCCACCTACACTCAATGGCACACGTTATCATGATTTCATACGGGATACTCTACCTGAGCTGCTAGAACATGTGCCTTTACAAGTACGATACAACATGTGGTTCATGCACGATGGAGCTCCTGCACATTTCAGTCGAAGTGTTCGTACGCTTCTCAACAACAGATTCGGTGACCGATGGATTGGTAGAGGCGGACCAATTCCATGGCCTCCATGCTCTCCTGACCTCACCTCTTGACTTGCATTTATGGGGGAATTTGAGAGCTCTTGTCTACGCAACCCCGGTACCAAATGTAGAGACTCTCCGTGCTCGTACTGTGGACGGCTGTGATACAATACGCGATTCTCCAGGGCTGCGTCAGCGCATCAGGGATTCCATGCGACGGAGGGTGGATGCATGTATCCTCGCTAACGGAGGACATTTTGAACATTTCCTGTAACAAAGTGTTTGAAGTCACGCTGGTACGTTCTGTTGCTGTGTGTTTCCATTCCATGATTAATGTGATTTGAAGAGAAGTAATAAAATGAGCTCTAACATGGAAAGTAAGCGTTTCCGGACACATGTCCACATAACATATTTTCTTTCTTTGTGTGTGAGGAATGTTTCCTGAAAGTTTGGCCGTACCTTTTTGTAACACCCTGTATAACCACGTACTTACAGCATGAAGCTGGACATTATAGCCGAGCGGTTGTAGGTGCTACAGTGTGGAACCGAGTCAACACTACGGTCGCAGGTTCGAATTCTGCCTCAGGCATGGATGTGTGTGATGTCCTTAGGTTAGTTAGGTTTAAGTAGTTCTAAGTTGTAGGGGACTGATGACCTCAGATATCAAGTCCCACAGTGCTCAGAGCCATTTGAACCATTTTGGACATTATAGGTTGTTTTATTAAAACAATAAGATAGCATTTTTTTCGACAAGGATAGAAGCTGAAGTAATGAATTAAAATTTGTGCGAAGGCCACAACTTGAAGGCCCTAGCTGTTACTAGACATATGTGCTAACCACTTCATCGCCGTGGCATCGTGACTATCACACCTGCACAGACCACTCTCGTTGAGACATTTGTCGTCAGGCAAATTTAATTCCATCAGATCAGTAAGATAGCATATACTTTAACGTATCGTCTTACATAGTACTTAAAAAACCATAATCTGCAACCACTTTGAAATGCATGGCAGAGAATACTTCCCATTGTACCATAGCTAAGCTGACCACCTCATTATTTTCGTAACCTCTTAGTGCATCGTAATTCTATTTTCACCCAGATGAATTATTAGAAAATTCTCACTAAATGTCGTATAATCTCTTTTCATCGCTATACTAATCAAAAAGATATCTGTATCAACTTCGGTCTTTGAAATTGTATAGTAATTTCTGCTGCTGGTACGGTAGTTCTGAAAGAGATAACTTTAACAGTGTTCCACTCTTCAAAATCCGATTAGTAATTTCGGATAAATTACGATATTTCGAACTTAGGCTCTATCTGTTTTGAACATAAAACTGATTGCTGTCTCACGCGCAGGTTCGTGGTTTCGTACCCAAATAAGGAAGTGCGTGAAGTCGGATGAGGCTGCGGTCACAGTGGCACCGATGTCGGTGGATTCCACCGACGTCTTGACATCGGCCGAAGACAGCCGATCTTTTCAGATCAGTACGGCACTAAAGCGGTCACACCGTAGCGGATTTCATCGTCCGAACATAAAACTGATTGCTGTCTCACGCGCAGGTTCGTGGTTTCGTACCCAAATAAGGAAGTGCGTGAAGTCGGATGAGGCTGCGGTCACAGTGGCACCGATGTCGGTGGATTCCACCGACGTCTTGACATCGGCCGAAGACAGCCGATCTTTTCAGATCAGTACGGCACTAAAGCGGTCACACCGTAGCGCATTTCATCGTCCGAACATAAAACTGATTGCTGTCTCACGCGCAGGTTCGTGGTTTCGTACCCAAATAAGGAAGTGCGTGAAGTCGGATGAGGCTGCGGTCACAGTGGCACCGATGTCGGTGGATTCCACCGACGTCTTGACATCGGCCGAAGACAGCCGATCTTTTCAGATCAGTACGGCACTAAAGCGGTCACACCGTAGCGGATTTCATCGTCCGAACGCACAGACTTAGGACTATAATTGGTGAAATAAAAATCGGTTCGTTTTCTTTGGTCAAGCCAACCGAAGTTCTCACACGTGAATACGGGCTGTGAGACAAAAAGTTTAGTCTAAGAAAGAGCGAGTTTGTGGCGTTCTGAAGGTGAAAAATATCACAATGGGGATATGGTTCGGTGGTATTTACGGTCTGAAGAATGGCGTATAATATGCTTATAGCTACTGTAGTGGATCGTTTTTTGAGGGGGAGGGGGGATGGGTTGTGGTCCGTCTGCACGCGACGGAACTAATTGACAATATGTTAGTGAAGTGAAAAGTGTTTTACTAAATTATTTGTGAAAAATACGTGTTATAGTTACGTGTGCATCACAACACCTCAGCATTATGCGGGGAATGGAAGTACTTGCCACACGAAAACGTAAGTAAAAACGAATATAGGCGCGAAAACATCGCGAAAAACTGAATTACATTCTAGAAGATAGGATAACTCCCATAAAAAAAACACTTATCAACATCGTTTGGTTGCAGATGACAAGCTTGTTGTGGTCCTCAGTCCTGAGACTGGTTTGATGCAACTATCCATGCTGCTCTATCCTGTGCAAGCTTCTTCATCTCCCGGTACCTACTGCAACCTACATCCTTCTGAATCCGTTTAGTGTATTCATCTCTTGGTCTCCCTCTACGATTTTTACCCTCCACGCTGCCCTCCAATGCTAAATTTGTGATCCCTTGATGCCTCAGAACATGTCCTACCAACCGGTCCCTTCTTCTTGTCAAATTGTGCCACAAACTCCTCTTCTCCCCAATTCTATTCAATACCTCCTCATTAGTTATGTGATCTACCCATCTAATCTTCATCATTCTTCTGTAGCACCACATTTCGAAAGCTTCTATTCTCTTCTTGTCCAAACTATTTATCGTCCACGTTTCACTTCCATACAAGGCTACACTCCATACAAATACTTTCAGAAACGACTTCCTGACACTTAAATCTATACTCGATGTTAACAAATTTCTCTTCTTCAGAAACGCTTTCCTTGCCATTGCCAGTCTACATTTTATATCCTCTCTACTTCGACCATCATCAGTTATTTTGCTGCCGGCATGTGTGCCGAGTGGTTCTAGGCGCTTCAGTTTGGAACCACGCGACCGCTGCGGTCGCAGGTTCGAATCGTGCCTCGGGCATGGATGCGTGTGATGTCAGGTTAGTTAGGTTTAAGTAGTTCTAAGTTCTAGGGACTGATGACCTAAGATGTTAAGTCCCATAGTGCTCAGAGCCATTTGAAGTTATTTTGCTCCCCAAATAGCGAAACTACTTTACTACTTTAAGTGTCCCATTTCCTAATCTAATTCCCTCAGTATCACCCGACTTAATTCGACTACATTCCATTATCCTCGTTTTGCTTTTGTTGATGTTCATCTTATATCCTTTCAAGACACTGTCCATTCCGTTCAACTGCTCTTCCAAGTCCTTTGCTGTCTCTGAGAGAATTACAATCTCATCGGCAAACCTCAACGTTTTTATTTCTTCTCCATGGACTTCAATACCTACTCCGAATTTTTCTTTTGTTTCCTTTACTACTTGCTCAATATACAGATTGAATAACATCGGGGACAGGCTACAACCCTGTCTCACTCCCTTCCCAACTGCTGCTTCCCTTTCATGCCCCTCGACTCTTATAACTGCCATCTGGTTTCTGTACAAATTGTAAATAGCCTTTCGCTCCCTGTATTTTACCGCTGCCACCTGTACCTGTAGTAATTAACACACAAGTGATTCAGAAAATTCATGCACACCAAATGTAAAGGTATTTACAAAAAGAAACGATCCGTTGTTTGAACTAAAAATGCACATAATTTTATAATCATTTAACAAAAGAGGTTCACATTGCAGAATAAATAAAAATGAAAACCTACTGACGATGGCACAATGGTGCCGAAACATGTTTGGGTACTGAGAAAAACGGTGTTTTGCATAACTGGCGGACCTCACATCCAACAATATTGAAATTACATCCGGTGGCCTCTGACGAGATAAGCCTAAACAAAGTGATTTGTAGTTGGCATGCACTAGCTTCAGGCAGCGCCGCTGGGGGTAGGCCCTGGCTATGAAAAGCGCCTGCTTCCCCCCTCCCCCCCCCCCCCCCCAACGTCTCGTGCCGTTCGTTAAGCCCAGCCCGCTTTGTGCTTCCGGCGCTATCTGCTGCCAGTTTTTGCGTCGCCTTTGTCCGCACCCTCTGGCCCGAGCCTCCGGGAAGAAGAATGGGGCTCAGCTCCGCCCTCCTCAGACGGCAACCAAAGAGGTAGGGAAAAATAAAAAGAAAACAAGTCGTCCGCCTCACAACCTAGAGCGCGACCTTGCATCTGAAGCCACTGGGGCCTAATTCGCCTCTCGATAACGCAGCTTCTGTGTTCAACGCAATCCTGCGAGAAAACCCCGTTGTAAACTCTCTTCTGCACTGAACAATGCCCCCCAGTTGCAACAAAAATGCTTCACAGTTATTCTGCTGCTTCCCTTGTACATCCATAATTATAGCAGGTTGCGCGAAGTGCTATTCCTTTCTAAAACGTAGCACTCTCCTAACTGCCAGTACGAGTGCTTGTCAAGGCGGGTTCACACACGCAACTAATGTATCGCCACAGCTTATGGTTTTCTGTAGGGGCACCGTGCGCCACAGTTCACACGGGACGCCACAATTTATATGTAGTTGCACAGCTTTCAACACGGCTCAACTGAAATCAAGTGACTTGTATTTTTTGTTGCAAATCAAGTTTTTTTTATTTATACATTCATCTAAAAATCTTTCAAGACTGTGGGATAGGCGTAAACCTTCGACTGCAAATATTACACACACACATTGCTACAGAAAATTAAAAGTAAGTTGTTCTTATTGTTCTAGAAGCTGCAGATGTGTACCTACCGACCACTGTTTTGACGTTTTTCAGTAATAAAATGAAAACATGTAGCAATCGAATGGCGTACACAATCTATTACTCGACGATAAGTGCGACAGGATGCTCGTGTTTCGAAATACAGCCACCAGGGAGCAGTGGTGGAAAAAAAGGACATGACAAAATACAACCAATCTGAACTTTTTGTGTCATGGCAAAAGTTGCGTCTATTTGAGTTGCGCCACTGAAAACTGTCAGTTCACACATGCATCTGTTCTGCAACTGCAGTTTGCCACTAGCTGTGGCGACACTACTGCGTGTTTGAACCCAGCTGAAGTGTCAATTTCTGACAATAACGTGCTTCCATATTGGCATGAAACAACTTACAGCCACATCGGCTGGCACCCAACCGTGATTGTCAGTTAAGATCCTATAAACAGGCGCCACAGAGAGCCCTACCACCCACAATTACTTGTCATCTAGATTAAATTATTCCAGCAATGCAATATGTATCGAGATAATGACTTCATCTTCAGGAAAAACTGTCAATACAAAACATGTAACACGAGAAAGTTTCAGATCACACTCGAAAGAGTACGTTCGTTGGATATTTTTTCGTGTTTTGATCGCCAAAGTCAACCCCGTAATTTTTTCTACATGTTCAATTAAAAACACTCTTCAGGGAAGAGATGATGATGATGATGATGATGATTGGATTGTGGGGCGCTCAACTGCGCGGTTATCAGCGCCCGTACAAATTCCCAACCTTTTCTCAGTCCAGTCTTGCAGGAATGATGATGAAATGATGAGGACAACACAAACACCCAGTCATCTCGAGGTCAGGGAGGAGAATTGGGGCAATTGCACAGACGTCTGTCGTAATCTCGAGGGAGAGCACGAATTCAACTAAATTTAGTTTCGTGCCTTCATTACACTAGAGCAGTCCCTGTTTTACGCTTCACTACTGTCCCATCGATATTATAAATAGTAAAGGCAAAAGCACCTGAGCAGCAAAAGACTATGGAGCTGTGAGGGAGGGGCGGAGAGGGATGGGACAGGGGAGTAATGGTCGCTGCCTGCAGTATTTCGGCGGCCGTGTAGCAGATGGGCCTGATGATACACGGGCTCTGGAGGGGCGAGGAGTGGGGGTCATCCATCAGGCGCACGTCACAACCAACCCTCCACAGGCGGCACAAAAAGAAAACGCCACCCCCCACACTGCTCTCTGCAGCACCCCAGACCCCCTTTCCGACGTTCAGTTCTACGCTTCACATCGGAAGGTAATGGCTATTGCTTTTTTCTCCTCTCTTTATTTTAACTTCTGCGCGGCATCGGATCCAGGATCGATAACTTCCTATCAAACAGAACTCAGCAAGTTGTGTGTGTTATACTATCTGAACGAAAGTATCCGGACACCTTCACGTAATGTGAAGCTGACCACTACAGTTCAGGAGAAGCAGTTTCGCAGTATAAAAGGAGGCGGGAGTATTGCATTGTCAGAAGGATTGTAGATATTTTTAAAAATATTGGGTATCCGATATATTGATATTTAAAAAATTTCTTGGTCGGTCCTCGATATATTTAAAAAAGTATCGATATATCAACGAAAAAACTATCGATGTAAGGTATAAAAAAATACTGGCTGCACATTGTAAATATACAGTATATTGCCGGTTTTAGATCTGTATATTTAAGCATTGATTTATTATTAGATATTCCGTATATCAACAAGCTAACTGGTTGCTTATCCCCTTTCGAGCAAGAATTGAAGGGAAAACTATGCACGTTAACGCTTGGCGATAACCACAATGCTAACAATGCATGTAAGGGGCACAATAAAAGGTGTCCAATGGGTCCTCCGCTTGGTTTCGTCACATATCGGTTTATCTGGAACACTTCATGCCGACCTCACTGTCTTTCTTTTTTTTTTTTTTTCATTTCTGCAAAAGCCAGCGACATAGCAGGCGTAATGTCAAAATTGGGTGGTGAAGCTAAACGTTGCAGTTTTTGTTAGTAGCGCCGAGTGCTCAGTACGTCAGCATATCCCCTCACATGTTTGTGCCCACGATAAACACCAATCTTGTCACTTAGATTTTTGTTCACCATTTTCAGCATCTGTTTTTGAGGAATGCCGATGTGAAGAAATAATGCACTAGTTGCGTTAAAAATCGTCCGATGGAAGGCTATTTCTCCATATCGGATATCTTGGCATTTCATTCACACCGCCACCCTCCAGAGCAATTGAACGTCTTTGCGCCACCTATAGTTGCTTCACACAGTCAGAGAAAAAGACTGGACGTGATGGGAACTCAAAAAGTAGTAAGACTCCTTAAACAGCGAAAGTAAAATTACGTTCTACAATTTCAAAAAAGAAATTTCATATATTTACCAAAATTGAGAAAAAATATAAAATAAAAATTCGGCACTCGATATTGCCATTTCAATATTGATATATCGAGGTAAGAGATATTGCCGCTATACGAGATATGCCCACAAAGTAAGATCCGTTTGGTTACATAAAACAAACGTGTACAGATACAGAAAAAATATTTATTGTACAAAAATCTACAACTATTTAACTACTTTTCTACATAGCTTCCGTAATTTTGTAGGCACTTGTCATAGCGTACCACAAGTTTTTGTATGCCTTCTTCAACAGAAGTTTGCCGCCTGTGTATTCAACCAACGTGAGCAAAGTTTTCGAAATTTCAGTAACAATTTCATGAATTAGTGATCGTGAGAAACTTCCAAGGCACGGGCACTAACGTATGTGTAAACTTATGGTTGTGCTTAATCTTCTCTTCAACTGCGTGAACCAGTTCATCAGTAACCACAGACGGGCGTCCATTTCGTTCTTCATTGTGCACTTGATCACGTCCTTCATTGAACAGTCTGACCCATCTTCTAACCATTCATTCACTCATAGCATTTTGTCCGTAAACCTCGCAGATTTGCCGTTGAATTTCCTTTTGTTTAACTTTCTTTGCATTTAGAAAACGAACCACAGATCTGATTTCACACGCGGCGGAATTTTCAATTACGTCTGACATTATAAAGAAGCATTACAAAGCACACGTCAGCAGCAGCGATCTGAAAATGGCGTACATGTTTTTAGAGTAACTGGAGTGCATGCTCGGAACTGCGATCGTAGCGTTGCCGCGGATATAAATAGAAACGGAACTTACGTTGTGGACGACCCTCGTATATCGATATTTTATCAACAGACCTTGTTGTCAACAGAGAAGCATAACAGCAGAATCGATCGATCAGGAGAACTCGGTGACTTTCAACGTGGACTGCTCATTGGATGTCACCTGTGTAAGAAATGCATCAGGGATATTTCAACCTTTCTAAAACTGCCCGAGTCGACTGTTAGTGATGTGACTGTGAAGTGCAAAAAGCAAAGGAACAACCATAGCTAATCCAAAAACTAGGTAGACCTCATATATTGGATACTTGAATTAATTCTCTTTGTGGACAGAAAGCGTAAGTTTATTTTGGTGTAATGGTATAAGATCAACTGAATTTTCGGCGGAAAGTGACAATAACATTAAATAGGAAACACTTCCTGATGTTCTGCTAAATTACATTTATTTAGTCACGAAGGGGCTTTCGTTTTCTTAAGCCATCTGCAGGTAATAACTGAATGTCGCAAACACAGATAAAATGATGTGCGACATAAACGGATGTTATTTGTACACAAGATCAAAAAATGACGTTGACTGTTTACGTAAGAAAACAACATTTTTTTGTCTCACAGGCATAATTACATTAACTAAAATAGGTTATAATTTACTGAAAGTAGCGTCCTCTTCCTACTTTTGGAGTACGTAACAAATATATTCCGAAACAAAAAAATTCAGGTTCTTTTGAGGTGACCGAAACAGTTCTCGATATCGTTTGAAGATGTGCGGTTCAGAAATGCCATGCTGCATGGACAGAAAGAAATGTAAATTGGAAGGGGCTATAACTGGTGAATATGGAAGATGCGGGGGGACGGGAGAAAACATCCCATCGAAGTCAATTCAAGGTTACCATCACTCGACTTCGTAACATGTGGCTTGACATTGTCATGAGTCAGAACGAATTTGAGATGTGCATATTTCGAGCGTTTGTATCTAAGTGCACGATTCAAAACGAGTAATAGTGCTTCGTTGCGTTCAGCATTCACCCCTTGATCAGTTGGATCAGCTCACAGCACACCACACCGACCAGGGCGCCATGCACTCAAAACCACTGTCGTTGAATCGTCGAAACCAGTCTCTGCTCTTTTTCTTAAAAAAAAAAAAAAAAAAAAAAAAAATTGAACCCACCGCTATTGTTATCTATTTAGTTACGACCCAGGTTTCGGCCTTTTATGCCACTTTTAAGTGATTGAGTTTATGTAATTATCGTATACTGCAGGACATCAAGCTCAAAACTGGCCATAAATTAAGAAAATTATTCACTGTTGCTCAGCAACATCAAAAATTGTTTACAATCTCTGCTCGTTGTTTCCGACAGTGTACACTCTTCCGGTATGAAAAGATGACTTTCCGCAGGTTTCGTAAGATGAAAGCAGAGGAGTAACACTTCCTGCAAATGCTGTTTCGTAGATACAAAACGAGCATGTTCATGGCATCACTCCACTGGAAATTCACACACAAATCTAAAATCCTGATGTTTCTACTGTTACCGTTTAGTAAGTCTCTTTCTCTGCCGGCTGTTCTACCCTAGAACAACTACTGCCTCCCTTCGACAACAGCCAGAATTAATTCAATGTCACAATGATGAAAGACAGGGAGCGTCGAACATTGCGGAGGGTGGTTGCAAAAAGTCACATGAAATCAGCGGAAATACTCTTGAATTCCAAAGTGCAGCTAGCACAATGACTGTTTGTAGGGAGTTAAAAAGAATGGGGTATAATGTCGAGCAGCTCCACACATTTCTCTAGCGAGTGTTAAGCAGTGCTTGAGATGGTGTAACGAGTGACGTCGCTGAACAGTGAATGGCTGGAAACGAGTGATAAATAACGCTATAGCCTGAGGCAATCGGACGGAAGGCTTTGGATTTGGTGAATGTCTGCAGAACGTAACCTGCCATCTTGCGTAGTCCGAACAGTGACGTGGGAGAGGAGGTACCGGTACGACAAAGACGGTTCACTGAAAACATACCCAGTAGAGTTCAAGCAGTCACATAGGTGAAGAGTGAAACGTTCCATGTTAAAGCCCACTAATAGGTGCCCGAATACTTTTGAATGGTGAGGTAAAAAGCGATTCGGTTTACGACGTTTTTTTCCCTCTTAGGGGGGGGGGGGGGGGGGGGGAGATTGGTCTCTGTCCAATCCTGCCCTCGATCGGTACACACTTGGCTGTAATGTTACCTAGACATTGGCGCAATGTGAATATGTGTGTGTGTGTTGTGTAGCTACTAGGAACAATACCAACACAGCTATTCTCCCGCTCCATTCCCTTTTCCTGCCGTAATCTTCGTTAATACTGGGAAATGGAATCTTACGCCCATTTCGAATTTTCTGTACAGTATTTGTTTAATCCTGTTCGAATGTGCTGTAAATATTAAACAGATGCTAGGAAGCTATTGTGTGCTACAGGTTACTCTTTTTTTCATTGCCCTTTATATGTGTTTCTTAGTCTTTTTTCTTCTTAGTCGTGTGCCGCAAGATATCCCTCAGATTCTTTCGATGAAACTTTACGGAATTTTTTTTATCATAGAGGGTGGCCAGCCCCGTGATCGAAAACGCTGTGCAGGAATAAATAAAACACAAATACGACGATCTCACAAAGAATATGAACAGATACGTGCGGTACAGTGAGACTGAATAACGAAGAATACATACAACGTTCGCACGGCTTGCCGACACGGAGAAAATACTACAAACGATATCAGTTACACGCATGCATTAACTCAAAATCATTAATATATTTAGCTCAGATCAGTTCAAAATGGTAGAATAATAATGGGTGTCCGCAGCTCGTGGTCGTGCGGCAGCGTTCTCGCTTCCCGCGCCCGCGTTCCCGGGTTCGATTCCCGGCGGGGTCCGGGATGACTGGGTGTTGTGTGATGTCCATAGGTTAGTTAGGTTTAAGTAGTTCTAAGTTCTAGGGGACTGATGACCATAGATGTTAAGTCCCATAGTGTTCAGAGCCATTTGAGCCAATAATAATGGGTAGCAATTCCTTGTAGAAGAATGAAAACGTAGAAGCCGACCTCGGGGAAGATCAGTCTGGATTCCGGAGAATTGTAGGAACATGCGAGGCAATACTGACCCTATGATTTATCTTAGAAGTTAGATTAAGGAAAGGAAAACCTACGTCTACAAAATTTGCAGACTTAGAGAAACTAGAGAAGATGTAGAATGTCGACCGGCAACGGCAAGAAATACGTTTCTGAAGAAAAGAAATTTTATAACACGAAGTATAGATTTAACTGTCTTTTCTGGAAGTATTTGTCTGGAGTGCAGTGAAGTGAAACATGGACGACAAACAGTTTAGACAAGAAGAGAGTAGAAGCTTTGGAAACGTGGGTCTGCAAAAGAATGCTGAATATTAAATGGGTAGATCACGTAACTAGTGGGAGGTTCTGAACAGAATTGGGGAGGAAAGAAATTTGTGGCACAACCCGACTAGAACAAGGGATCGGTTGGCAGAACACACTCCGAGACATCAAGGGATCACCAATTTAGCACAAGAGGGAAGAGTGGGAAGAGGGGGTAAAAATCGTAGAGGGAGGCCAAGAGATAAATACAGTAAGCAGATCGAGAAGGATGTAGGTTTCAGTAGCTATTCAGGGATGAAGAGTATTCCACAGGATAGAGAGTAGCATGAAGAGCTGCATCAAACCAGTCTTCGAACTAATGACGACGGCAACAACAACAACAACAACAACACGCAGAAAGATAGTTGTATGGCCTGTAAAGAGACAGAGAAGATTTTGCTTATTTTGTAATCATATGGTATATTTATTTTAAAACTGTCATTTTAAGCTATGTGCAATTAATGAGATAAGAGAACATTTTTCAGAACATATATGGTGATTAACATTATATGTAGATAGATTCCCCACTGCAACACGTACTTGAATTAGTTCTTCAGCCACGACAGTAGTTCCAGCCATTTTCCACCCATCTCACCACATCTGTAGTGGTGGTCCCATGACGCACCTGCCGTATTCTCCCGCAGCAGCGAGCCAGCTCGCACGGTAACATCGAAGCCAAGACGCGGTCCGCCTGCCGACCTGATCAATACTCATCTCGCGCGCCACCCTAACATGGCGGGTGGCAGCAGGCGCTTCGACGTGACGTGTTTGGGATGCTTAGAGCAGCTGAATGAATACATCGAGCCGCAGTTTGCTGACTCGAATGAATTACTCATTTTTCCTGATATTCGTGTATCAGTCCTACTATAATGTTTCAAAAACAATTATACCGTATTCTAAGACATTATTGCGCACTAACTGTAGAGGGCCATAGAGTATAAATATTTGTGCGCTGAACATTCGACTGCGCAGAACGAGAACTCTGTGCGCAACGTCTGCTGCTGCTCGAGTCACGTGATTCTGGAACTGCGCATTTTAGCCCGTATAGCTGCTACCTAGGCAGCAAAATAACCAATGACGGACGGACCAAGGACAGCATCAAAAGCAGACTAGTACTGGCAAAAAGGGCATTCCTGGCCAAGAGAAGTTTACTAGTATCAAACATAGGCCTTAATTTGAGGAAGAAATTACTGAGAATGTATGTTTGGAGCACAGTGAAATATGGACTGTAGGAAAATCGGAACAGAAGAAAATCGAAGCATTTGAGATGTGGTGCTACAGACGAATGTTGACAATTAGGTGGACTGATAAGGAAAGGAATCAGGAGGTTCTGTGCAGAATCGGAAAGGAATATGTGGAAAACACTGACAAGAAGAAGGGACAGGATGATAGGACATTTGTTCTGACATCTGGGAATGACTTCGTGGTACTAGAAGGAGCTGTAGAGGGCAAAAACTGTAGAGGAAGGCAGAGACTGGTATACATCCAGCAAATAACTGAGAACGTAGGTTGCAAGTGCTACTCTGAGATGAAGAGATTGGCACAGGAGTGAAATTCGTGGTGGGCCGAATCAGACCAGTCAGGAGACTGATGGCAACACAACAAAAGTCCTTAGCGTATTTTGAGTGTTATTACTTCGCTGTTACAAATAGATCACCTTGAGACGTACAGTTAACCTTTGTATAAGCGTTTTACAGACATCTTAACAATCTGATACCACGAACAGAAGTTGGCTTAAAAGATGTGAAGAAGCGAAGAGCAATGTTATTGTGCTATTTCGCCACAGTATTTTAACTCAGATTCCACTTTATATACTTTAACGGGATAAGAAGTGATGGCCAGCAATATTTTTTACGTTTTTTATTGTGCTTATTTATATAGTCAAATCTCTGTTTGTGGGACGGCGGCTGGAATAATTGTTAATGTTCCTATTATTTATTTAATGCTGTTGTTTGCCGTTCTCAACACTGGCTCTCTAACTGCAATATTGGCAACCAGAAAGTGATTAGCAAAACGTGAAACCTGTAATTATAATTTCTGGTGCCCACTTCATCTGAGAAATACATTTATAGCTACAGCTTATAGCTCTGAGGAATTAGGAGATTGTCTGGGATTCATAATCAAAAACCATTCTCTCTAAAATGTTTACTATATTCCGAAAGTCACAGACCAAAAAGTATCCACACAATCCAACTACCAGAGCAGTTCAGAGTTGAATGCGCTGATGCAACTATAACTGCTCAAATTAAATGTTTAAGTGAATGCTCGCCATAATTTGATGATAATGTTCATCAAACGCCACGCTAATAATGGTAGAATGTCTGTCCTGCGGCGGCACGTGAAAATACGACATATGCAAACTAAAGATAGATCATTAATGTCATCCCAAAATTAACACTTCACTTGAAAATGATTTCATGGTTACGCTTATCCCGAGTAACTTATTACTGCATCCGAGGCTGTTTATACCAACGATACCGACGCGACGCGACTCCCAGCACAGGTGGTGCGCTAATCAGCGTCTGGAGAGAACTGGGGCCATCCTTCTCGCGCAGCGTTCTTACATATAAAGCCGCGGTGCGGGCGGCTAAGGGAACGCCTGATCAAATCTGCTCTCCCGACTAGCCGCTGGGCTAGCAATGCACCACTTTAAGTTATCGAATAAATCATTGCTTCCTTTGCTAATGGCCGATGAAGCTCTCAATTTAAATGTGCAATCAGCACACAGGTAAGTAATCATAATAAAAGTATGACGTGTCTAAGTCAAATATTTTGGGCGAGATAATTAATTTAATTACACTACACGCAGTAGACGAGCTCTGAACTTGACCTTTGGAGATACGCTATCGCTATAGTTTTATAGTTATTCAGTTGAAACTTCTC